>NC_090932.1:593642246-594267246 GCF_040938575.1 Ambystoma mexicanum
AGTAGAAATGCCTCTGGCCTAGTATACGCGTTAATTTTGTTAGATCATTTGGAAACTTCATGACCTAAGAATGACTGTTTCCCTTGTTCGCTTCCTACTTTGAAGCACTTCACTTGTTTATAAGCACTCTACAAATAAACAATTACAAGAACTACCTGCAAATACTTAAATGAACGTTCTGAAAAGCAGACTGCAGGAGAATGGAGTCATCCTGCTGTGTCTTAGTTGTTTTGATAGTGGCAGAGACAGGTTAGTTAATATTTGGACAGATCTTCCTTTTGGACTCACTGATGAGCATCCTAGTTAGTTAGGTAGGGAAAACTCGGTGCTTTGGAAAAGGAATTTTTCACTTTTCTTCATTAGTACCCTGCGAGAGCCAAGGAGAATGCAACACGCGTTCTGATTGGCTCTTGCCGGGTCATTACCCGGCCGGGAATCCCTCAGCCGGGATTCCACGGCCATTGTTCCCGGCGGGGGCGTGGCAGCCCATCAGCCAATGAGGAGGCTCGAAGCGGGGCCATCCCCGCTCCGAGCCTCCCCGCGGCTGAGAGGCTGCCCTCGCCCCCCGCTGGGGACTTGGGTAAGTCTTTTTTTTCTTTCTTCCCTTCCTTCCCACCGCCCCCCCCCCACCCCCAACTTAACTTCTTATTCCTGCGTCCCTGGCAGGGGGACGAGGGAAGCCTCCAGCCGTGTGGGGGCTTCCCTCGTCCCTCGCTGGGGACGCAGGTACGTTTTTTTAATAAACATTTTTTTTCTCCCACTCCCCATCACACTCCACACCCCACTCCTGCCCTCCCAACCCCGCTTACCTTTTTTTTTATCCTTTTTCGGGAGCGGACGCGCTGGGAACACTTGTGTTCCCAGCGCGTCTGCTCCCAGTGGCCGCCATGGAAAGGGAAAACGGACTCCGTTTTCCCTTTCCATGGCGGCGGCCATTTTCTTTTTAAAATATTTTTAGCTGTCATGATGCCTACCCCCGGGGAACCAGACCAGGTCCAGCAACCCCAGAAGCAGGCATCAAGTTATTTTGAGCAAGCTCAAAAACCCCTGCTAGGGGCTGTTTGGGTACGTTCCTGGCGCCTATGGCGCCAGGCTCATATGGAGTCAGTCCTGGCACCATAGGCGCCAGGCTCATAGAGTAGAATTTACCTGATGCAGACCATGCTGCAAGCTTAACTGATGCAGACCATGCTGCAGAGCTCCAAGCCAAATGAGGCTTGGAAGGGACTATTTTACCTAGGGACTATTTTTTACTCGGGTGGGCCTGGGGAGGAATACTTACCTGGGACTACTTTGGTGGCTATTTAAACCACGCCCGAAGAGCAGCACATGCTTCGCGTTATTCTGCATCCAGCAGCGTAACGCTCACCGTGTCTTCAAGCCTGCATCCAGTCTTCTGCCATGCCCGCCTCGAGTCTGCAGCTCCTAGAAAAAGGGAGGAACAGAAGGAAAAGAGGTTAGAATATGAGCAAAACCTTCGATCCTTACCTGAATTCCGGATCCACCGCACCTTCAAGCAGGAAGAACGAAGCATTTACGCGCGCCGCCTCGCCTGCTGCAGCGCCGCGCTAAACTCGCCGGCCTTTGCAGCATCCTCACGAATCACCGCATCCTTCTGCACGTTCCCGCCGCACTCTGGCACCTAAGGGGAACACAAGAACAGCAAAGGTGAGCCAAGGGAATAAACAGAGGCAATAGTAACTACCCCCCATAGACTTACCTGATTACCGCCGGGAGTACTATTCCTCTTCACGGGTTGGCGCAGTCTCCATTGCATCCTCGCCGTACCCCGGCCCCTAAGGGGAACAAAAGGACAACAAGGTGAGACGAAGGGACAAACAAGGGGAACTCTTCTCACCACAATAGACTTACCTAATTTTACCGCCGGAGGCATTATTCCCCGAACTTCATATTTTCTCTCCACACCTGAATAAGGGAGCAAGCCGCAGGTTATATTCTGGCCTTATTTTATTGAACTGTGTAGGATAAGCCAAATCCTTACCTGAACCACGAGAAACTCTTTGCTGGGGTCAAGCTACAAACTGCAAGGAATCGGACAAGAGTGAAAGTCAGACATGTGAACACTTACGAACTACATACTTTTCGGAGTCAATATTGTTCTGGAACTCACCAATTCCTTCGAGCCAGTGAAGCAACTGGTTATCAATGCGCCCCTGTGCTCAATGCAGGATGGAGAGCTCATCTTTTCAAACCATCAGGTGAGACTATAAGAAGGGATATCAAAGGTGATCTGTGGGGAGAACAGCGGGGGTGGGGGGATTTACACTCAACCCCACGGGTGGTTAATTCCCTTCCTCCATTGACAGAAGAATATTCCTACGGGCCAAGCAAACGAAGCCAGGTGGGCCAGTCCAGTCCGTCATCTCGGCCCCACGTGTCACATTGGTGGAGACTGCAGCTGTCCAGTTCAGACCGACTCCTCTGTGGGAACCAGGTGAGAGTAACATTTTCTCCTGAAACGCTGCAGTGCTTTGGGACAAAAAAAAGCTTTTAGTGCCCCGGTCACGCAATTTTTGCGGGCCGGGGTACTAATAGCAAAATAACCCTCACGTCGGGGGCATTACCGACCCTGGTAATGCCCCGGGGCCTTCGGTAAGGCCCTCGCTTCGCTCGGGGCCTTACCTATGTGCCCCGAGGCATTACCTGAGTCGGTAATGCCCCCAAAGCTCGGGTTATATTGCTTAAATAAAGACTATTCCAAAATGGAAGACACAAGTCCTTGTCCTTCTTCTGAACTGCCACAATGCCTTTTCCTTATAGGCCATACTGAATCTTGGTGGTGTCCCTGGGAAGAAGGGCCAAAACACTGCTGGTCTTGAGTGCAAAGCAGGGGGCTTTATGGACAATAAATATGAATGTATTTTTGCCTTTGTTTTATACATATAAAAATGACATTCAACTCCTTGGGTATAAACATCTTATGGCGCCTCATGGTAGACCATTCAGAGTTTATGAAGCCCATATGACTGTCAAAAGGCTCCTGTGCAAAGTTTTGTTTAAAGGAAAAGGTGACGACTTATTTTCCCATCCAGAGATGAGTTTGGCAGGTGGCTGTGTTTATGTATTGTCTTTATTTGTTGAAATGGTGGTTTAATTTTGATTTATATGCCATTTGGGTGGGGAGAATGTTGTACCCATTCTCCTGAATGTGGTTGATGCCATGTTCCTTGCCAGGACAGAGAAGGCATGCTAGAACCTTGGTGTCAATACAGCAATATTGTTCTGAAAAACATCTACTAATTGTCTTCTCCCCAGACCCAATTTTTGGGACTATCCACTATCCCTTAGCATTGGCAAAGATCTCCTAGTCTAAATAAAGACTATTTGCCTTTCTGCGTGTGGGGGTTTTGTGAGAAAATAACATATTTGTATTTCCGCTTGTTGTCACAAGATAAGTTTAAGGCTAAATGAAACAAATGGAACAGAATTTATTTCTCAGAGACACAGGTTTTATTGTATGGCTGTATCCATTTCCATCATGGTCGTACAATTCTGCCACGGGAACCACCTGTTCTCTATCTGTTTCTGCCTCTCCCTATCCAAAGGAGAGTGTTTGTACATTCCCTAGCTAGTGTAATCTTACAAAAGGTGTTTGACTCTGGCTAAAATTGTACTCCTGCCGAGGCATCAACTTACCTCTCGCAGCTCTACCTAGGCTCTGTAACACCCTAGAATTTGCGTTGTAAGCAAAAGTGGGCAGCTGAATCCATACATAGACATTCACTTAAATGTTCTAAAGCAAGATATGTTTGCTGTTTTCTGTTTCAGGGAACCTATGTCAGGAACCGGCTTCCAAAGCCTACAGTTTTTAAGTACAAAGCTTGCAGTTTACTCACAGGTAGGTTGTATGGTGAACCAAGAATGTGATACTGACACAAAGGACTCATTGGGCCTCATTACGACCCTGGCGGAATGGGTTAACGGGACCTGCTAAAGGAGGAGGACGCGTTAAACCCGTTCCGCCACATTACGAGGTCCCCTCGCGGGACCTGGTAAGGACGCCTGGTAAAACCAGGTGTCGTTACCGGGTCCCGCGAGGGGAAGAGGGAGCAAACAACGGGCCACTCGTAATCGGCCCATTGTTTGCTCTCTCTCCCATTCCCATTCAGCCATATGGGGGCTGAAATGGGAATGGTAATGGGGAAGGTCCGGGCCCGGGTTTCTAGAGGGAGGAATTACCGGGCCCTCCGAACTCGGAATGGCCTGGTAATTCCTCATTCTGGGAGCCCGGACCCGGACGCGTTTTCGGCGGCAGCTATGCCGCCAATAGCGGCATGGCTACTGCCGAGGTCGTAATGAGGCCCATTGTGACTGTTGAAAACGTTTATTAAATAAGCGGTTTGGAAAATGCGTGACTGTCCCTAATCTAGGGGGTATTCACCTACCTCAACTAAAAAAGGGTCCGTCCTGTGTCAGGATGTCCAAAGAAAGAATTTCCTTTGTACGAAATCCCATCCTAGCTTAAAAGAAACTCTTAAGGTGCTAAGGGTGTACGCTCTGAAAGTGCACAAATGTTGAAGTAAAAAAATAAACACATAAATCCAGCAAAAGTTCCGGACTGATATTGTTCACAGTTACACCGACTATCTCCCCGCCCAAGATTTCTCTCCACCACAACACCCGTTCAAACATATATCCAAGTTCTATTTAGCTCAAGAGGAGAACACCCTCCTCTTGGTATTGCAATCCACTCCAGGAGAAATTACTCCTTTCCCCAAGTCTTTTCCACATTCAATGTAATTCACAATCCTAAGGGCATGAATCTTCCTTGGGATTCTTCTTTCAAAATAACGCAACTTGGGTGCGGATCCCAGACACGCATATTGCCTGGCGTACTCTTCTGCCAGGACTTTGTTTCACTGTTAATCAATGTTAAGGACAAGGGGCATGTGCCCCCCCCCCCAATCCCCTCAAGTTCCTTTATTTCTCAAACTTCACAATTGTACTTGTTTTCCATTCTCCTCAAGCACTGCAACTATAAAGATTGCAACTAATTCGACTAGGAGCCCTTTGGTCCCCCAGCCTGGTTAATTAGTTCACTCTTTCAGTCTCTGTATTTTAACCCTGGCTTCCCATCCCTCCACCATGGGCTCACCATTATTATTTTCTTCCTCTTTTCGCTGCTGCTCCAGTTCGGGTGCTCCTCGCTGCTTCTGCAGTGTTCAGGAGGGGTACTCCCCCCCCCCCCCCCCCCCCTCGACCCCCCTGACAGCGGCACGGGGCATCCTTGCTCTGCACGCCGGAATAAAGCCAGGCAGGCTCTGCTTCCCGTTCCTTCCACATGTCGCTCTCTCTGGCGATTCTCTCCCCAGCGGCCGGTATGGAGCCTGCTCGTTGGAGTCTCCTCTTGGGCCGTCTTCTCCGGTCACGGCCTCAAGTCCCTTCTGCTCCCCAGCTCTCCCAGCTGTGTCAGAGTGTCCTTGTTGGCTTCCTCTCTTGCTACCACCACTCCGGCACTCTCGGGATGCCATTTCCGGGTAGGACAATGCCATTTCAGGGTGGGACGCAGTCTTCGTCCGGTTCGTTGCTGCCTCACTGCTTGTCACACATTCCTTCGGCTTTCGAGTCAGTTCCTGAAGGAGATTCTCAGCTGTTCAATTTTAAACTAGGAAGAAGATGCTTGTAGCTAATTAGCTTACCCCAAACACAAGACTGCTCTTTTTGGTTCAGTCTAGTAATCTTCATTTGGGCAGTCCTCTTGCTCGTCTGTCGTTCATTCTGTTTGCTACAGAATATCAGAGGATATTGTCACCTTGCTTTGCGGGTTGTTAAAGGGGATTTTTATAGAATGCCATCAAGGCATGAGGAACAGAGGGGATATCCCTAAAAGGGAAAGGGATACCATGTTTCATCTGATGCTTGTCCTCCCTCCTGCCCTCCACACCTCTTAGGGTCTACTACTCTCATGTGAGCCTCCCTCAAATAGCCATGCCCAGTGTCAGGATCTGGTAGTGGCTGCCATCATGAGGAGGCTACCTCCAGGAAAGGAGTGATGACGTCAAATTCATCACCGTGGGTAGAATAAAACTGACTTCATCAAGTGTCTGGTGAATTAGAGTAGGTCTCTAGCCTTTTTTTATGAGGGGGATGGATGGGCCAAAGGGGACTGGGATGGTCCAGTCAGTGCCTCCCAAATGGTAGGGTTTCAGCAGGATTCGCTGGCCTTGTTAACCACTTTGAGACACAATATCACCTTTTCTTATTTGCAGATACTTACAGGTGTCTAAAAGATCAGGCTAACCCTGACACTGGTAGACAGATCTGGAGGAATATAAGGATGCAAATGTTTGCCAGACTCGGAACGCAGAAGAGAATTAAACCATAAACATTTGGTGGAGTAGACATACAAGCATTTCCCAGACAGGCTTTGATTCTGGGCCACTCTGACTGCATGAACCGGTGGGGCCGCTCCACACTCATCCAGCAAATTTAAATCTCAAAGCACTACAGAGATGTAAACTGACTTGTAGTTAATTTCAGGATACTGTGTATGGACCTCCTCAGGTAGGATGATCTAAATTACCGCTATTGGGTTAATTTGCCAGCTCCACAACTAAGAGTTGGAATTAGGGGGATGGTGGGGGTGGTGGTGTGGGGGAATGGCAACCAAATTTATAAACCGCTTGAAAAGGGGTCCAATGGAAGAACCTACAGTAACTTACGTTTAAGCAAGACCAATTCTGGGTGTGTAACAAACTCGCACCAACCTCTGTGTACAAAAGAACCTAGGGGAAAGTCACTAAGACTCAGAAGCTGGGACGAAGCAGATGTTTGGTACCCTGCTACCTGGACCAACGTAACAGATCTGTTTGTTCTGCAGCAGTGCTTCTGCCAGATGAAAGACTGAGACCCCAGAGCACAAAGGTCAATGCTTTTTTCTTTTCTTTCTATGTACATTTTATTAACTTTTTTCAAATGTTTTCCTACATATTGTAAACCCCCGCCCTTCCCCTGAAGTCTGATCTTGATCCCATCTTTAGCCCCTCTTCCCTTCGATGCCCTCCTTCTCTTTTGTGTCTTGGTGCCTGTTAGTTTGGCAAACACCCATCATCTCGAGGGTCCCCGAACTGTGCCCCTTATGGCTGATCTCCATTTATTTTCACAACAGTCTCATTCTCCTTGGAAACCAGCTCCCACTGACTCCTCTGTAGGAACCCCATCACCAGGGAGCAGTCTGCCAAACATCCTTGGTCTCCTTCTAGGGAGTAGGTTACCCGTTCCAGGGCTGCAAAGTTATAAAACGTTTCCCACCCATTTGTGTTCCATGGAAGGGTCCTTTGATTTCCACTTTTGTGCCACCCCAAGCGCCCCGCCATCATTAAGATCACGTATACTGGGGCGTTGCTAGCCGAGGACCTGAGCGGATGGCTCCTCGGCATGCTCCGTGACTTCTATTGGCCCCGGAACCCCTATCCCCCATATAATGCGCTATTGACAAGGCAAAATCAATCTATATGGCGCTGAATCCCATGGGCACCTGGTGGTCTGGAAATCGGATGGCCCCAGACAGCACGTTTGAAGCAGCGAGCAAGTCCACGTGAGACCCAGCGACGCCGCTCGCCTAAGATGGCGGCTCCCGCAGACTCCATATGATGAAGACCGCGGAGCTCCTCGAACGCAGGACCGAAGTGAACTTTCAGAATACCCTGAATGCCTGCAACCATTTCCCAGCTTCTTTGGATGGCCCGGCGGTTTGACGCGGATGCGAGGGGAGAGGATTGTTAATTCTCTCTCCCTCCAGACGCGTACCAGGGGCTGCAGACCCGAGCCGCGGTGGAAGACGACATACCCCTGGACCGGAGGAACATCTCGGCTGGGGCTGTCGTGGCCGTTGGATCCCCCAGCAGGAAGAAACACGCGGCACCCTATTGCAGGGCGGAAGATCCTGCCCACCGGCGGCTCAGCGTTAATCGGAGGTGAGCGGGCCGGCTAAGGAAGAAACTAATGGTGGCAACGAATGTCCGCGCTGGACGGCGGTCGGGGCGGCGGCGACTCCCACAAAGGACTGCTGAAGTAATAAAACTTCGAGTGACCGATACGAAGTCCCATAATATCCTGAGTGCCTGAAGCCACTTCCCAACTTACTTTGATGTCCCGGCAGTCAGATATGGATGTGAGGGAGAGGACCGTTAGTTCTCCCTCCCCCTCCGAACGCATACCAGTGGCTGCAGATCCGAGCCACGGCAAGGAGAAGCGCGGGGCAGAGGACACTGTACTAGCCGCTACATGTTAATCAGAGGTGAGCGGGCTGGCTGGGGAGGAAATTAATTGTGGCGACAGGTGCCCACGCTGGAAAGCAGTGGCGGACCCCTGGGTTCCTGGGGACAACACATGCGGTCAGGGCGGTGGTTCCCGCAAAGGGCTGCTGAGTGAACTCCATCAGCCACAATAACGCTTGGGCTGACCCAGTACCACACTGCCATATATTACCATACATGCCTTAAAAACGCCCCAATAAGGCGAAAGAAGCATATGGAGCGACACAGGCGACACCAAACACAACGAGAGAGGAGGTGATCTGCCTAGTGGAAGGAGAGGCAAAGGCCACAATGAGTGAGGCCCGGCCTGAGGAACAGTGTGGGGGATTGCAAAGTGTCCAGGCACACTCCAAGCATCCCTAACAAAACAAAGAGACACTCATAGGACGGCCTGTATAAAGATTACCTTGAATATGCACAGTTGAACCACATCAAAAGGTGGGCGGTATTCTGCACAGAAGCAAGGAAGACATCAGGCTACAACACGGACTCTTGGGCCGGGGGAAGTGTGGAATGCGTTGGGGGCTTTCAAGGACAGCAATAACCGCTTGAACCTGAAGGAATCCGGTTAAACATCAACCCACAGTGTGAACATTGCATGGACATGGACATAGACATATATGTGGTTTTATAAAAGCTCCCAAAGCGACGAGAGGCAGAAAACCCACCCGAGGGTCACCGGAAACAACAACCTCCACTCTCCAGACCTAATCTAGTGCGACAATCACAATATCACACATAACCCAAGATGTCCAAACTAACAACAAAAGCTAAACGTCAAGGCTCTGGTGATATCAAGGCCATGCTACAGACAGCAGATACCCAGAAACACAATCAAGTGCCAGCAATGGCCCAAGTGCACAACCCTCCTCCAGAAGGGGCAGGGTCCCCTGAAGATCCACCTATTCGGAAATCGGACTTGCTAGAAATGCTGTTAGAGCTCAAAAAAGGTATAAAAGAAAGTGCAACTAACCTAGCTAAGTCCATCACAGATCTCAATAAGGGAGTCTTGGCGGTGGAAAAAAGAATTGACGAAGTCGAAACGATGATCACTGAACAGAGCCACGACCATGATATCTTGGCAAGTAGAGTCTTGGAGCTGGAACAGCAAATGGAATGGGTGCAGAATAAACAGGAAGATGCAGAAAATAGGTCCAGACGAAACAACATACGTATTCGCTAAATTCCGAAATCAATACTAGACTCTGACCTACAACAATATGTGACTGAGTTGTTCCGCCACATCCTGAATACAGAAGAGAATAAGGAAATAGTGCTCGACCGGACACACAGGGTTTACTCAACATACCAACTCAACAGGAACCTGACACCCGATGTGCTAACCCGGATACATCTGTACCCACTGAAAGAGGACATTATGCGAGCAGCCCGGAAAAAGGAGCCCATCAGGTTCTGCTCAACCCCAATTCAATTGTTTCAAGACCTGTCCCAAGCGACCCTTGCCAGGAGGAAAAGACTGAGGGTGGTCACAGACTGGTTGAGAACCAAGGACGTGCGATACCGATGGGGGCACCCAACATGTCTCTGGTTTGAATGGAAAGGCAAGCAGTACTCAGTCTCCAAGGAGGAAGATATGACCGATCTCATGCAAGAGGACGACGGGGGCAACCTCACCGACAACGAAGAATCCCCGTCCCGGAATGGGAAGACAGAAGGCGGATCTGGAACAGGCCAAAGGAAACTGGGACGCTCCCGACCGCGGGGATGTAACAAAGAG
Source organism: Ambystoma mexicanum (assembly GCF_040938575.1). Taxonomy (NCBI): domain Eukaryota; kingdom Metazoa; phylum Chordata; class Amphibia; order Caudata; family Ambystomatidae; genus Ambystoma; species Ambystoma mexicanum. The sequence continues at coordinate 593,652,264 of NC_090932.1, forward strand.
CCTAAAACTTTAGAGCCCACCTGAACGATTGCCAAACACCTGAAGAATGGGGACTATATCCCCTCGGGATTTAAAACAGGAAAGACAATAATGAGAAGAAAAGGTCTCATATTTGGAAATAACTACACTCTTAACATGACAGTTCGAGAAGCAAGGATACCACACACTGAGCGACATGGAAAAAAAGGGGGGAGGGGGGGAAGGCGGAAAGGGGGGGGGGAAGAAGTCCGGAACCCAAACTTCCCGGGTGAGCAGAACACAGTGATTTATTGTGAATATACTATGTTGGTAAAGTTGTTCGGAAATTTTAGTTTAAAAGTTGGGGGGGAGGGGGAAATTCAATTTTTCAATTTTTTGGTGAAGAAGTAACACATATGAAACATCTACAAAAATTCTAAGTTGGATCACAATGAAAGGGTTCAATGGCTCAAATACAATAATGGCTGAGTTAACATTTATCTCACTGAATGTTCAGGGGCTGAACTCCCCAGTTAAGCGGAAATCCATGTTGACCAGGCTGACTGATATGCATTCCTCGGTGGTATGGCTGCAAGAGACACATTTACTCCCAGAAGATGAGCTGAGGTTGAGACACAGAGCCTTCCCTATACAATATCTGGCCTCTAGTGGGACCAAAAAGCGGGGAGTGGGCCTCCTAATTGGGAAAAACATTAGCTTCGAGAAATGATTTGTTAAAAAAGATCCAGATGGTCGTTACTTGATGCTGGGAGGGAGGGAAACTGATGGGCCAACTTGTGACCTTGATCTCGATTTACGCCCCCAACTCAAAACAAGACCGCTTTGTACTGAATTTGCTACCCAAAATTGCGCAATGGGGAATAGGAAAAATCCTAATTGGAGGCGACTTTAACGGGGTGATGGATGCAACAATGGATAAAACACTCCCAGCCACCCCCAATGAACACACACTTAGACAAGCTCTGGCAACATTTTTATGGGAACTGCATCTAGAGTCCTGGCGCTTCTTTAACCCACAAGACAGAACGTATACTCACTATTCAGCAGTACACAGAGGTTACTCCCGTATCGATATGATGATTATCTCTGAAACAGTCGTCCCACAAGTCACAAGCTTAGAAATTGGTGTTACGCTGCCTCTCAGACCACGCTCCGGTGCTCCTAAAAATAGAATTAACCTGCTCACAACAACAGTCCCACAAACCTTGGCGACTGAATGGGGTAATATTGAAGGACCAATTGGTCCAGATGAACATTGAACAAACCCTACAGAACTACTTCCGGGAAAATAGGACGCCGGGGATAGATTGGTCAACTATTTGGGACGCCAGCAAAGCGGTAGTACGGGGTGAATTTATTGCGCAAACATCAAATTATATCAAAAGTCGGGAGAGGGTGAGACGCAATATGGAAGCCAATATACAAAAGGCAGAAGGAGTATATAAACACAGGGGCTCACAGAAGGCTTGGCGGGAATTAAAATAAGGCCAGAGCAATCCTAGAAACTCACCTAGCAGACGATGCAGGACGGCTTCTAGTACAAACAAAACTATTTTACTACATACATGGGGGCAAAGCTAACCGATTTCTTGCTGCTAAATTACGACATCAGAAACTCCGGAATCGAATAACCCAACTTCGTAATGACAAAGGGGAAGTAATGAGGGGAGAGAAAGAGATAGAGGAGGCGCTGATCTCGTACTATACCAACAATCTAAAAAGGGAAAACCTAGATGGGGAGGAGCAGATTACGTTCCTAGATCAGATAGATTTACCACAAATTAATGAGCTAGATAGGCAACAACTAGAAGGCCCCATAACAGAAGCAGAAGTAGGGGAGGCTATACGAGCACTACAAGGACATAAAACTCTGTGCCCAGATGGGCTAAGCAATGCATACTATAAAACTTTTAGAACCATTTTAACAGGCCCCCTAACCTGTCTGTTTAACTTCATTAGGGATAAGGGTGTACATCTGGGGACATGGGTCCAGCAACCACGATATTACTGTTGAAGCCAGATAGGGATCCACTGGATTGTGCAAACTGTCGACCGATCTCTTTATTAAATGGAGATGCAAAGATTTACTCCATGGTACTGGCCTGGAGACTAGCAATGATACTTTCCCAAATAATCCACTCAGACCAAGCAGGTTTTGCGAAGGGGCGGCACACATACAATAATATCCGTAGAGCCATAGATACGATTGACTGAGGACGGAGGGTGGGCCAGAGATTTTTGGTAGCAGCCCTGGACGCTTCGAGAGCTTTTGATAGCTCACATTGGGGCGTCTTACGCTTAACCCTCGAAAGATTGGGGTGTGGACCAGTCTTCACTCGCATTGTAGTGGCCAACTTCACAAGTCCATCCACTAGACTAATGGTTAATGGAAAGCTCACAGGGAGTATCCCTATTCAGAAAGGCACAAGACAAGGGTGCCCACTGTCACCCCTGATCTTTGCCATGGCTATGGAGCTGTTCGCATGCAGGGTCCGTAACCACCCAGGAATCCAAGGAGTTGAAGGGGGCACTGCAGGCCCGCAAAAAGTGGCGCTCTATGCGGACGACATTCTCCTATTCCTAAAAGATACCGCAAACTCTTTACCAGCAGCCATACAATTATTGGGGGAACTTGCTAGGGTCTCAGGATTTCACATTAATTATCCCAAATCCAAAGCTCTCAATATTACAGAGAAACCGGAGCAAATCCTGATTTGGGAGAACCAATACCCCCTGAAGTGGGACACAAGGCAGTAAAATACCTCGGAGTACAATTGACCCCCAAATATGATGGGTTATACGGAGCTAACATCCCGGACCTCCTGAAATCACTAGCAAGGGAACTAAAACGTTGGCAACTGCAGGAACTGTCCTGCTGGCACGCATTACAGCGGTTAAAATGACCCTGCTTCCTAAATTCCTATACGTAGTCGGCGCCCTTCCAATAAGAATCCCAGGCCCAGCCATCCAAACATTGCAGAAAGAAGTGATGAATTTTATTTGGGGCGGGGGGGTGACCGAGAGTCCCCAAAAGAGTACTATTCAGACCACAGACCCTGGGGGGTCTGGGAGTCCCAGATTTCCGTAGGTACTTATGGGCAGCACAGGTAGCCCCTATGCTGCAATGGACAGCTGGTGAAACTCTGAATCAATGGGTCCTACTTGAAGTATGGCGACCAAAATAACCCTGGGGAATCTTTGCTTCCTCGCCACACGACATAGGGAAAAAGGGGGCCAGCTACTGGAATCAACTAGAACTACTCTGTGGTACTGGGACAAGATCCTGAGAAACAAGAAGATTAAATGGGGGGAGGGACCTTTTACGCCAATAGCTTATAATCCAGACTTTTCCCCTGGAACACATGCTAACTTTTGGACAAACTGTGGGGGCAGGGAAAACAACATGGTCCTAAAAGATCTTTACATAGATGGGACACCTCTGTCGTTTGAGGAATATAAAACCAGGTTTAACATACCGGAGCGTGAACGATATCATTATGTTCAACTCAGACATTGGGTCTCAAACGCGAAGGTGGAAGAAGGGGCAAACAGAAACCCTGCAGGAGTGGAACTAACAATACAAGAAGGCCAACTAGACAAGGGAATAACTAGACTATACCGCCTGGTGGGGGAATGGGACCCTGAAGAGAACCTTACCTATATGAGACCGATTTAGGGAGACCAATCGATTGGGACACATGCGGTGGCATTTGGCATGCAGCCGCCAAGAGCTCTAAATGTACTTTGATTAAATACAAACTTGGTCTTCGGTGGTACATGACGCCCACACACATGCATGCCATTAACCCAGAATACCCGGCTGCGTGCTGAGGAATTGCAGAGAACCTGGGAACCTTGTTCACATGTGATGGTCCTGTCCACTAGCAAAAACCTACTGGAAAGAAATTTTAAGTCACATTAAGGAAATAACCGGCGTGGAGCTCCACTTCGACCCGCTAGTTGTGCTCTTGGGGGAAGCAGTAGAGGGATGCTACGCAAACTCAGGGCCGACAGCCACCCTAATTACACATGTTGAGCGCAGCCAGAATCACAATTGCGCAAGCATGGAAATCCAAAGATGGTGCAATAGTAGCCATGTGGTGGGTGCAGCTGTGGGGAGTAATGGCCATGGAAAAGGTGACAGCAATAGCCCACTGCTCCTATTCAAAATACCTGAACATTTGGCTACCACTACACAAATTCACAGATGACAAAGAGCAGATGTACTTTAAACCCAGACTGCTCCGGGCAATACCTGTCATTTGATAAACCCAAGGATCAAGCTGGAAATGATCCACCTGGCTGAAGTTTTAAGACAGAACAGATCACTTCTTCACCTTTAAGTTAAAAAGATGTCTGGGGGGAGGGTGAGTTTGACATTTATTTTCACTTGGTTCTTATATATGAGCACTGGCACTGAACTGTACTGAAACCCCATGAGGGGGTAAGGAAGAACCAACATGTATAAAGTAATACATACTTGTTTTAATTGTCTACTGATGTACACATGTCTATAATGATCCAAAACTTAAATAAAGTTGGTTTAATAAAAAAAAAAAGATCACGTATACTTTACGTTCTGCTTTAGTGGCTAATTTCTCCAAGGATCCTCCTAGACTCATTGCCAAGCCCCTATTTCCCCCTCTCTCTACTCCGAGGGCTTCCTCTGCTGCCTTTTATTATTCCCCAATACTCTTGCATTTTCAGACATTCCCACCAAATGTTTCCAGGTCCCTACCATTCCGCATTGCCTCCAACAGGAATTGGGCACTGTGCAATAAAATGTAGGAATTGTTTTCCGGAGGGTTAGGTGCCATTGTAGCATACGTTTTACCCATATTTCCTGGACCTGCAGGGACTTCGTTAGCCTGGGAATATTGGTCCAAAGTTGTTTCCATTCTAGTTTTTCTATCAACTGGCCTGTTCCCGCTTCCCTACTCACCATATATCTCCTTTCCCCTGGCTCCTTGCCCTGTTTAGTGTACGAGTATATTGCCCCCACTATATGTTTGTCCCCTGTATCCGTCATTAAGAATTTTTCAAAAGGGGTTACAATTTGCATTGCTGCTTCCTTCAGGGAGGGCTGCATTAACCAATGTCTGATTTGGGTATTTCTGAAGCTCTCCCCTTCTTCCACCCTAAAATCTGTTTTACATTGGTTGAATGATTGTATTTCTAACCCCTGGAGCATATCCTCGATCTAATGGCAACCTCCCTCTCGCCGTTTACCAAACCCCTTTCCTCTAATCCCTGGGGTTAAGTGTGGGTTGCTAAAAATTGTTGTAAATGGAGATGGGAATGTAGTAATTTGAGCCTGCCTTATAATTTCATCCCAGGAGTCTTCTACCATGGGCAGGATCTTCCTGTACTCCATATTTATTGGTCTATCCTACTTTGGTTTCCATAATATCTCTTCTAGGTTTTCCCCCCACCACCGTCTTGGCCATTGCCCTCCATATCTTATCCTGGTCATCGTTCAACCAATCCCTTATTACTTTCATTTGTGCCGCCAAGATGTAGACCTTAAAATCCGGTTCCCCATTCCGCCCCTGTTTCATTACCCATCTCGCTATTCTCTGCATTTTATTATTCCAAACAAATCTCCCTGTATATTTTTGAATCACCCGGAAGAAGGAAGCAGGGACCTGTATTGGGAGAGTCATGAAGTAGTACAGTACAATTACTGTACTACTTCATGACTCTTCCCAATACAGGTCCCTGCTTCCTTCTTCTGGGCGATTCAAAAATATACAGGGAGGTTAATATACAAGAAGGATAACCATCTTCAGGACATTGATTCTGCCCATCCATGCTATATTGCCAAGGGACCCCAGTCAATCAGCTGGTTCTTTATGGCCTTTTGCAGAGTGAGGTAGTTGGCTGAAAAAAGCGCCTCTGCTGTTTTTGTTAGTTTGATTCCTATATATTTGATGGCATCCTCCACCCATCTATACGGGAGTGCCCTTTTGAGACCCTTTTATGCATCTCTCGGTATAGTCAGTTTCAGGATATCTGATTTATGGGTATTTTTAGCCCTGCTACTGACTTGAACCGTTGCATCTCTCTCTCCATAGCTTTAAGCGTTAATGTTAGCATCATGACATCCGCAAAGGCAGCAATTTTATGTACCCTTCCCCCAAATGGTATCCCCGCTATCTCCCCATTGGCTCTTACTGCTGCCAAAAATGGTTACAAATGAATTGCGTAGAGCAGGGGCGAAAGGGGACAACCCTGTATTGTACCCCATTGTACTTTAATGCGCTCCGACAGTTGACCATTAATTGTTCGCCGTAATGATGGGTTCTGGTAGTTGGCCTTGATCATTGTTAGAAACCTTTCGCCAAAGCCCATCCTCTTCATAGTAAGGAACACAAACCACTCTACCCTATCAAAGGCCTTTACAGCGTCCAAAGCCACCAGAAGGGCCAGTGTGCTATCCTCCTTGTGTTCTCATCTGTCTGCCCCTGATGAAGCCTGCTAGGTCTGGGCTAATAATACGCGGGAGAATTTGATATAAGCGATTCATTAGCACCTTTGTGTACATCTTAGAGTATGCATTAATTAGGGCGATCGGCCTATACGACCCACATGCGGTCAGATCTTTGCTCACCTTTGGTAGTAGAACTACTTTTGCCTCCTCCTTGGTAGTTGTAATTTGTCCCATTCTCCCCATTTCGTTAAAGAGAGGAACCAAGTATGGTATTAAAAAGATCTGTAGAACTCTGAAGTGAACCCGTCGCACCTCATCCATTGTGATGACGTGCTCGAGAGCTTTGCTTTCCTGTTCTGTTATTTCTGTCAACACCCTTTTATATACATCGTCCGCTTGTGTCATTTCTGGTGGGTTTACCGAGCTATATAGCTCCTTGTCATATCTGGCAAATTCTTAGGTGATATCATTAGTATCCATACTGGTTCCCGACACTCCCCTTCCACCCTTATTTCTAGTATAGTTTTGGCCTTCTCTTCCCATCTCAGCATTGTTGTTAATAGCCTGTCTGATTTGTTTGCTTTAATGTAGTATTTTTGTTTTAGGAACAGAAGTGGTTGTTCCGCTGCTTGGGCCTGTAATATTTCCAATTGGCCCTTTTGTGGCTCTATATTCTTTTCTTGTTTACCCACACGCTCCCACTCCCATCTGTGCCATTACCTTCTTTCATTTTTCTTCTTTTCAACTAGTTAAGTTTCTCTGTCCCTACGGAACTTTGTTGCGATGATTTTCCCCCTAATCATTGCCTTGAAAGCATCCACCTTGTCTGTCAGGATGTGTCCTCACACTTGTCCCCAAAGAAGCTCTCCATCGCTTCCCTAATCTCTTCCCTTAAAGTATTATCCTTAAACAAGAATGCAGGGTATCACCATTTCCATAGTCCTCAAGGCACTGCTCTCCTTCCAATTTTCAGTGCCAAAGGGGAATGATCCGCTAAGTTTATTACCCCCACCTCGATAGCAAGTGCCCGGCCTAAAAGCGCCCGGGATGACCATATATAGTAAATCCTTGACGAGCAATGGAAGTGCAAGTCAAATGTGAACCCTTCCTTGTCCCCTTCCCTTTCCCTCCATGCATCCACTAGTGCAAGCCTCTCCACTTTCTCAACCAGTTCTTTTGAGGGTTTGCTCTGTGCGCCCTGGCTTTTCATCCTTCTGTCCTTGTCAGAGTCCCACGCCATGTTAATATCCCCAGTCAGAACTAGGGGTCCCTTTGCAAATCTCTCGAGTTTGGCGAGTTTTGGTGCGTAGATCGTAGCTACTGTATAGCCCCCCCCCCCACCCCATTCCCCTTTAAGTTCAGGGCTAAGCATCTCCCCTGAGCGTGTCTCTCGCTGTCCCCCTTCTTATTTCATTTTTGTTTGACAGTTGACCATTCCCAGTTCTTGAGTGTCGTCTGGCCTTTTGCCTGCGAGTCCCTAAAGTCCTGATCCTCCTCTTGGATTCCCAGAACTCGTACTCCTTCATAGGAAGTAATCCAATATTTTTTCCCTTGCCACTCAAAGGCCAATCCAAACAGGAACGTCCAGTGATATCGAATATTCTGATCTCGCAGCACCCTCAGGACTGGAGACATTTTCCTAATTTTGGACAGAGTTATCTGAGATAGATCCTGGAAAAGCAGTATTTCAGCCCTGTTGTATGTTATTTATTTTGCCTTCCTCAAGGTTTTCCAAATCTTTTCCTTCGTTTTGTCATCCTGCAGGGCTGTCAGGACATCTCTAGGCTTAGTCCCTGGTTCAGTTTGTCGGGGGCCCCACTCTGTGGATTCTGTCAATCCTCACTTCTGGCATCTCCTCTCAGTCTAAAAGGTCAGCAAAAATACCTTTGACCATGGTTTCAAGATCTTTGTCTGGGACTTCCTCAGGCAGGTTTTTAATTAATATGTTTGATCTTCTTGAACTATTGTCTAGATCTTCAGCCTGTAGTTCAAGATTATGGGTTGCGTTTGCCAATTGTTTCACCCAAGTTTTAGTCTTCCTTGAATCCTCTGTCAGTTCTTGGATATCTTTTTCATTCTTCCATTTTGTTGACATCCCTTTTTATGTCCTGCAGCGCCTTCGCCAGCTCTTCTCATTATGATCATTTGCTTTTGGACAGTATGTGCTATTCTGTCCCCAAAGTCACTGAAGTATTGCTTGAATAGCGACTGCGTTCTATTTTGATCTTTATTTTCTTCTACTTGGGGGAACTGGTGGGGGGGAGTCCCGCATGCTCTGTTTGGACTTGGCCCTCTTGCGTTTCCCTGAGGTGAGCCAGCTTCCTTACTCCAAATTTTCTGCAGGTGTCTCTCTGGTGGGTTCCTGGTCCCCTTTGAAGATATTGGACGTTACCATTTTCACTCCCCACTCTTCCTCTTAGCTTTGCCCTCCCTCGCCGGTGCCGTGCTCCTCTACAGCTGATCTCTTCCCCCTGCTCACTTCTTCTGTTGTGGATTGGGTTGCTCCCGCAGTTTTCCTCCTGAATTCTTTACACAGAGGGACTGGCGTGTGTCTCTCTGCACTTCTGATGACTAATGTGTTAACGTTGTTTGTTTGGAGCTTTTTATAGTTGTTTTAGAGGCTCCATTCAAGCAAAGGCCCTCTTTGCAATTTGGGGGGAAACGTTCCTTTTATTCACCTCCTGGGTTGTTGCACACCAACATTTACACGTCCACTGATATGGCCAGGACTGGGGCACACAGTTCCAAGTCTTCTATGGACTTATTAATGCCCTGTATGCCTGGTTCTGGTCCTGCTCCCGTTATTAGACCCCACCTGCAGACTTATATGGCTTTCCTTCAGTGTTCTTCCCCTCCCCCCGACTTGTTGCCGTCCCTGTCCGCTACAAGCCTGGGGTGTTGCCTAGCGCCGCTCCATGGTCCTGGGCTGGGCTGGTTAGCCCTTACCTCCCTGCTGAGGGCCTATTCTTCTGCTGTCTTCCCCTGGGCCTTTCTATTGCCGTCTGCTCTTCCTTGCCTTCTACCGCTTACCACATAGACTTTTCCTGGGCTGGCAGTTAGAGGGAGTCAACCTGCTAGAGGTCTTATAGTTTTTCCCCTCCGATATTGCAGCTCGCTCACCGCGCCCCTAGCTCTTCCTCTTCACTGCTCCGACCTCCGGCAGGAACCACGCTGTAAGGTCCTCGGATGTCTCTTCTCTCGTCTCCGCACTATTATGGGGCGCAGCTCTTCTTCCTTTTTTTAGGAACGCACCATGAGATCTTCAAATTAGTAATCCTGCATCCTCCTTGTTCGGGGACGGTCTCCCAACCAAATGACGTGCCGGAATTTCCCGGATTCGGGGGTCACTCTTTTCTTCGGTTGGGGGGAGGAGTAACCACCCCTATGTACTCTGCTTCTTTCCCAGCAATATCTAACGCCTGGGGAGGGAGTTATTGCTAGTTAAGACAGTCTTTACGGTTCTGAAGTTCAGAAGAGCATCAATCACAGTGCTCTCCTTCTGGCGGCCATCTTGGAATCAAAGGTCAATGTTTTAAAGGAAGTACTTGCAGCAGTCACTGATATGTGAAGAAATTCTGAAGGTCTGAGCACTGGGCTCTTCCACACGAATTTTAGGCAGAATGAATCCAAAGAAGAGCTTGTTGGTAGGATGGTGTGAAGATTTACAAGGTGTCATCACTTCTCCCCAGCAGGGAGCCATTTTCCATGAGGCTACGGAGGTGAGGCCGCTAACCAATAGTCCCCCCTAGGGGTGGTTTAATGCGGGAGGATCTCATGGGGAGGGACTTTGCCCAGGTGGTCCAATCTCATCCATTCCCTAGTCCTACACTCCACCTGTAATCCTTCCTTAGAGAGCAAACATATGTCCTATTATCATAGTGATGAAACCAGCCAAGTAGGAAGTACTAGGATGAGTAAGAACATCAGAAGTATGAAGATGACACATTCAAGTACTGCCACGAGGCGGCTCACCGGAATCATGAAGAGTGGCCCGCGATCATGCACTGTAGATTTTGACGATAAGCAGAGATGGAACCAGTCCTACATAAAGAAAACTGAAGATGTACTCGGGGTTGTCTTTTGAGGAGCAATGAAACCTGGGAGACTCTTTTTTTTTTAAACTCTTTTTATTAGTGGTCACAAAAGATACCTGGCACTTATCACATCACATTTCACATATTGCACATAAAAGAAGGAAAGAAGAACAAAAGTTACATAGATCTTTGGTGTATTAAGGATTACAAAGACTCATCATCCGAAACCATGTCGCATAAGTACATTCTGAAAGGGCCCCATATGTCTTTGGGCCTATTTACAGCAGGCTGGGTTAGGACAAACTGTTCTTCCGCTTCGTTCACATATGTCAATTCCCGAAGAAAATTATTCATGCTCGGTGGGCCAAAGCTTTTCCAAGTATGTAAGATGCATTTCTTGGCCACCGCACATGAGATGTTGAACAATCTTCTGAATTTTACAGAGCACTTGCCAATGTCCCCAAACAGATATTTCTGGGGGGTTAGCACGGGGGAGAACCTGTGTGATCTCTTCCAACATCACCGCCACATCCCTCCAAAATCCCGCCACGACCGGACATTCCCAGTACATTTTTATTTTTATTGATATTTTATTTCTATCGCGCTCGTACACAAGTGTTTCAGAGTGCGACAAGGCAAGGGAGGGGAACGGGGGAGAACAAAACAGCGATTTTACTAGGCCCAGTGACATTGAGAACGCGCAAGTGCATGGGAATGTGGAATGCACCTGCCTGAGGAGCCCTGCCTTTGGGGCATTCATCCAAGGTGTTTGCAGTGAATTTCACTATTTTAGCTGGTGTATAATTAATCTGTTTAGAATTTTAAATTGAATTAAGCGTAAGCCGGCATTCATGGATACACCTTTAGTGAGCGAGTAGTACCTCTCCCATGTCCCATCATCAATCGGGATCTGTAAATCTCTTTCCCACTTGCCTTTTTACCTGGTTTACTGTGGGGGTATGGGCCTGAACAGCAGCATAAAGTTTAGAAATCCCCAGGCCATCCTTGGCCGTCACCAACTGTATACAAGGATGTGTACGGGGCTCATCCGGGAAGAGCGGCACTGTTTTGAAAAGCTGATCTCATACGATAGTATTGAAGTGTCCTCAGTGATCCCCCACCCAGCGCCCTCAGCAAGTCTTTTAAGGCCACACATTTCCGGCTGAGAAACATATCACCTAGTTTCATTTCTCCGTTTGGGTCTCAGGTTTGCTGTAAATTACTATCATGTGTTGGGTGTATACCTGGGTAATTCCATATGGAGGCCTCTGGATTATAGGGGGTTTCCAATCCCAGTCTTTTGTATATGGCTGCCATGCCCTGATCGTGCAGGTTACAGGGTTGTATTCGCATGTGTCTTTGTATTGTGTGTCAAAAATTACTGATTGTATGTTTGTGGGGTGTGTGGTGTGTTCCTCTATTCACGCATGGGGTAGGCCACTGGAGTCCCCATACAAGTATCTCGCAAATTTTGCTTGGGCAACATAGTAGTATAGCTCAAAGTCGGGTGCAGCTATGCTGCCCGAGGAGTATGGTTGTCATTTTTTCCCACTTATCCTTGATGATTTCCCAATCCACAAGAAGGTCACGACTATAGAACGGAGCTTGTCGAAGAAGGGCCTTCCCGGCCATATCAGGACGTTGACAAATAAATACAGTATCTTAGGTAAGATTATCATTTTAAGAATTGCAACTCTACCATATAGCGAGATTGGAAGGCGTCCCCACATCTGTAATTTAGTATTAAGTGATTGCAGTGCACTTTCATGATTATTCGAATAAAGTGCAAGTCTATCTCTAGAAACAAGTATGCCCAGACACCTAATATTTAACTCGGACCACTTGAGTCCGCATATCATGTCTGGGCGTTTGGTTGTTGGTGTAAGTGGGAATATTTTAGATTTGGCATTGTTTACGGTGTACCCTGAGAGCACCGCAAACTCCTGTATCTCCGCCATAATGGGCACAATGTTTTTCTCTGGCTCCCGGACATATAGCAGTGTGTCATCTACATACAAAGAGATGAGCTGGGTGGATCCTTTCATCTTTAGCCCATTATCTGAGTGCCTCAGTCTAACCGCGATTGCCATTGGCTCTATGGTTAGGGCGAATAGTATAAGTGAGAATGGGCATCCCTGCCTGGTGCCTCGTCCCAGTAGGAACAGTTCTGAGATGGTTTGATTAGTTAACACTCTAGCGCCAGGTTCCTTGTAGAACAGTTTCGCGTATCTTATAAAATTGGGACCCATCCCAAACGCCTCTAGAACAGCCAACAGATAGACCCATGATACCGAGTCGAAGGCCTTTTCAACATCGAGAGATATAGCCACTGCACTTCTCCCCGGATCTATTTGTGCCATTATGCCAAAAAGTCTTCGCAGACTTAGGGCCGTGGATCTTGTGGGGATGAACCCATTTTGATCAGGATGGATCAGTGTGGGAACTGCCGGCAGAAGCCGATTGGCCAGAACTTTTGCAAATATCTTGGCATCGATGTTTATAAGTGAGAGGGGTCTGTAGGAGGACACATCTTGGAGCGGCCGATGGGGTTTAGGGAGTACAGTTATCACCGCGTCCCTCATCGTAGGGGGCAGTATACTGGTCTGAGGAGCTTCCTCCCATACCTGTATTAGTATTGGTACCAATTCCTCGCGGAACTCCTTATAAAATTCAGCGCTTATCCCGTCTGACCCTGGAGCTTTGCCTGAAGATAGCATTTTAATTGCTTCAGTGATTTCCTCAGCGGTTACGGGTTGCTCCATTGCCAGTCGGTCCTCATCTGAGAGTTTCAGCAGGGATAGTGCCGCAAGATATGATTTAATTTCACTACCTGTTTTAGTGTCTTTGTTCGCATAGAGGTTCTTATAGAATTTAGCAAATACGCCGTTAACACCACCTTCCCTTGTGGCGTTTGTATGCTGGTGATTTGATTTGGTTGTTTATCCTGTTTGAGTAGAGTAGACAGAGTTTTCCCAGCTTTATTACCATCCCCTTATTTGCGGCCCCACCAGGTGCCGCCATGTAGCGCACTTCTCTTGTGGCCAGTTTACCGAACTCCTGGAGGTGTGTATGAATTTCCGCTAGTATTGCTCTGTCTTGTGTGTGAGTGTAGACCTCCTCTAGTTTCCCCACTTTACATTCAATTTCAGTTAATTCAGCTTGCTCACCTTTCAGGAGTCCCGTGGACTTCGATATCAATACTCCCTTGGCCCAAACCTTAAAGGATTTGTGGAGTATCTGTCTACTGTACCACCATTATTAGCAAAAAACTGTTATTTCAACGTGCAACGCCCCAACCACCCCGGGGTCACCCAGTATTCCTCTTGGCATCCTCCACTTTTTAACAGGTTTTGGGGCATTGCGGAGCGTTACCTCCAGCAACACTGGGGACTGATCGGAAAGTATGCGGGGCAACATCTCACATGTCTTCGGTGCAGCAGTCAGATCAGAGGAAACAAACCAATAATCGATCCTTGATTCAGAGTCGTGGACAGAGGAGTAATACATGTATCCTCTACTGCCTGGGTGTAATTCACGCCAGGCATCTACCAGTGATAGCTGTGGTAGTATGTGAGCGAGGGTTAGGACTGTCTTATTCAGTGCCCTGATCACTGTCGTGGACCTGTCAAGCCTGGGGTGCAGGGCCACATTGAAATCCCCTCCCCATACTATAGTCGTAACATTCATTGAGGAGATCAATTGGTACATATTCGTATAGAAGGAAGGATCATCAATATTAGGCCCATATGTGTTAACCAGCAGTAGTTGATGGCCAGCAATCCCTCCCCACACCACAACATATCTGCCGAGTTGATCAACCTTTTGGCCTTCAAGTTTGAACCCCAGGCCTGGATGAACAAGAATTATGACACACCTGGACTGGGAAGAATAGTTAGTGTGGAACTTCAATTTGCCCCATTTAGGGAGTATGTGCAAATTACCCGTGCACATCGTGTGTTTCTCCTGCAACATCAGGATCTGGGGGCCATGTCTAGTAAAACATATTGTACTTTTTTGGCTTTCGCCTGGTTATTTAGCCCTCAACCCGTCACCCATGCTTCATATGTAGATATACCGTCTCCGCCTCGTCTCTTAGGGTTATGATATCTGTGCTGCATGGGTGGTGCCAATTTATTTATGACCAAAGATTTAACCATCAACAAACATCCTGCCTCCTGATCACTTCTACAGGGATTTGTACACAAGTATTTTAACGACATCTCGTTCAACAAAGTTTTAGCATCTGCACCATGTGGGGAGTACCTGCATCCAAGTGACCACAAACTTATAAAACTGTGAACATTTACTTCCATCAACTTCCCAACGGCGTCTGACCTTGTCTCGTGGGCTTAAACTCCCACTCCATGCCTTGGTATTCCCATTTCTGCAAGGCAACAACCCTTAGCCTTGCGTCCCTCCATCCACCCTCATCATCCACCCCAACTTGATGATGTTCCCCAATGAATTTATGGAGTAATCCAGGGGTAGTTATGTTGCTTCACATGCCTGCCAGTTCGGCCCCACCATCCTATTCAACCTTGGTTTGCGGGGCCGCCCTTCAAAAACATTGCAGCTCATTGGCTGTCGTAAAGGATTTAGTGTGCGTTGTGTGTGCTCATCTGGTACTTGTCTTTAGTCTGCTGGTCGGGGTCTGTTTTGTTCCAGCCTGCCCCCAGAGGTATGTGGTTTTTGATACAAGACATGGCCTCAGCCGGGGGTTCAAAGAAGTGCGACCTTCCTGCGTGTTGGATTCGCATTTTGGCTGGGCACATAAGGGCGTATGTAATTTGGCGTGCCTTCAGGAGTTTCTTAACTGGCTCATAGGATCTTCTGCTAGCCTGGACCCTGGCAGAGAACTCCGGATATATGTGTATTCTGTTTTCCTCATAATGCAGAGTTCCATGTTCTCTCGCCAGCTGCAGGATTGTGTCTCTATCCCTATAGTTCAGGAGTGGGGCAATAATCGTACCTGGTGGTACTACAGGCGTGCAGTGCGCTCTCTCGACCTGGAAGTGTTTGGAGAAAGATTTGGCCCGAAGAGGGACTTGAGCAGTGTTTCAACTTGTTTTTCCATTTGTCCCTTCCCAAACGATTCTGAAATGCCCACTATTCGGACGTTGTTTCTTCTTGATCTCGATTCGAGATCCTCACATTTGCCCTGTAGTTGGGACATGTTTTCCTTTAGCTGGGTGATGTCAGGGCTATGGTGTGCTATGGTATCTTCACTTGTGCTTATTCTGCTTTCTGCCTCGGTGATCCGTGCACTTTCTTGATCTACTCTGGTTCTCAGCGAGCCAATGGTGACGACTATATCGTCTAGTTTGATGTTGACTGCGAGGAATCCATTCTGTACTATAGTAGTAACCCTATCCTCTTGTTCACTGATTTCGGGCTCTGTTGTCTTATTGGAGTTGGTGTGAACCTCCACTGTGGTGGTTTGGGTCTGACTGGGTCATGTATGTGTCCATTGGGCCTGGTTTTTGCTGCTTTGCCGGATTTTTGTGGCTCACCCATCGTGGAGTTATAGAGCAACGTAGCACTGTGCCAACAACGTTTCTTCCTAGTTCCGGATTTAGGCTGTCGTTCTCTTATACAGAACCCCAATGTATTTTACTGGTTTTCTTTATGTAGTGTTTGAGGAAGTTCAAAGACCAGCGGGGCCCCACCTAGGTTTGGATATGGTTGTTCGTAAGCAGATGTCTCGAGTGGCCTGTGTCCTCCCACATAGTATGTTGCAGTACTACTGCGTTCCCCACTGGTATATTGTCCCCTTGAATCCTTTAAGTAGAAACTTCAGTAGGGTTTCCCCATTTGTTTATAGACCCAGCGGCAAGACCCAATACCCCGCCTAGGTTTGGATAAAGCTGTTCAGCAAGTGGGTGCCACAAGTGGACAGTGTCCCCCCACGTGTTAGGTCACAGTCTCTCCTGTGTTTGCTGGTGGTATCTTGCCACCTGAATTCTCCAGCGACCACTTCTGTGGGGTTCTCTCGCTTGGTCGCAGGCCCAGAAGCAGGATCCAGGACCCCAACTGGGTTGGGATACAGCCAGCAAGTACTTGGATAACTCTGGTGGACAGGTCTCACCACGTGTTATATCGATGTCGCTCCCGTGCTAACCAGGTTTGTACTAATTTGTTTGTAGCCCGTGAAGTAGGATCAGGCTTCAGCTGCACAAGAGTGCAACATGCAGTATCTCGCTTATCAGCCTCCTGTTCCGCCAGGTCGTTAGCCGCCCTCGCCCCCACATTGCATTACAGGATTGCGGCGTACTGGATCAGTGCGCCCCTCGCGGGGTTCCACCTGCACACTCTGTCCCCTATCTCCCTCGTGTGCCGTCCGACTTGTCGGGTGTCCTCCTCCCAGCGGAGCAAGCCCGCCTTCAGCAGTTATATTTTGGATTCACCGTAGGCGCCCTTCCCTTCCCTGCGCTGCGGTCCCGGTGCATCCGCCGGGCTGTTTTCGGTGTGCGCATGGCCACGGGATATGGAGCTCCCCGGCATACCGGGGCCGCAGCAACCTCAGGAGCCCATCCCACGAGGCGGTGGGCTGCAGAGTCAATGCAGAGCTTCCCGATCACCAGGCGCAGGGGCCGCCGCGGATGTCAGTGCAGAGCTGGGTTCAGCGGGTACTCATGCGGATGCTGTTTACTCCCTGATTGCGTCCCAGTCGTAGAATGGACTCCACAGCACTGAGCGCGATCCGGAGACCCTGGTTCCGCCCACCTGTGGGCTTCCGACAAGTCGTGTTCCCCGGCTCTCCAGCAGTTTCTTGTGGACCCGTAAGCCGGCCCGCGCCACCGCCTCACGCCGCTGGATCTTCACCCGTCTCCAGCACCGCGTAGAGCGAGAGCAGCCAGACAGGATTTTCACGGTGTGTTCATTAGCTGTCAGCACCTGTAGTGGCTATTTCTGCGGGAAGCTCCTCACAGGATAAATAGGCTTAGGAATTGTTAGTTTAGTGGGAGTTCAGAATCAGGCAGCCATTTTCTTCTGTGCGCAACAGCGCCCCCCGAAACCTGGGAGATTCTAATCTAGACAAGCAGGCGAACCCGCAGTCGGCGATACACTGCGAGAGTCAACCAGGACCCTGCAGGAGCAGGAAAGAAGAGCAGGGGTTGTAACCTTGGCCTGGTAGACTGACTGGTCCCACAGAGGCAGAGACCGCAAAGGTGGGAGATTTGCAAGAATACTGTGGAGCCCGCCAGCCGAAGGAGAAGGTGCCTGGAAGCAGCAGAGCAGAAAACCCATCCCTGGAAGAACCAGAGCAGTGCCGGACCCTGCGTGATGGTAAAGAGGAGCATGGGAGGCCTGAAGGGTAACCGCGGACACAGGAAGCATCCGGGGGACTCTTCCCATCTCAGTGGCACTCATAAGCCCACTGGACACCAGAGAAGGATCTGGGACCAAAAACTAGAGATTGAAAGCATCAGAGGAAATCTTCCTCGTTACAGTGGTAAAGAAAGAACCACTGACCATCAGAGAAGAGTCTGGAACTGATGAGATTTGGGACTTTGTTGAGAACAAGACAAAATGGCAAAGTGTACGTGAAGTTGAAAGCACTGTGAAAGAAACATATGAAGTCCTACCAGGAGAAAGGAGTCATTTGAGGGGATTGGGTCCTCCGACATATTGCATATCTATGACATGTAATCACCACAGCTGTGCTGCTTCAGAAAATCTTCGGCGTCTGCGTCCTGCATCGATGACGTCGATACGCCGCCCTCGAGGACCTCCTCCGACGGCCGACGTCACTGGATGTGATAAGTAGGACGCACGACGCCCGTAGCCTCAGTTCCGTTTTTTCCGCGAACGTGTTCGCTTCGGAGATCTCGGCATGCCTCGACTCTTTGGAGTTCCTGTTCTTTCTCGGTTCTTCGGACCTGTTCGTATTGTGAAGTACTTTCTTCTTGAAGATGTCTACCTCGTCTTCCACACCGCATCCGGGCTTTAGGAAGTGCGGGGACTGTGTGGGTCCAAGATATCGGTTATGGACTCACACGACGCCTGCCTCTGTTGCCTCGGGGAGGCCCATGACACGGATGACTTTGTCGACTGCCAGTCGCTCACGTCCAAAGCCTTGCGGGAGCGCAAGAAGAAGTTATCGGTAGGTAAGGTGTCCAAGCCACGGAAGTTGAGGTCTGCGGGGCTTTCGATGGACGATTCGAGGGGCGACTCTCCGTGTCGTCGTCGGAAGTCCAGTGGGTCTCGGTCCCACTCCTCCGCCTCTTCGAGGCACTCCCGGAAGCGCCGTCATCGGTTGCCTTCCCCGTCCTCATCCGAGGACTCTGCCCATCGGCGGGTCGCTTACCCCAACAAGCAGGCGACTCTGGAGGAATAGGCTTCATTCGGGAAGAAAATGTTGGCGATTCTCGAATCGCAGGGCACTGGTCCGTCCGCGCCTCCGAGTAGGGTTGGTCGCGATCGGTCGTGAGACACCGCTCGCACGCCTTCGGGCTCGGGTGGTCGGCACGATTCGCGGGAGAGTTCCCGCTCGGACAAGGGGAATCGTTCTCGTCATGCCTGTTCCAGGTCCCGGTCCTCGACGCGCTCAAGACCGTGTGCACCTGTGGTGTCTTCGAGGAAGACGTCGATGCCGGTGGCGCCGAGATCATCGACTGACTCTTTCGAGGCCCCGCCTCTGAAGAAGTCGTCGATGCCGTCGGCGCCCAGGCTGTCGAGGGACACGCTCGGGGCTCCGGCCTCGAGGACTGTCGACGCCATCGATGCTGTCGGTGCCGTGTTCGGCATCAACGCCGATTCATTCGACGCCTTTCGAGGCTGTTTCGACGGGGGTTCCCCGGGGCTCGGTGGAACCACCTAGAAAGGCTATGGCAAAGGTCAAGCATGGCTTTGTTCCACATTCTGTACCTTCTTACCGCCAGCTTGAGTTTATTTCAGCGGTGGGTGAGGGCTCTGATGATGGCATGGTTCCGGATACGGTGCCGGTCGAGATTCTCTCGGGCCATAGCCAAATTGAGGACCTGCGGCAGTCCCTGCACGATGCCAGTGGGCTGGACACCTCTCCGGAGGTGGAGTTTTGTAGGCCTGAGCCTGGCACTCATGCCGACCCCTCGTACCGGCGCCTTATGTCCAGGGTCACCGAGTACTTGGGATGGTCTGCTCCCCCCCCAGGGGATTTTCTTCAGGATGACCTTACGGATATCCTCGACCAAGGTCCACCAACTGACCCGGTACTGCCGTTCCATATGGCTCTACAGAGGAGGGTGGCGGCTTCTTGGACTGCTCCAGAAAGTCTCCCGGCAGTGGGCAAGTCTTTGCCGCGAAAATACCGCCCAGCCAGTAGCGACCCCTGCTACTCGACCAGGCATCCCACTCCAGAGAGTTTGGTGGTGCAGGCGGCTACGGCCCCGGCAAAGCAGGCGTCGTATCCCACCATCCCTCCTGATAGGGACGACAAGCGTTTTGACGGCTGGGCGAAGAAAGCGTTTTCTTCAGGGGGTATGGCGCTTCAGGTGGCCAACTCTGTTTGTCCCTTGTCACGTTTCACGCACACTCTGTGGAACTGTTTCCTTAGCGGCTGAACATATTCCCGAAGGGGACGAACAGGATGGTTTCCTTGCCATGGTTCAGGATCGCAAGGATGCCATGTGTGAGGCCGTTCAGTCGGGTTTGGACATGGCAGATTGCGTCAGCCGGTCCATGGCGGCGATCACCGTGATACGCAGGTTTGCGTGGTTGCGGATGTCGGGGTTTGCTCCTGATGTGCAGGCCCGGCTCCTCAACATGCCCTTTGACGGGGAACATCTTTTTGGCAGCAAGGCTGACGAGAGCCTTGAGAGGTTGCAGACCTCAAAGGCTGCAGCGAAGTCGTTGGGCGCTGCAGTTCGCCAACCTCTGCCTTCTCGTCCTAGGGGACAGCAATGGAGGGGAGGTTCCTTTCGTTATTACTCCTCCTTTGGTAAAGCGAGAGGGGCTGCCAGAGGTGGAAAACAAGGTACTCAAGGTGGCAAGGCCGCTTGGGCTGTTGCCTCTTTGCCCTCAGGCAACGCCGCAGCCGCTTCAGCTCAGTCATGAGGCCATGTCCCATGGTTCGCTGGTTGAGGGAAGGCTGGCGCAGCATCTTGCAGAGTGGTGCGCCATTACTTCAGATGTGTGGGTTCTAGAGATCACAACCCTCGGCTACTGTCGTCCTTTCCGGCAGAGGCCTCGAGACAATCCGCCAGGGAATCTCTCTTTGAAGAGTCCGGATCCGCTCCTTGCGCGAAGAAATTCAATCCCTGCTGGAGAAAGGCGCCATAGAACTGGTACCTGTAGCAGAGAGGAACAAGGGATGGTATTCCCCTTATTTTTTTATTTCCAAGAAAGACGGGGGATTGAGACCCACCATGGACTTGTGCGGTTTGAACAAACTCCTCAGGAAGGACAGGTTCAAGATGGTTGCTCTTTCTCAAGTCCTCCAGGCCCTTCAACTTCAGGACTGGTTGGTGTCTCTCGACCTCAGGGACGCTTATTTTCATGTGCCGATACATCCAAAGCACAAGAAGTACCTGAGGTTCGCGGTTGGCGACTCGCACTTTCAGTTTCGGGTCCTGCCGTTCGGATTGACCTCCGCCCGAGGGTCTTCACCAAGCTCATGGTAGTGGTGGCAGCGCACTTCAGGAAAGGGGGGATTCACGTCTACCCCTACCTGGACGATTGGTTGATCAGGGCGAGCTCTCCCGAGCAAGTCCTGGATCATCTGTCAGTCACCTGCCACTCCCTCCACAAGCTGGGCTTCTCCCTCAACTTAAAGAAGTCCCATTTGACACCAACTCAGAGGCTCCAGTACATCGGAGCAGTGCTCGACACGTCCCTGGGACAGTGTTTTCCTCCCCAGGTGAGGGCTCATCACATTCAGCAGATGGTGCACAAGTTTCAGCTTGCCCAGAGTCTCCCAGCGTTCGGGTTCTTGAGATTGCTCGGCCTCATGGCATCCTACATTCTTCTGGTGCCAGAGGCCAGGTTGCGGATGAGATCTTTGCAATGGGCACTCAAGCTCCAGTGGTCTCAGTCCTCCGGCAGGATGTCGGACCCTGTTCATGTGCTGTCCTCGGTTGCCCAGGACCTTCTGTGGTGGGCCGTCGAAGACAATCTGATGAAGGGGGCTCCATTTTGGCTACCCTGGCCGGAGGTGACGATCGTGACGGACGCATCCCTCACGGGATGGGGAGCTCATGCCAACGAGTTGAGTCAGCAGTCGTTGGTCTCTGTCGGAGTCCAGACTCCATATCAATCTGTTGGAGCTGAGGGCCGTCAGGCCAGCCCTGAAGGCTTTTCTGCCGACTGTGCGAGGGAAGAATGTCCTGATCCTGATGGACAACACGGTGGCCATGCACTACCTCCACAAAAAAGAGGGGCAGGGTCCTTCCTCTGTGCAGGGAGGCGATGCAGCTCTGGTTCTGGGCAATCCAGCAGGAAGTTTCGATCTCGGCAGTTCATCTGGCCGGAGACGAAAACGAGACGACGGACGCTCTGAGCAGGCAGAGCGTGATCTCTCACGAGTGGGAGTTGGCTCAGGAGATTCTCCTGAATATCTTCGCCCTTTGGGGGACCCCTCAAGTGAATCTCTTCGCCTCTAGTGTCAACCGGAAGTGCGAGAGGTTCTGCTTGCGGGAATTTCCTCCAAAAGGAGCCTTAGGAGACGCGTTCGTGGTGGAGTGGTCATTCCCACTGCTGTACGCGTTTCCTCCAGTCCCTGTCGTCTCGCAAGTACTGCAGAGGTTACAGAGGTTCGGTTCCCGGATGATCCTCATTGCTCTGGCGTGGGCTCGGAGGACGTGGTACCCGGACCTTCTCGACTTGTCCATCTGCCCTCCAAGTCGTCTTCCCTACCGAGACAATCTGCTCTCACGGGAGGGGGGTCAGGTTCTCCATCCAGAGGTCAGATCCCTCAACCTTCACACTTGGTTTCTGAAAGGTTGAGGCATAAGGATTGGGACCTCCCTGAAGTGGTGATGGAGATGTTGCTCTCGGCCAAACGGCCCGCAACAAAGTCCCTGTACCGTTGCCGTAAGTTCTGCGACTGGTGCAGGGTTAAGAATGTGGATCCTTTTGCATGTGACATTCCCATGGTTCTGTCTTTTTTGCTTTCTTTGGCCCACAGGGGCTTGCAAGTGGGTACCGTTAAAGGTTACCTGGCGGTGCTGTCCATATTTAAGGGCTCGTCTGAAGAGTGTTCCTATTTTAAGATTCCTTTAATTTCTCAGTTTCTGAAAGGGCTCACTAATGTGTTCCCTCCGTCACCTTTCCAGGTGCCCGGTTGGGGTTTGAACCTTGTTCTCAAGTTTCTGATGGGTGCTCCGTTTGAGCCTTTGCATTCATGCCCTTTGAGACTGTTAACTTTTAAAACTGTATTTTTGGTTGCGGTCACTTCCGCTCGCAGAGTGAGTGAGTTACAGGCACTTTCAGTTAAGCCACCCTTCACTGTGTTTCATAAGGACAGGGTTGTCCTTAGAGTTTGTCCTTCCTTTCTTCCGAAGGTGGTGTCGGAATTTCATTTAGGCCAGAAGGTTGTTCTTCCGGCGTTTTATCCTCCTCCACATCCTGGTAAGGAAGAGGAGAGGCTCCATAGGCTTGATCCTAGGAGAGCGTTAAGCTTTAATATTTCACGCATGTCCCGGGTCAGAGTGGACGATCAATTCTTTATTGGTTACGCTGGAAAGCGTTTGGGGCAAGCTGTGACAAAACAGACTTTGTCTCACTGGATTATTTTGGCTATCTGAGTGTTACCGCTTGGCGGGTAAGGACCCACCGGTCGGCTTGCGGGCCCATTCTACCAGGGCTATGGTTGCCTCTACTGCCCTACAGAGGGGTGTTCCTATTTGTAACATCTGTGATGCAGCCACCTGGGGTTCGGTACATACTTTTGTACGTCACTACTCCCTCGATTCCATCCATGGGCAGGATCTGGCCTTTGGCAAGGCAGTCCTTTACTCCGCAATTTGATTGGGCATTCTAAATTTCTGTTTTCTAAATTCTTTTGCCACCTCCTTGCATTGGTATTGCTTTGGTGAGTCTGTCATAGATATGGAATACGTCGTCGGACCATCCCATCAAAAGAACGTTACCAGGTAAGTAGCTTGTTCTTCTCCTGGTACTACATCAGGAGTACTGATAAAGATGCCAGGATAAGGGAGTCGTTTCCCCCCCCTGGCCTTGTGTTGAACTGTGCCAATGCATACCAATTGAAAGGAGGCAGTCTCTTGGTCCTGAACTGATAGTAGAAATAAAGAAGCCAGGGGAAGGAAGTCGTTCCCCTTGGTTCTATTGATGTAGTATAGGGAGCCATACCAGAGGTAGGACGCCATTCTCCTGGAGGTAACGTTGTGCAAGGACTGGTGAAGTCCACAAGCCAGGGAAAGGGAGTCATTCACCCTGGTGACTTTTGTTTGAGAGAACACTCTTATGAACATTACCCAAGAAGGAGGGAGCCAATCTCTTTAAAGAAAGAACATTTTATTTTTAGTTTACCTTTTAGTTGCTTAGTGTGAGGGATAGAAGTAGGTTTTGACGCAGGATGGTGGAATTTTTGTTGACAGACATTCTGACGGACCCTATTTGTATTAGTTTTGAGGCAGTGAAACCTCTCTTAGACGTTGGGGATAGTAAGGACCTTTTTCACACAGAAATAAGTCTATAACCAAAACCGTGCTGTCTTTGTGCCCACTTCCTTCTTCGACACTTTTACAATGGTTACAATATAGTGACTAAGGAGGAAGAAATACTTTTTACAGCTGAAGAAAATTGTGTGCTGAGAAGATAAGATGGTGGAGCTGTCTGAGCAAAATCTGTACTGACGAAACATACTGGAGAGGCCTGAGACCATTGTGAGAGGTGCAAATCGGGTGCAGTCTTTGAAGGGGACTCCAAAATAAAGTGTGTTTTGTTTGTAAACCTATCCAGACTAATCTGCAACCAAAGACTTGCGTTAGCCAGATTTGAGAACATTGCTTCAGAAGCATAGGATTAGGTTTGGATTCATGTTGGCTGACACTTTTGATTTGGTTTGTCATACTAGATTAGGGTGTCCCTTGAGGGACAGACTTGAAAGATAATGTTTTTTTTAAAACATAGGTTGGAGGAACCCCACATTCTGAGGTTTGAGGAGCACCCTGAAAACATTCTTTTTGTTGTCTAACAATGACGCTGTTTTATAGATCTTTCCTGAGTTCTAGCTCATTACCCAGTTCCTGTAGGCCTTTTCCAATCCAAAATCCTGAAACTCTAATCCATAACAAAAACTTGTAACTAAAAGCTATTACCTTTTGTGTCCTTGCTCGACCTTGGTGTTGTCAGGAGTTCTGTGATCTAGCCATTTTGCCACCAATCCCATGGACTTGTTAGTGGCAAACTGTGGTAAATTGCTATAGGCTCTGCACTGTATGGTGTTGAGTTGTGTGTGGGGTTCTGCCCACTGTTAGGACATGGTGGCAGCCATATACTTTACTTGGATCCTTGCTCTGATTGGGGATTGGCACACCCATGCTATCCCATATGCTTGAGGTGGGTGTACTTTCTTTGAAGGAGGCAGTACAAATAAAGCCTTTGTTGTAATTAATTAGTTTGTGGCTAAAGGCTATGTTCCGGAAATATACCTGCATTTATCAGCGAGGTTCTCTTTGCTGCATGCTCGCTCCCTTGGTTTTGAAATCTGCACTTCTGAATTTGTATTACTGGGATTTGCCCTGCTTTTGGTGCTACCCTCCGACAGGTCGGAAGTGGGATGCGGACACTTGAAGCATATTATTACTGATGTTTATTAAAATAAAGATGAGGCCCATATTTCCCTATTGCTAGAGGGTTATCCCTGCCTATATAAACCACTCAAGGTGCTAGTCAGTTGTGTGGAAGTCCCAAATGAATATGTCCATGGTCCAAAACCAGTTCCAACTGACTGTACCACTGCTTTAACTAACATCAATTATACTAGGAGCATATCTCCCCTCTCCTTGTTCTCATGGCAATGGCCCTCATGCCGAGCTTGCCGGTCCGGAAAGAAGGGTGCCAGTAAGCTCACCGGCACCCTTGTTTTCCAGACCGACAAACTACGGCCTTACCCTGCCAGGCACAGCGGTCACAGTAGGCAAAGCCGGTGCTTCTGTGTCCCCACTCCCATAGAGTCCAAGGCACTCCATGGGAATGAGGATTAAGAAAAATGACCGGCGCCTAACTTCCCGGCAGCCGGACTTGTAATAGCCCGGTGGCCCGGTGGCACTGGGAAGTCGGGTGCCTGTTATTTTTTACGGGTCCGGCGGCAATGTCTTAGTCCATACTTCACTTCATTAAGATAACTTCAAATAGTCTCTTTCCTCCTTCTGGACAAGATCTTGTAACTTTTTTACAATGTACTTGGGCTTTGTCTCCCCTTTAGGGACAGTTGTTCTACAGTCCTTTGTATCACTTTCTTATAATGCCTTTCTGACTTTTGTAACCCAGGCCTCCTTAGGTTGGTTATCCTTTGTAATGGCTTGATCTTCCTCCTCTCCTGGGGTTGCTCAGTTTGATTATTTCTCCTCTCATCTGGTTCACTTGATTTCACGTTCCATTTATAATCTTCTCTCTCTGGTTTAATCCACTCTTTATTTCTTAAACAATGGGATACTTCCCCTCTCACCAGGATGTTTGTGCCCAGTTCTTAACTTCTCTTTCAGGCTTATTCGTTATTCTCTTGATCACATTAACACAGTTCCACTTTAATGGCTTTATATTTAGTATCCTTGTCATTTTTACTGGAACCAGTTTCTCCTGCTCCATAATGATGCCCCGGCGGCTTCCCAGTACTCCTGTTCTCCCCTTTACCTCTGTATCTGCAGGGGAACGCTGTTGTAATCAGCTCTTGCTCAGGTTGTCCGACTCTACTCTGGATCTTGTGCTTCTACTTGTTATCAGTGTCCCGCATTCTGTCCTTTGTGATTGCGACTGGGTCCGGATGCGGGTTTCAGCGCGCCTCGTTGATTCACTGGCTGGGTGGTTTCAGCATTGTTTGATGGGTTCACGGCCCACCAAGAAGTCGTTGTGGTCATCCCACCTCCGGGATAAAGATTCCTTTTTCGCCAGGTTCCCTCTACCCGGAAACGCCGGGCCTCCAGCGTTTCCCGCTTACACTCAGGACTCCTAGTCTCAGGCTCCATGGCTTTCTTCTGGTTCGTCTGCTCCAGGCGTCTCATCGTCAGGGGGCTTCCCCTGCATATGCTCTTCCATCTGTCAGTGCTTCGCCTCTCCTCGCCATGCTCTCCTTTTCCATCCCAGTCGTCTCGGTTACATGTACGTCTCTCCTTAAAGAGACAGATCCTCCTCCTTGTGCATAAAAGGGTATTTTAGTTTGGTCTTAAGCTATGTCCCTGGATCTTATATTTTTCATATCTGATGGTCCCTTATATGCTACTATTGTGGATGTTCTAGGGAGTTCCTCACAGAAACCGGAGTTCTTGTCCCCGAAGGATGAGTCTCTGTCAGTGAGGTTCCACATGCCCAGACCCTAGGGTGGGTCTTGTGGTGCTGGCTCAGCTCCCTAGCCTCAAAGGGGAGGCTCACCCTTGGAGAGAAGGGATAATACCCTTGATTTGTCATACCTCCGAGCACTAGAGGTAAACCTTAGTATTTCAAAAACTATTAGTGGCACACTCTTGGTGTTTCTGGATGCAGGGTTAGCCCTCTCAGCAAGGCTTCTGTATTTGTGTCTTAAGCCTACACTGTCAGTTTTCACTTGTAGAATAGTTGAGCGAGATGGCCATTCTTTCTGCTGCCAACGTTCACATGAATCTATTGCCCACTTTTATTTTGTTTTATTTCTTTACTAAGCTTTCTATGAAATTCTCCTCAAACATGTCCCAAGTAAAGCAGAAGCATTTAAGTTGAAGAACTACCTCTAGTACTACCTTCAAAGTTCACTGTTCACATGTTGCCATTTTGAGGAGGGTGAGGGAATGTTCTTGGGTGAGGGAATGTTTTTGGTGGTTGTATGACTACATAATTGATGGGAAATGATTGTTTCATTGAGGTTCTTCATTTTTCCTAATGTACTTTTGTCATTGAAAACTTCTGTATGCATGTGGTTTTAACTCTTAACTGTTTTATGCATCACTGGGCCTGAGGATTCCATTCATACCCCCTCCCTCCATACTTTGGAAATACCTGTCCTGGGGTTATGTGACCGGAGAAATTTCCCTGCAAATCTATTTAACACTTAAAACGCATGGGGCCATACACCTCTAGTCGCCGGCCTCACCATTCCCTTCCTCTGTGGCAGATGGCTGAAGAGCTAAGCTTTTGCCAATGGAGGAAAAGATCTAAGATGCCTTGCAGATTCGCTCCTTTTTTGGCAACGACCGAGCAACAGTATTGTGGTTCCAGAGACTGCTGGACCTCCTGGCCACTTGCATGTTCTTGGTCCCATATGTCGGGATGAGGCACACAGATTTACCTACCAAGTGGTTCTTCCTAGTTTGGGAGTCTCTCAAAGAAGGGTTTTTCTGCTGGTTGAACAACGCAGCAATTCTTCCAATGGAGTTGCGGGGGGGGGGGGGGTTGGTACCCTTTTCGAACACAGTTTGCTCCGCGTCAATAAAGGCAGATTAGGCCTCCTAGGTTGGAGAGAAGGGGGCATGCCGAATTGGATGGAAATTGACTTGTAGTCCCTGGCCCAAGGAATTGATTCTTCAGTCTCTTGGACCTAAAAGCGAGCTACGTCTTGAAGGCATTCCTCCTGAACATTCATACAGTCACATGGTCTGTCAAAGAAGTGAAGTAGCAGCATGGCATGAAATCTCCCTTATTGGCCCTGCTAGTGGTAGACATGTTGGAGTTGGTGGATTCGAACATTATGCTACAGCCCTGCACCTGCCTGCAGAAAAGAGGCAGATTCCGTCAGTATGACGACTTGTGATGACTATTGTTATGGTATTCAATGAGCGCGGGCTGAACTTTGAGACGCAACAGGATGCTTTACAGATGTATACAACAGTACAGATGTATAACGCAGTGCTTCCCAGAGGTCACAGAACAGAGATACAGTGGGGGGGCAGGGGTAGGATACAGACGGACACAGAGGAGGGGTATCGCTGTACAGGGTGGCAGGGAGGGGAGGGTCTGACGGCATCTAGTCAGTCAGGTGGTGCTGGGGGCGACATGATTGCCAAGGTGTTCAAGAAGATCTGTTCCTGAATAGGTGGAGTTGTATCTTCATCCTCAAGTGGTGGTGGTGTTTCAAGAGTGGGGAAACATCTCATACTTTTTGCTGCTCAAGAGAATTCCATGATGGCCAGTGAGGTTTTGGTGCTTGTAAATCAAACCCATGACTGCTTCGATCAGCCCCCCTGACTCCCATTTCCTCCTCCCCTTTGCCTCTCTCAGAAGAACAACATTTCTTCTTGGAGGAGGGGGGCAAGATTCTGCACCCCTCAATGTAGTCACTGAATTTAGCAGACTGGTCCTCAAAGTTGATTTTTGGCCATCTGGGGTTATTGTTACGCTCACCTGGTATCCACGGGGACGCCACCCAGCCCTGGTTGGATGATTTGCACTCTCGAACCCTCTCCCGGTCGGTAATGCCTCTGGTTAAAGATGGATCTGCAATATAGGAGAGCTGGATTCAATACCAGATTCTTTGTTTTCTCACCTCCCTTGGCCTCAACTCCTTCCTCCCGTTTGGGCCTTCTCCTCACCTTAATATTGTAAAAGGTGGATTCTCCGTCCTGCTCCTCGTGGCAGGGGCGCGTTGATGTGGGGGCGAGCAGCAACCAAGTTACTTGACTGGTGCAAGCCCCCCTGTTGGAATCCAGGCCTGCTGCGACTCTGTAGGTTTGCTGCTTTACAGTCTTTATATGCAGTTCTTATGTTCCGTTTAGTTCGAATAATAATGTCTTGCTTCTTTCCTTTTAGGTATGGAAAGGTATTTTGGTGTTGTCATGCAGTTTGAAGATGAACATGGGCCGGTAGGCGAAAGCGCGGTGTGCGCGATGCGCGGCGCTGTTTCGCCTTTTATATTGCTAACCTGTGTCTTTTCTCTCCTTTCAGGTTGCGATGTTCCTCGCCGAGCGCCGTAATGTTCCAGCAATGATACTGACCAGGAGATGACTACCCAGGTAAGAATTGTGTGGCTTTCTTCATTCGGGAGGAAACGTGAGTAAACGCTTACTAATGCTGTCTTTCTTTCTCCTCTTTCCAGGTTATGGTATTCCAGGATGCATGCAGTGCCGGATGATGGAGTTCTTACCTTAAGGTGAGTGGAACTGAAGTCAGCCATGGATTGAAGACAGGATACTGTTTCAGGTAAGTTTCGTAGTGTTCTTTCTCTCTCTGCAGGTCCTTGGTTTCAGGTAAACTGGCATCACAGAACTGGACACGGTGAGAGTTACGCTGCCCTCAGCTGAATAACGCAAAGAATGTTCTGCTGTTTGGGTGTGGTTTAAATAGTCTCAGGTAAAGTAGTCCAGGTAAAATAGTCCCAGGCCTGCCACACCCAAAGTTGTCCAGGTATAGTCCCAGGCCTGCCACACCCAAAAGACTAGACCGCATAGCTCAGTTCCTTGTAACTGAGCTATGTGTGTGCCTCCATGTTGGCTGAACCCCCCCCCCCCCACCCCAAGTTAAATAGTCCCAAGTAAATAGTCCCATTCTAATGTTGGTGTTCATGATGGTTATTAACCTGGTGCCAAAGGCGCCAAGACTGACTCCAAGAGAGTCTTGGATCAGGTTTTAAGGCTTTGACCTGGCCCTAACTGGAAGGCTGACTTGCCAGTGAGGGCCAGGGGCAAGGGACATGACAGTTATCTAATGAAAAGGGGTGGAGCATGTGGGACCTGTATAAGTACAAATGTGCCAGCTTCTACCAGTGGCGTGTCGAAGCATCTTGACCTTTTGAAATCAATCCTCTCCTTGGTGGCAACACCAGTGGCATTGGCTACTTGCTGCATATACCTCAACCACAGGTGCTTATAAACACACAAGTGATGGATATTTTTTTCTGTCATATGCTCTGGCCAAGGGACACTTTGTAAGTCTGCCATTTGTTTTGAGATGCCCGTGCGCCAAGTGGGAGTTAAATTTGGTCCTTTAGGCTTTTGACCTGAAGCCCTTTGAGCTTTGTCATTCACTGTTCACAGTTTCCTTGCATGGAAAACCGAGTTCCTGCTGGCTGTCCCCTCGGCTTGTCGGGTGGGTGAAGTATAGTCCTTTCAGGCATCAACCACACCGTCTAACATGCCCTCACCCCACCCAGTGACTTCTATGCAGTAAAGTAGGCTGCTGGAGCCTGTCGTGCCCTGTCCCTCACATCTATGCACATGAGTGCACTATCATCTTCAGAGAGCCACAGGGCCCCCTGCATACCATCTGCCTTCCATGAACTATCACGAGGCCCAAAGCCCTGTTAAGATGGCTGCCACTACTGCCTTTACATCAAGAAGCACCTTGGATGCCCCAGAGCCCTACAAGCGAGTGCATTCTGATTGGGTGCTCCCTGCAGCAAAATGGGAATCCCCCTGTGAAACCTGCACATTTCGAAGGCTCATTTGTAAGGCTGCTGGAGTCTGTCGTGACCTGTTGGGAAATGCTAAGTTCCTCTCTTCAGAACTGCCTGCTCATAGATGTTTACTGCTAATGCGCCTCCAACACAAGCTGATCTTCACCCCTCCATGCAATGATAAGAGGCGCTTCCGCTCCTTGCTCACACATATTTGGAATCCCATCCGCATTGTGACGCCTACCCCTTTTCTCCCCTCCCACCTCTGATGTATCTTTCACCCGCATAATGCATCACTGGGATCGGCACCCTTCCTATCTGCTTGGCATTACTTGGGCGCTGCAGCGTACTTGCCTTGTACCGACCTTGACGCTCTATATGCACCGTGATTCCCCTGAAGACCCCCTCTCGCTTCCGATGCCACTTCCACCGACAATGTATCTGTTTTTCATGCAGAACCCACCGACCTTGACTTTTACATGATGGTTTACTCCGCTGCCACCTGCAACCCAGTCATTGTGACTTTGACAGCACGCTGCTACAAATGTATTCCACCCTGAAACTTATTCCATGTAATGTACCTGATTTGACCTGGCGGCAGCCTCGTGCTCCATCACCTGCCATGTAATGCAACCTAACTGATTTGACAGTGCCTAGAGACCCAAGCTACTCCTAATTGATGATGCCCAACCAGGCGGAAACATGTCTGGGAATGCTTGTGGTCTCTTGCTGAAGGGATGCGACCAAGCAGTTTGGGCTAGACTAGACCTTTTGGGGTGGGACCAAGCCTGATTTGCATATGGTCTTTCCCCTTTTGTGTTGGCTTGGCAGGTGAAGAAAGACGGGCTGGAATTTTACCCAGATCAATGCCAGAGGTTAAGATTAATTCAAAACCTTCCTGCCATCACCTTTATCTATTTTTTTTTCCATGTATTCCCTGAGCTTTAGCACTTGTGATATTGTTAAAATGAATCCAATAAATGTGAATATTTCCTTATCAAACAAGTGCTATATTACACATGAAAAGGGTGCTTTGAAGAGCTAAGTTGGCTATTGTGGAACCGGATTATCTGAATCCTGATTTCTTAATTGATCAGCGTGGTTGATGTTGTGGAAACCTGCCATAAACCAGATTTTGCTGCATCCTTTGTTGCCTCCTTGAGTATTCAGTCCTGCAAATGTGGTACCAGACCACATCCACCTCCTGAGTTGTTTTAGAGCTTACAAAATGATATCCTTACAGGAAAAGGAAAAACAGTAAGACCTCTTTAGCGGGTTAAGTTAACAAGCTTCCCAACAGAACATTGTTACTTTAAAAGGACCATGTTTGTACCTGTATACTCCTGCTTTGCCAAGCCATGTGACACCATTTCCCCCCTGCAGAAAATGTCTCCATCATACTTGATTTTTACATCGCTTTAGAGAACTAGCCCAAGTATCAGACAAACCCACAGCATGGTTCAGCTCTTTCCTCAAAAACAGACCCTCCTGGGTAAAACTAGGAACCCAGTGTCCAAACCAGTGAAAGTTGAGTTTGGTGTGCTCCAGGGTGCTTGCATATTTTCATTGCTATTCAACCTCTATCGTTAACCACTTTGATCGCTTAATGGACCTCTTTGTAGAATTCCTAAATTATGCAGAGAACAGTCTTCAAACTTGAAGGCTACCCCCTCACTACCTAAAACAAAATTCAAACTGTGTAATAGAGAATTGAGCCATGGATGTTCAACAACTGGCTAGGCTTGAACAAAGAGAAAACTGAAATCCTACTTGTCACCCCCTGCCACTCTCCCAGCACCAGATTAAAATTCAGAAGTTATACCCTGATTTTTCCTTATCAGGACACTGTATAACTCCAACTAATGCGTAAAAGCCTTCAGATTCTATTTTGACTCCATCTTCATGTCTCTCCAACTAAACGTGCCGCTCGCCACTAATTTCCAGTTTACTTGGACAAATCTGTCCCCTGCTTTCAGAATCACACTTCGCTACTATAGCCAGGGCAATCGTGGGAGCTTTTCTATCTCTGCAGGTGCCACTGGATTAATCACTTTACTCCCTTTTAACTATTACAAAATACTGCAGCTTGCATCGTCAATCTCCTTAAACATGCCCACATATCCCCAGCTTTAAAGTCATTCCACTGGCTGCCTATCAAATCCAGAATTTCTTTTAAATTTCTCGCCATGGCGCACAAAGCCTTGTATGGCCATGCTCCATTGTAAAAGATCACCTGAAATGGCAGTTCTCACCGCCCACAAAGAACACTGTATAAACACTCAATGTCCATTACCAAAGATCCAGAAGCTACGCAGTTCCGGCGCTCTCATTACAGCCAAACTCTGGAGCAACACCTTCCTAGACCTACACAGAATTGGAGACTACCTTATCTTTAGTTAATGTATTAAAATCTGAATTCCTCCCCCGGACCCTCTTCGCTGGTCTATTCGCTCTGAGACGACCGACGCGATATGATGTCTGGTGATTGGTACTTTAAGGATCCTGATCACACATGAGAGCAAGTATTCTTTCCTGCGAACGGGAATGCTTCACTTAAGCATGCCCAGTGACGTTTACTCTATCTAAAGCACAGATTAACATTACAGCCACACTTTTGGCTGTTTTTGGCAGTCAATTGTGGCTCTCCACGGTCTTGACATGTTCTCTTGCTAATCATGGCTGAGGCCATGTTCTGCTCGTACATCTGCATGGCCATTTCAAATAAAAGCATTAAATACTGTGTTTCAATGACCTTGAGTAACCGTAATCTTGCCAGGTTTTAAAGTTGGTTAGATACAGAGCCTACATTTTACATAAATCACTGTCCAGAAGCTTTAGTGGACACCTACTGAGGGTGAACCCAGTCACTAAAAGTGCGGGTGGATAGATTTCCTCCCATTTCATTAAATGTATGTAATGTCATTGGAATCCTGAAATTCTAGTGTTACCAAATATGAAGGTTTCTAAAATATGTGACAATTCCCACAAACCTGGGTCCCTGCTTGTGGCATATTTTGAACACCTGCTTGTTTCTTTAGATCAGGTTGGGTCGTCCTCTCATCTAGTTTGTTCTGCTTGGTAGTCTCCCCAACAATGTAACGGAAGAGATGCATGACATAAATGTAACTCACTATATTTAGTGCTCTACTTCTAGTCCACCCCTTCCCCCCGCCCATACACCCTTCCACCTTCCTTTATAAAAACCCACATCAGGCAGGTACAGCATGGGCGAATGCCAATGGACTGGCGAAGCACGGTTGCGGATGGTTCTTGGAATGGCCTAGCTACATGCTTGCTTATGTGCTCCACTCATTCAATTTATTGCAAGGATTTTTTTCTGCTTCAAATATGCTGGTCCAATTCTCTCAGGCCCCTCCTCCCCCCACCCCAAATCAACCCATGGAGGGATAGTTCCCAAGTGTGTGGAGAATGGGGGACAATGAATTTGGAGTACCATGGTCCCTTGAAAGAATAACGTTTCCCATTAAATGTCTCCTGCCATTGTTGATTGACTTCTGGTTCCATCCAAGATATAACACAACCACAACCTTTTAGGGAAACTAATCTTGACATGTCCCTTAACACTGTGGAAAGGAGAGAGGACCCCATTATTTGATTCATGCCTGGACTTTAAAGGAGTAGTGCGCTCAGAAATATTATTGTACTGAGGGTTTGGGCATGTGTTTTTAAGCATACGTTGATCGATCGTACAAACATTTCCTATGCACCTTACTGTAGTTTTCTTCTTTTGTACACATGCAAAATCAGGCAGCAGGACGGGGCCATCTTGTGATAATCTTATCCGTTGCCGCATCGCCCAAGCTGGACTGCCCTGGCGGCACTAAATCATATCCCCTGCCCCTGTGGCTGAGATCACTAGGCGCGTACTGCCCATTTCTCAACGCCAATGCACGTCTCGTGTCGACATTCTGTGCGCTTCAGCTAATGACGTGTCTCCATGGAAATGGCAGGACGCCTCTTTCCTCAATAAGTGTAAACGGACCGCTTCTCAACAGACAGATTTGCTTTTCCATTCCTTTCACTGTCTTTTTTTGAGTATTCTGTACCTTGTTACTGTGCTCTGGTCCGCTACCTCTGTTGCTTGTAGCCCATGCGAATAGATATCAGTACCATTTACTATCACTTTTTTTATTTTTTTACCCATAATGGCAACAATACAGCCCGAGGCGGAATTACTCGAAAGAGAAAGATGTGCAAACGATGGGACTTCAGACGACAGTTGGGAGGATGATTCAACAGATCAAGAGCCTGAGCCTAGTCGCATGGATGGCGTTTCCACATGGTGTACCTGCAATCTGTGCGCGCTAATCCCAACCGAGTAGGAGAACTGCTGCTGCCGAGAAAACTCAGGATGCTTATCGGAAGGCGAGACAGGGCCGCAATGCGTTACCAAGCTGCCAGACTTCAGGACAGCCTGCCTCACACGGGCCGTGTTGAGGATTATGATGTTGCTTATGCACGAACTTCGAGCAACAGTTCGCCCTCGCAATCCAAGTAACGAATAAGTGTACTCTAGTTGTGATGTCACTTAGGCCACTACATTTCATGGTTGTCTTCTATATTGTCGTAAATTTAATCTATCAATGCCAAAATAATGTAGTCTTGCAATTCTATACATCACTCGCAATTTGGGGAAATCATAGTGGCCTCCTTATGTTAATTTCATGCACATCCATGAAGCAATATTTCTTTGTCCCTAATGGTATGCATAGTCTTTCAGTATTGTACAGTGTCTAGGTAACATTTGTACTGGCAACAATGCCATTGGATACAAGAATTGTCATTGGCAACTAAGGTTTAATACACTTGTTCATTTAAAAACAGTTTGTATCTTTCTCTTTCACAGGTGGTACAGGCTGGTGGCCTATCGTTTGTTTACATGGTGGCTTCATGGGAGGCTTGGACACTGTGTTTGACGAGTAATACCCGCCTGTGTCATTGGTGCCATTAGAGAAACTTTCCCCAGTGACAGCGGTCAGTATAGGGGATTTTCCCACACTGTGCTGCAACCAGAAGTTTTTAATGTGTAGTACATTTGTGCCATCAAAATCAGAAACAAAATAAAACACAATGGCACTTTTATCAATGGTGGTTTGTTTTTCAGTGAATCAAGTGTATCTACATTCAGCAGTGTTCCGGGCCTTGTCTGCACGCCTCAGGCCACTCCATCCCCCTCCATTATCAAAGGCAGTTGGTACCAGTGAATGTGCGCTGCCAAATGGTGCTGGTAGGGGTGGGAACTGCCAAGGTGCCAAACACCATGTACACTTCAAAGGGGTCAATGTTCACATGCCCTCCTCAGACCCAGTGTCTCCAGGCAGGATCCCCAGAAGCAGGTCATATGCACGTCATTCATTCACATACACACCCTCTTTTCTAATTCTTTATAAACCACTTGATATTTATCATGAGAACATCTTTGAGCACTGCAAGTCAACTCGTGAACATGCTACATGAGAACTTCTGTGACCACTGCAAGGCTGCTCGTCGTCGTGCTACCTGTGAACATATCCCTGTTCTCCTGCCACTAACTACCCTGCTTGCTGAATCTAACTGTTTGTTGGTCAAGGTAAGGGCAGGTCACCTAATCATATCTCCTTGATCTCTAAATTTCCATCTATTTCGAATGAACGCATGTTCATTCATCTCATTGCCATTGACTTGATTTTAATTTGTTATTGATATATATCAATTGTCATCAGTGTCAATTGGGATCGAATTGTATCCTTCGCGGACCGTGTCCATAAGCATGTTTCCTTTTGATGCACAATAGTACATTCAAGGGACGAGTAACATGTTACGGTTTTGTCACATCAATGAATTGTTTATGAAAGTTATCCTATAATACAGCCGGCTATGCTACGCTACACTGGTTTTTCTTCGGTGATCAAAACACAGCTTGTATAGAAAAAATGTCTGGTGTAATTTCATCTTTCTCACGCTTTTATGCAAAGTAATTTTCGAATAATGTAGACTTTTTTTATTTTTACAGAATTTTAAACAATGCCTGTATGTACAGTTTTTGGTTGCCGTTCTAAGACCCATAACAAATCTAAAGGCACTATAATGCATATATTCCTGAGGAATATAGATCTAATAAGAGAATGCGTCCGATATTGCAGATTTGCGCCGGAAAAGCTTAAAAGTAGAGCCCATGAAGTCTTGGGGACTCGAGGGGTGATTGATTCCGCATCTGCAACCTACACTTTCGTACGAATATGTACGACCAATCGAAGTACACAAAGAAGAATCGACTCAGAATGTTTCGTAATTTGCTTCCAAATGCTATTCCAACTCTATTCATGCACAGGCCACCTCAGGTGATTCACGGATCCTGATTTAGCTGTAGCCCTTGGGGTAGTGAACAGGTAACTAAATAGACGGATTGGTGTTTTAGGTGTAAATGTCCCTTATAATACTTTTCATATTTACTTTTCATATTTACAAGATTGTATCGCTTTATAACTAAACCCCATTTTGCTAAACATCTGTCCTTGGTTTTTGGAGCATCATAGAAAATGATTTATGGACACAGAGAACTATGCTATTGTGCACTTTGAAATAAGCATAATCTTTTCGTAATCTCTCTTTACATGCCAATTTTTAAGATTAGCGTTTCCAAATCGAATTCAATTTTCCCTTTACAACTCCATGACTATGCACTGAATTTGAAGAAGCAAGATTCTGCATCCATGTTTTGCCTGGAGTCGACAACAACTTCGATCACTTATCAGGTAGTCTTATTTAGCTATTCAGTTCCGGAAATGTTTTATGCATGGAATTTGAGATACAATCATATTTACATAATGTGTTGTTCATTTACACAATGTTTCATTCATGCTTTTGTATTGATATGTACCATTAGCTGCTTCACATTGTGTGTGTGTTCAATTTCAATTTTTTCATCCATAGTAAAACAAGTACTGTTACAGCGAGATGCTGAAGCTTAGACTACAATTACATTATCCCTCGTAGTTGAGCCAGAGGTATGCATACTGATAGTTCCCTCGAATGAAAGAAAGTAGGTCCTAGATCTGATACTATTAGACAGTGACATTATAAACAAGCAGTTTTTGCAAATTGCTTGAGTGCAACATTTCAATCGGTGTGTTTCGCACAGTCCTCTTTGATCGAGTAAACTAGCCATCAGTCAGGTGACATTCGAAATGTATTTTTTGACTAAATGACGTACACGGTGTACAAGTGTATCTGTGTAAGTCATGTGTGCGATGGAATAATTTGATTCCTAATACAAATGACATATTTTTAATGGATGCTCTTTTCTAAGGATGTATACAAGATCGGGATATAGAAGAAGAGGCACATGAATCCGAGTCGGTGGACCAGCTTGTTGTGCTGTCGTTACAGTAAAGAAGAAGGTTTCCCAAAAAGCAAGAAAAATACAGTAATTTACAAACAATTTCATTTTTAAACCGTTTTGTGCTGGTGCCTTCATAACATGCTTTTTTTAATGTAAATTGTCCATTACTGTTTGTTGGATTTACATTGAACATCTTTTTCCAACCTGTCTTCTAGTTTCCGATGGTGTATGAACTATGCAGACACAGACAGCTACAGAAATCCGAGATGCTGCTTGCCGAACTGATTTCACCATGGAGCAACTATTACTATTACTTGAGGCACAGTGTATTCAAATCAATAAGCAGACTCAAGATGCTTTTGTCCAATGGCCAGAAAATGAATTTGTGACTGGCGAAGCCAGCAAAGTGTTGTTGGACCATTGCTACAATGCGACTGCTCCACCAGATGAAGATGAATGTAATAAATATGCTTTTGAATTAGTTACAGACCACTTGACAAAATCGACACCCGCCAAAAAAGGGCCACCCAAAAACCAAATGACATTGATGTTTTCTCTGATTCGTGTTCAAGTAACAGACACTGCAATGACAGAGACTGAAGCATCAATACAATTGACCGAGGAAATAGACAA
The DNA here is from genome assembly GCF_040938575.1 of Ambystoma mexicanum. NCBI lineage: Eukaryota > Metazoa > Chordata > Amphibia > Caudata > Ambystomatidae > Ambystoma > Ambystoma mexicanum. The sequence continues at coordinate 593,691,143 of NC_090932.1, forward strand.
AGATCTCAACTACAAACGCAGTACTACAAATTTCGAGGGGATTGGGTCCTCCGACGTATTCCATATCTATGACAGGTAATGTCCACAGCTGTGTTGCTTTGGAAAATCTTCGGCGTCTGCGTCCTGCGTCGATGACGTCGATTCGCCGTCCCCGAGGACCTCCTCCGACGGCCGACGTCACCCGATGTGATAAGTAGGACGCACAACGCCCGTAGCCTCAGTTCCGTTTTTTCCGCGAACTTGTTCGCTTCGTGAATCTCGGTATGCCTCGACTCTTTGGAGTTTGCTGTATTCTATCTCGGTTCGTTGAGCCTGTTCGGTTTTGTGAAGACCTGTTCGTGACGATGTCTACTTCGTCTTCAACCCCGCGTCCGGGCTTCAAGAAATGCAGGGACTGTGGGTCCAAAATGTCGGTCACGGACTCGCACGACGCCTGCCTCTGGTGCCTCGGGGAAGCCCACGATATGGACGACTGTGTCGACTGCCAGTCACTCACAGCCAGGGCCTTGTGGGAGCGCAAGAAGTTGTTGTCGGTAGGTCGGGTGTCTAAGCCCCGGAAGTGGAGGTCTACGGGGCTTTCGACGGATGACTCGAGAGGCGACTCTCCGTGTCATCGTCTGAAGTCCAGTGGATCTCTTTCCAGGAGTCGGTCTCGCCACTCCTCCGCCTCTTCGAGGCATTCCCAGAAGCGCCGGCATCGGTCGCCTTCCCCATCCTCTTCCGAGGACTCCGCCAGTCGGCGGGCCGCTTATCCCACCATGCAAGCGACACCGGAGGAATGGGCTTCCTTCGGGAAGCAGATGTTAGCGATTCTTGAATCGCAGGGCACCGGTCTGTCCGCGCCTCAGAGTGGGGTCGGTCGGCACCGGTCGAGAGACACCGCTCGTACGCCTTCGGGCTTGGGTGGTCGGCACAGCTTGCAGGAAAGGTCCCGCTCGGACAAGGGTAGCCGTTCTCGCCATGCCCGTTCCAGGTCCCGGTCCTCGAGGCGCTGGAGACCGCGTGATCCTGTGCCGTCTTAGAGGAAGACGTCGACGCCTGTGGCGCCAAGGTCGTCGACGATTTCTGTTGAGGCTCTGCCTCCGAGGGGGTCGTCGACGCTGTCGGCGCCTAGGTCGTCGAGAGACACGCTCGGAGCTCCGGCTCCGAGGCCTGTGTCGACACCGTCGATACTGCAGCTTATGTCGACGCCGATTTGCTTGACGCCGATTCTCTCGCCGCTGACTCGTTCGGCGCCCTCGGTGCCTTTCGAGGCGGTGGTGTCGGAGGGGCCCCGTGGCATGGGGTTAGACCCTAGAAAGGCTCTGCCCAAGGTCAGGCTTTGCTTTGGTCCCCAGGTGTCTTCCTCTCACCACCTGGAGTACATTTCAGAGGGTGATGAAGGCTCTCATGAGGGCTTGGTTCCGGTTACGGTACCAGATGAGCTTATCTCGGGCCATAGCCAGTTTGATGACCTGAGGCAGTCACTGCATGATGCCAGTGGACTAGGCAGCTCTCCGGAGGTGGAGTTTTGTAGGCCGGAGCCTGGCACTTATGCCGATTCTTCATACCAGCGCCTTATGTCTCGGGTTACCGAGTACTTGGGTTGATCGGCTCCCCCAGGGGAGTTCGTTCAGGATGATCTCACGGACATCCTTGATCTTGGTCCCACCACAGACCCGGTATTGCTGTTTCATATGGCTCTGCAGAGAAGGGTGGCGGTGGCTTGGACTGCTCCGGAGAGTCTCCCGGCAGTGGGCAAGACTTTGTCGCAAAAATACCGTCCAGCCAGTAGCGACCCCTGATACTTGTCCAGGCACCCCACTCCGGAGAGTTTGGTGGTGCAGGCGGCTACGGCCCCGGCAAAGCAGGCGTCGTATCCTACCATCCCTCCGGATAGGGAAGACAAACGTTTTGATGGTTGGGCGAAGAAAGTGCTTTCTTCAGCGGGTATGGCGCTTCAGGCGGCCAACTACATATGTACTTTGTCTCGTTTCACACACACTCTGTGGAACTGTGTTGCATTAGCGGCTGAACATATGAAGGGGACGAACGGGATGGTTTCCTTGCTATGGTTCAGGATGGCAAGGATGCCATGTGTGAGGCCATTCAGTCGGGTTTGGACATGGCAGATTGTGTCAGCCGGTCCATGGCGACGAGCACCGTAATACGCAGGTTTGCGTGGTTGTGGAAGTCTGGGTTCGCTCCTGATGTGCAGTCCTGGCTCCTCAACATGCCCTTTGACGGTGAACATCTTTTTGGCAGCAAGGCTGACGAGAGCCTTGAGAGGTTGCAGACCTCCAAAGCTGCAGCGAAGTCGTTGGGCGCTGCAGTTCGACAACCTCTGCCTTTTTCGTCCTAGGGGACAACAATGGAGGGGAGGTTCCTTTCGCTATTACTCGTCCTTCAGTAAAGCGAGAGGAGCTAGCAGTCAGAGGCCACCGTAAGAGTGCCAGAGGTGGAAAACAGGGTACTTGAGGTGCCAAGGCCGCTCGGGCAGTTGCCTCTTTGCCCTCAGGCAACGCCGCAGCTGCTACCGCTCAGTCATGAGGCCAGGTCCCATGGTTCGCCGGTTGGGGGAAGGCTGGCGCAGCATCTTGTAGAGTGGCGTGCCATTACTTCAGATGTGTGGGTTCTGAAGATCATAACCCACGGCTACTGTCTTCCCTTTCGGCAGAGGCCTCACGATAATCAACCTGGGAACCTCTCTTTGAAGAGTCCGGATCCGCTCCTTGCGCAGGAAATTCAAGCCCTGCTGGAGAAAGGCACCTTAGAACTGGTGCCTGTAGCGGAGAGGAACAAGGTATGGTATTCCCCTTATTTTTTGATTTCGAAGAAAGACGGGGGATTGAGACCCATCATGGAATTGCGCGGTTTGAACAAACTCCTCAGGACAAGTTCAAGATGGTTTCTCTCTCTCAAGTCGTCCAGGCCCTTCAACTTCAGGACTGGTTGGTGTCTCTAGACCTCAAGGACGCTTACTTCCATGTGCCGATCCATCCCAAGCACAAGAAGTACCTGAGGTTCGCGGTTGGCGACTTGCACTTTCAGTTTCGGGTCCTGCCGTTCGGATGGACCTACGCCCCGAGGGTTTTCACCAAGCTCATGGTGGTGGTGGCAGCGCATCTCAGGAAAGGGGGGATTCACGTCTACCCCTACCTGGATGATTGGTTGATCAGGGGGAGCTCTCCCGAGCAAGTCCTGGATCATCTGTCCATCACCTGCCACTCCCTTCACAAGCTGGGCTTCTCCCTCAATTCAAGGAAGTCCCATTTGACGCCAACACAGCGGCTCCAGTACATCGGAGCAGTGCTCGACACATCCCTGGCGCAGTGTTTTCCTCCCCAGGTGAGGGTTCTTCACATTCAGCAGATGGTGCACAAGTTTCAACTTGCCCAGAATCTCCCAGCGTCGAGTTCTTGAGACTGCTCGGCCTCATGGCGTCCTGCATTCTTCTGGTGCCAGAGGCTCGTCTGCGGATGAGATCATTGCAGTGGGCACTCAAGCTTCAGTGGTCTCAGTCCTCCGGCAGGCTGTCGGACCCTGTTCAGGTGCTGCCCTCGGTCGCCCAGGACCTTCTGTGGTGGGCCGTCGAAGGCAATCTGATGAAGGGGGCCCCATTTTGGCTGCCCTGGCCGGAGGTGGCGATCGTGATGGACACATCCCTCACGGGATGGGGAGCTCATGCCAATGAGTTGACTGTCAGCGGTCGTTGTTCTCCGTCGGAGTCCAGACTCCATATCAATCTGTTGGAGCTGAGGGCCATCCAGCAGGAAGTTTCGATCTCGGCTGTTCATCTGGCCGGAGACGACAAAGAGACGGCGGACCCTCTGAGCAGGCAGAGCACAATCTCTCAAGAGTGAGAGCTGGCACAGGAGATTCTCCTTGAGAGGATCGCCCTTTGGGGGACCCCTCAAGTGGATCTCTTCGCCTCCAGTGTCAACCGGAAGTGCAAAAGGTTCTGCTTGCGGGAATTTCCTCCAAAAGGAGTGTAGGTGCCTTTCCCCGGCTTACTACGTGTGAGAGAAAATAAAATAACCACCCCTTGTCGGGGAAGGAGGCACTGAGATCCGGCTGCAAGAGTTCAAAGGATGGTTTATTTCTCCAGCTAGGAAATAAACCAAAAAACTCCCTTCCCAACATTTACATCAAACTGGTATATATATCAATTGAAGTAACTCTAACAAAAAGTGCTAAATGGATCCGATTGGCCAGGCGGTGTGGTGCTGTAGGTGTGGGTGGCATCTCTTCCTTCTGGTTGGCTGAGTGGCTGACGAGATGATGGACGTCAAATATCTTGTGCTCCACGCAGGTCAGGGTCCGGTCACTGTGGTCACTACCTAAGCTAATATGTTGCATTCGTAAAACACTAAATAAATTATCTAAACATTTTATGTTACTTTTCATATTTCTACACAAGTTCACACATAATAATTATTGGCAGTACAATTGGGTCATTCGTGGCTTTAATTGGAGGCCTTGACCTTTATTGTGCATGTAAAAAGAATCAAGCTGTGTTTCACATATCTCCTAAACTTCAGACTTATTAGTATAAGTAAAAACATATATTGTAGTAAAATGCTTAAGGTTAGTATTGGGTGTGTTGGGTGGGTTTCGCAGCACAGGCGAGGGTCTGGCACTTGAAAGAAATACCTTACAGGGAGCGCAGGGTCAAGATGGCAATAAATTGCTCTAAATGGGGGTGGGTGGCTTGCATGTTTATCGGGACGAATCGAGCAGAAAGTGCTTAGCTCATCCTGGTTCACATGCTGGTTCTCATGCTAGCAGTGATCTCAGAGGAAGAAAACTGTATCATATTGGTTGTTGCAACTTTTCTCCGGCTTCTGCGTGAGAATGGGAGCGCAGAGCTTTCCTTCGCAGGGGGAGTGCAAGGGTGGGGGCCAACCAGCTGCCTGCGCGCCTTGTGTGTGTGTGTCTCTGTCCTTGGCTGCTGCGGTGGAAGCGGAGCTGAGCATTGCTGTACTATCGCAGTGAGGCCTGTTTACCAAAGATGGAGTCGAAAGGGGGCACAAAAGATGGATGCCCCGTGTCCTGCTCAGTAGTCCCATCTATGTACCAGTCAACCGTGGTTAACTTTACATAAGGGTAAGGGGCAATCCCACTACCACAGGCACATGGTCCAAGCCTTGTACTGAGAAGTGTACGGCACGAGGGGGCCTGGGGACCCCTCACTCCCATACAGGAGCCTTAGGAGATGCGTTTGTGGTGGAGTGGTCATTCCCACTGCTGCATGAGTTTCCTCCAGTCCCCGTCATCCCGCAAGTACTGCGGAGATTACGGAGGTTCGGTTCCCGGGTGATCCTCATTGCTCCGGCGTGGGCCCGGAGGACGTGGTACCCGGACCTTCTAGACTTGTCCATCTGCCCTCCACGTCGTCTTCCCTACCGAGACAATCTGCTCTCACGGGAGGGGGGTCAGGGGGGTCAGGTTCTCCATCCAGAGGTCAGATCCCTCAACCTTCATGCTTGGCTTCTGAAAGGTTGAGGTATAAGGATTGGGACCTCCCTGAAGACGTGATGGAGGTGTTGCTCTCGGCCAGGCAGCGGCAACAAAGTCTCTGTACCGTTGCCGTTGGTGAAAGTTCTGCGACTGGTGCAGAGTTAAGAATGTGGATCCTTTTGAGTGTGACATTCCCATGGTTCTGTCTTTTTTGCTTTCCTTGGCCCACAGGGGCTTGCAAGTGGGGACCATTAAAGGTTACCTGGCAGCGTTGTCCATATTTAAGCGCTCGTCTGAAGAATGTTCCTATTTTAAGATTCCTTTAATTTCTCAGTTTTTGAAAGGGCTCACTAATGTGTTCCCTCCGTCACCTTTTCTGGTGCCCGGTTGGGATTTGAACCTTGTTCTTAAGTTTCTTATGGTTGCTCCGTTTGAGCCTTTGCATTCTTGCCCTTTGAGATTGTTAACTCTGAAAACTGTGTTTTGGTTGCGGTTACTTCCGCTCGCAGAGTGAGTGAGTTACAGGCACTTTGAGTTAAGCCACCCTTCACTGTGTTTCATAAGGACAGGGTTGTCCTTAGAGTTTGTCCTTCCTTTCTTCCGAAGGTGGTTTCGGAATTTCATTTGAGCCAGAAGGTTGTTCTTCCAGCGTTCTATCCTCCTCCACATCCTGGTAAGGAAGAGGAGAGGCTCCATAGGCTTGATCATAGGAGAGCGTTGAGCTTTTATATTTCGCGCATGTCCCGTGTCAGAGTGGACAATCAACTTTTCATTGGTTACGCTGGAAAGCATTTGGGACAAGCTGTGACGAAACAGACTTTGTCTCGTTGGATTATTTTAGCTATCTCCGATTGTTACCGCTTGGCGGGTAAGGACCCTCCGGCTGGCTTTCGGGCCCATTCTACCAGGGGAGTGGCTGCGTCTACTGCCCTGCAGAGGGGTGTTCCTATTCGTCACATCTGTGATGCAGCCACCTGGGTTTCAGTACATACTTTTGTACGTCACTTCTCCCTCGATTCCATCCGAGGGCAGGATCTGGCCTTTGGCAAGGCAGTCCTTTATTCCGCAATTTGATTGGGCATGCTAAATTTGTGTTCTAAATTCTTTTGAGACCTCCTTGCTTGGTACTGCTTTGGGAGTCTGTCATAGATATGGAATACGTCGGAGGACCCAATCCCCTCGAAGAACTTTCTTACCTGGTAACGTTCTTTCGATGGGATGGTCCGACGATGTATTCCATATCGCTCCCTCCCTACCTTCCCCGATGCAGAATTTCTTTTCCGATTGCAGCTTGCGTTACGCAAGGCCTTGTGTGTCTGACTGGCAGAAAACTGCTGGCACGCGTTCTGGGGGGAAAAAAACTACAACTGAGGCTACAGGCGTCGTTCATCCTACTTATCACATCGGGTGACGTCGGCCGTCGGAGGAGGTCCTCGGGGGCGGCGCATCGACGTCATCGACGCAGGACGCAGACGCCGAAGATTTTCCGAAGCAGCACAGCTGTGGACATTACCTGTCATAGATATGGAATACGTCGTCGGACCATCCCATCGAAAGAACATTACCAGGTAAGACAGTAACTTGTTCATCAACGTCAATATCTATTCACTGGCATTAGTGAAGCTTAGAAAATGTAACAAATGTCTATTCAAAGTACATTCTCCGAAAAACAGTTCAGGCTAGCTGGCGATGGAGAGTTTGACAGCTCTGGATTTTCAGCAGAGTACTGCACATACCACTTTCAGGACATGGAAACTAAAAAAATGGTGTGTTCGGTGGTCGTGCAGGTGTCCGAATGTAAATCCTCAGTGGCCATGGAGAAACTTGGTTTTATAAAATCACTGGAAGATCTCCAATCGAGGGGAATGCAAATCGACCTTGTAGCCACAGACGAGTTTCAATAGAAAAGACAATGAGAGAGCAGTTTCCAAATATTCACCATAAATTTGATGTATGGCATGTTGCCAAATCCATCAATGAAGAAAAAATCTCAGCTGCAGAGGAAAAAAAAGTTCTGAAAATATTTTACAGTGTTCCCAGTCTTTCAGCAACCATCTTTGGTGGAGCTCCAAAACTTGTGATGTGTCTGTGGAAATTCTACTAGAAAAATGGCGGTCACTAATGCACCACTGTTCCAACGTTCACTCTTGGACAGAAAACCAACATTTCCACCAATGTGCACATGGCCGTTTGTCGCCGGAGTAGGAACGGAAGAAGTGGTTGATTCCATCTTCACCTCCACACAAAGCCCTTGAGAAGATTGTGTTTGATGAAACTCGATCAAGAGATCTGAAGTGACTCACAGAATTCTGTCACACTGGAGATTTGGAGGTGTTCCACAATATGTTCCTAAAGAACAGGCCAAAAAGATTGCCTTTCTGCATAGACGGGATGAAATATAGGTAATTACTAGCGGTATTAGCGCATAACGAGAATGTAGGGTGTGGAAAATTGAGGACTGCGGGAAACTTTGGGATGCTTCGCTACACAATAGCCTTTACAAAAAGAAGCAAAAAATGGGTGGTTAAGCCAATATATGAGGAAATGGAATTCGATTTTAGGAAAGATCTTATGACTGTCTTGGAGATACATACTCACGGAATAGCGGGCGATTTTGTTCCGAGGGCCACATACATTACCACAAAACATTGCCAACGTGCCCTGTCCACCTAAAGCAGAGCTTCTGGAACAGTTCACTTCCCGGTACAAATGATTACCATCTGTTTTTTTTATCAATGTTTTTATGAAGTGTCCAAATAAAGCATCCAATTTGTCTTTTTTGAAATCTATCCTCTTTGTCAACTTTTTTTTTCAACAAGTACCATTTTTACGAATGCCATACAATGTAACATGCTTTCACACTTCCCAGTTTCGTCGAGCTACTGTGGGACCTTCACTAATTGTGGGAGGGCCAGTTAACAGTATGAAAGCAACTTTGTGGTTCTGCAGTTGCCTTACCAAACAGTTGCCCAAATAACTGAATAACTACTCGTCCCACAAAAGTGATGAGACCTAGTGTAGATAAGTGTTAGGCTCACCTGGCTCCCACAGGGGCGTCGGTCGGACCCGGACAGCTGCGGTCTCCACCCACGTGATGTGTAGTGCAGCGATGACTGACTGGATCTGCCCTCCTAATCTAGTCTGCTTAACCCGTAGAAATATTCTCCTGCAAGTGGAGAGATGGATTTAGCCACTTGTGGATTCAAGTGATGGCACCCCCACAGTCCTCCCCAACTAATCTCCTCCGAAATGCCCTCACAGCAATCTCACCTTATATTCTTGAGAGATGAGCTCTCCATCCGGCGTGGATTTGCAGGGGCGCGTCGATTCCCGTTACTTCACTGGTTTGAAGGCTCGGGAGAGTTCCGGAGAGTATTGACTCTGAGGTTCCTGGTGAGGACCAGTAAGTATTAAGTTCATAGAGTTCATTATGTCCGATATTCACTCTTGTTCCCCCCCTTCCTTTCTTGTCTTGCAGCTGGCTTGTGAAAAGATGCTCTTGTGGCAGCTGGTGGCGCTCAGGTAAGAGTCTGTGTTACCCGGTGCTGTCCGGTAAATGTTGTACGTGGAAAACGTGTTTTGTCTCTGTTTACAGATGCGGCACGTGAAAATATGGAGAGTCACAAAAGGATGCCTCCGGTGGTAAATCAGGTAAGTCTATGGTGGTAAGAATTATATTTGTTGGTTCCCTCGGCTCACCTTGTGGTTTTCTTTTGTCTCCTAGGTGCCGAAGTTCGGCGAAGAAATGATGGAGGCAGCGCCGACCCGAAGGGTGCTGTGAAGACTGGTGAGTATGGCACGGTGCTGCCGCTGGAGGTGCGGCGCGTGCAGAAATGATGTTCTTTACAGGTCCGGAGACGAGATGGATCCAGAATCAGGTGTGGAATAGAAGTAAGTTTGTTTTCTAACCTTGTCCCTTTCTTTCCTCTTTGTTTTAGGAGCTCCGGATTCGAGGCGGGCGTGGCTGAAGACTGGATGGAGGCTGCAGGCACGGTGAGCGTTAACGCTGCTGGATGCAGAATAATGCGAAGCGTGTGTTGCTGGTCGGGCGTGGTTTAAATAGCCTCAAAAGTAGTCCCAGGTAAGAAGTCCCTAGAACCACACCCGAGTAAAAAATAGTCCCTGTAGAAAAATAGTCCCTTTCAGGCTTCTTGTTGGATTGGAGTCATTTGCAGCATGGTCTGCCTGAGGTAAGTAATGACTATGAGCCTGGCGCCTTAGGCGCCAGGACTGACTTCTACTATGAGCCTGGCGCCTAAGGCGCCAGGACTGAACCCAGATAGCCCCTAGCCGGGGTCTGCTGAGGTTTTACTAAATGTCTAGATGCCTGCTCCCCGGGCTGATGGGCTTGGTCCGGATGCCTGGGGGTAGGCATCATGACAATAAGATACTTGGCACGCAAGAACTACTGACTGTGAGCAAAACAGCGCATCAAAGTAGGTTGTTGGTGTGAAATAGAAGCATTCTGACCAATATATTCATGGTGCCATGTGTTGTGTTGGGGGCCGTTGCTAATGTAAGAAAGGAGTGGGTCGGTTGAGCCCTCGGCCCCCATACATTATACGCAAAAGTGACATCCTACTCTTGCACTCGTGGGGGGCGCCTCCTTTGCCCTTCTGCTGCCATGGGGAAGATGGCCCTGACATAAGCAGAGGTGGGGCTATTGCTAGACACATTTGGCACCATATTTTGTGTACCCTCGACTCCAACTTTGCACTAGGCCGCATTCTGTCATTGCGAAGTTTCCTCTACCTCTCAGTTGTGCCGTGAACAGCGAGCACTGACACCCCCCACATTTTCCTCCTGTGCCTCACAAGTCCCTTTCTCATGGGTGCGCCGAGACAAGATGTTGCAAACTAAGAATGTATCTTCATTCTGATGAAGGTCACCAGCTTTGAATTTTGGCATGCGAGCTGAGGAATCCCACGCATCGCATACAGTATAAGGTTTAATTGTTTTCCGACCTTGAGAGAAAGGGACCATTCCGAAAGGAATTGAATTAAGGGAGGGGTGTAATAACGTCAGATATAAGGTACACCATTCAAAAACTGGTCAAAGGAACATGTAATTTCAGTTCATGAAAAATCGTTGATCTGAACGGAGTCTGCGTTACAGCCTGTGTTTCGCCAAGAGAATGGAAATGCCGAATGTAATGTAAGTTTGACTTTCCACGATTTTATAGATCAACGAGTCACCTTATCATTAGCCGACCGTTATTGCTGGGTTACTCTGTACTTGTTTGTTCCGTGTGGCATATTGCAATGAAACGCAAGTACAACCTTTGTGTGTACTGGTCTTTCTACCGGGCACATGGGCATTCAGCACCGAGATGCATGTAGACCACCACTCTGTTCTCCCAGGTTCAACGCTAATATTTAATTAAAATGCCGTCTCTGTGTTCCTCGAATTGTAATGTCCGCTTCTGCATCTGATTTCGAGCTGAACATACTCCATAGCACTATCCTCCGAAGCAATTTATAGACTACTTTCCACGTTGTTTTCTCTGTGTTCCCTTTGTTTCACGTTTGTGTTCATCGTTAGTTTTAACACAGGGCCGAATTAATGGGTAAAATGATAAATTGTAAGAAAGATTGGCTACTGAGACACATTTCTGTTATGTTTTCAAAATGGCTACATCCTGCCTTTCTGGGATTGTCATTGATTCCAGATACCAACTGACGGGATTTTCAACCGGCAGCTGCAGATACACGTCAATAGCCGGATATCGATTACTCTTTTTTGGAATGAACGCCACGGGCCGATATGCCCTTACGCGGTACCAGTGATTAGGAGCAACCTAACATTGTTTACGATGGGCTAGCGCCAAGCTGATGCACAAACCTTGCGATTCACGGTGTGACCAAAGCGCTTCTTTTACCCAAAAGGAACACCGCGTGACTCACGATAAACATTTGCGGATCGAGACCAAAGAAAAAAATTACCCATTTAATTGAATATGGCAATCGCTGGATGTTCTCGGAGCGTTTATTGTGAAATAAAAGTACTTTACAAATTGTACAGTCTATTTCCTTTTGAAGTATAGTTTTATATTCCGAATTGTGACGCGCTGTGTTGTGAGATGTGTGTTGATTTCCGGGTTCTGCGCCACGTAGGTGATGATGGGCACGTTTGGCTACGCTGCCCAGTAACGTCCTGGAGATAGACGGAGAATACACCTTTGATTGGGATCACTGCTGGTTTAATGATAGTATGTGGCTGAGTAGGCGGCTTAGCTGCTGCTCACCACTTTACTACTGCAGAGCAGTAGTCCTTTAATCAGTGTCTGTCTTGCCCTCCCAGATTGCTTCTTTTTCATTCTCATTTTAGCAGAAACTATCGGTCAATGGAACCACTTTTTTCTTGCCCCATTTTAAGTGGAGGCTGCCCTCAGGAAAGCTTCTTGATCCCAGTCTGTCAGAACCCACCTTGTTAATGTCTTACAAGCCGACACCACTTGGCCAAATGTGTAATTACTGGCCCTGGAATAAATCCATGTAATACCTTGACCCACACTCCTATAATGTAGTCCAAAAAGTCCTCCCTATCATATAACAATGTTGCATCCTTTTCCCACAGGGCCAGCTCTTGATTTCCTCAGTAATAACTTTCTATGAGCGTACTCCCACATTCTCTTGTCGCCATCTGAATGGTCAACAAATTCTCTTACCTGGTTTCCAGTTCAGCGGGAAAACTATGAAGTGGTTTGAGAGGACAAGATCCGGAACTTACATATGCTGTCAGCCAGTGAAACAGCTTGCCTACAAACACTTGAGTGCGTAAAAGCGGATGGCATTTTATTCTAGATCGTAGACTTAAATGAGCTGCTGTTGGTGGCTGTTCAGCACCATCTTTGTGGCCACAGCCATGCTAGCAAAGGTGGCATATTAGGATTGGTTGTGTAAGGGAGGCATGGTATCACAAGTATGACACTGACTCAAGTTTCAGTCAAAATGTCCTATACTAAAAAACCTAATGCCTGCCTTATCTCTTATACAAAAGTGTGTAAAAGGGAATATGTATGCAAAGGAAAGTCAGTGTTAGAACGTAAAGGATCAAAATGGCTGAGTCAGTTCTCCTCACGTTGGTCAGCACAGAGTAAGGCGGCCCCCGTAGACCGGATAACCCACTCTGGCTCAGGTCATCAAAAAAGGCAGTTCAAAACATAGGTTGATGCCCGCTTGGTCTTACATGCTAAAGTCACTTAAGTTAACCAAAAGTTCTTTCACAGTTTAACAAAAGTTCACCTAGCTCTCCCTCTTGAGCTTGGACCTCTCAACAAAAAGTACCTGACTCAACATAGATCTCCCTCAGACGGGCTCTGACCTCGCAATCACAGCACTTGCATGGCTCCCTTCCCCAAGCTTTATTCACGTTCGTTAGGGTTTCCCTTCCCCTAACTTATTTCATGTTCCATGTCTCCCTCAATTTTGGCTTGGACCTTTCACTCATGTCGAAGACTTTCGAATGTGCAAGGCTTTTTCCATAGACCTCCGCAGGACCACTTCGACTTTCACTTCAGCTCTCCATTATGGTATTTGCCCCAGTGTCTCTTGGTCCATAACACAATCGGAAAAGTTCAAAGAAATCTTTCTCTTAAAGAAATCCCCTTTTAACTTCCACTTTCGTTGGGGTTAATCTTAATCTTTGCGTATTTCAGTGTTCATTCACTTTGTTGCTTTATAACAAAACATCAAACATTTTGTGGACACTTTCGAGTGCGCCATTTCCTTTCCACTGACCACTCTGCTACTATGCATCACTGGCTTCAAAGTTACCCCTGACTTTATAGTTCACTACAGGTTTGCTTTCTTTCACCTTTCATGAGCATGCGCGCATCATTCAATTCGGAGATACTGTTGCGGCTTCAAGCATTCCTTGACACAAACAGACCTTTCATGTCTTCCGCGAAGTCACCATTTGTGTGCATTTCTTTTTGTACTCTCCGGGTTTGATTCACGAGTCCAGGTTGATACCACAGGCTTGGCCTCTCCTCCCCAACTCTTGTCGTTCACCTGGAAGGGTCGCTGGTGTCCTTGAATCACAATGCAGGCGTCTTCTTGTTTGGGATTTGGCTTTCTCTGTGTATACTTCACTGTTTCCCAGAGCCAACAGCCTCCTGCAGAGATTTTCAAGGTTTCTTTACCCCTCGCTCTGGTCCCACAATCAGTTGTCCTGCTCCAGTGGGTTTGCCTTCGCCTCGGAAGATCTGCTTCTTCTCGTGTTCCACCTTGTTCAGAGTGTGTCTCCATATTCCGCCTTTTATTTGTGTGGGGGGAGCTAATTGGTATTGGATGTATGTGATTAAGGTCAAATGCCTGACTTCACCCAACCTTAACGGGACATGTCTAACAGGATATGCAAGTGTTAGCCTCTTTACTCTGTTCTCCTGTTCCTCAGCAAAGTGTTTGTGTAGGAGGGGGGCATGGAACATTAGAGAATCTTATAAAATAGGATGGGGTACGGGCATGGGAAAGGGGGATACTGTGTTTCCCCATCGGTTGTCCCACTCACCGAAGATCCTCCCACATTGGTCCACCCCAGGGTCTGGATCCACAGGCGATGGTCGTGCCCTAGCCACCCAAGGGAGACATCCCCAGGGACTAGCAAGTGAGACCACCCTTTGGTTTCCCACAGTTGGCAAGTTCAGAAGGCTGTGCAAGGATGTTGGCAGTCACCATCTGAAGCACATTTATGCCCAGCTACACACGTGACGTTGTGCCATGAAAGCAGGTTCAACAGACGGAGAACTGAAACGCCAGCGGCATGAATGCAGAGTCTGGCGTTAAGTACTGCTAAGTGCAATGAAAAACTCCTCCAAAATAGGTTTGCGTCACATACGTATTCCAAATGAAATTACACAGGGCTTGGTAATCCTGTAAAGCCACCCCCCAAGGAAGTACTGTAACCAAGTTCATTGTTAATGTAACTAACTGATTTTTTCATACTGACTTTTCTGCATGAAGCTTGTTGTATAAAACACCTTAATTTTCTGTGCTCGGAGGGCTAATATTTTGGTACTGGGGATACTACGCTGCTTTGCTGCCCCATTTCTGTACAGCTGCATGGAAATTAACTTTGTCTTTAGGGGGGCGTGGCTACAGAGTCATGCGATAGGACGTGACTCTTCGGTGCTCCTGCAGATCCTGAATGATCCAAACGATGAGGAGCTATGACTAATTTCAGCTATTTTGGTTGAAGTTGCAGCGATGGCTTCAGGAACGCATGGGGAACAAAATGCCAAGACATTTGTTGTATAATTCCCACAATAAATGATAGGAGGCGGTGTAGTTGCAGGTTGTCTTTTTATTCTCCAGTGACACTAAAGTAAATCTGCAACATATATGAAATAAGTCCATGATGGGCAACAGGCCTCAGAACTGTGACACAGCTGGTATGAGTGTTCATAGTCTCTCTTGTGGCTTGGAGGCCTCTTCTTGGGAGGAGCGCCCAGGAGTGCGTCTTGCTCCGTAGCTTTCTCCTGCTGGAATCTGCGATTGGCGCGCGGGGCCCGCACTTGTGGCCGCGCACGAGACGGTCTCGCGATATCTCTACACACCTCCCTCTGATAATGCAAAGGCAGTTCATTGCAAGACATAGTCATTGTATCTCACCGGTCTTCTGTGTTCCCTTCGCGGACGATCGGCTCTCTCACTGCACACGTCCTGCTGGTCATTTTCTCGCTCAACTGTGGGTGCATCCACTTCAAACTAATTTTCTTCAACTTCTCTTCTGTCCGTCTCCGGCTCTCGTTCTTCCCCTCTCTCATTGTCCATTACTCCTTCAGCTTCAAACCTTTCAAAGGTCTTTTCTCTCTCTTGCCTCTTTTCAAACATGGCTACTCTTTCCATGTTCCATGTGCGCCCATCTTCGGTGCGGACATGGTTGGCTCCTAGGTGAATCACCTTCACAAGTCTGCTGAACCGTGAGCCCGTGATTTGATCCTTGGTCGGTAACCGTATTTTGATCCAATCTCCTTCTTTTACCTCTGACCCTTGTTTGTTCCTTCTTCTGTCGCTCCACCTTTTCATGCGTGCCTTGCTGTTCTCTATTCTCCACACCACTTCCGACATGTCTACTTCTTCGTCTTCTCTTATTCTGGCCAACCATGGCGGCACTAGCATGGATGCTGCTCTCCTCCCTCTCAACATGCGAAAAGGGGAAATTTGGGTGATCCCGTTAGGAGTCAGTCTGTGAGCTGCGATGGCCTCTTTTGTTGTTTTGAGGGGATCCATTCCTGAAGCAGTCGCTAATTGGATGGCTCCCTTAATAAACCTATTTGCCCTCTCAAAGAGCCCATTTGCTTGGGGATGATAGAGTGCTGCTTTCTTCTGGTGTATGTTGTGCTTCGTCAGGAACAGTTCCATGTCTCTGGATATAAGTTGTACTCCGTTGTCTATTACTAACTCATTGGGGAGCCCTTCCCTCTGGAAAATGGCCGTGGGGACCTCTATTACTGTTGCGGTCATAATGCTGGGAACAAACTCGGCCTCGACCCACTTCGATAAGTAGTCCACTAGCACTATGCCGTACCGATGTTCGGGCGCCATCGCCTCCAATGGTCCTATAAAGTCTAGACCTACTTTTGACCACACCGCTTGTGGGGTTTCTGTGAGAATCATGGGCGCCTGTCTGATCTTCAGGTGCTTGTCACTGTTGAGACACTCATGGCATCTCTCAATCATGGTGCGGATCTCCTGGTCCATGGACGGCCACCAGTAGGCTTCTCTCACTCTGCGACTTGTCATGGTGTTCCCCAGATGGCCCGCATGGGCCTGGCACAGAATGGTTTTCCTCATGCCTGTGGGCGGGATTACCTGGTCGGTTTTCATAATTATGCCGTCGGCTTCTGAGATCTCATCTGCCACTTTCCAATAAGGTCTCATACCTTCTGGCACTGCCCTTTCATCTAGCCATCCGTTTTTTATCCATTCTCTTATTCTCACCATGATAGGATCCTTTCCGTCTTCTTCCATCCAGTGTTTTTCGCTGAGTTCCAGGTAGTCGGGCGCCTTGAAATCTGTAATGGATACTACAATGCATTCTTCTTGTAAGAAAGTGGTGGCATTGTCCTTGCCCTCTGGCAATCTTGCAAATTCTTCCATTCGGAGATGTGTTGCACCTCGAAGGTGTATTCCTGCAGTTTTGCTGCTATACGTGCTAATCTGGGCGTTGACACTTTGGTGCCACCTGGGCTAAGCATGTGGATGAGGGGCTTGTGGTCGGTAACCAACTTAAACTTTATGCCCCACACATATGTCCTGAAATGTTCCACGGCCCATGCACACGCTAGCATCTCCTTCTCTATGGTGGAGTAGTTTTGTTCAGATGACTATAGGGCTTTCGAGGCAAATGCTACCACATGTTCTGTGTCGCCCTTCTTCTGAGTGAGGAAAGCCCCTAATCCATATGCACTGGCGTCTGTAGTGATGACTGTACACCACTCTGGGTTGAACGGTTGCAAGCACGGCGCTTCAACTATGTGTCGTTTTATGCTTTCCACTGCTTTCTTCTGAGCTTCTTGCCACGTGTACTCCGACCCTTTTTTGAGGAGCTCTCGGAGCGGCGCTGAGGTTTCCGAGAATTTGGGGATGAATTTTGCATAATACTCCACCAACCCGAGGAATGACCTCACTTTGTCTTTGTTGGTGGGTTCAGGAGCTTTAATTATGGCCTGCAGTAAGTTTTGCTTGGGACTTATACCTTTCTCTGATATCTTGTACCCCAAATACTCAACTTCTTTTGCTTTGAACACTCATTTTTCGTACCTTAATCTCACTCCCGCTTCTTGCAGTTTGGTGAGGACTGTTCTCAATGTGGCGTTGTGCGTCTGTTCATCCTTTACATAGACAAGGATGTCATCCTGGAAATAGGCCACGTTCCTGACGTTCTGCAGTAGAGCATCCATCATGCGTTGAAACGCCGAGGCTGCGGATCATAAACCAAATGGCATCTTGGTGAACTGGTACGTGCCAAACGGGTTGATGAAAGCATTGAGTGGCTTGGACTCCTTGTGCAGTTGTATTTGATGGTAGGCATTCCTCATGTCCAGTTTCGAGAATGCTTTGGCTTCCTTCATCATGAGGATTAACTCATTGATGCTCGGCAGTGGGTAGCTGTCTGCAATTACTTCCAAGTTTAGGCTGCGGAGATCAATGCATACTCTTAGCTCTTGCGAGTTCTGTTTCTTTAGAAGTACCACTGGGCTCAGCCACTCAGAAGCTTCAATTTCTTCGATGACGCCATCTTTCTTCATTCTGTCCAATTGGCTTCTGAGTGTGTCTCCTGCGGTTGCCGGTACTGGCCTTACTCTGTGCTTGACCGGGACTGCGTTGGTTTTGAGTAATATTTTGTGGACAAAGCCCTTGATGTGTCCTGGTTCCTCCGAAAATAGTTTGGGGTAATCACTTTTCGCTACTGGTGCGCTCCTCCAACTGACTGACAGTACCTGATCCTCTGTGCTGGGGTCCAGCTTGATTTTCAGTTTCGCCTGGTCGTCCCACCCTAATACCGCTGGGCATTCTTGACTGAAGTAAACTTTAGTGGTGGTCTCTCTTCCTTTGAACTCTACTTTCCCTTTGATGTAGCCCAACAAGTCTACAGACGCACCACCAAAAACTGTAGGCCTGTGCCGTGTGCTGAGTACTTGGACCGTCTCTGTACCCATCATCTCTTTGTACGTGCGTAGGGGTATTATGGTGAGATTGGAACCCGAATAAGCCATGACTCTTGTTTCCAGTCCATTGATTTTGATTGCACAATGGGGCTTTTCTCTTCTGGCCCGTTAGCTGTTCACCATGATGACTGTAGGTCTCCCTTCCTCTTCCGAGGACGAATCCCTCTCCGTGTTGTGTTCAATGTTGACACTCGTGATCTTCTTGTTGCGCCAACGACACGATTGAGAAGTGTCCAATCTTTTTGCATACTGAGCACTCCTGGTCTCTCGCTGGGCACTCTCTATCGAAGGCTAGGTGCTTCGTGCTGGTGCACCTGTGGCATTTCAACGGTTTTCTTCCCCCATTTTCCTTCTCTCGCATCGAGGACCGGCCTCTTCTTTGGGCGGAATGCCACAGCTTGTACTTCGGTAGGGCTGTGGCCGCTTGCGAATTCCTTCCTTCTGCCCACCGTTTCCTCAGCTGCTCTCGCTATTTCAATTGCTTTTTCCAGCTGTAGTTCCTTCACTAAAATGAACTTGTCTTGTACTTTTCTGCTGTTGGTGTGGACCACCAGCATGTCACAGATGAGACTCTCCGCGTTGTTACCAAAGCTGCAGAGCGCCGCCAGTTCGCGCAGTTGGTGACAGTCATCAACGGGTTCGGACGCCTCCTGTTTGCGGCAATAGAACCGGATCCTGTGCAGGACGGTATTCTCCTTACTGGCGAACCTTTTAACAATCCTTCTTACAGCCTCCTTGAATACATCATCGTTGTCACCGGCTACCGGCTCTGGGGTGAGACTCTCAAACACCCTCTGCCCTTCGACGCCCAGGGCATTTAGTAACATCGCCCTGCGTCTTGCCGCCGAGTAGCCCGCACTGCCCATGGCCTCTTACGTTGTGAATAAGGGTTGCCATTGTGGCCACGGAATGTCAGGCCTACCTGGAGTTTGCAGGAAGGGCGGTGGTGGTGTCGCTCCTTGCATGGCTCCACGCGGGTTTTAGTGGTGATCCTCGTCGCCAATTATGTTGTATAATTCCCACAATAAATGATAGGAGGCGGTGTAGTTGCAGGTTGTGCCTTTTTATTCTCCAGTGACACTAAAGTAAATCTGCAACATATATGAAATAAGTCAATGATGGGCAACAGGCCCCAGAACTGTGACACAGCTGGTATGAGTGTTCATAGTCTCTCTTGTGGCTTGGAGGCCTCTTCTTGGGAGGAGCGCCCAGGAGCGTGTCTTGCTCCGTGGCTTTCTCCCGGTGGAATCCGCGTTTGGCGCGCTGGGCCCGCACTTCCAGCCGCGCACGAGATCTCGCGAGACCGGGAGGTCTCGCAATATCTCTACAACATTCGCAATAATACGGTGTACAGAACGGGAGTTAGCCGCAAAATAAGATTGGACGTGGCTCTTGGTAAAACAACAAGATGGCGACTGGTCAGGAACAAAGTATTTGGTCGTCCGGCCATTGCAATTAGAGAAAGTGGCCACAGTACAAAGGGAGGAACACAAGACCTCAGTCGGTATAATATACAGTATCGGAAACAGATTGTGACAGGCGACTGATTTCTGCCAAGCTGATGGACAAAGGATCCGCTTAACTGGAAAACGACGGAATGGGGGTCTGTGCCTGAAAGAAACAGCACAAGGATGTGCTGCGAGGTGGCGGAAACTGGCACTGAAGCTGCTGTTACAAAGTAGCTCACGGCGTTCAGTAAGCGGAATAAGGGGAAGTGCCTTGCAGCTGTCCCGAGCCACGATAACCTGGGCATTTGTCCAATAGCTATGCCGTTTGTATCCAACCTCACTCATTCTGTCAGCCCCTTCGTTTCCCCTCCAGTAAGGTGCTGCATGAGACATTTCCTTTGGTTTGGCATAACAAGGCCGCAGATTTATTTTTTACATATACATGACCACCGCAAACAGGTAAAAATTAGTTCCAACAGGTGTGGCGACTGCTCCTCGTCCTGCTTCCCCCTTTTTCCTCCATATTGATTGCAGGCACAACTCCCCCAAGGCCCTCGAGTCTGAGAAACCGCCTGCCCATGCCGGTCTTTGCGGACTGGGGGAGCGCCGTTTGTTGGGGGGAAGTTGAGCCCCAATTGCTACCGCCAGACACCCCCGCCGTTTAGGCTCCCAGGAGGCGCTGTCTAGAATGGGCGAAGCCCCTTCCGGTTTAGCAATGGCTCATTCGGAGTCTTTGTCTTATATTAGGTTGCCACAACCCGCCACGCCAAAGGTGGGTTACCGCCCACCGTGGCTCCCCCCTTTCCTAGCTTATAACTCCAGTAGTTTCGTGCAGATGTTCCAGAAAAACAGATCCATTCCCTGCTCCGACAAATGCACCCCGTCCTTCAAGTAGTACTCCTTGTTTTTCAGATTGATCAAACCATGTCTGATATGTTGCAGGCCTCTCCCTTTGCAAAACTTAGCCATGGCCCAGTTCAACTTCCTCCTTGAGTTTTCAACGGCTGCCTGACTCTCGGCGCCCCTCCATTCGCACCTCGAGATGATTTCAGACCACACGATTTCCGTGTCCCCCAATTCAGCCGCTAGATCCTGCAATGAAGACATCATTTCCCTGAGTAAGATCCCCCTCCCCAACTCAGCCAAATCATTGCCGCCGAGATGAACCACCAATACATCAGGCCTCCGGTGGCCCCTCAGGAGACTGCGTATGTGCCCTTGTAACTGTGCCCATTTCATGCCCGGCACTCCGTGCCACTGCACCCGATATTCCCCGGCGGTCAGCACCTCCTGCTTGGCTGACCAGCTTCCCTTGGCCCTTGACACAAACGAATGGCCCACCACCCAGGCAGTCCGCCGCCTTCCCCGCCTTGGTGCTACTGCGAGGAAACAGGAGGGAGGAACTGTTAGTCTTACATTTTATCAGGCCTGACATACCGCTTAAAACAACCGGTTCTCCAGCCCCCAATCTGTTTGATTGTCTCCGCTCCCAGGCCCATCCCAGCCGCAGTTGTGGCGGCCCCTATCCTGAAGGAATGTGTCCCAAAAACCCCTATTGAGAACCCCGCCTCCCCCAGTGTCCTGTCCAACACCCTTTTAAACTGAAACAGGCTTAGTGCTGACCCGTCGTTGTGTACCAGAAAAGGGGCCTCGTCTCCTGTGTGGCACCTATGACTCACATACCTGCTCACGCATCCTACTGGACAGACCGGACTGTCTTGGATACTCCCTAACGTGATCATTCTGCCTTTCCCCGTCTGATCGGTCTTGGACCTCCTCAGAAATATGCATAACCGCTCCCCTTGTACCCTTATGTCACAGCTCCTCAGGAAACTCAAACCTTTACCCTTCTTGTTGGCTGGCACCAGCTCGCTTACCCTTAAAGCCCCAAAAAATGCCAGAGAGAAGGCTGCTGCGAACAATCCTTTTTCGTACTCGTCCCTGCACACCACCCCCAAGCTCCTGATCAATTTGTGCAACTTCCCCACATCTATGGGCCGTCTCTCGTCGGGTTTCGCCATCACCTGCTTGGCCCAACCCTTCATAGCCATGACAATGTAATGCTCCCTAGTGGGGTCAGGCATGCCCCCTAATTTGTAGAATTGCGCAATCGCCGCCAGGTGGTAAGCCACCCACGCCCTGGACCTTCCTTGGCTCCAAGACCATCCCACAAAGGCACGCACAGGCCTGCCCTTTTCGCTCTCGGGCAGGATATTGTTTTGAAAGGCCACGAATCGTTCCCAGCACACCTTGTATCTTCGCATAGTGCCTGGTGCGAGAGCCGTGTCGATCAGTGCGCTCAGATCTCCCCAACCAATCCCCACCACTGTGTCTGGAAGGGTGTCATGCTTGGGCTCGCCTCTGGATGGTTTTCCCGGAACCTTCCCCACTGCAAACGAGAAAGAGAATCAGCGGCCACATTCTTAACCCCAGGTATATGACGTACCCTGACCTCTGCATTCAGCTGCAGCAAGCACTTTGTCAGTTCCCTGAGCAGCCCCAATGCCCTACCATTCTTGCTAGTTCCCTGATTGATAATCTGCACCACCGCTAGGTTGTCCGACCAAACTAGCACTTTTTTGTCTTGCATCTGTTCCGGCCAGAGCTTGAATGCCACCACTATCGGGAACAACTCCAGTACCGTAATGTCCCTGGAGATCCCCTCGGACCGCCATTCGGCCGGCCAGGCCTGCCCTCACCACCTCTTGCCCAGGATGGCCCCAAAACCTAGGGCCCCTGACGAGTCGGTAACCAGATTGGGTCCATCTCCCTTCCCCAGGGGTTCCTTCCACACCAATACCCCGTTAAAATGGTCTAAAAAGGTATTCCACATTTCCAGGTCCTTCTTAACCTCCTTTCCTAGGCGCACGTGTTGACCCGCGTGCTTCAAGCCCACTGTTATCAACTCTATGCTTCTAGCGAATGCTTTACCTGAAGGGATCACTTTGCCTGCAAAATTCAGGCTGCCCGCTAGGGACTGAAGCTCTTTCAAAGTGGCTTTCTCTTTGCCCAACAATCCTGCGATTACTTCCTTCAACTTTAGTACTTTGTCTCCCGGAAGCCTGCACACCCCTGCCACAGAGTCAATTTCAATCCCTAAAAACACCAGTGACGTGACCGGACCCATAGTTTTTTCTTTAGCCAGCGGTACCCCAAACTCTTCCATCAACTCCTGAAATACCGCCATAAGGTTCTTGCAATCATGCGTCCCTTTGCTCCCAATAAACATGAAATCAAAAAGGTAATGCACCATCCCCCCGACCTTGCTTCTTTGCCTTACTGCAAACTCGAGGAATCTGCTAAACCTCTCAAAATACGCACATGAAATTGCACACCCCATCTGCAAACATTTGTCGTAGAAGTAATCCTGTAACACCTTGAACCCCAGCAAATGGTGGCTGTCCTTGTGAATTGGTAGCAACCGGAAAGCTGACTCAATGTCCGCCTTCCCCATGAGGGCCCCCACCCCCGCCGCCTTTACCAAATCCACTGCATCTTCAAATGCTGCGTAGTGAACCCTGCATTCCTCTCCCGAAATGCCATCGTTCACTGACTCCCCTTCGGGGAAGGACAAGTGCTGTATAAGTCTGTACTGCCCTTTCTCCTTTTTAGGTACCAAGCCCAACGGGGACACTACCAGGTTTTCCAGTGGAGGTGTGCGAAAGGGGCCAGCCACCCTCCCCAAATGTACCTCTTTCCCCACTTTCTGTGTCAAGACTTCAGGCATTGCTAGCGCAGATTTCAAATTACACGCCTCCTTAAGTCCTATCTGCCCCTGGAAAGGAATCTTAAAACCCCACCTAAAACCCTCCCATAACAATTTTGCATCACCCTTGTCACTATATGTATTCAGGAAAGGCATCATGGCCTGTAAACGTATTGGCGTTGGCAGCTGTGTTTTAATCATGCTTGCTTTTCTCCTTGCCTTTTGCGTTGCCCCTTGCCTTACCCTCTCGGCTGGCGGGGCTGTGCCTCCCTGTGCTTGCAGCCTTTGAGTGTTTGAACCTGCACGTATTACCATAGGAGCACCTCCCTTCTGCAAACAACCAACATTCTGGCAACTCCCCTTGGTAATTGGGCCGGCTGTTCCAAGAGGAGTTCCCACGAAAGGACCCCCTCCCCTTTGAGTAGGACCCCCTGCCCTGGGCTGGTCTTTCGCTTGCCACGCTCTCCTCTACCGGCCTGGCTGGGACCGTTTTCGTGTCTATGCGCCCCCCCCACATCATCCCAGGTCATTGCTGGCCATACCTGCATTTTGAGTCTAAAACCTTTATCGTAGTTGCTCCATGTATCCCCCCCATGCTTCAGGTATTGCTCGTGAATATACTGCTCATACGCCATCAATGCCACGCCATCTTGTGGGAATTTTTCTAACATAATAGTGGCATAAACCCTGAACGCCCTTACCCAGGTATGTATATTGAGCTCTATTTTTGGCCTCTCCCTCTCCTTCTTCTCCCTTTCCCTCTCAGTGGGCTCGCTGAAGCCTTGTCCCGAGGGGACCATCCCCAACAACTCCATAATATCCATGAACTCCTTCCTCCATACCCGTTCTTTGTATGCCAGCGGGATGTGCCATGCCAATGCATTAATCGCCACTCTGGCCGGTGCAAACCCCGGCATTGGCCTCCCGTATATTGTGTTATTGCTGGCCAGCTCCTGCCTGTGTACCTGTGAAGG
The DNA here is from genome assembly GCF_040938575.1 of Ambystoma mexicanum. Taxonomy (NCBI): domain Eukaryota; kingdom Metazoa; phylum Chordata; class Amphibia; order Caudata; family Ambystomatidae; genus Ambystoma; species Ambystoma mexicanum. Next base: position 593,715,383 of record NC_090932.1, read on the forward strand.
AGCCTGTGCCCCCCACCAAGGTGTCCCCCCAATTTGCGGCGTGTAGGTGGTATTCGCCCCTTGCGTCGCCATCTGCCCCGGGTTCACTCCCGTTACTGGCTGACCTACGCCTACCACGGGCTGACTCGCCCCCGAGCCAAGCTGCTCCGTGGCCCCACTACCCCCTTGCGTTCCTTTACCCACCATGTTCAAAGCATTATTATTAACAGGCAACTGACAATTTGCACCCGTCACCCAAGCTTCCATACATTCCCTGAACATACCTTTCACCATCTCCAAGGTGGTTGGCACCTCAGCTGCTACCACCGGTGTGGCTACAGGTGTGCTGCGAGGACCTCCCACTGGTCTTGGAGCCTCAGCAGGGACAGGTGCCGGAATGGCCTCAACCTCCTGCGCCCTCCCCCTTCCCTTGGGGTTGGCTTTCCGCTTCTGTGCTGCCGCCGTTTGCTGCTGGCTGTCTCTCGCTTTCTTGGTCATCACTCTTTTTCTTTTGGCGACTGGCTCCTCCTCCTCCTCAAGCTCCTCGATGTCCAGCTCTTTCCCTTCCTGCGAGTGCACTTCCACCCATGCCTCCTCGATGGGTGTAGGTGGAAACAAGAGCGGTGACTCGGACCTCTGGTTGCGCCCCGCAACCTCAGCTCCCACCTGTGCTGCCATCAACTGCATCCAGCTGGTGCCATATTTGTCCCCAGCCCTTCTTGCCATCATCAAAAATGCCTCCAGGTCATCCTTCTGCTGATCCTCCTGGTTTTTTCCTTGCATCTGCATGATTCTCTTTAGGCAATGTTTTCCCAAATCAATGTCTTATGTGTCTCTTACTTTCCTGTACAGCACACGCAGCCAAAAAGAAAACTCTTTAAAATGTTGTCCTTTCTTTAGCTGTAGCCTTGCAATAGTTTTGTAGTCTCGCCCAGCACTTTTTCGTCCACCCCTCCAACTGAGCCGCTCTCTGCAGGCTTCAGCCTTAGGACCGCCCAAATGACAAAGAGCCCAATACGGGGATTGAACCCGTGACCTTGGTATTATAAGCACCACGCTCTAAACAACTGAGCTAAACAGCCAGCTTTATCTGTCCTTTGCGCCCGCAGCTGTTCCGTCGCACCGTGCGTTTCACTTTCGAAAAATATCCCCTGCCGAAAACCGGGATCGAACCAGGGACCTTTAGATCTTCAGTCTAACGCTCTCCCAACTGGGCTATTTCGGGCTGCTCCCCACCTGAGGTAGTGGCCGCCTCTCACCTCAGCTTCCCTTGTTGCGAGGCACCGCCGCGAGCGTGCAGGTCCCTGCCGCCTCGCCGACCAGCTGACTGGCGCCTCCTTTGAGGGAAACCTTGCCTTCGCCCCTGTTGGCTGCGAGCGTGTAGCTCCCGGCTGCCTCGACGCTCTGCTAGACGGCCTCGCCTGCTTCACGACCTTCCTTCCCCGTCGCCGGCGCCTCCGGATGCCGACCGCTCGCCACGCCGCAAGAGCCGCCGCTTCCTCGCAAAGGTTTCCCCTCCAGTAGAACGAAGTCCAGGCGACTGCTCCGCCGTCCAAGGAAAGTCGAAAAGAAGTCCAAAAGAAGTCCTCCACTCTTGACGGGCGCCCGGCTGCTGGAAGAGCTGCAAGTGCTCCTGTCGCCTTTATGCCCCAAGCCCCGCCCCCTTCCTTTGTTGCCCTTCGCGGGCTTTCCTGGGCTCTTGGCGCCCTTTTCTCTGGCTCCTTTGCCGTCCTCTCCCCTGCCCCTTTGGGGGAGGGGCAAGAGAGCGTAAAGGAGGAAGGCCCCTGCCCCGGTTATCCAGGTGCCTCCTCCATTCGCCGTGCTCTCCCCTCGTCACCTTCAAGATCGAGGTAATGAGAAGTGGAGTACGCATTTAGCTGCCAGTATATTAACGCTGCTTGCAGCGGTGACAAAGAAGCGAGGAATTAAAAGTCTGAACCGGTTCATCCTCATAGCCGAATAGTCTAAATTCGTAAAGGTCGGCGACACAGCACCTTGGAAGTAAGGCTGCATGGATACAATTGCAAAGCGGACCAGTGCAACAGTTACAAACATAGGACGGCATAGCCCGGACACCCTGGAACACAACAATGTTTACTAATTAGAGTGCAGCGGAGCCCTATGCGCATCGAAGGCAGAGCAGATACGCTACACAGGAGGAGAGGCCACGGATCAAATGGGATGGCTGCGTGAAGTGCATTCACAAAGCAGGAAGGTTTGAACAGTTAATGTGACTATTACGGCCCGCATGCATGTGAAGGAGACGGGCACCATAACGACAGGAACAGTGGCTGATCTCAGGAGAGGTACGGCTGCCTGTTCCCATTCATTGCGTGAAGCGAGCACAAGGAAGGGGCGGTGAAAGAACTCACGTTGGGGGCCTGTGCACCGCAATTCAATAAGGGCACCGCACATTGAGATATGTAAGCCTGTGACACGCTGCAGTGTAGTGTGCAACGAGGGATCGGAAGAAAGGCCTTGCGCAAACGGAAAACGAACAGCGGAGCTCAAGACCAGCTGGGGATGCAGAAGCTGCATAATACTGCAGTGGTTAGTATAACTCATACCTGCCTAACCTCCGGATTTTTCCTGGAGACTCAGGAATTTTAACCATTTCTCCGGGTCTCCGGGAAAGATCCTGGAATCTCAGGCATTTTGGTGAGGGACAGCTTTCACTGATGCTTTTTTTTTTTGTTTTTGTTATGCTTGCAGGACTTCGCCACCGCGGCTCCCTGCCCAAGTGTGGCTTTGTCTCTGCAGCAATGACTGTAATGCTTCCAGCACATTGGCAAAAAGAATGCAGGTGAAGCAAAATAACGCGCGTTTATTTTGCTTCACCTTTCATTTCACTTTTTTGTCGACTTTCAATGCCAACGCGCTTTTGCTTTCGTTCTTTCTGACCAGGTTAGGGTGGACTCAGCCCCATTGAACCACAGCCATCAGGTGTGCAGGCTGGACAACTCACCACTGCACTACATAACCTGATGAAAAACAACTAAAGTGAATGAAATGTCCAATTTCGGTACTGCAAAATTCAGGGAAAAACTTTGCATTGATTCTTGGAGTTTACATGTGCACATTTAACTTGTTGATTTTATGGAAGGCGAATGCCTTTTGTCCTATGCAATGTCGATGGTTGTGAAAAGGCAATTTAATGAAATGTACAAATTTCAATTTGACCGGCAAATTTCTGACGTCGCATCACATTACACAATTTACCTTTTTGACATGTGGGCGGAGTCATGCGAAAATAGGCGGAGTTGTGACTGTGGGCGGGACATACATCTCAGGAATTTTGACTTTCAAATGTAGGCAGGTATGGTAGAACTATTCAACAAGTCAAGCCAATTAGTACAGCTGCATCAGCAAAGCTATTGTGTCTGCAGTATGAGACATGGTTTGAAATAGCAGTAAGGGACATAAACTCCATCATAGCGCCTTGCACTTTGGGGGCTGGCTGGCGATGTCCAGCCCAGCTGAAGCAGTGGAAACACACAGGTGGTGGGGGTGTGTAAGGGGTCAGGCGGTTAAGCAGCCCCCACGGGAGGAGGGTGAAGTGGAGGACTGAGACTCCCAATTCAGTGGTGGCAAGAGCGACCTGAAAACAGAGCAACCCTGGTGGAGCCATGAAGTAATGAGCCTATGCAAGGCCACATGACGGCTGTTGCATCCCTTCAGGTGGCTGACACCTAGAAGTGAGGACAGTGCACATCCGTGTGAAGTGACATATAGTGGTGGATGAAGGAAACGGTGCAAGCAGTTGTGTCGTCGGTGTTTGGAGGTTCCTGATGAACCTCCCGTAGTAGTGCTGGAGGCAGGAAAAATGCAGGAGTGTTTATGGGTCAGATAACCACCGCCTCTACTTGGGTCCTAAAACACCAGCACAAAGGGCTAAATCGTGTACCGGCCGTGACTCCGGGGGGGGGCGGCGCACACATCGTCAGGGACAGACACGCCAATACAGGAGTTGTTGACTGCTACGTCACTATAAACCAACAGGGTACGGCACTGCACATAATAGATCAGGGCCGCGGATACGACAATGGCGTCTAGATCAACCAAGTCCAAAGGGAAACAGTCTTCAATGGACATATTCGCCAAACCAGTCCAGACGGAGGTTGCGAGGACAAAAGGCAAGATCTACAAGGAGAAGAAGCCCCCAGGCGTGGTGACCAACAGATCATGGAGACCATGCCAGAGCTGAAATCGTCACTGGAATTTAAAATTGATGTAGTTGCTATCGATGTGAATCTCCTGGGACAGGATGTCGTGGTATTGGCAGAGCGTACAGGAGCACTGGAGAGAGAGGTGAAAGCTAACACAAGCAATTGCACCGCAAATTCCAAAGATGTTTCTACGCTACAACAACAGGTGCAAAACCTGGAGAACAGAGCAGAAGAGGCAGAAGATCAGGCGCGCAGAAATAACATATGCATTGTTGGGCTCCTGTAAGGAGAGGAAGGCTCAGACCCGACAAACTTCATTGAGAACCTGTTGCTGCAAGAGATGGGAGTAGTGTCCCTTACCCAGGGGTTCACAGTGGAAAGGGCGCACAGGGCTCTAACGAGAAGACCACCAGCCAGATCCCCACCTCGGCCAATCATCGCTAAGATATTAAACTATAAAGACAGAGAAAGGGTCATTGAACATTTTTGGAAGGGTGGAATGATGAGCAGATCATCAGCGACTATTACGGCATACCCAGATTACACTTTCTTGGTGCAGAAGCAGAGACTGAGCTACATGTCGGTCAAGAGGAGGTTACGCACGGCTGGCCTGAAATACATGCTGCTATACCCGGCAAAGATGAAGGTCTTGCATAAGGATCGAGCGGTTTTCTTCGAGACTCTGGAGGATGTGAATACATGGATGGACACTTTGAACTTTACCTCGGAGACGGATGATGAGGCGAAGAGCAGCAGTGATAAGTGAACTGCACTCCCAAGGTGCTGTATATGTGAAATAATTAGAGACTATTGAGTATTGCTTGGACTAATAACGTAGTAGTTGGAAAATGACAGATATTTATGATTTGCTAAATGCGCCTGAACCACTTTATCACCCCTATTAGATTAGGTAGGATACTGGTAGCTTAGTATCCTCCTGCTGCACTCCGAACGCTGGCAGGAAGCTGGAGTCGGAGTGAGATGCAGGGATGCCTGAGCTTCAGACTTGAAGCTTGGCAACTGTTGGGAATAGTTGGGGTGCGAGAGGAGGGGGGAGAGTTGGGGTAGTTAAAGGTAAGTTGGCCTACGGACAAGCACGACAGGAAGCGTGAGGAGGTGTCAATGGGATGGGGATGATGGCAGGATATAAAAAGATGGGTGAACTCAAGATAGCAACCTCGAATGTTAGAGGGTTGAACAGCTACATCAAAAGGAATAGAGTGATGGTATATTTAAAACGCCAGAAAATAGATGTAGCCCTTTTACAGGAGATGCATTTGACCATAGAGAGGCAAGGCACCCTAGCACGGAAGTGGGGAGAGGTGACCTTGGATTCCACGTACTCTGCCTACGTCAGAGGGGTACTGATATGGGTGGCGCCAACTGTCCCGTTCAAGGTTCTCCAGACCTACTTGGATACAGATGGTAGGATGATCATACTGCGGGGGAGGGTGGAATACAGAAAAATATGCGTTAACACATATGCTCCGAATCATGACACAGCAGCGTATTTCAGGTGTTTGTATGCTAAAATAAGCCTGTATAGAGATGGAGCGCTAGTATGGGGGGGGATTTCAATTGTACGCTGAATCCAGTGATGGACAGGTCAGATGGGAAATTCGTCTGCCCAGCCCCAGCGGCGAAGGCCTTAAATACATTGCTACACACATTTAAGTTGGAAGACGTGTGGAGAACACTGCATCGGCAAGAACGCACATACTCCCACTATAATGCTCCTACTAATGTATACACAAGATTGGATTATGTGATGGTGGGGGGAGAGTTGTTGGGTGAGTTCATACGGGCGTAATACAAAGCTAGGGTCCTCTCGGATCATGCTCCCTGGGTTGTCACATGGCAGGCTCTACCCCCCACGAGCTAAGATTCCTGCTTGGAGACTCTGAGTAGAGGTGCTCAGAGACACCGGGTTTAGGGAGAACCTGAGGAAGGAGGTGAAAAATGTTTACAGCACAATATGGGCAGCGTGCCATCAGCGGGTACACTGTGGGAGGCATTTAAAGTAGTGGTTAGAGGGGGTGGCCATATCACAGTCGAAGGGGATGCAAGATGTTATCTTACGAGAATTGCAAGGGATGGAAGGCATGTTAGACGTTATAGCGCAAAGGGGGGAGAGGTCCCTAGCGGAGGCACAGGAGGTGACCAGACTGCAACAGGACCTGGTACAGGTTGGGTAATTTGAGTTATAGGAGATATATAGAGAGAAACACGCAGAAGGGGACACACCCGGTCGATTGTTAGCTTGGCTCTACAAAAGCAAGAACAAACTGGAAGCGATTACAGCAGTGGCTGGATTAGATGGAGTCACAAGAGTGTGAAATAAATGCTTTTCGGAATATTATAAGAGATTATATGAGGAAACCTCTGGGTGTGATGTAGCAGAGATACAGGATGCTCTGTCTGAGATTAAGCTGCCCAGGCTAAGCACGGAAGCCCCCATTACCATTGAGGAACTAGAGAGCGTGATGAATGAGCTGCCGACCAGTAAAGTCCCAGGAGCAGACGGTCTCCCCAGCGTATTCTATAAAGAGTTTAAGGCCGATCTCCTGCGAATGCTTAATGAGTCACTGGAAGCTGGCAGATTGCCCAGATCCTTAAAGGAATAGTGTGCTCAAAAATATTATTGTCCCGAGGGTTCGGGCATGTGTTTTAAAGCATACGTTGATCGATCGTACAAACATTTCCTATGCACCTTACTGTAGTTTCCTCTTTTTTTATACATGCAAAATCGGGCAGCAGGTCGTGGCCATCTTGTGCTAATCTTATCCGTTGCCGCATCACTCTAAGGTGAACTGCCCTGGCGTCACTAAATCGTATCCCCAGCCCCTGAGGCTGACCTCACCAAACCTAGTGATATTCTCCGCCTATCTCCATGACGTTTATGGGCAGCACAGCCAAACGCGACCAGTCATCACCTTCGTGTTAACGTAGGTTGACGCAGAACCCGGATTATCAACACACATCTCAAAACACAGTGCGTCCCAATTTTGAATATAAAACTATACTTTTAAAGGAAATGGCAAAACTCTACAATTTGTAAAGTACTTTTATTTCACAATAAATGCTCCGAGAACATCCGGCAATTGCCATATTCAAGCAAATGTGTAATTTATTTCTTTGATCTCGATCCACACTTGTTTATCGTGAGTCACGTGGTTTTCCTTTTGGGTATAAGCACATAGGACGAACCGTCAATCGCAAGGCTTCGGCATCAGCTTGGCGCTAGGCCACCGTAACCAACGTGAGGTTGCTCCTTATCTCTGGTACCATGTAAGGGCATATCGGCACACGGCGATCATCCCAAAACAGCATCATGGTGATCCAGCCATTTAAGTGTATCTTCATCTGCCTGTTAAAAAACCCGTCAGTTGGTATCTGGAATCGATGACAATCGCAGAAAGGCAGGATGTAGCTGTTTGAAAAACATAATAGAAATGTTTCTCAGTTGCCGATCTTTATTATAATTTATCATTTTACTCATTAATTCTTCACTGTGTGAAAACTAATGATGAACACATAGATGTGAAACAATGGGAACACAGAAAATGTGGAAAGTAGTCTACAATTTGCTTCAGATGTTCATGCTATGGAGTATGATCAGATCGAAATGGGATGCGGAAGCTGATGCTACAATTTGAAGAACACATAGACGGCATTTTAACCGAATATTAGCGTACAATTTGGCGTTTGTGGATCCTGGGGGAACCCAGTTGTGGACTGCATGCATTTCGATGCTGGACTGCCCATGTGCCCGGGACAAAGACAAGTACACACACGGGTTCTATTTGCATGTCATTGCAATATGCCACACAGAACAACCCAGTACAATGTAAGCCAGCAGTAACGGTCGGCTAATGATACATTGACTCGTTGGTCTATAAAATTGTCTACAGTAAAACGTACATAATATTCAGCATTTTCATTCTCTCAGCGTAACACAGAGACTCTGTTCAGATCAACGAGTTTTCATAAAATGAAATTAAATGTTCCTTTGTCCAGTTTTGGAATGATGAACCTGATCATGTTTGACGGTATTACACCCCTCCCTTCATTCATTCCTTTCGGAATCCTCCCTTTCTTCCAAGGTCGAAAATAAAAATTGAAACTTATACTGTGTACGATGTGTGGGTTTGCTCAGCTCGCGAGCAAAAATCAAAGCTGCTGACCTTCACTCCGAATGCGAGCGAATAGCCCTCCAGACCATATTGGCATTCGATATATTTTTTAAAAACAAATTAATTGTTTGCTGCCATCCACCAATGCCGCACAAAATGTCTAGTAATTTACTTTTTTTAATGAAACAGTTTACTTCCAAAAGCCTTATTTGTAATGTTCCTCTGGAGAACTTCGCACTCTCTCAGCGACTCCCACAGCACCTGTCCGCTCAGCCCGTCTCCTGTTCACACGGCAAATCACGAAAACAATTGTCGCAAGGAGCGAGTCTCGAGCCCCTACAAAATGTGCTCGTACGAGAATGTCAGAGCAAACCCTGCTGCAGCCCCCTCCCGCTAGGCCGCGGTCCCCTGAACCCATGACCCCATTTCTCCTTGAACGCATCTGGTTTCCAGACCCTAACCCTGCACCACCTCAACCTCACCCCCCATATACCTTGGTCCTATATTCTGGTAACGCTGACACCTACACCCACTGCGTTTGAAATCGTAAGAATCTGAGGGCTGCAAATCAAAAATCGGCCCCTGTGATAAGACATCCTATAGTGAAGGCGCTCACTCCCCACACTGATCTAGACACTTAACCTAGACATGCATTAAATAATGATCATCACCATACCTTTTAAGTATATATTAGAGGCCTATAAATTGCACACGTGTGTTTGTACTATCACACTTTGGGTCACTAACGAGGTAAAGGGTGTGGGGGTCTTGCCAGTGAGGTAGCCTGCGGGTGTCGGGATTGATAGCGGACAGGTCCGGCACATCAGAGCGACAAAGGGGGTGGAGTGATGCATGTTAGTTTAGGACAGAATATACTGTGACTGGGGTCTTGTTTTATTAGGAGGCACTCTGGGGTGGTCAGCAAGGAAGGGTCACACTTCTGGTACATCAAAAGAATAGCTTTGGAAGGGCACAAGGTTGAAAAACCAGTAATTTTCCAGTAGCTGTGGTGAGAGATGCAGGAGCACATTTATTGAGATGGATGAACAACTACAAGTCATTGTTTGGCCCTATCACACACAGGACAGTGATCTCAGAGGAAGAATTAAATTAATGCATTCTTTGTTTGCAACATCTTGTCTCAGCGCATCCGTGAGAAAGGGACTTGGGAGGCGCAGGAGGATAAAGGTTGGAGCTGTCGGTGGTCGCTATGCACGGCGCTGCTGAGGGGCAGGGGGAAACTTTGCAATGCCAGAATGCGGTCTAGTCCAAAGTTGGAATCGAGGGTACACAAATTGGAGTCCAAGCGCGTCTAGCAATAGCCGCACCTCTGCTTATGTCAGAGCCTTCTTCGCCATGGCTGCAGAAGGGCAAAGGAGGCGTCCCCCACAAGTGCAAAAGCAAGGTGTCACTTTAGCATAGAATGTATGGGGGCTAGGGGCTCAGCCGACCCACTCCTTCCTTACATTAGCAACAACCCCAACACATGCCCCCATGAAAATATGGGTCAGAGTGCAGCTATTTCTCACCAACCCCCTTTGATGTGCTGTTTTGCTTACAGTCAGTAGTTCTTGCGTGCCGAGTATCTTATCGAGCCTAGGTCTCATTCCTTTTTTGGGACGCGTAGTTATTCAGCTATTTGGGCAAGTGTTTGATAAGGCAACTTCAAAACCCCAAAGTTGCTTTTATGCTGTTATTCATCTGACCCTCCCACGATCAGTGAAGGTCCCACCATAGCTCGACGAAACTGGGAAGTGTGAAAGCACAGCGTTACATTGTATGGCATTCTCAAAAGGGGATTTGTTTAAAAAACTATTGACAAAGAGGATAGATTTCAAAAGACAAATTGTACGCTTTATTTGGACACTTTATATAAACATTGTTGAACAAACGAATAGATGGTAATCATTTGAACCGGGAAGTGAACTGCTCCACGGGCTCTGCTTTTGGTGGACAGGGCACGTTTGCAATGTTTTGTGCCAATGTATGTGTCCTCGGAACAAAATTGTGCGCAATTCCGTGAGTATGTATGTCCAAGACAGGGCGTGGCCTGGTGCTCATGGATTGAAGAGGCAGAGGCTCTGAGCTCCAGCCAAGATCATGAAGCTTGATCCTCTGTAGGTGGCCAAACGCTACTAATTAATGAAATAAGGACGCCCAGAGGTGTGCGAACTACAGGCGGCCATTAACGCTGAAATTCCAAGTGAAATCGCACCCCATGAAGCTAGGAAAAGACTCCGGAGCACTCTACCCCCTGGGCACACAAAATGGCGGATGCGCCTGTGTGCCCCTGTCGTTGAATGGGGAGGGGTGGAACACAACCACCGAAGCGAAGACTGCGCCTGGTTTGGAGCAGCACTGTTCACTGGAGTGTTGCGAGGTGGATGAAACCAGGTGGGCAGTTGGTGCATCCGCACACGGATCCCTGTTCTACTGCCCTTGATGCCGGCCCCCAGAGCCTGAGGGAGGCGGTCGGCTTGACCTAAGACCGAGCTGCGGAGCACCGCAGCTGGGCAGGACTGGCACTCGTGATCGTGAACACCGACGTGGAGGCTGAATGCTGCGAAGCCCGTAACGTACCCAGCGGGGCTGCTGGAAACTCTGTCGTCATTGGGGCAGTGCACAGAAGCTGTTGACCGGGTTAGAGAGAGAGTCCGGCCTTCGTACTCAGTCACTCTGCTGGAGCAGGGAAGACCGCTGAGCGACTAGGAACACCACCGTACGGCATAAGGAGATGAGCGTACATATGCATGTGAGCGTGAGGAACTGTGAGCTTGGGGTGAGGAGAGCTGACGCCGGCAAGGGGCATCCATGATCCGCAGGAACTATTGGCAATAATAAGGCCCTGAAGAGTAGGCGGCAATATAGAGGTGGCACACAAGGCAGCTGTGCGGCGGTCAAATCAGTTGCAGTCTTCCGCCTGGTGCGCTCAGGAACGCTACACTGTACCCGACCTCTAGTCAACACACAATCTTTGGGAACGCTGCTTGACCACAGGAGATCCATACGAGAGCGCTGCCACACCCCTGCACCCTTAAAGTCCCAGCATATTAGGAACAGCTGATCGATGCAGGATAACTGGAACAGGGAATGAACTGCGTGTGATAAGCAGGTTGACGGATGCAGACACGAATGTGGAAGCAGGCCTGATGATCATAGCACAATAGGAGCTCACCAGGGACATCCACTGAGGTCACTAATCCACAACCAGATGCCACGTGGCCCACAATAAGAGCGCTCCCACTGCCTAAGTCTCATAAATAAAGGGACACGCTCCTGACCTGGAACCCCTGCTGGCGTCGGGTATAGCCCGTTGACTCACACCGAGAGGAGACAAGCTCACCCTGGAGCACACAATATTCTGGCCCTGCCCAGTTCCTACACTGCATCAACACAGGAGTGAATAGGTCAATGACCGCCAACACGGCTGGTGCGACCTGCGAACAACTTGCACCCAGCACTCTTGACCATTAAACAGAAAAGGCACTGCAAACGACTGGGGAGAAAACAGCGAGGAAACCTGTGCTCTGTGAGGTTCCGAGGGGCGAATTATAGCTACACCACACCCTGAGGCTACAAATCCCCTGATGTCCAAAATTAAAATGTCACCGTCCAAAAACAAAACAAGGCAAAGACGATGATAATAGACTAATTTAATGCCACTAAGCCCCATGCCACAACACACAATGGGGCAAACGAGACCACAACCCAGAAAGAGCCGGATGGAGACAACAGGGAAGGACAAGTACTGGTAGCAATTGCCACGCTAAGATCCTTCATCGACACCAAGATCGATGAGGTCAAGTCTGACATGCAATTAATGCGCCAAGTCGCACGCAATCTGATGGAGCGGGTCACCAATGTGGAGGCGACACTCCGGGAGACTACTGAGAGCACTTCCGACCTGAATCTTAAGGTCAGTGAGCTTGAAAAACGAGTTGCTATGCTGGAAACAAGATCCGAGGAGGCAGGAGGACGTGCCAGACGCAGTAATATCAGGATTCTAGGGGTGCCTGAGGGAATTGAGGGGCCCAACCTGACCAGATATGTGGAAACATTACTGCAGCAGGAAATTGGTGTGGGCAGACTCTCGCAGGGCTTCGCTGTAGAAAGGGCCCACAGATTCCTCCAAAAAAGAACACCACCGGGCTCACACCCTCAGCCAATGATCGCAAAGATCCTCAATTTCCAAGACTGGGAAATTATCCTCAAGTACTCCATGGAGGGTGGAGTTATAAGAGCGCGACAACTGCAAGATAACCATCTACCCCACTACACCGCTGTAGTGTAAAAAGCAAGGAACTTCTATATACCGATCAAGGCAAGGCTACGGCCACTGAACTTGAAGTACATGCTTCTCTGCCCGTCCAGACTGAAAGTGATACACAAGGGTAGAGCAGTGTTCTTAGAAACACCAGCCACGGCCACAATGTGGGTGGAGCACAACAACCTGGCAGATTGGGAGGAAATGGCCGCTTAGAAGAACCCAAGGCTACTATAGAGGCGCACACCAACATCCAAAAACATGTTTGGCCACCACTGAAGAATTGGCTCATTGATATTGAAACACTACTTGACCATTGCGCTGCTACGAAATGGCTGGTGGCCAGAGCTCGGTCTCCCCAACTGAGCACACCGACCCACCCAGCTAAACGACGAGTGCAGGCCTGTTGCTAGCACGAGAAAATGTGTGCTTGAAACCCAAGATGGGAATTAACAGTGCAAGGGCGCCTGAGCGCTGCAGGAGTAATGCAGCAGCTGGACGCAACAGTTTGGTTTGTTATTTGTTCCATATGTTGGTCTGTCTTTGAGCTGTTGAATCCAGATAACTGAGGGAAAGTGAGCACTAAAGGCACAAAGGCTAGAAAGGGGCATGCTCTGGTCAAAGAGATGCTGAAAGGGGGCGGGCCCGTCCAGGATGGGAGGTACTGGAAATGGGCGGGTAGATCCACAACATGGCGCAACATCTTAAGGTATTGATATGGAATGTCAGAGGTCTGGGGAGGGCAGGGGCACAGAGCCTCCTATTCCAGATATGCCAGAGGAGTGTTCACGTGGGTGAGCCCAGAAGTACCTTTCCAGTTAATCGGCACAGAAGCAGACAAAGGAGGTAGATATTTGATCATGTGGGGAGTTCTCGAACAAACCAAGGTCTGCATAGTGAATTCCTACTTTCCCAACCAAGGCATACCTGCACACCTCAGGCTGTTGTGCGCCAAGATTACTCCCCACCGGAACAGTCTATTCTTGTGGGGGGGGGGGGTCCTCAGTTGTACAAGGGATTTGACAGTAGATAGATCTCACGCCCCCCCAATACCAAACACACACGACTTCCCAATCACGGAACATGATGGTGGAGCACATAGATCTAGTAGATGTCTGGCGGGAACTTCACCCCACCGACAGATGCTATTCGTATTACTCCTCTCCCCACGGACTATACACTAGGTTAGATTATTTTCACACGGATAGGGAATTATTTTCACAAATAGAACATGCGCAGTATCATCAGAGGCCTTAGACCCCCTATACCAATGTGGCGGATGCACACAGGCACCCTCACAGATCAGATTTTCAGGGAGGAACTAGGGGACAAGTTGGAAGACTTCGTGCGCATTAATCAAGGCAGTGTGCCACGCTGGGGAATACTCTGGGAGACATTGAAGGTGGTGGCACGGGGGGGAAACGATAGCTAGTGCAGGTGGTATAAGGAGAACTCTGAGAAATGAGCTGGAGAGTTGGGAGGGAGCAATACTACAGATGGAGGCCAACACCTCAGGAACCAGGGAAGAGGAGGCCAAACTGGCAGAGATTAGAGATAAATGCCAAGAAGCATGGGGCAGGCTGTCCAAGTTCAATTATGCCACTTACACTGTCAGAGCACACAAAGAAGCAGACAAGCCGAGCAGATTATTAGCGTGGATATACAGGAGAGGACACCCTAGACACCTACCCACGGAAATTAGAGAGGAGGGAGGGGTGACACATAAAACACAAGCGTCGATTGACAATACCTTTGCTGCATTTTATTCCACGTTATATGCCTACAAAACCCTCATAGTTATCTGAAATAAGGGACACGCTGGAGGAGATTGGGCTCCCCAAATTGGACACACCCCAATGTGAAGCACTAGATGAGGCAATAACCCCTGAGGATGTGACAGAAGTGATCAGATCGTTATCCATTTGTAAGACTCCGGGAAGTGATGGGTTACCGCCAGTGTTCTATAAAGCCTACGAGCCCATACTTACCTCACTGCTACATGAAGTCTTCACTAAAGCATACGAGACAGGAAGCCTACCAGAGAGTATGAATGAAACGCTGATAGTCCCAATGTTAAAGCCGAACAAACCTCGGCCGACTCGACTCATACCGGCCACTGGCCATGCTGAATTATGACAGCAAAATACTGACCACCATATTTGCCAAAAGGCTGGCCAGGGTAATAGGGCACCTGATGCATGATGATCAAAACGGGTTTGTCCCGGGCCGCAATACGACGGCCAACTTACGCCGGCTCTAAAACATCATAGCACACACACAGGGGTGTGAGGTCCCCATGACGGTACTATCACTAGACTCTGTCAAAGAATTTGACTCAGTATATTGGGAATGGCTAGTGGAAGTTCTAAGGGAGTTTGGGTTTGGAGAGGGCTTCGTGAGATGGGTCAAAGTGTTATACAATACTCCAAAGGCCAGAGTTCAGTCCAGCTGAATGGTGTCAGCAGCATGGGCAATCCAGAGAGGCACCAGACAGGACTGCCCTCTTTCCCTTAGGTTAGACATCCTGGGCCTAGAACCACTGGCAATATATCTCAGGAAACAGCTGTTTGACGCCGACATACAAGTGGGGGGGTAAATGCAATATAATATCGCTCTATGCGAATGATGTCCTCATATATCTAAGGGACCCGCGGGCCAATGTCCTGGTAATACTAGACATACTAGACAACTATGCAAGAGTATCGGGAATAAGATTTAGTAAACAAGTCATGCGCATTCCCTTTGGCGAAGTTGGCAGGGGAGGACGTGCTGGACCTACCGAACATGGGAATCAAATGCAACCACATGAGTTCAGATACCTGGGAGTCCCCATCAAGCACACACATGAGTTTACACATGAACGCAACACAGTGGCTGTAATGAAGGGCTTATGTAATTCCACAAAGTTCTGGGTCAAACTACCATTTTCAATGATGGGCAGGGCGGCTATCACCACGATGATTATCCTTCCAAGATGCTTATACTATTTCTAGAATGTATGTCACTATATAAAAGCAGACTTCTTAAAAAAAACTGGACGCTCTGCTCGGACAGTTCTTATAAGGCGCAGCCCGCCATAAAATATCTCTGGCAGTGCTGAAATTACTGCATAAAGAAGGGGGGATACAACTTCCGGATTTATTTCGAGAGGTATTCTTTAGCGGCACAGCTCAGCCATGTAACCAGATGGGTGTCGGATGAGCCCACGGCCGAAACTAGACTCATGCATGGATTGATCGCTCCACTATACCCACGGGAGGCCCTCTGGAACTCTCCAACATCCGCATGATAGTGCAGCTGGGTAGACAAGTTTCGAGCAGGACAAAAACGGTGCTTTGTTTGCAACATCCCTATGCCCCAGAAATCCCGATGCTAGTAGATGTGTGCAAAGCGCTGGCTGATCTTCCCAGGATGAGACACTGGGAGAGGGGCGGGGACTGTACACATCGGGGGGACATGTTTGAAGAGGGAGTCTTCAGGGAATTTGACTCACTCCAGACACAAGAGGGGGTGGTGAAGGGACAATTCCTGTGGTATCAACACATTAAACTCACAGCTAAAGGGAAGTGGGACAGCTGGCCGGAGGAGCCGACATTGAACCCCCTGCTAAATGAGATGTATACCCTGAATGACGGTTGGAGACCTGTGTCCAGAATATACGGTCATCTGTTGGATAGACCCAACCCCCGCAGTGCAGCATTGAAAGAGAAATGGGAGGAGAGACCTTGCAGTCACGATTACTGATAGGGAATGGGAAAGGGTGCTCGCGTACCCGAAAGAGGTGTCTAGGAACGTCAGATTTAGGTTAATAGAGTTAAACGTACTGTACAGGACTTATATGACCCCCCCTCCAAGGGTGGCACGATTTAACAAAAAAACACTCTCAACATGCCTGTTGTGTAAAAGGGAGGAAGTTGACTTGGTGCACATGATCTGGGGGTGCTGTAGAGTACAGAGATTCTGGGCGAAGGTGGAAAGCATCTGCCGCAGAGCGGGAGTGAGCAGATACAATTGGACTCTAGTGGAATGCCTCCTGGGTGCGTACCCCAGGTTCAGCAAGCATAAGCATATTGTGAAATTGATGGACATTGTGTGCATATTAGCGAAAAGGGCGATCGCTATGGCATGGAAGCTGCCTGGGGGGCCACAATATGACCGATGGTTTAGGGAACTGGAAAGATGGTCGGCTGCTGAGACCGCTGCCTGGGGCATGGGAATTCACACATCCGATGGAGACGTGGCTGTAGCTTTCAAGGCATGGAAGGCACTAATCGGAGACATGTTCCTCCCAGCAGATGACCAGCCTTCCTGAATTGCATTGTTATAGGTTCCATATAGGTATATGGCGAATGAGCTTGGACACTCGAGACCAGCGTGGTCCCCCTGAACTGAACGTTGTGATACCAGAGTAAAGCCCCCAGGCACTTATAGCCGAGTTAGGCTTTGATAGGCAGGAAGACAGACACTGTTTGTTGTTAATGTTTATTTGTTGCAATAATTCTGAGAGATGAATTGCATTACGTGATGCAATCGGAAAAACAAGATAAATGTATGTCTATAAATGCAAATAAAAACTTTTTTTTAAATGTATGTCCAAGACAGTCGTAATAAGATCTTTCACAAAATCGAATTCCATTTCCTGGTATATTGGTTTGACCACCCATTTTTTGCTTCTTTTCGTACAGGCCATTGTGTAACGAAGCATTCCAAAGTTTCCCACAGTCCTCGATTGTTAATGCCCGACGTTCTCGTTATGTGCTAATACTGCTAGTAATGTCCTATATTGCATCCCGTCTATGCCGAAATGCAATCTGTTGGGCCTGTACTTTACGCACGTATTGTGGAACACCTCCAAATCTCCCGTGTGACAGAATTCTGAGAGTCCCTTCAGATCTCTTGATAGGGCTTATCTTATAATATTCTCAAGAGCTTGGTGCGGAGGTGAAGATGGACTCAACCACTTCTTGCGTTCTTGTTCCGGCGACAAAGATCCATGTGCACATTGGTGGAAATGTTGGTTTTCTGTCCAAGAGTGAACGTTGGAACAGTGGTGCATTAGTGACCGCCATTTTTCTAGTAGGATTTCCACAGACCCACCACAAGTTTTGGAGCTCCACCAAAGATGGTTGCTGAAAGACTGGGACCACTGCAAAATATTTTCAGAACCTTTTTTTCCCCTGCAGCCAAGATTTTTTCATTGATGGATTTGGCAACGTGCCATACATCAAATTGATGGCGAATATTTGGAAACTGCTCTCTTTGTCTTGTCTATTGAAACGCGTCTGTCTGTGGCTATGAGGTTGATTTGCATTCCCCTCGATTGGAGATTGTCCAGTGATTTTATAAAACCAAGTTTCTCCATGGCCACTGAGGATTTACATTCGGACACCTGCACGACCCCCGAACTCACAATTGGTTTTGTTTCCATGTCCTGAAAGTGGTATGTGCAGTACTTCGCTGAAAATCCTGGGCTGTCACACTGTCCATCGCCAGCTAGCCTTAACTGTTTGTCAGAGAATGTCCTTGCAATTTGACATTTGTTCAATTTTCCATGCTTCACTAATATCAGGGAATAAATATTCACGTTGATATTTGTAGTACTGCGTTTTAGAAAGGAACTGGAGTCCCACAAATTGACAGAAACTGGACAACTTATTAAAAGTTAAGCCACTGAAAAGTAAAGCTGCTGCACACAGTAGATTTCCAGCTGCCTCTTTCCCCAGCATCGGTTAAGCGGACCATGAACATTTTGCATGGAGCAGATCACAGGTCGCTTGTATTTTCAAGTTCGTGCCTTGTGATACGCAAGTCACATTCAACAATGGCTTCCCGCATACTCCACCCCCCACCCCTCACTGGATGGACACATTTCAGCATCAGTATTATCTCCATCAGGCAGCTGTCGAATACAATGTATTTGGGCTCCTGTATTAGACTATCGTCCTGCATGAATGTGGTTTGTGACTCAACTGTGGTGGACATATCGGCTGAACAGGACACACTGTAGTCGAGAACTTTGGCAAGTTCTTCCGTCAATTGTGTTGAGGCTTCAGTCTCTGTTAATTCAGCTTGTGTTATTTGAACACGAATCGGAGAAAACATCAATGTTGATTGTTGAGTGGCCCTTTTTTTGCTGGTGTTGATTGTGTCAAGTGGTCTGCGAGTAATTCAAAAGCATCAACATTATATTCAGTTTCGTCTTCATCTTGTGGAGTTCTTGCATTGTAGCAATGGTCCAACAACACTTTGCTAGCTTCTCCGGTCACATTCAGTTCATTTTCTGGCCATTGGGCATAAGCATCTCGAGTCTGCTTATTGATTTGAACACGCTGCGCCTCAATGTTGCTCCATGGTGAAATCAGTTTGGCAAGCAGCATCTCTGGCTTCAGTAGCTGTCTGTGTCATCAAAGATCGTTTACTTCTGGACCTCCAGGAGATGGGTTGTGAAAACATGTTCAATGTAAAACCAGCATATAGTATATAGCACTTTAGATTTAAAATAAAGCATGCTATGAAGACACCTGCCCAAAACGCTTTTTGTAATCGCATTTGTTTGCTAGTTACCCTTGCTTTCTTGATTTTCTTTGAAACTGTGTTCTTCGCTGTAACGACTGCACCAGCAAGTTGATCCGCCACCTCGGATCCACATGCCTCCTCTTCTATTCCCTGATCTTGTATAAATGACTAGAATAGAATATTGATTTTAAAAAAGTCAGTCGTATTTGAAATCAAATTATTTCCTTGCACACACGGCTTACAAAGATACCCTTGTACACTGTGTGTCATTTAGTCCAAATATACATTTCGAAATGCACCTGATTGATGGCTAGTGTACTCGATCAGAGATCACCGTGCAAAACCCACTGATTGTTATGTTGCACTGAAGCGTTTTGCAAAAGATGCTTGATTATAATAATGTCACTGTCTAATAGTATTAGATGTATGATATACTTTCTTTCATTCAAGGGAACTGTCAGTACGCATACCTCAGGCTCTGTATCAGCTTGAAAGGATGATGTAATTGTAGTCGAAGTACCAGCATCACCCTGTTCACCCTGAAACACAGTACTTGTTTTAGTATGGATGAAAAAAATGAAATTGAACATGCAGACAATGGTACATATCAATAAAAACCCATAAATGAAACATTATGTAAACACACGACAGGATACGTAAACTTTATCCTATTATCTCTAATTCCATGCATCAAACATTTCTGGAACTGAATAGCAAAATAAAACTACCTGATACGTGCTCGAAGTTGTTGTTGACTCCGGGAAAGACATGGATGCAGAATCTTGCTCCTTCATATTCGGGGCATTGTCATGGAGTTGTAAAGGGAAAATTAGATTTGAATTAGAAATGCTAGCCTAAAAAAATTGACATGTTAAGCAGCCGATTACAAAAAGATTATGCTTATTTCCAAGGGCACTATAGCATAGTTATCTGTGCCCATACCATAAATAGTTTTCTATGATGCTCCTAAAACCAAGGACAGATGTATGGCAAAATGGGGTTTAGTTATAAAGCAATACAATCTTGTAAATATGAAAAGTATTATAAGGGACATTTACACCTAAAACACCAATCCGTCCATGTAGTTACCTGTTCAGTACCCCAAGGCCTACAGCTAAATCAGGAACCGTGACTCACCTGAGGCAGCGTGTACATGAATAGAGTCGAAATTGCATTTGGAAGCAATTTACAATACTTTCTGAGTTGTTGCTTCTTTGTGTACTGTGATTGGTCGTACATATTCGTGGCAAAGTGCAGGCTGCAGATGCGGAATCAATCACCTCTCAAGTCCACCAAGACATCATGGGCTCTACTTTCAAGCTCTGTGGGTGCAAATCCGCAATATCTGACCCATTCTCTTATTAGAACTATATTCCTCGGGAATACTTGCATTATTGTGCCTTTAGGATTGTTATGGGTCTTAGAACGGCAACCGTAAACCATACATGCAGGCATTGTTGGAAATTCTGTAAAAAAAATTTATTTTTTTAAAAAAAGGTAAAAAGGTCCACATAATTACATTATTTTGCATAAAAGCGTGAGAAAGATGGAATTAGAACATACATTTTTCTATGCAATCTGTTTTGGTCACCGAAGCAAAACCTGTGTAGCATAACCGGCTGTATTATAGGATAACTTTCATACATAATTCATTGATGTGATGCAAATCGTAACATGTTACTTGTCCCTTGAATGTACTTTCATGCATCAAAAGGAAACATGCTTATAGACAAGGTTCCGCGCGAAGGATGCAATTCGATCCCAATGGATACTGATGACAATTGCTATATATCGATAACAGAACAAATTAAACTCAAGTCACTGGTAATGGCAATGAGATGAATGAACATTACACTACTGGATACATTCATTCGAAATAGGTAGAAAGTTAAAGATCAAGGAGATATGATTAGGTGACCTGCCCTTAGCTTGACCAACAAACAGTTAGATTCAGCAAGCAGGGTAGTTAGTAGCAGGAGAAGATGTTCACAGGTAGCACGATGACAAGCGGACTCTGTGGTCACAGAGGTTCTCAGGTAGCAGTTTCACGAGTTGACTTGCAGTGCTCAAAGATGTTCTCATGATAAATATCAAGTGGTTTATAAAGAATTAGAAAAGTGGGTGTGTATGTGAATGAGTGACGTGTATATGGCGTGGTCTTATGTGGATATAAGGGGCGCGGCCTGCTTCAGGGGAGCCTGCCTGGAGACACTGGGTCTGAGGAGGAGGGCATGTGAACAATGGCCCCTGCGCGTAAGATAACTTTTGAAGTCTACATGGTGTGTGGCACCTTGGCTGTTCCCACCCCTGCTAGCCCCCTTTGGCAGCGCGCATCCACTGGTGGGATGGATGGGCATGAGGCGTGCAGACAAGGCCCGGAACAGTGCTGGAAAGACACACTTATGTGGATTGAAGGGGCGCGGCCTGCTTCAGGGGAGTCTGCATGGAGGCACGGGGTCCTGCTAGGCCATGTGTACAATGGCCCCTGCGCATAAGATACCTTTGAAGTGTACATGGTGTTTGGCACCTTGGCCGTTCCCACCCCTGCCAGCCCACCTTGGGAGGGAACGGCCACAGGTGCTAAGTTATTGATTCTGGAGGGGTGGATGGAGGGGCATGAGGCATGCAGGAAAGGGCCAGAACACTGCTGAATGGAGACACACTTGATTGACTGACAAAATTGAAACAACCATTCATAATAGTTCAGTTGTATTTTTTTTGTGCTGATTTTGATAGCACAAATGTTCTACACATAAAGTTCGGGTTGCAGCACAGTTTGGGAAAATCCCCTGTACTGACCGCTGTCACTGGGGAATGTGTCTCTAATGGCACCAACGACACAGGCGGGTATTACTTGTCGAATGCAGTGTCCAAGCCTCCCATGAAGCCACCATGTAAACGAACGATAGGCCACCAGCATGTACCACCTGTGGAAGAGAAAGATGCAAACTGTTTTTAAATGAACAAGATAAGTGTATTAAACCTTAGTTGAAAATGCAATCTTGTATCCAATGGCGCTGTTGCCAGTACAAATGTTACTTGGATACATTACAGTATTGAACGACTATGCATTCCATTATATTTAGGACACAAAGAAATATTGCTTCATGGTTGTACATGAAATAATCATAAGAAGACTACTATGATTTCCCCAAATTGTGAGTGATGTATAGAATTGCAAGACTACATTCATTTGGCAGTGATAGATGAAAGTTTCGACAATAAAGGAGACAACCATAAAATGGTAGTGGCCTAAGTGACATCACAACTAGAGTACACTTACTCGTGGATTGTGAGGGAAAACTGTTGCGCGAAGTTCGTGCATAAGCACCATCATAATCCTCAACACAGACCGTGTGAGGCAGGCTGACCTGAAGTCATGCAGCTCGGTAACGCATTGCGGCCGTTTCTCACCTTCCGATATGTAGGACAAGCATCCAGAGTTTTCTCGGCAGCAGCAGTTCTCCTCCTCGGTTGGCATTCCGCGCACAGATTGCAGGTACACCAGGTGGAGATGCCGTCCAACGACTATGCTCAGGCTCTTGATCTGTTGAATCGTCCTCCTAACTGTCGTCCGAAGCCCCATCGTTTCCGCATCTTTCTCTTTCGAGTAATTCCACCTCTGAATTCTCCAGCTCATACTGGTAGGGCTGTATTGTTGCCATTATGGGGCAAATTATAAATGGATAGTAATGGTACTAGTATCTGTTCTCACTGAATACGAGCAACAAAGGTAGCTGACCAGAGCACAGACACGAGGCACAGAATACTCAAAAAAAGACAGTGAAACGATTGGAAAAGCAAATCTGATGTTGTCTGATGAGAAGCAGTCTGTTTATACTTATTGAGGAAAGAGGCGTCCTGCTATTTCCATGGAGACGCATCATTAGCTGATGTGCAGAGAATGTTGATACGAGACGTGCATTGGCGTTGTGAAATGGGCAGTACGTGTCTAGTGATCTCGGCCTCAGGGGCCGGGGATACGATTTAGTGCCGCCAAGGCAGTTCACGTTAGGGCGATGCGGCAACGGATAGGATTAACACAAGATGGCCACGCCGAGCTGCCTGATTTCGCATGTGTAAAAAAGAGGAAAACGACGGTAAGGTGCATAGGAAATGTTTGTACGATTGATCAATGTATGCTTAAAAACACATGCCCGAACCCTTGGGACAATAATATTTTTGAGCGCACTATTCCTTTAAGAGAATCATTGCTAGTCCCACTGTTGAAACCAAATAAGCCAGATACAGATTGTGGCTTGTATAGACCCCTGTCGTTATTAAATCAGGACAGCAAGATACTTACAACGGTGATGGCACTCAGACTCAGGCCGATTATAGCCAAGCTGATACACTTTGACCAGACGGGATATGTCCCGCGTAGGAATATTACCAGTAATTTACGTAGGTTGCACTATGTGATAGATTGTACACAAGGTGATGCCCAACAATATGTGGTGGCATCACTAGACGCAGTCAAAGCGTTTGATTCGGTCAGGTGGCCATGGCTGTTGGCAGTATTGGACCGGTTTGGTATGGGACCGACCTACATTAGTTTAGTTTAATATTTGTAGTGCGCACCGGACCCCGGGGTATCAAGGCGCAAAAGGCAAAAAGAATATTCTCAGCTTGGTTACATTGGTGTACGTTCATATAAAATAAAGAAAATACAGTAAATAAAATACATATAAAATAAAGAATATACAGTAAATAAAATAGTGAAAAAAATAGGCGGGCTTATTATACAGTAAGTAATATACATACAAATAAGGGGGGAGATATAAACAGTAAATAGTAAATGTGTGTAATATGTACAGTAGTATCGGTCATATGTACAGGATGTATAAAATGTGCAGAGATTAGCTGGGAGAGGTAAGGAGGTTAAGGCGAGTTAGATGTCATTTTCCTTGATCCATTGGATGTATTTGCACCTGAGGCTTGGGCAAGGTTGGGGAGCTCTTACAAATGAGGGGAGTGAGTTCCAATGTTGTGCGGCTTGTACTTGGAAGCTGGTGCCTCCGGTTTTAGAGCGTTTGTATCTGGTCACTACGAGGGTATTGGAATTGGATGATCTAGTGTGTCGATTAGGGGCGTGTCTGGTAAGTCTGTCTATGAGGTAGTGCGACACAGCGTTATTGAGGCATTTGTGGGTGAGAGATGCAACTTTTTTTTTTTATTTAAACTTTGGTTTTATTAGCATTTTTGTAAATATAACAAACGGGCTCCATACATGTTCAAGAGTTGTGCATATGACCGGCCCAACAAACCCCCCCTCCCTCCCTCCCCCACCCCGATGCACCCCCACAACCCTAACCGCTTAATGAAACCTGAACTGTAATGTTGGGAGACTTGGACTTTTCTTTTGTGTCCAGTGCTTGGTAATGAATGTGAACGTCGACAATCTTTTATGGCTGTGATTCGACCGCCTACCCCCGGGCCGTGGGCGCCCATTATGTCATTGGTACCTCCCAGTCTTGACCCACTGGGCCCCACCTGGGCCTCCACCGGGCATCAGTGCACGTCCCATCCCCAGGACTGCTGCACCCCATACCAGTTTTCAAGGAATGAGCCAGAGTCATTGTTCACCATTGCTGTTAGCTTGTCCATTAAGAACATGTTTAACTTCTTTAGCCAGTCCTCTTTTGAGGGGGTCTCCGGGCTCTTCCATTTCTGCGCCAGTGCCACCCTTCCCGCCCTCAGCATTGTTTCCCACATTCTGGGGTACCTGTAAACATCCGAGGCCTCCGGGGGGAGACCCAACAACACCGTCGGAGGGTTCTGGGGGAGCAATTCCTCGGTGACCTCAGCCATCCAGCCCCTGACCTTTTCCCAGTACGCCTGCACTTTTGGGCAATGCCACCACATGTGGCCCCTCGAGCCAGTCTGACCACACCCCCTCGGACACATAGGGGACACTCCCGTAAACATTTTTGATAGTTTCACAGGGTCTCTGTGCCACCCCTGCAGGATTTTGAAGTTGTGTTCCATGTCCGCTGTGAATAAGTTCCCGTGAAAAGCTATTCTGAATATCCGCGACCAGGCGTCCTCTGTGATCACCTCATCTGCCAGGTAATTCCAGAATGCGGAAACCCCACCTCTCCACTAAATTTACAGTGTTAAGGATTTTGTACATCCCGGAGACCGTTCCCTTCCTAGAGGTTGCTGTGTCAAGTAATTTCTCAAAGGGGGTTAGCTGCCTCTTCAAGTTCTCGCCCCATGACTGGTCGCAAAGGATGCCCTTTAAGCGGAGATATTCGAATATGGAGAGGGACCCCTGCCCGATGGCATCCCTCAGATCCTCATATGGTAGGAATTCCCCCTCCTGGAACAACTGCCCCGCCCATTCCAGACCCGAGTCGGACCAGGCCTGTGCCTTGCTGAACCCCCTGTTACCCAATCTGAGGGGTTGTCCCCAGAGTGAGGACATCGGAGGTGGCCACGACGTTAGGTGCGCTGTCTGGGGGCCCTCCCTCCAGATTGCCCAGAGAACTCCCAGGGTGGGTGGGTTTTGAGTCTATTCGGGATAAACCTGCATGGGGCCCAGAGGAGGTCTCGAACTTTAAGAGGGTGAGCATCCATATCCTCCAAGTAGGACCAATAAGTGCCCATCCCCTCCCTCATGTGCTACAGGAGGAAGCACAGTTGGGCGGCGCGGAAATAAAGTTGGAAGTCAGGCAATCCAAACCCACCCTCTTCTCTCGGCAGGGTCAGGACCGCCTTCGCGGTCCTCGGGGTCCTGCCCTGCCAAATAAACTCACAGACCGCATTCTGTAGAGTCCTAAAAGTGTGGTTGGGATGTTGGTTGGGAGAGAGGTGAAGAGATACAGCAGACGCGGCAGCACGTTCATCTTCACTGCCGTCATGCGGCCATACCAGGACAAAATCATTGAGCCCCACCTCCTGAGGTCCGCGGTAATTCCTGCCAAGACGGGGTCATAGTTGGTTGGGGCTAGTTTGGATAGATCCCTAGTGAGGACGCCGCCCAGGTAACGGATAGAGACCTTTCCCACTGTTTTCCCATGAAGTATACCCATGGGGTCTAGGTCCGGGTCCCTTGTTATCATGAGGAGTAGAACAGATTTGGATGCGTTAATCTTCAGCGCCGAGAAGTGCCCGAATGTGTCCACTAGGGACAGGAAGGGGGGGGGGAAGGAGCCGGGGTCCACCAGGTAAGCCAAGATGTCATCGGCGAACAGGGAAAGCTTAAATTCCACTTCGCCCCTTTGATGTCCGGGTGTGATCTAACTGCTATGGCCAGGGGTTCCATTGTAAGGACAAATATCAAGGAGGACAGTGGGCATCCCTGTCTTGTGCCCCGTGAAAGGGGGAAGGGATCCGACAACCTGCCATTTACTTGTACCCTTGCTTTCGGAGCTCTATATAGTGCAGCCACCCATCCCCTGATGTGTGCGCCAAAACCCATTTTCTGGAGGAGGAGTTCCATATATCTCCATTCGACCCTATCGAACACCTTTTCCGAGTCCAGGGAGAGGACACTCGCGTCAAGCTCCGACTCCTGGGCGTGGTGGATCAAATCTATGGTTTTACGGATGTTGTCTCAGCCTTGTCTTCCCCTTATAAACCCTACCTGATCCCCGTGGATCAATTTCGGTAGTATCTTCTCCATCCGCCTCCCAATTACCTTGGCAAGAACCTTAACATCTATGTTTAGCAGGGATATCGGGCGGTAGGAGGAGCTCTCCGTGGGGTCCTTACCTTCCTTGGGCAGCACAACAATTATGGCCTCCATCATGGAGTCCAGAAGGGTCCCCCCCTCTAGTACCGCGTTGAAGACCTTCACTAAGTGTGGGGCTAGGGTTGAGCGAAACCTTTTATAAAAGTAGACTGTGAAGCCATCCTCTCCCGGGGAAGTGCCCACCTTCATTCCGCTAATTGCATGTTCCACCTCGTCCTCGGTCACCGGGCCCTCTAACCACGCCGCCATCTCCCCGGTCAGGGCCTGTATTTGTATTGAGTTCAGGAACCCTTCTATCTCCCCGTCCTGCCCATTGTATTCTGATAAGTAAAGTTTTTCATAATATCTGCGGAATGCCTCTCCTATGTGGGTAGTGTCGTGGCCCATAGCCCCCTCTTCCTTCCTTACTGCCTTTACCATCCTATCTCTCTGTACCTCCCTCCGTTTCCAGGCCAGGATCCTATCTGCTTTATCCCCTTTTTCATAATATCTTTGCTTAACCAGTTGGAGACTTCGTTCCGTTTTGTACAGGAGAAGATCTTTTAACTGGAGCCTATAATTGGTCAGAGTGGTGAGCTGATCTTGTTCCAAGGGACCTGCTGGAGGGCCCCCTGGCTGGAGTTGAGCTATTTTCTCCCTCAGGGATTTCTCCTGGGCATTCCTTACTCTTTTATTTTGGGCACCCATTTTGATAAGGAGGCCCCTTAGAGTTGCCTTGAAGGCGTCCCATAGGGTGTGCGGGCCTACCTCCCCATTGTCATTAAATTCGAAAAACTCCGTTATGGCTTCTAGCACCTCCTGAGCGCGGACCTCGTCAACAGGGAGTGGTTGCATTTCCATCTACCTCTGCGATCGCTTAGCCAGCCCCTTGCAATGGTGGTTCGGACCAAATCGTGGTCTGACCAGGGGACGGGGTCGACCCTGTGGTCGGTAACGAATGGGTGCATGGTCTCACACACTAAGATGTAATCTATTCTGGAAAAAGAAGAGTGGATGGTAGAATAATATGTGAAGGAGGGGGCTCCCGTCCTAGGGGTCGGGATCGTGTCCACCAGTCACAGCTCTGAATTAACCCTTTGGAAGATCCGGGCCATGATCTCATCCGTTGACCTGGGTAACTGAGGGCCAACGCGTTTCCTGTCCTGGGTTGGGTCCATGACCATGTTGAAATCTCCCCCCACCACCAACCCACCCCGGACAAAGAGCTTGAGTTTCTCCCCCACCACCTCCCAGAACTGGGCTTGGCCCTCATTTGGACCATATATCACTGCCAGGGTGAGTGGGGCTCCCTCATACCAACAAGTACCGGCCTTCGGGATCTTTCAGTATTTCGGCTTTTTCGAAGCCAACGTTCCTCGCCAGGAGAATGGCCACCCCTCTCTTTTTGGCCTTGTGGGACGTGTAAAAAACCTCCCCTATTCCTCCCCCACCGCATCTTGGGTTCTTTCCCTCGTGCCCAGTGAGTCTCTTGTAAGAAAAGGAGGTCAAGGCTGGCCCTCCTGAATTCCCTACAGACCAGGGACCTCTTCGTGGGGGTGTTTAGGCCCCGTACATTGAGAGAGCCCACTCCCAGGGCCAGCAGACTTTCAGCCATTTTCTAGAATCGCTTCTCTCCTTGTCGACATACCTTCACCACCCTTTTCTGCGTGCTCCCGTGGTTGTAACTGGTGCTCCCCCTTCCTCCCTCCCCGCCCCCTCTGTGGGCCTGAAACTATTCCCCAACTGCCCCCCAATCCCTGTCCAAAACTGAACAACCCCAACATTTGTGTGTCCCCCCTCCCCGGCGTCCAGCCAATTAGTTCTGCCATCGCTGGCTATGGCTGGACCACCAGCCTGCCCACCTCGGCCAGGCCATCTGTGTAAAGCTCATCGCCTTGAGCCCCCCCCCTTCCCCCTTGTCGCATTGTCCCCCTCGGGCCCCCTTATACTTGCTGTTCATGGGGACGCTGTGAGTGGTAGAACTTCCGAGACACCACTACTCCTTTCCAGATCCTGACGGGTCGCCTCAGTCCTCAGAGCTGTTCCGCTCCCCATCTTTCGCTGGCGATGGTGTATTCAATTTCCTTGCGCTCGTTTTCCTTCTCCTGTCTCCCGATGGGCCGGGGCCAGTTGGTCTGCCCGT
Organism: Ambystoma mexicanum; assembly: GCF_040938575.1. Lineage (NCBI taxonomy): Eukaryota > Metazoa > Chordata > Amphibia > Caudata > Ambystomatidae > Ambystoma > Ambystoma mexicanum. The sequence goes on from NC_090932.1 coordinate 593,744,259, forward strand.
CTCCGGACCAGATGGGCCCCTCCGGGGGTTCGAGTCCACTACGTAGTCTTGGATAGCTCCTCTTATTTCGTCTTCCGTGATCAGAGTCGACCTCTGGCCCATATATTCAAAGGTCAGGGAGAAGGGGTAGCCCCATCTGTATCGCACCCCTTTCTCTTTAAGCAGTTACGTTAGGGGGCAGCACATTCTACGTTTGGCCAACGTGTAGGCCGAGAGAGCCTGGTAAATCAAGATCTGGGCATTATTGTAAGTGATCTCCCGGGCTTTTCTGGCCTCCTCCAGCACTTTTGTTTTCTCGGAGTAGTAGTGGAACTGGACCAGGATCGACCGGGTGCCCCCTGCTCTGCCCCCCGCCCTGTGCACTCTGTCAAATGTGAGTTCCATCGTCATCTCTTCCGCAAACAGGAGGGTGATGATGTCTCTCACTGTGCGGGTGATGTCTCTCTCCGTTTCACCGTCTGATTCTGGGACCCCAAAGATCCTGAGATTGTTCCTCCGTTCCCTATTTTCAAAATCGTCCATCTGCCTGGCTCGCTCCTAGTCTCTTCTCCAGGGCTGCTAGCCGCATATCTGTTTATAGTTTGTGGGTCCACGGCCGAGGATTGGTTGGTCTCCACCTGTAGTAATCTGTCCTCAACCTTGTCCACCCTCTGATCCATTTTTTCGAGTTTCTGAGCAATATCTGAATGCATGTCCATGATCTCCTGCAGGATCGAGGCGAAACCCTTTTCCATTGCTGCTGTGGAGGGCGCCAGGCCCTCTGGCTGGGCCATCTCGCTCCTAAGGGTCGAGCCTTTGCTGTTACTCGCGGCCTCCTGAAAGCGAAATTCCTGTAATGTTTGCCGCCAGTTCATCTGGTCACCCCGAGTCCTCCTCCGTCGGGACCACCGCGGTCCATAGGCCCCTCTGGGGACAGCCGGTAGTCCTCCCACGGGGGGGGGGGGGCAGCGAAGAAGAGAGGGGGGTGGAGACCGGGGCCGGGTCTCTCCCCACCTGCCCATAATGTGACTCTGCAGCCGCGAGGGGGTAACGGTGTTGGGCGGGCACACGTCCCGCCGTCGCCGGATGGGGTCCTCACACCCCTTCCAGTCTCACTGTGGCAGCCGGGGTTCCCGAGGGAGCAGGCCACTGGATCCGTTCGGCCTGGCCCAGGGGGGGCAGGGCTCTGTGGCTGCCTTCCTCAATGTCTCCTGCGGGGGAGGGAATGGACCGATGTGGCCGGGTATCCCCCTGGTCAGAGGGTCTGGTCATTCCGCTTCACCGTCTTCACCCAGTACTGGAAGATACCTCCACTCCCGAGGGCGGCCTGTTCGCGCCTTCCACTCCTATACTTCCGCTGGGATCGGCACCTCCGATCCTGTGCCGGGGTGCTGGGCCCTCTGTGGTGCTGCCCACCTTGACTGTTCAGGGCCTAGGAACGACCCATCCCAATAAGTGGGGGCCTCACTACTCCAGTCCCCCTAACCCCTACTCCCCTATGGCCTCCGGGCAGTGTGTTCCAGCCCGGGTGGGGGAGGGGGGGCGGGCTTGCCTCGTGCTCCGGGTCTGTGCTCTCGGTCTGCCGGGGGCCGCTCCTCCCGCGGGTGCGGGGGGCCCGTCGAGGAGCGGGGGCGGCACGCCCGGTGTCTCCTCGCGGCCTCGGTGAAACGTCTCCGCCCCTCTGGAGCTGCGGTCGGCCAGGCCTCGTCTTCCTTCTCCGCTCGCGTGTGTCGGGGCCCGTTCTCAGGCACCACGAGGCTCCCGAAGTTCGCTTTTTCGAGCCTGGGGCACCCGGGGGGGGGGGGGGTCACAACACCGAGGAGTCGCCCCGTTAAGTTTGCATGGGGGGGTTGGGGGGGGGGCTCAATCCTCCAAATCAGCCCGGCCTCAGTGGGAGCTGCACGCTCAGGCTGCCATTGCCTGTGTGCCCCCTGGTGGCCTCCAGGGAAAAACCAAGATGCAACTTTTAAAGCAATTTTGTCTTTGATTGATAGCCAGTTATGAGTGCTTCTTAAATTAGATATATGCTCTTTTTTTAGGGAGACTTAGTGCTGCTCTGAGCGCGTTATTTTGTAAGATCTTGATTTTGTCTAAGATGTATTTTTTAGCTCCTAGATATAAAGCGTTACAATAATCTAGCTTAGATAGAATAAGGGCTCTGGCAAGGGTGGTGCAACTTTTGGGGGATAGGAAAGGTTTAGCTGCTCTAATTAATTTGCACGTGGAAGAGGCAAGGGAGCTTGTTAATGTTGTGGGTAGTACCAAGGATGATGAGCTCTGTCTTGTCATCATTCAGGCGTAGCCAATGTGAAGCCATCCATGCATGGATGATGAGGTACACCCTGTTCACCAAGGCCAATCTCCCGTCAACGGTATGAGGATCTGGGTATCATCCGCATAGTTAGTGTAGGTGATATCCAGACCATCAAGATTGTCGAAAAGGGGCTTTGTGAAGATATTATACAGGGTGGGGGAGACGCATGATCCCTGAGACACCCCTGAGACACCCCGCAGGTGATGGGAGTGGGGTCAGCCGCTGCAAATTTGGAGAAGACTCGAATGGTTCTGTCGTTGAGGAATGATTGTATCCAATTAATGGCTTCCTGTGAAAAGAGGGCTGCGGTGTTAAGGTTCTTTCAAAGAATGGAGTGGTCCACTAAGTCAAATGCCGCGGATAGGTTGAGGAGGAGAAGTAAGGCTGTTTTGCCGTTGTCTCTGAGGGTGTCAATTTGTGCCTTAAGGTCGATCAAGGCTGTCTCTGTTCCATGTTAGGGCCAGAAGCCAGGTTGGCGGACTCCCAAGAGGTGATTTTGTTCCAGGTAATGCTGTATTTGAAGGTAGGCAACCTTGTCTAAGATTTTAAGTAGGAAGGGGACGGTAGTGATGGGTCTGTAGTTGGTGGGTATGGACGGGTCTACTGTTTGTTTTTTGAGTAGTGGGAGAACCCAAGACTCTTTGAGGTTGTTGGGGATGACCCTTTTGGAGAAGGATGCGTTAATTAGTTTGGTGATGAAGGGTGAGAACATTAAATGGGTGCAACTGCTGTACAATGAACCAGTGGCTAGGGTGAAAACGGGCACAACAATCTCAGAACAATGGCAAGTAAAGGTACGAGACAGGGGTGTCTGTGGTCTCCGATGCTATTCATACTGGCATTGGAGCCGCTGGCAATTTATCTACGGGACGATTATGGAGAGGCAGGCATTGTAACGCCGGGAGGAAGGCATTTGATATTGTTATACGCAGATGATATGCTACTCTACTTACAGCACCCAGAGACGAATTTGCTGTATATTTTAGACTTGATGGAGCAATATGCTGCCTTGTCGGGCATCACGATAAACTCGCAAATGTCGAGTCTGTTTTCATTAGGAGAATACCTTGAGAAGCCAGTGTCAAGGCTGCCAGTGCTACCGATTAAATGGGAATTAGATGCGTTTCGTTATTTGGGGGTGAACATTTATCACGATCCTCAGAGCACACACAGAATACTGTGAGGGCACTGAATGGGATCGAAAACTCCATGTCTTTTTGTGCTAGATTACCACTATCCATGATGTGACGGGCGGCGTCGCTGAAGATGGTGGTGCTCCCGAGACTGCGCCACATCTTCACAAATATCCCGTTTGCAATTCCGAGATATTTTTTCAATAATCTACATAGTATATGTAGGGACTTCTTATGGTGCAATACAAGGTGTAGGGGGGCACTTTGGAAACTCCAGAATGCGAATGACCTGGGGGAGGGTGCGGGGGGGACAGAGGGGGGATTAAGCCTCCCAACTTTGAGGTATATTTTGTTGCCAGCCAGTTGCAATTTGTAGCCAAGTGGTTGTCAGATGTGCACACACACGAGTCACGATTGTTACACATTACAGAGCAGCAGTTTTTCCTGAAACAAATCCTATGGATGGCGCACTCTCTCACAGTCCGCTTACCCAGGTTGATGAGATTGGGTTGTGGGATGTGGCGTAGGGCCTGTCAATTGATGGGGGGAGCAGACCCGTATTCCCAAAGGGTAGGAAAGATGCCTAATTGCAACCCACTGGGGTTTCGGAGGAGACTGCCCATTAAGTTTCTCTTGTAAAAAAAAACAGATTTATTTATATGACAGCATTTCCAATATGGGATAACCTGAAAATGGGAGAAGGCCTTAATAGGGGTAAATAAGTTCTACATGAAAAATGGAGATTCATTAGTGGAAAACGTAAACACGACACATTAAGAGAAATAATGGAAGCGCACAAAGCTGTGTAGAGGAGTACTGGGAGAGCAGCCTAAAAAGTGAGGGAGCAGCCAAAGAAGAAAAGGTCCAGAGGGTGCAAACCAGGAGCACCTTTGAAAACCTACTTTTAATGTCGTCCTTCTACTTTGAAACTGGTCAGTACAATGTCATGCCAGTAAGCACAGGATATAATAAAATGCAATGATAATCGGAAGAAATCAATCTGAAGAGCCAGAAGCCCCTCATTGGGTATAACTGCATACTATGTTTATAAGCAACCAACCAGAAACCTGTAGGCATGCAGAGAAAGGGAGTATGACTAAAGGGGCTAGGTGTAGACCGTTCCCTGTAGATGGGACATTTGACATAATGAAACTTCCTATTCTTGAAGTACATTTATTTTTTTATTTTGAAGCAAAGGTCCTCAATCAAACCAGCAGAAATTGAAGTCTTCCTAAACTACCTGGTTTCTGGCTCAAGAAGAAAAGATTAACATTCAGCTGAGTGACAGGCGAGCATAGAAGCCAATGAGTTAAATATAGATTAACTTTTCTTTTGTCGTAGTCTTCCCATGGATGAATGAGACCTGCACAGTGACTAACAATGATGTATCCTCTTCTGTCCTGGAAATTTCTGAGTAAATGGAAGAGCCTGCTTCGGGGCTCCCTTGTATGTGGAAGGCGGAGCGCAGTGGGGAAAAACCAGCCTGCACACAGAAATACCTGATAGTTTGAGCCATTTTATAATCTACTGATATTAATTTGTAAGGTGATTTCAGTGTGATGTGGGGTTTCTTGCATTGTGGGAGTGTTAAGTTGATGTTAAGACTCAACTTTAAAAATGTGTTGTTTTGTCTTGTGATTACCTTGTTAAACAAGCTGTGTTTCAGGGAGGGGTGGGGGTTGACTGGCGCTTCTTGACTACCTTCTTCTGGGTGCTTGCTGGTCTTTTCGGTGTTGAATTTTATTCCATCTTTTGGATGTTGGCCAATGAGAGCAGGCTTTGCTCTTTTTCTTTTCATGGCTAGGTGGGTTTTGGCGACTGCACTAGGTGAAGGGGGGGATAGGCATACAGGGCACAATTTTGATCTTTGGCTTTGTTGGTTAGAAACAGGCAACATGTAAAGCATACATTTATCTTGGAATGCTTTAACAATTTCAGACAGAGTATCTTTCAATGCTAGAGGCTTCAATGCATTGTCACAGGAGGATTAGATTGCTCAAGCCAGGGGGCAAAAAATCAGTTGTAAACTAGTACCCAGCCATACAAATCATTTGCCACCTTAATTCTATACATACTGTAAGGGTGTCTGAGAAGGAAGCTGACACAAAGGTAGCATGGTGGTTGCTATATACGTTTATAGTAAAAATACCTCACTGTCCCTATCTTCTAAGAGGTGTTTCCCTGCCTCAAACTAATACTAAATGATCTGTCAGAATGGTCTTCAAAATCAAACTCCATCATCCTGTGTCACAACATACTTCTATCCCTTAGACTGCCCCTGGGCAGGACAAAGACTGATATGCAAATGGATATTTCCCATCTGTGAAAGGCACAGTGAGTAAAAGCAGTGGCTGCGAACTCTCAAGTGGTTAATAACCACTGAACAGGTTATCATGTCTGTTCTTGCGAGAGAGGGGCGCCCGCTACCTTTGTAAAACTATTTGTTAAGGAACCTGGGATTGGTAACCCTAGGTCTCCTGGGGGCAACCAGACGTGGTCTCCCTCTCACTGTGCTTAGAGAGGCATCAGCTTCACCTCACTGATGATCCCCAACAAGGGTGAAACACGTGTATGGGGTTGCTGGTGGTACTCTCGTTCAGATTGGAGTTGCCATTGTATTTCGGTGCTGGACTGCCCCTGGGCAGGACAAAGACTGATATGCAAATGGATATTTCCCATCTGTGAAAGGCACAGTGAGTAAAAGCAGTGGCTGCGAACTCTCAAGTGGTTAATAACCACTGAACAGGTTATCATGTCTGTTCTTGCGAGAGAGGGACGCCCGCTACCTTTGTAAAACTATTTGTTAAGGAACCTGGGATTGGTAACCCTAGGTCTCCTGGGGGCAACCAGACGTGGTCTCCCTCTCACTGTGCTTAGAGAGGCATCAGCTTCACCTCACTGATGATCCCCAACAAGGGTGAAACACGTGTATGGGGTTGCTGGTGGTACTCTCGTTCAGATTGGAGTTGCCATTGTATTTCGGTGCTGGACTGCCCCTGGGCAGGACAAAGACTGATATGCAAATGGATATTTCCCATCTGTGAAAGGCACAGTGAGTAAAAGCAGTGGCTGCGAACTCTCAAGTGGTTAATAACCACTGAACAGGTTATCATGTCTGTTCTTGCGAGAGAGGGGCGCCCGCTACCTTTGTAAAACTATTTGTTAAGGAACCTGGGATTGGTAACCCTAGGTCTCCTGGGGGCAACCAGACGTGGTCTCCCTCTCACTGTGCTTAGAGAGGCATCAGCTTCACCTCACTGATGATCCCCAACAAGGGTGAAACACGTGTATGGGGTTGCTGGTGGTACTCTCGTTCAGATTGGAGTTGCCATTGTATTTCGGTGCTGGACTGCCCCTGGGCAGGACAAAGACTGATATGCAAATGGATATTTCCCATCTGTGAAAGGCACAGTGAGTAAAAGCAGTGGCTGCGAACTCTCAAGTGGTTAATAACCACTGAACAGGTTATCATGTCTGTTCTTGCGAGAGAGGGGCGCCCGCTACCTTTGTAAAACTATTTGTTAAGGAACCTGGGATTGGTAACCCTAGGTCTCCTGGGGGCAACCAGACGTGGTCTCCCTCTCACTGTGCTTAGAGAGGCATCAGCTTCACCTCACTGATGATCCCCAACAAGGGTGAAACACGTGTATGGGGTTGCTGGTGGTACTCTCGTTCAGATTGGAGTTGCCATTGTATTTCGGTGCTGGACTGCCCCTGGGCAGGACAAAGACTGATATGCAAATGGATATTTCCCATCTGTGAAAGGCACAGTGAGTAAAAGCAGTGGCTGCGAACTCTCAAGTGGTTAATAACCACTGAACAGGTTATCATGTCTGTTCTTGCGAGAGAGGGGCGCCCGCTACCTTTGTAAAACTATTTGTTAAGGAACCTGGGATTGGTAACCCTAGGTCTCCTGGGGGCAACCAGACGTGGTCTCCCTCTCACTGTGCTTAGAGAGGCATCAACTTCACCTCACTGATGATCCCCAACAAGGGTGAAACACGTGTATGGGGTTGCTGGTGGTACTCTCGTTCAGATTGGAGTTGCCATTGTATTTCGGTGCTGGACTGCCCCTGGGCAGGACAAAGACTGATATGCAAATGGATATTTCCCATCTGTGAAAGGCACAGTGAGTAAAAGCAGTGGCTGCGAACTCTCAAGTGGTTAATAACCACTGAACAGGTTATCATGTCTGTTCTTGCGAGAGAGGGGCGCCCGCTACCTTTGTAATACTTCTATCCCTTACACTACAACTAAAGAATAATATAATTCAGCACACAGTTCCTTCTACTGGTATTCGGGTGGTGTTTAAAAAAGGGTTCTCTTACAAAAGTATGCCAGGGGGAATGACTCCCTTGCCTTGGCTTGCAGCTCCAACAAAACCCTTGTATAAATAACTCCACTTTCTGGACAAGGAGAATGACTCCCTTCTCCTGGTATTGGTCTGCCCATTACAATATAGCTCACAATAATGCCACAGGGAATGACTCCCTTCCCCTGGCGTCTCTTCAGTATATTCCAAGTGCTTTAGTTTCTTCTCCAGGAGACCAACTCCCTTCTGGTGTTTGAAAGTTCTCTTCCAGATCTTTTAACTTTGCTAATATTGTGAGAGGGTGGCAAAATCAACAAAGTCCCAAATCCTCCCTTGGCTTTTAGTGGACTTACCTTTGCCACTGCAACAAGGAAGATTTCATTGGATGTCGGTTTTGCTGGCGTTGGTGGGTCCCAGAACTTTCTCTGGTGGTCGTATTGCTGCCAAAGCGACGGGAAAGCTCTCCTCGGATGCTTGGTTCACTATTATCAGGGTCCCCAACCCGTCTCTCTTCTACTCCTGTGTCCCCTCTGGGTCTCTCGTACCTCCCGTTACCTTCTTTGGGACTTTGGTATGCCGCCGGGACTTCCTGGGACTGGGGTCTGCTCCCAGACTTTTCTGGCTTCTTGCTTCTGCTTCCACGGCACTGCATCGGCTCCACGCTCTGCTGCACTGCTTGGTTCTCCTTTCTTGCTTCGTGCTCTGGTCCGCTACAGCTGGAACCACAGAGAACTCCCTCAGCGATTTGCTGGCGTCTCCTCTGCTCGGCCGACATGGTTTGAAACTCCCGCTGGTTTCCACACCTGTTGCCTCTCCCGCTGGGCTCAATAAGTTTTAGTCCGTCATCTCTCATACATTGTTGCCAGTCCCACCCTGGCGGATTGTCAAAGTCCTTTTTTTCTTTTGACAGCTTGATCTTCATGCCTCCTCAGGGGGGTGTGGGGGGCGGGGGTTTTATCAGTACTAGCACAGTCAGTAATCTTCATGTCTTCTGTGCTGTTCTTCGTCCTATTATTTTGTTTTGGCTGTGTCCATGTACTACAAAAATACATTAGTCTACTCTCAAGGAAGTGGCTTGGAATGGAGAGGTGGGCTGGGGAGTGTTTGGGTGGAACGTTGCACAACAAGCTGTACCATAGGTGATTGTCCTTTTCCCCAGAGGGGGTCCCTCCTCATGAGGTCCTCCCACATTAACCCACCCCCATTGGGTAGTGGCATCACCTCCCTAGCCTCATGGGAAAGGGCTACCGCTTGGGGGAGGGGAAGCAACGAGACCTGGCGAATCGTCACAATATACACAGCACATAATTTCTTCTTATTAACATTTTTATAGCACACAGCAGCCCTTGGGCATCGTGGCGCTGTTACAAGAAAATCTGTTACAGGAAAAACCATCTCTGGTCACAGTGGTGCAAAAGCTGTTACAGGCAGGAATCATGATATGCAGGTACAGTAACAGTGTATTTATGCATACTTAGTTACAGTCGTCAATATCAGGGGATTACAGTTTGAGACATCGCAGGGGTCACTTGAACAAGGTGATTTTAAGGCCTTTGCAGAATATGGTAAGGGAGGTTTCAGCTCGAAGAACGTTGGGCAAGGCATTCCAAAGGTTGGGAACTAAGTAGGGGAAGCCTATACCTCCTGCTTTGGCCCTTTTGATGGAGGGTATGCATAGTTGGTTAGTGTTCTGTGTCCTTATGGGGCGTGTGGAGGTATCTCTGTTAATGGTTTCGGAGAGTTAGGAGGGGGTGGAGAGGCTGAGGCATTAGTGGGTTAAGTTGAGAGTCTTAAGTTATTCTTTCATTGACCGGAAGCCAGTGGGCATCTCTCCTTGCTTGGGTGATGTGAGCTCTCTTAGGGATGTTGAGGGTTGCTCTGAGCGCCTTGTTTTGTACTGTCTGAAGCCGGTTTAGATTTTTGGCAGAGGTGCCTGCTGGGAGAGCGTTACAATCTATCTTGGCACCGATGGTGGCTCTGGCGATGGTGAGGCAGTTTTGGTTGGTTATGAATGGTTTGACAGCGTTTATAAGTTCGGTGGTGTGAGCAGAGGCAATGGTACTGACCTGTTTGTTCATGAATAAGATGGCGTCTAGATCCACGCCTATGGTCTTTACTGATGGGGAGACGGGGATGTGGTGTTTTCAATGATGAAGTTATCGTATTTGGGGTTACATTTGTTCAGTATTTCTTTAGGGCCTATGATGATAATCTCGGTTTTGTCTCCCTTGAGGCAAAATCCGTTGGTAGCCATCCAAGCTTGGATGGTGGAGTAGGTTTGGAGAAGGGCTGCTGAGTCATGGTCGTAGGAGCCTTTGATGGGGAGGAGGAATTGAGTGTCGTCGGCATAGTTTGTGTAAGCTATGCTGAAGGAGTAAAGTTTGTCAAAAAGGGGCTTGGTAAACAGGTTGTAGAGTGTTGGGGCAGTGTACGAGCCCTGTGGCACACTGCAGTGGATGGTGGTGGGAGCAGCGTTGGCTATGTCTGAGAAGACTTTCATTGCTCTGCCTTCTAGTAAGGAAGTGATCCAAGAGGTGGCATGGTTAGAGAAGTGGACTACGCTAGTAAGGTGGGAGGTGAGTTTTGTGATCTACGAGGTCAAATGCAGCTGATAAGTCCAGTAGTAGTTAGAGGGCTGGTTTCCCTGTGTCCATTATTTTAGTTATTTGGTTCTTTAAGTCCAGGAGGGCAGTTTCCGTGCCATGGCCTTTGTGGAATCCTGATTGCCTTTTGCCTAGGATGGAGTGGGTTTCAAGGAAGTGCTGGATTTGATTGTGGGTGGCCTTGTATAGGATTTTAAGGAGGAATGGGATGGTAGTTGTTGGGGGGTGAAGGGTCTACAGATGGTTTCTTAAGAAGGGGGCGGACCCAGGCTTCTTTGAGGCTTGTTTAGACGAAGCCCGAGGAGAAGGATGCATTGATGAAAGCTGTGATAAGTGGGGCCAGGGAGTCCACACTATCCTTGATGATGTTAGGTGGGCAGATATCACCTTTACATGTGGATGGTTTGATGTGTTGTATGAGTGCAATGACTTCGGTTTCAGAGACGTCTCTGAATGTGAAGAGAGGGAAGGGGAGGCTTCTGTTTAGGGGTGGGTGGTGAGGCAGGGGGGTCCGGTTTGGATAGGAGAGTGCGCTGGGTTTGTATTTTACCTTGGAGGAGTGAGATTTTTAGAAGTGCTTCTTGTATACTGGTGCACCAGGCTTGATCTTTGGTTATCTCATCGGGACTAGCAGGTGGGGAGGTGAGATCTTTGAAGATGGAGAATAGTTCCCTGGATTTGGAATTTGCCTTGGAGATACGAGAGTTGATGTTATTGGATTTAGCAAGGAATATAGCTTTTTTGTATACTGTTGAGGTTCTTTTGAATTCATCTCTGATGGACTCACAGAGGTTGGATTTCCAATTGGAAAGGGCGGTCCGTTTGTTGGAGTGGAGGGCCAGTAGGTCCTCGGTGAACCTCCAGTTCGTGTTCATGGATTTTTTCTCTTTTTTGGCTTCATTAGGGGCAATGGCATTGATGGCTTTTGTGAGGGTGCAAGAGTAGATGTCAGCCAGGACCTTTGGCTCATTGGCGGATGGGGGTTTGAGTTCCTTGATGTCTAGGAAGGGACGAAGATTGTTTGCCGTGAGTTTTTTGGAGCTTCTGACCATGGCATGGGGAGCATAAGAGTGTTTTGGTGGAGGTTTTGGTGAAGCAGTTGTGATCTGTCCATGGGTAATCTAATTTGGATGTTATGGTGGAGGAGCAGTTATGGTCTGCCACCCAGTCAAGGGTGGTGCAGCCTTTGGAGTACATGGGGTCAGTGACTTTTTGGGTGAAGCCTAGATATTTAAGATCTTTGGCAAGGGCTGAGGCGGCTTTGTCTTTAGGGTCGGAGAGACCTAAATTGAGGTCGCCGAGCAGGAGGGTTTTGGTTGAGTTTTTCTATTTGTTGCTTAAGGCGTGGAGGAGGTGCCCTTGAAAGTCGGGGGGGGGGTGTTCCGGGTGGTATGTAGATAATGTGTATATTTAAGGTGTTATTGGCTGATATGGGGAGTTTGACTGAAAGGAGGTCGGTGTTACCTTCCCAAGTGTGGTTGCATAGACTGACAGGGAGCTTGTCTCGGTGTATGAGGGCAACACCCTCTCCTATGGCAAGCTTTCTGTCCTGGCAGAGGATGGAATAGCCTTGAGGGAGAGTAAGCATGATGGCTTGGCTGGAGGCTTTGTTAAGCCATGTTTCTGTAATGGCCAGTAGGTCTAAGTCAGATGTGTTGATGAGGTTGTTGATTTCGAGAGCATGTGCCGAGAGGGATCTGACATTGATAAGTGCGCATTTGAGTGCATCAGTGGTTTTGGTCTTATTAGACGGGGAAAAGTGGGAGTGCGTAGTGGTATGGCCTGGGGTAACTGTGGGTGTGGTAGTACTTTTGTGGCTGATGCGCTTGAGTTTTGGGGACCGCCAGGGTAATATGAGTAAGCACTGAGGGGAAGTCAGGCATGTAGTTACTGGCTTGCACGGGGTGTGTTTAGTTGGAGAGAAGTGAGGAAGGGAGTAGGCGGCTTTGGTGCGGTGGCCTAGTGAGAGGTTTCTTTTATGGATTGATTTGGGGAGGCTGGGGACGGGCAGAAGGCGGGGTGCGTTTTCAAAGTCTTAAGTTCCTAGTTTCTGCGTGTCGTGTGGGCTGGAGTGAGTGAGAGGTATGAGGTGATGGAGTTGAAAGGTTTCTTAGACTTGTGGGATGTGAATGGGAGGAGTGGTGTGAGGGGTGTACTAAACATGGTTGGGTTTGAGTGCAAGAGTGTGGCTAATGTGAGAGCTAATGTAATGAGTTGTAGGGAAGAGGGTTGGGTGAGAGGCGTGTTTTGGCATTTGAGCCTGTGGGATGCTTTGCGCGGAGTGTTTGGATACATTGGATCGAGCGGGAGTACGCAACTGTGGGATGGTGGACTGCAGTGGATGCGCACAGTGGTTGTGTCGGGGGCAGTAGTCAGGTTAGAGGCACTAATCAATTGGGTGGCATGAAGCGCTTGGTGCAACATTCAGTTCAATTTGCAGGCTAATTCATTGGCTGGATGCAACAATATTCAGGCTACTATGATAACTAGATGCAACAATCAGTTATTAGGCTAATACAGAGGCTAGATGCAACAATCAATTATTAGGCTAAATCAGGGGCTAGATGTAACAATCAATTATTAGGCTAAATCGGTGGCTCGATGCAACAATCAATTATTAGGCCAGTTCAGAGGCTCACCAAGAGTTAAATACCACTAGCCAATGGCTAGTGGTGTGTGCAAATTTTACACTCTGGCTTAAACCTTAAGGCATCAGCGCATAGACATTGCCAGCATTCAGGAAACAGATTTTACTTTAGTCTGATTTGAGGATGTTTTCGTTTGAGCACTTTCCATCACAATATTTTTCTGCCTGCTGAGAGAAGAAAATAAGTAGGGATATTTTTTCCTCAACCCTTTAACTTTGTGATTGACAATCGGAGAAAGGATACAGAAGTTCAATATCCTATGCTGAATGGGAACATTGCTGGTGATAAATCATCTGTTATAGTATACCCTCTGAACTCGGGACAAAATACTTTCTTTAGGGACATACTATATCTGGATATAAGAGGTGACCATAGGCCAGATTATCTTGGCCAGGGATTGTAATACTGTAATGGATAGTGTACGGATGTGGAAGGAGGAGACTGACCTACAGGTGGCATTCTTTTGGCCATATACTTTTAGCTTCGAAAGTAAAGAGAGAACCTTAATGTTCCCTATATTCTAAGAGGGGTTTCCATGCCTCAACCAAAAACACTAAACCGTCTCAGGATGTCCAGGAAAATCCACCATCCTGTGTCAGAAACCTATTTCCTTCCCTTACAGAATGGCTCCCTTCTTCTGGAGAGCAGACTACGGTGCCAGTGGTCTGGAGGGACTATTTCCTTAGGGAATGACTCCCTCCCTTAGATGGCAATCCTCTTCAAAGGCCCAACACAAAGTTCCAGATTGAAAGTCTTATAAAACAATGTTCCAGTTCCAAAACATCAACATTTCTTACTGCCCATTGTTCTTCACCATGTGTGTCCTGGATAATACCACCCATCTCCAGGTGCCTTGTTTCTATTACCAGGAGGAATGTCTCCCTTGTCCTGGTTTTCTTCAGTACAGTTCACAATGTCAGGGTAAATGCCTCCCTTGACCTGACCCCTCACAAGGTTCACAACGCATGGGGGGGATGTCTCCCCTCCCCCTGGTCTTTCTCACATTCTCTCCATTTGGTTTGATGCTCTCCAGTGGCCCGGGTCCCACCATATTAACAAAACACAAAAATTCAATAAGAAATACAGTTTGGGCCCCTGTAATGAAATGGGTGTTGGTTTCTGCCCCCACCATGGTATGTCTTTCTTAACAGCACTCCTTGCCCCTGTCACAAAGCCTAAGACTGTCTTTTTTGTTTGGTCTTTCTTTTACACAGTTCAAAAAATTTCACAAACATGTCTTTATCTTTTCTCCCTTCAGGGAACTGTTTGGTCAGGGTCCTTCCCCCTGCAATAAGGGTATCCCTGGTACTAATTACCAAGAAAGTGCTATGCTTTCTTGTCTTCGAGACAGCTCTTGGATTACACACTGCCTTGGATTTTGGTTCCTCCTCGGCCCATTTTGGGGTATTTTGGCCATCGCCCTGGGGTGGGTCTAGCACACCGCCCTGGCATCTAGTTTATTATGCCCCGCCCTGGGGTATGGTTTTGTTCTCCTGCAGGCTTCCGGTGCTCTACGCTGCCCATTCCCCCAACCTACCTGTGATCACGTGGCCTGGGCTATGCACTGGTGCTTTTGGTCAGGCACTCCTGGTTCATCCTCTGGCATGGCTATCCGCATTCTGCAGGCTCCGATTCAGTCGGGTCTGCCATACTTGGTGTTTGCTCTCCAGTTCCTGCCACACCTCCCATGGGTAGGGCTCTGTGTCTCCAGCTCTGCGGATGTGTCTTTATTCTAAGGTTGATTGGCTCTGTGTCCCTTGGGTTGGGAATTCCCACGGCTCTGTCACTACTGATCCTGTGCACAGGGTCAGAAATGGCCACAACTGTCCTTACAGAAAGTTTCCAGTAATCAGAAATTTTGACTCCCATGTAGGCAACAAAGGTAGTATTGGAATCTTGGTGATGGCAAGGTTAACTAATATCCCATTCTAGGGACCTAGTGTCCTCTAAGGTCACTTCCAGTGGGATCTTGCTTGCCCTGTCCTCCTGGGGGTGTTAAGCTGAGTGGGCTTACCTCCCTAGTTCCAAACGAGGTGGCTCCCCCTTTGGGAGTGGTCGAATACCATGGATTTGTCGTATTCGATACAAAAGTAATGCATATTTTCCTGTTGTGCCAAGTCTGAATCCAAGATCCCAATGTAGCTATTTTACTTTATTTGAATATGAAGTTTTTAAAATCATTGAATGATGGCCAAATCCATATTTCGAAGGGATTGTGTCCTCCGACGTATTCCTTATCTTTGATATAATACGTTTCCAGCTTGCTGGCCTCAGAAATGTTTTCTGTAGAGGGCGCTGCGCGTCGACATCCGCCGAGTCGATGTCCCTCGACGGCCACCGTATCGGCACCGACGTCATCATGCCCATAAATAGCCATGCGCTGCGTCCGTTGCTGAGTTCCGTTTTGTAGCATAAGAAAAATCATGCCTGAATTGGTTATTGACCTTGAAGGAGCGTAAGCTGCAACCACAAGGGAAGTATCACTGCGGGGATGGGTGGGAGGGGCGATAAGGAATACGTCAGAGGAACATCCCGTCGAAAGAACGTTACCAGGTAAGAAGTAACTTGTTCTTCGAAGGGATTGTGTCCTCCGACGTATTCCTTATCTTTGATAGACTCCCATAGCAGTGGCATGTAATTGGAGGTGGGAGTGAGAATGTTATGTATCCCTTTAGGTATGGACCGAATGTAATATGGCCTTGCCAAATCTGGTCTCTTGAGCAGTGGAGGAATCCAGATTGTAAAATGTTGTGAATGTATGTGCGGACGACCATGTGGCAGCCGCACATATGTCCCGGACCGGTACCCCTCTTTGGAGAGCCGAAGAGGCTGCGATACCCCTGGTTGAATGAGCCCTGGGATTCTGGGGTGGCTCTTTCCCTGCCAGTCTGTAACATTCCAGGATGGCCAAAATAATCCACCTGGAAATGGTTTGTTTTGTTATGGGTAGTCCCAACTTGTGACCTGAGTATCCTACAAACAGTTGGTCTGCTTGCCTGATCCTAGCCATTCTGCTGATGTAAAAGCTGAGAGTCCCTTGAGAAATTGTACCACTAGAGGAAGTTCGAAATATGATGGTTCTTCCGCAATGCGCTTGAAGATAGAAAGCGCTGCGAGATAGCCTTTTACAGTGCCAACTTGAAGGCCTGAGTTTGCCAAGTAGAGTAGAAACGATAACACCGTTGGTGTACCACATGAAAAAGGGTTGATATTCTCTTCCCTTCACCAGCTGCAAAATGTGTTCCAACGGCAGCGGTATAAAGACTTTGTTGCCGGTCTTCTGGCCGAAAGCAACACCTCCATGATGTCATCAGGGAGATCCCAATCCTTGTACCGCACCCTTTAGAAGCCAAGCGTGAAGGTTGAGGGTTCTGGTGTCTGGATGGAGAACCTGACCTCCCTTCTGCGAGAGAAGATTCTCTTTGAGTGGAAGACAGATTGGAGGACAGATGGACAATTCTAGAAGGTCCGGGTACCACATTCTCCTGGCCTAATCCGGGGCAATTAGGATCATGGTTTTCTGGAATCTTCTCAACCTCCTGATCATTTGAGGAATAACAGGGACTGGTGGGAACGCGTAAAGGAGTGGAAACTCCCAGTCCACTACGAATGCATCTCCTAGAGCTCCTCTCGGGGAAAATTCCCTTGAACAGAACAGATTGCACTTCCTGTTGGTGCTTGTGGCGAAGAGATCCACCTGAGGGGTTCCCCAAAGGGCGAAGATCTTTTGAAGGACTTCCTGAGCTAACTCCCACTCGTGGGAGACTGTGCTCTGCCTGCTCAGAGCGTCCGCTGTCAAGTTCTTCTCTCCGGCTAGGTGGACTGCCGATAGAGAGATTCCTTCTTGGATTGCCCAAAACCAGAGCTGCATCGCCTCTCTGCACAGTGGCAGTGATCCTACGCCTCCTCTTTTGTTGAGGTCGTGCATGGCCACCGTGTTGTCCGTCATTATCAGGACATTTCTCCCCTGTACTGATGGTAGGAAAGCTTTCAGCGCTAGTCTGATCGCTCTTGGCTCTAATAGGTTGATGTGTAGTCTGGACTCCGATGGAGACCAACGACCGCTGATGGTCAAGTCGTTGGCATGGGCTCCCCACCCCGTGAGTGAGGCGTTTGTGACTACTGTTATCTCCGGCCATGGTTGCCAAAACAGTTCTCCTTTCAAAATGTTCTCTGGATAGGCCCACCATTGAAGGTCGCGGGCTGCATTGTCCGGAATCCAGAGGAGATCTGTCATTCTCCCTGAGAATTGCGACCACTGACTTCTCAGTGCCCACTGAAGAGATCTCATTCTCAGGCGAACCTCTGGCACAAGGAAGATGCAGGATGCCATGAGGCCTAGCAACCTCAAAAAGTCGAAGGCTGGGAGACGTTGGGCATTTTGAAACTTGGTGACCATCTGTAGAATATCTTGAGCCCTCACCTCTGGTGGCGAGGCTTTTCCCAGGGAAGTGTCCAGGACCGCTCCAATGAACTGGAGTCTCTGTGATGGTATCATCTGTGACTTCTTTAAATTGAGGGAGAAGCGCAGTCTGTGAAGGAAGTGGCAGACATAATCTAGCTGGGCCTGGGCCTGTTCCGAAGATACAGCCCTGATCAGCCAATCGTCCAGGTAGGGATAGACGTGGATCCCTTCCCTCCTTAGACTCGCCACCACTACCGACATCAGCTTGGTGAAGACCCTCGGGGCGGAGATCAGCCCAAATGGCAGAACTCGAAATTGATAATGAGAGTCGCCAATTGCGAACCTCAGGTATTTCCTGTGTTTGAGATGGATTGGCACATGGAAATAAGCATCCTGAAGGTCCAGAGATAACAGCCAGTCCTGGAGCTGAAGGGCCTGAAGGATCTGAGAGAGAGTTACCATCTTGAACTTGTCCTTCCTGAGGAACTTTTTCAATTCTCGTAAGTCCAGGATGAGTCTCAGTCCTCCGTCCTTCTTTGGTATGAGAAAGTAGGGGGGAGTACCAGCCCTTGTTCCTGTCCGCTACAGGTACCGGCTCTATGGCACCTTTCTCTAGCAGGTCTATAATTTCCTGCAAGAGGAGCTGATCTGGGACTTTTAGAGAGCTGTTCCCCGGTGGATGACTCTGAGGAATGTGTAGAAAGGGTAGGCAGTAACCATGGGCAACTGTCTCCAATGCCCAAGCATCTGACGTTATAGCCTGCCATTCCGTCAGATGGTGAGTTAACCTGCCCCCTACAGGTGTATTGTGTGGGAAGGTCTCAGAGGGGTTTGGGGGCGGCTGATCCAGATGCCGAGGGTAAAGAGGCACCTGCTGCTGCTGCGGTCTTGGAACTTTTGACCCGTCCACCTTGGGAGGATCTCCTTTGGCCTCTTTGAGCCGGCTGTCCTCTGCCTTTCCCGAATGCGGAATAATAGTGAAAGGACTTTCCTCTCCCAGAGGTTCCTGAGGGGCGAAAAAGGAGTTTGGCGGATAGCAGCTCCTAAAGGTTTTGCTGCTGCTTTAGAAGTCTGTAACTTTTTCAGACTGTCATCAGCCTTTTTCCCGAATAATGAAGAGCCGTCAAAGGGCATATTCAAAGGTCTGGCCTGTACATCTGGAGCAAAGCCCGACTTTCGCAACCACGCATGCCTGCGGATTGTTGTACTTGCCGCCATGGCCCTGCTGATACTGTCAGCGGAATCAATGCCAGTTTGAAGTGATTCGCACATGGCATTTTTGCCATCTTTAATAATGTTAAGGAAGGCTTCCTTTTCCTCTCCTTCGGGTATGCAGTCAGCCGCTGATGAAGCACACTCCCATAGTGTGTGACTGAACCTGGCGAGCGTACAGGTGACGTTGATGGACTTCAACGCCATACTACAGGCAGAGAAGACTTTCTTCGCCATAGAGTCATACCTCTTGTCATCTCTATCCTGTGGGACAGTAGGGTAAGCGGTCCTACTGCTAGATGAAGTTGCCGCTTGAACCACCAGGCTCTCTGGGGTCGGGTGTTTTGATAATTATTCAGGGTCAGCAGCCGCTACCCTATACTTGGCTGACAATCTTTTATTGACCGCAGGGATAACTTCAGGAGTTTCCCAATTAAATGCAATTTTCCTTTGTAAGGCTGCATGGAAGGGGACCAGCGGGTCCTCCTGTGGGCCTTTGTCTAATATATCTGTTAGGTCATCCTGTTGAAAAACAGATGAAGGCGCAGAGCAACCCATAAATTCAATAATTCTTGCCATCAGGGTTCAGTAGGGTGTTTCAGCATGTTTTCCCCTGGGTCTGGCTTAACAAATTCCACTTCTGGGGAAGTGTCCAGCCCACTTGCCTCATGCAGTGACTCCTGCAGGTCCTTTAGCCTTCTTTCCTCAGAGGTGAAATCCTCTGAAATAGGCAGTGTGGTCCTCTGTAACACGAACGTTTCCTAGTCAGAATCTTCCCCCTCTTCATAAATTGAAGATAGTCCTGGGTACTCTGACCTCTGAAATGGTGTAAAACCCATCTCTAAGGCAGAAGGAGCCAAACGTGTCGTTATTGGGCGAGAAAACGTCGATGTCGTCGACGCCGATGTAACAGGTTTCGAAGGCACCGAGAACCGCGTCGAAAAAAATGGAAGGGGTCTCGAAGAACTCGAGAGAATCGGGATCCTACTCGAGGGCATCGACGACGGTCTGGCGTCAAGCCGGAGGCCCTTGGAATCACCATTGGCTGTGGAGTGGCCTTGGTCCCCTCTTTCATCGGCGTCGACGATGGCGTCGAGTCGATCGACCGACCGATGCGTCGAGGAACCCTTCGACAACGGCGTCGATGGCGCCGATCTGAAACTCTCAGTGGATGCAAGGATTAAATTCAAAACCCTCTGCATTGTCCACAAGGCTTTCTGGGGCCTGGGTCCAAAATACCTTCAGCTATCCCTCCGCAAATACCTCCCCTCTCCTGCTCTTCGCTCCTCTACCTCTAACTCCCTCAGGGTCGGTTGTTTTTCAAAGAAACGAGCTGGGGTCTGTCTTCGGCTGGGGCCTCCCTCTGGAACAGTCTCCCTGCCACTCTAAAACTTGAGGAGAACCATCTCCAGAAGCACCTCAAGACCTTCCTCTTTGCTTCTGCCTTCGCTCCCCCTATCCCCCTCTCCCCTGCTGATCTGTTCTCTCTTGACACCGTGCACCTGACCACCCTCTGTCCTTTGGGCCCAGGTACCTGCTTACCATGCAACCCTCACGCACTGCCTCTGGGCCACCTTGCACTGGGGTCTGTATCTGTACCCATACAGTCTCCCCCACCCCTCTTTTTTTTTCTTCCCGCACTTATCAGACCTACCCTGTCCGCTGCCTTAAACCCAGCACTTGACAATTGCTGGCTGCACTACCACTGTTTATTGCCTATATCATTTATTTGTTTATTATCTGTTTCTCCTTTGCTCCGCACTCTCCACCGCCACCCCCCTCCATGCACTTGCGCGTTCTCAATGTCACTGGGCCTAGTAAGATCGTTGTTTTGTTCTCTCCTGTTCCCCTCCCTTGCGTACGAGCGCAATAGAAATAAAATTTCGAGGGGATTGGGTCCTCCGGCGTATTCCATATCTATGACCAGTAATGTCCACAGCTCTGCTGCTTCGGAAAATCTTCGGCGTCTGCGTCCTGCGTCGATGACGTCGATGCGCCGTCCGCGAGGACCTCCTCCAACGGCACCCAATGTGATAAGTAGGACGCACGACGCCCGTAGCCTCAGTTCCGTTTTTTCCGCGAACGTGTTCGCTTCGTGAATCTCGGTATGCCTCGACACTTTGGAGTTTGCTGTATTCTTCTCGGTTCGTTGAACCTGTTCGGTTTTGTGAAGACCTGTTTGTGACGATGTCTACTTTGTCTTCAACCCTGCGTCCGGGCTTCAAGAAATGCGGGGACTGTGGGTTCAAGATGTCGGTCACGGACTCGCACGACGCCTGCCTCTGGTTCCTCGGGGAGGCCCACGATACGGACGACTGTGTCGACAGCCAGTCGCTCACAGCCAAGGCCTTGTGGGAGCGCAAGAAGAAGCTGTCGGTAGGTCGGGTGTCTAAGCCCCGGAAGTCGAGGTCTACAGGGTTTTCGACGGATGACTCGAGAGGCGACTCTTCGCGTCATCGTCGGAAGTCCAGTGGATCTCCTTCCACGAGTCGGTCTCGCCACCCCTCCACCTCTTCGAGGCATTCCTGGAAGCGCCGGCATCGGTTGGCTTCCCCATCCGCTTCCGAGGACTCCGCCCATCGGCGGGTCGCTTATCCCACCATGCAAGCGACACCGGAGGAATGGGCTTCCTCCGGGAAGCAGATGTTAGCGATTCTTGAATCGCAGGGCACCGGTCCGTCCGCGCCTCCGTGTGGGGTCGGTCGGCACTGGTCGAGAGACACTGCTCGGGTGGTCGGCACGGCTCGCGGGAAAGGTCCCGCTCGGACAAGGGTAGCCGTTCTCGCCATGCCCGTTCCAGGTCCCGGTCCTCGACGCGCTCGAGACCGCGTGATCCTGTGCCGTCTTCAAGGAAGACGTTGACGCCTGTGGCGCCGAGGTCGTCGCCGATTTCTCTCGAGGCTCCGCCTCCGAGGGGGTCATCAAGGCTGTCGGCGCCTAGGTTGTCGAGAGACACGCTCGGAGCTCCGGCTTCGAGGCCTGTGTCGACGCCGTCGATGCTGGCGGCGCTGCAGCTGACGTTGATGCCGATTCGCTCGATGCCGACTCGTTCGGCGCCCTTGATGCCTTTCGAGGCGGTGATGTCGGAGGGCCCGGTGGCACGGGGTTAGCCCCTAGAAAGGCTCTGGCTAAGGTCAGGTATAGCTTTGGTCCCCAGGTGTCTTCCTCTCACCGCCTGGAGTACATTTCAGAGGGTGATGAAGGCTTGGTTCCGGTTACGGTACCAGATGAGCTTATCTTGGGCCATAGCCAGTTTGATGACCTGAGGCAGTCACTGCATGATGCCAGTGGACTAGACACCTCTCCGGAGGTGGAGTTTTGTAGGCCGGAGCCTGGCACTCATGCCGATTCTTCAAACCAGCGCCTTATGTCTCGGGTCACAGAGTACTTGGGTTGGTCGGCTCCCCCAGGGAGTTCGTTCATGATGATCTCACGGACATCCTTGATCTTGGCCCCCCCCCCACTGTCCCGGTATTGCCGTTTCATATGGCTCTGCAGAGAAGGGTGGCGGCGGCTTGGACTGCTCCGGAGAGTCTCCCGGCAGTGGGCAAGTCTTTGTCACGAAAATACCGTCCAGCCAGTAGCGACCCCTGCTACTTGTCCAGGCACCCCACTCCGGAGAGTTTGGTGCAGGCGGCTACGGCCCCGGCAAAGCAGGCGTCGTATCCTACCATCCCTCCGGATAGGGACGACAAACGTTTTGATGGTTGGGCGAAGAAAGTGTTTTCTTCAGGGGGTATGGCGCTTCAGGCGGCCAACTCCATATGTGCCTTGTCTCGTTTCACTGTGTTGCATTAGCGGCTGAACATATTCCCGAAGGGGACAAATGGGATGGTTTCCTTGCTATGGTTCAGGATGGCAAGGATGCTATGTGTGAGGCCGTTCAGTTGGGTTTGGACATGGCAGATTCTGTCAGCCGGTCCATGGCGACGAGCACCGTAATACGCAGGTTTGTGTGGTTGCAGAAGTCTGGGGTTCGCTCCTGATGTGCAGTCCCGGCTCCTCAACATGCCCTTTGACGGTGAACATCTTTTTGGCAGCAATGCTGACTAGAACCTTGAGAGGTTGCAGACCTCCAAAGCTGCAGCGAAGTCGTTGGGCGCTGCAGTTCGACAGCCTCCGCCTTTTCGTCCTAGGGGACAACAATGGAGGGGAGGTTTCTTTCGCTATTACTCGTCCTTCAGTAAAGCGAGAGGAGCTAGCAGTCAAAGAGGCCACCGTAAGAGTGCCAGAGGTGGAAAACAGGGTACTCGAGGTGCAAGGCCGCTCGGGCAGTTGCCTCTTTGCCCTCAGGCAACGACGCAGCCGCAACCACTCAGTCATGAGGCCAGGTCCCATGGTTCGCTGGTTGGGGGAAGGCTGGCGCAGCATCTTGTAGAGTGGCGTGCTATTACTTCAGATGTGTGGGTTCTGGAGATCATAACCCACGGCTACTGTCTTCCTTTTCGGCCTTTGGCCTCACGACAATCCACCTGGGAACCTCTCTTTGAAGAGTCCGGATCCGCTCCTTGCGCAGGAAATTCAAGCCCTGCTGGAGAAAGGTGCCATAGAACTGGTGCCTGTAGCGGAGAGGAACAAGGGATGGTATTCCCCTTATTTTTTTATTTCGAAGAAAGACGGGGGATTGAGACCCATCATGGACTTGCGCGGTTTGAACAAACTCCTCAGGAAGGACAAGTTCAAGATGGTTACTCTCTCTCAAGTCCTCCAGGCCCTTCAACTTCAGGACTGGTTGGTGTCTCTCAACCTCAAGGACGCTTACTTCCATGTGCCGATCCATCCCAAGCACAAGAAGTACCTGAGGTTCGCGGTTGGCGACTCGCACTTTCAGTTTCGGGTCCTGCCGTTCAGATTGACTTCCGCCCCGAGTGTTTTCACCAAGCTCATGGTGGTGGTGGCAGCGCATCTCAGGAAAGGGGGGATTCACGTCTACCCCTACCTGGACGATTGGTTGATCAGGGGGAGCTCTCCCGAGCAAGTCCTGGATCATCTGTCCGTCACCTGCCACTCGCTTCACAAGCTGGGCTTCTCCCTCAATTTAAAGAAGTCCCATTTGACGCCAACACAGCGGCTCCAGTACATCGGAGCAGTGCTCGACACATCCCTGAGGCAGTGTTTTCCTACCCAGGTGAGGGCTCTTCACATTCAGCAGATGGTGCACAAGTTTCAACTTGCCCAGAATCTTCCAGCGTCCGAGTTCTTGAGACTGCTCGGCCTCATGGCGTCCTGCATTCTTCTGGTGCCAGAGGCTCGTCTGCGGATGAGATCTTTGCAGTGGGCACTCAAGCTCCAGTGGTCTCAGTCCTCCGACAGGCTGTCGGACCCTGTTCAGGTGCCGCCCTCGGTCGCCCAGGACCTTCTGTGGTGGGCTGTCGAATGCAATCTGATGAAGGGGGCCCCATTTTGGCCCCCCTGGCCGGAGGTGACGATCGTGACGGACGCATCCTTCACGGGATGGGGAGCTCATGCCAACGAGTTGACAGTCAGCGGTCGTTGGTCTCCGTTGGAGTCCAGACTCCATATCAATCTGTTGGAGCTGAGGGCCGTCAGGCTTGCTGCCCTGAAGGCTTTTCTGCCGACTGTGCGAGGAAAGAGTGTCCTGATTCTAACGGACAACAAGGTGGCCATGCACTACCTCAACAAAAAGGGGGGGGGCAGGGTCACTTCCTCTGTGCAGGGAGGCGATGCAGCTCGAGTTCTGGGCCATCCAGCAGGAAGTTTCAATCTCGGCTGTTCATCTGGCTGGAGACGACAATGAGACGGCGGATGCTCTGAGCAGGCAGAGCACGATCTCTCACGAGTGGGAGCTGGCTCAGGAGATTCTCCTGGAGATCTTTGCCCCTTGGGGGACCCCTCAAGTGGATCTCTTTGCCTCCAGTGTCAACCGGAAGTGCGAAAGGTTCTGCTCGCGTGAATTTCCTCCAAAAGTAGCCTTAGGAGACTCGTTTGTGGTGGAGTCGTCATTCCCACTGCTGTACGCGTTTCCTCCAGTCCCCGTCATCCCGCAAGTACTGCGGAGGTTATGGAGGTTCGGTTCCCGGATGATCCTCATTGCTCCGGCGTGGGCCCGGAGGACGTGGTACCCGGACCTTCTCGACTTGTCCATCTGCCCTCCACGTCGTCTTCCCTACCGAGACGATCTGCTCTCTCGGGAGGGAGGTCATGTTCTCCATCCAGAGGTCAGATCCCTCAACCTTCACGCTTGGCTTCTGAAAGGTTGAGGGACCTCCCTAAAGACGTGATGGAGGTGTTGCTCTCGGCCAGGCGGCCGGCAACAAAGTTTCTGTACCGTTGCTGTTGGAGAAAGTTCTGCAACTGGTGCAGAGTTAAGAATGTGGATCCTTTTGAGTGTGACATTCCCATGGTTCTGTCTTTTTTGCTTTCCTTGGCCCACAGGGGCTTGCAAGTGGGGACCATTAAAGGTTACCTGGCGGCGCTGTCCATATTTAAGCGCTCGTCTGAAGAATGTTCCTATTTTAAGATTCCTTTAATTTCTCCGTTTTTGAAAGGGCTCACTAATGTGTTCCCTCTGTCACCTTTTCTGGTGCCTGGTTGGGATTTGAACCTTGTTCTTAAGTTTCTTATGGGTGCTCCGTTTGAGCCTTTGCATTCTTGCCCTTTGAGATTGTTAACTCTGAAAACTGTGTTTTTGGTTGCGGTTACTTCCGCTCACAGAGTGAGTTACAGGCACTTTCAGTTAAGCCACCCTTCACTGTGTTTCATAAGGACAGGGTTGTCCTTAGAGTTCGTCCTTCCTTTCTTTCGAAGGTGGTTTCGGAATTTCATTTGAGCCAGAAGGTTGTTCTTCCGGCGTTCTATCCTCCTCCACATCCTGGTAAGGAAGAGGAGAGGCTCCATAGGCTTGATCCTAGGAGAGCGCTGAGTTTTTATATTTCGCGCATGTCCCGGGTCAGAGTGGACGATCAACTTTTCATTGGTTACGCTGGAAAGTGTTTGGGACAAGCTGTGACGAAACAGACTTTGTCTCATTGGATTATTTTAGCTATCTCCGAGTGTTACCGCTTGGCGGGTAAGGACCCTCCGGCTGGCTTGCGGGCCCATTCTACCAGGGGAGTGGCTGCGTCTACTGCCCTGCAGAGGGGTGTTCCTATTCGTCACATCTGTGATGCAGCCACCTGGGCTTCAGTATATACTTTTGTACATCACTACTCCCTCCATTCCATCCGAGGGCAGGATCTGGCCTTTGGAAGGCAGTCCTTTATTCCGCAATTTG
Source organism: Ambystoma mexicanum (assembly GCF_040938575.1). Lineage (NCBI taxonomy): Eukaryota > Metazoa > Chordata > Amphibia > Caudata > Ambystomatidae > Ambystoma > Ambystoma mexicanum. The sequence continues at coordinate 593,770,099 of NC_090932.1, forward strand.
ATTGGGCATGCTAAATTTGTGTTCTAAATTCTTTTCCCACCTCCTTGCTTGGTACTGCTTTGGGAGTCTGTCATAGATATGGAATACGTCGGAGGACCCAATCCCCTCGAAGAACAAGTTACTTTCTTACCTGGTAACGTTCTTTCGATGGGATGGTCCGACGACGTATTCCATATCGCTCCTTCCCTACCTTCCCCGCTGCAGAATTTCTTTTGCGATTGCAGCTTGCGTTCCGCAAGGCCTTGTGTGTCTGACTGGCAGAAAACTGGTGGCACACGTTCTGGGGGAAAAAACTACAGAGGCTACGGGCGTCGTGCGTCCTACTTATCACATCGGGTGACGTCGGCCGTCGGAGGAGGTCCTCGGGGACGGCGCATCGACGTCATCGACGCAGATGCCAAAGATTTTCCGAAGCAGCACAGCTGTGGACATTACCTGTCATAGATATGGAATACGTCGTCGGACCATCCCATCGAAAGAACGTTACCAGGTAAGAAAGTAACTTGTTCATCAATATCAATACAAAATGATGGTCACGTTGCGACTATTTGGTAGTACCACGTTGACGTCTTGGTTGGAATTTTGTCCACTGGAATATAAGTTCTGTGGCAAAGACAAGTTCAGCAGGTGTACCTTTTGGTCAAGGAAACTTGAATATTCTGCCCTTCGAGAATGTTACACTGTCTTCTTTATGTGTATACCAATATATTTATAATCCCCTTTTCTATTGGCTGATTGTAATTTAAAACAAAATTGTGTACTTGCACCACGCTAGCTTGTTTCTTGGTCGTTTGGTTTATTAGTCTGTCCTCAGTTTCATTTCTGCTGAATGGAAAATAGTCTATTTAAAACCACGATACCATTATTTGAAATGAATATCTTGCAACATTATATGCAGTGGAATGACCCACTCCCATGCGTTTTCATGGCTATTAAGTGCAAGTTCAAGGTTAAACGCTTGAAGGTATCATTAAATTGTACAAGCAGAGTTTTGTCCCAGCTATCCTCTATGGACTGGAAGCCCTAGCCATGAGCGATCTAGACTGGTTGGACGTACTAGAAGGCCTTTTTTGGAGAAAGATTCTAAGCTTTCCACCGGCAACGTCCATGGCATATTTGAGACTCAAGCTAGCCCTGGTGTCTTTAAAGGTCCAGGCACTGACTTGTAGGGGGCTTCTGTACTTTAAACTACACATTAACCCAAAATTCCCATTATTGTACATACTGGGGCAAGGCAGGTTAGACGGGGGGTCGGGGAGGAAGAAAAAGCTTTTGTGATCTAAATGAGGACATTTCACCTGATGGGTTGGTTCCCAGATTTTGGATAAAGTACCCAATACACAATATTAAAAGACATTTGCTAAAGAAAGATGGAACAATGGGATTGGGTAAGAAATTACACGCACCTGGAAAAACTACGAAACTACAGACCCTTTGCAGGGGGTGACACACAAATACCTAGAAACACAGGTTTAGCTTGTTAAAAGTCCCAGCCCGTTGGTTCGGGATTTTACTCTGCGTCTCCGCACAAACCAACTGCCGATGTTAACCATTCGGGGTATATACAAAGGCATCCCCATTGGTGAACAATTTTGTTGCATATGTAAAAATGCGGAAATGCCAGAGACAGCTTGGCATGTCCTCATCCAATGTGCCAAAATTATTAATTGGTACATGTGCTCTCTGGGCAACTTTGTGAGTCAATATGGCACAATTGTCTAAATACGGTGAGTCAGTTCAGATAGCACTGTACTGAATCTGTGATGGGCAATACGTCTGACTGGATTCAAGTCTGTTTCGGAAGCCTGCTCTGTAAGTTGTTGTTTTAAATAAGAAAATATGTTTCTCTGTAAAAGCTCGTTATTTGAGCTAAAAATAAATAAAGTGCAATACATTTTTGCCCAAGCTCGCGTTTTAGATGCAGACATTCACAAATACTCTTTTGTTGATACTTCGTTCTAAGCTTTTATTTACCTTGTGTGTATTATTATAATTGTCTGTGTTAGAAGTGTTTCTGGGACAATATGAAGATCCAATTCAAACTGAAAATGTAATGTATAAAATGAAAATACTCCTGTTACGGTACTTATTTTACATCTTCCTAACTTGCAAGAATCATTTTGTGAAACAGCAATAATTTTTTTTTCAAAATATCAACTATTTTTAATGATTTCCATACACCATTGATTCTAAAAATGTTATTGTAATTTTATGGTTCAATTTTTAAATTGGCCTGCTAAATCGTGGTTTATAATGCCACTAGACAGTAGTGCGTAACCTACATGAAACTGCGCATCATTTTACAGGCTAGTAACTGTTTCACGCTTGGCTATCTGAGGAGGTTATGACTCGTCTTTCACAAAAGATTATGTAGCAGGTACATCAACCTACTGTCGGTCATTCAAACCTTTTGAAAAGTTTACAGCCGGGTGCAAAAATTGAAGTTGCAAGCTACTGGCCACCCGCATACCATTTCTTGTGAAAGTGGTCATGCCCCAAAATTACAATTAAAATATATCGGAGAAATAGACACTGATGGACACACCCCAGTCAGTAGGGAATGAGACCAGGAGAGATTGCAAGTGAGTCAAGGAAATCTTTATATAAAAATAAGATGAGGCATGCAGAGGACTCTGCTGTTCTGAGAGCGCTCTGCCAACAATACAGAAAAGTCACATTATAAATTCAAAACGCGTCATCTATGACGTGTCCTAATAGGGTTACACGAATACATTTAATTGGTTTAGTTGAACAAGACATTATACATTGTATAGTTGTGCTGGTGCTGGATTGGCTGAGGTTGAACTTGGTGCTTCTTGAAGCATGTGGGGCAGCTGGGCTCATAAGGGAGGGGTGAAGGGTCAAGCCGTGTCCAGGTATAATTCTAGCTAAGCTTCACAGTAATCATGGGCATGCAATATTTAATATGACACACAAGACTCGTCGTAACACATTGTCGTCTATAAATTGTAGTTTATCAAACACTCAGATGTAAAACATGCGCCAGTTAGTTTTTATGTAGAGTGAGTTTTAATTTGTCATGTTTTTGCCCTTAATGATGACGTGTGTTTCGGCTTATAGTGCCTTTTTCAAATCGGGGCTCATGCTGTTGTTTTTGTAATTGTATACATTACACATTTCGTGGTACACATAAGTAAATAACATGAAAACAAAACAAATAATAAATCAACATTTCGTTGCATCACAAAATTATTTGCAAGAATCATTTTGATCAAAACCACAGAGAGTGAGGGGTTGGTGCAAGGGAGGATTGTTGGGGTTTTTAAAGATGAAAAAAGAGACGAAAACAAGTGGAAATATCAAGTTAGATTCACATTCCTAATTAATCCGGTTTACAGATTGTTCATTATTGCTTCTATAGATCACTTTCAAGATATTAAGAGAGAATTATTACCTTATTTCGTAGTCTTGATTAGAATCCTCATGGATATTTCTGTTTTAAAGGGTTAGATCCCTGTAGGTAAATTAAATGTAAAGCTCATTTAATTGCGCGTCTTATCAGATAGGATTATGCCATTACTGTACATATCCCCATTAATCCGTCCTATTGACAGCCATTTGTATGTGAAAATGAATGATGCATATTGCGGTAAGCATCGCATAGATCTAGTTTCCATGTGCGTTTATCCTTCTAAGAATACAATCTATCAATGTATTAGTAGAGTGAGTTTTAATTTGTCATGTTTTTGCCCTTAATGATGACGTGTGTTTCGGCTTATAGTGCCTTTTTCAAATCATTTTTTTTTATTGTTTTTTTATTTCAACAAACACTGCAAACATTACAACTTTTTAGGACGTACATGATCAATTTTCTGGCATCAAATTATCGCACTCTTCTGTCCTCCCCTCTCCCACCCCCCAAACTTGAGCCGTCATATCTGTATCACCGATTTGGACCTCTACAGGTGACTCCGTTGTTGTCAGCACCTCCCAATTTACCGCATCCTGATCCACTTGGTGAGGATTTGCCATTGAGGCCACCAGCTGTCTCCAGGCTATAAGGGGGCCTACCTCTTCCTCTCCCCCACTCGTGACTGCTTCATACCAGACTGTGGTTTCTGCTTCAGCCCATTTAAGGAGGTCCGCCCACCACCTCTCCACTCTGGTCCTGTGGGCAGCTTTCCAGCTCATCGCAATTCTGCGTTTGGCCAAAATGTAAGCCAGGTCTTTCATTTTACTGATATGTTTTAGGTTACGTGGCCTGGGAAAACTCCCCAGCATGCATGCCCACGCAGACCCCACGTCTATCACCACCCCTCGGCTGGCCAGTCTCATTTGCAGTTCTACACAGAATGTCCCCACCTCTGGGCAGGCCCAGTACATGTGTAATAACCCAGCCTCTTCCTCACCACACCTGGGGCATTTCTGTATGGTCGGGCCACCAAACTTAGCTATTCTGCCGGAGGTCAAGTTGGCCCTGTGGGTGACATACAGCTGAATTTGCTGGAGTCTTGCATTTCGGGACATCTTTTTGTGGTACCTTTGGGCTCTGTCCCACTGTCCCTCTGTCATGGGTTCTCCCACCTCCTCCTCCCAGTCAAGTCTCAATTGAAGCAACTCCTTCCCAGCTTTTGCACTCAAGAGTTCGTATATTCTAGATATTTCGTGCCCACCCTCCGAGACATCATACATCGTTTCTACAGAGGCGTCAGGTTCTTCTCCCAGCACCGTCTCAGGCCACCTCCCCCTCCCCCTTGTCATGATCCTGGCGTAGGTAATGTATTGGCCTCTATGTACCCCCATTTCCTTCAGCAGCCTCTCAAATTCTACCGCCTCCCCCTCCTGCCATCTGTCCCCCAGGGTGGCTAGGCCTACCGGTTCCCAGTATCTGCAGACCCCTTTGATCAGCTGGGAGTCTTCCCCACATAATGCCACCAACGGGCCTTTTTCAAATCATTATTTGTTTTGTTTTCATGTTATTTACTTATGTGTACCACGAAATGTGTAATGTATATAATTACAAAAACAACAGCATGAGCCCAGATTTGAAAAAGGAGCAATAAGCCGAAAAACGTGTCATCATTAAGGGCAGAAACATGACAAATTAAAACTCACTCTACATAAAAACGAATTGGCGCATGTCTTACATCTGAATGTGTTGATAAACTGTTATTTTAGGTGGTTTATTAGGCTTTTTAACAACTCTACTCAGTCAAGACGCGACAGCCACGGTGGAACCCTCCATTGTAATGTACTGTGTGGCAATGTATTGATTACAAGATAATCAGGATAAGTGTTCCCTAACCGACCAGGCCCCAAAAAGCCAACAGTCTATAAATTGTAGCAATAGGTATACATTCTTTACCCGAACCAGAGTGGGGCAGAGATTTACTACGTGTTTTACACTTTTTTCAAATAACATTTCCGAATTTTTTTGTTTCTAAAAGAAGACCCTGATCAACAGGCCACGTTTCATGATCGAATATTAAAGAGCAACTTTTATACCATTTTTTTATTTAGTTTTTTAAATGGGACTTTTTACAGTGCAAAACAAATAGCAATTGCCAGTTTTTTACAAATATGCTGGTTAGTTATTTTAGCAGTGTTCTTGGGCACAGTCTGCTCTGGTAACAAAATGTGTTCTTAAACCAGGTGTTTCATTGCCAAAACTGTTGAGGTCTCTGACGAATTAAAATTGCAGAAGTTCAAAGACTGGCCCATTTCTTAATTTTCTTGTTGTGAAGGCCAACCCATAACGCAGTTTGCCTGCAGCACCAGTAGTTCTAGCCTGTTGGCCATCAACCTTCTCGTCATGAGTGAGTACCGCAAGGCGTGTATGGGCCTCCATACAATCTGTGCAGAAAGGCACATTTTGGGCCTATATTTCAGGCACATGTTGTGGAAAACCTCAATTCCCCCAGTGTGGCAAAATTCTGTGAGACTCTTCATATCTCTGGTGAGTCCTTTGCCACACATTCTTTACAAAGGCTGTATGGGGAGGCGACCCTGGCTCCAGCCACTTTTTCCTCCACTCCTCTTCCTCACTCAGAGGTGGACCTTTGCGCACATGATAGTGTTTTGAATGTTTGTTAGTAGCATGGTGGATACGTGATTGCCTGTTGGGGGCTTGCAGGCAGAGACGTGCGCACAAAGCCGAGGGGAGTGAAGTGCAAAAGACACAGGAGCGTAAGGAGTCCTGCAGACAAGAAAAGATGGACAATAACTACAGTCAGGCAACAAAGGCAATGAACAGAAAGGTGCAGGGAGAACAAGTAAGACAAACTCATTAGGTTTCCACTTGAGGTGTACACAGAATGGGGGAAGAGTTTCCCACAGGGTCAGGGGAAACTAGCTTTCTGAGCTGTTTACTATTACAGGGCCCCACTCTGAATTCTCATGGAAAGGAGCAGCAGGAGTGAGTGTCTATGTCTGGACCCTAAGGCACGAATAAGGAAATAGTACTCACAAGACTGAAGCCTGTCCAGATCCAGGAGGAACTGAACAGTGACTGCCTCCTAAAACGGAACCAGCTCACTGTTAACAGTATGGCCCATGGTACAAAACTGAAACGTTACAAAGGAAAGGGGCAGAGATTGCCTGCTGGGAAACCCAGCAGCCAAAATCTGAACAAAGGAATTACACAAACACAAGTGAGGACAAGAACGATAACCAAAGTATCCACAGAAAGAATAGGAAGTCAAAGTGAACAAGGTTCAGGACAGAACAGGAAGAAGGCGGAAAAAAGACTAGAATCTGAGTGCAAGGGTACAGTTGACTGGAACTTCGGACTATAAACTAGGGACCAGAATCAAGGAACAGCAGACTGAACTATAGACCAGGAACAGGAAAACTCAAGACTGAAGCTCTGGACTAGGATAGCAAGGACTGAACTACAGTCTGGTAACAGGGAACTGTAACTATGGACTGGCATATCAAGGTAGGACTGCAGATGGATAACCAGGAAACTCTGGACTGGAATTTAGGAAGCTAAAGCCAGGTAACAGACTATGGGCACATAACCAGGAACTGCAGCCAGGGAACATAACTGGTGATCGAGAGCAAGGGGCTGTACACAGGGAACCGAGGACTGCAACTGGGGGGAGGATGGCTCCAGTGCAGGAAGCACAGAGTTGCAGGGCAGTGCAGACAGAGTAGCAGGACTGCAAAGCAGAGAGCAAAGGGCACTGTAACAAGAGCAAGTTCTGGAAGCAACAGGACACAGCAGAAATCCAAGGATCAAAGCACAAGGGGCTTGGAGCGTACTCTATGCAAGAGTCCTGTGCTCCTGCAGGCAGCTGCTTAAATACTGACCTGACCCGTGCTAAAGCAGGCTCATTGGCAGCACCTAGAGCAGCACACCTGAAGGTAATGTGCCTCCTCCCTCTCTGGTCCTGGGAAAGTAAAAGTAGCACTGATCTTCTCGAAGGCTTATGGGGATTGTAGTTCTAAGACTGCTGCATAGGAATACCCACAGAATGAGAACTGCTGCAAGGTGCATTATGAGATATGTAGTTTGTGAAATTAAATAAAGAATTTCCAAAGTCTTGCGAATGGAAATTAAAGACAAAAATATTAATGGGTATTGTCCGGGAGGATTACAGTAATAAAGTCCCAAATATTTCAAAATGGGTGCCAATTGGTGCTCCAGTGGCAGTCGTGACATTGCCACTTTTGGACTCCACCATTTCAGTAGTTCTTTGTAACCTTTTTAGTTTCCTGCCACATTGATCTTCTTGGCAACAGACCGTGATACATGTCAAATGGATGCTTGGACTGTGGGAACCTCTTGGCAGTGGCCATATGTCAGCAGCTATTAGTACAATTTTGTAATCCTCTGTAAAATCCATTAAACCTTTTTCATTCCAATTCTTTTTTTTTTTTTTTGTGTCATGGGAGGTAGAAGATTTTACTGTTTGACGTTTTTGACTTTAAGCGGGTGACCGGGATGTGTTCTTTGATAAGTTCCCACATTTTTAATGTGGAGGCGGGGGATGCTGAATTGCCTTTCGACTAATGCCCTTCGGCGCATGAAATGAGGGCTTTTTTAGGCACTGTCTGAAACTGCTTTCGGCATCTGTTTCAGAGGCCTGTCGTGTGCCGAACACGATGGCCAGAGGACTGCAATGATTTAGAGGACCGCTCCTTTGACATTGCGTGGCTCTCAATGGTCGACGACACGGTCGATGGGCTGCCGTGGAGTGTGTTTAGTGTGGTGGGAAGTGTTATGTGCCTGAGTTGCCGGGTGATGCCTCAGTCACAGGGCTGCTGGCCTCCTTATTGGAGCTGGGGGCCCACACATGGGATTCCATCGAACACTGATTGCCCTCGTTGTCACGAAGGACATTGATGCTGCCCTCGCTGCATTCCCCCGCCACGTCTATGAAGGCCACAGTCTGCATGGCGTGGGGGGCCCATCATTTCGTCCGATGGTCCTTTTAGGGTTTTTGGATGGAAAAGTCTGCACGACTTGCAGTGTTTCTCTGGGTGATGCCTTGGCAGATAGTGATTGCACACCTTGTGTGTGTACTTCCAAGGGAATTTCATGTTGCATGAAGGGCAAAATGTAAAAGTAGCATTTTCCATTGCTAATGGAAAGGGCAGCGCAGCAACAAAAGGGAAGGTAAGGGGTCAGAAGAGGCATTCTCTAAAAGGGTACACAGTATATGACCCCCCTACTATGAAGAACTGAGGCCCGGTGAGGCTAATGTAGGCCGCAGTCTTCGTTTGTTTAGTGTTGATGAAGCTGTCTGTTGAAAGCTGCCAAAGCAGTTGATAGTGCGGCCGGCAACGGGCAGTTGTTGGAAGGATAGAAAGAGTCTAAAGTTAAAGGCAGAAAGAAACTCTGAGGGCCTCGATGAGGGTGTGGGGGAAACAACCTGAGGGCCCTGTCCGCGTAGACCACTTTGCAAAACAGTTTCTTGGTGGAAAGGTCCTGTTATCGAAGCTTTCATGGATGGAGTAAAGAGACTATACCCTCCCATTTCTAACCCTCCACCATGTTGGGCCCTTAATGTTGTACTCTCGAAGCTCATGAGTCTGCCCTTTGAGCCTATGCACAAGACCAGCCTAAAACACTTAACCTACAAAACCGCCTTTCTGGTAGCCATCACCTCTATAAGACGAGTCAGTGAGCTACAAGCATTATCTGTACAAGACCCTTTGATTGTAATCCACAAGGACTAGGTTTTCATCAAAATTCATATCCAAGTTCCATGTCATCCAATCCATTGAACTTTCTTTCTATGAAGCCTCAGAGGAAGAGCCTTAAAGCTCGAAACACTCGTCAGGCTGCCCTCTTCTCCAATTAAATTGTTGAAAAATGTGCACTTATTTGTAGTTTGTGTGCGCAGTGTGATCGCAATCAACCTTTCCCTTGGGTACAGTAGACTTCATATTAGGGATAGTATTAATAACACGCCCAGTCAACGTCCCTTTTAGAGTTTCTGAATCTAAGCAGATAAGAGCATCAGAAAAACGATTACGGTGAGCAATGTGTATAAATAGTCAACACTGCTCTGTGGCAGGATTTGTGGCGAAGCACTGTCCTTATACAATTCCACACTGTTTCACCAATCTGCACCAAATTTTGCATAGTTACCCGTTAGGACCCTCCGGACATTACTGGCTACATCACATTTGGACACCCCACCCTTTTACCCAGATTTCAGCACCTTCACACATGAGACTGTTGCCTGAATTCGGTGAAACATCAATGTGGCCGTAGAAGGGCCGGTCCCGACACGAGGACCACAACTCGAGGTCCAGGCCATAGGATGCACGGTTTCAAAGACGTATGCTCTGCAACAAACTGCACCACGCCAGGGTGAGGCAACAGGTGGGGAGAGAGCACAGAAGGCCCCAGTATGCAGCAATACACCAAGTCCTGTCACTCCCCCTGACGTCTGCTCCGGCCAGCCACACGCTCCCATTCTCAGTGTAGTTTACTTCAGGGTGCAAAGCACATCAAGCGATGCGCGAATCGGAACAACGACCTACAGGATCAGTTATCATGTTTGTCTACAGAACCCGTTCAGAGAACGGGTACTTCTGCTAGTCCTCTAAACATACCATTATTTGTTGTACTCGGAAACAGTACATGATGCTGTGCCCGTCTCATGCTGCAATAAGGGGTCTATAATGCAAAATTAGATGAGCAATTTACTTTGTAGATGTATAGATGATGGTGAATTCCAAATTTAATTCTGTGCAATTCATACATGTTATTTAAATTATTTTACTAGCAGCTGCAAGTAATCGATTGATACATTTTGAATGACTGCAATTGTCAAAAAGATTGACAAAAAAATAAGCATGTCATAATATCACACTGGTATGCTTTGTGTAGGGCCGTGATGGCCTCCTACTGTGAAAGGAATCAAATTTCACTTCAATGTCGATGTAGAATATCTACTTAAGGTCAAGGCTTGACACTATACATTAAAATTACACATAACTAGATCATCAAGGTCTATTAATTTATAAACTAACCACAATGAAAACAAATTTAAGACACCTGGTGTAACTGCTCTATTTGGCTACGGCCGTATTTTGCAGGCATCAATAGTTCACTGCTTCGAAAAAAGGGATGAGTAGTAAAACAAATGTATACTGATAATGGTCAGGTCTATAGGCATTGCAATTGACTAGTCTGATGTAACAATATCTTTGACTTGTGATTTTGTTGCTTTCAAAAGGGCTATGTTCTTTGGCCATCGATAAGGACAAAGCAAACACTGGTCATATTCCTGCTCCTTAGTTGTACGATCCGTAAAGATGACTTCCCATTACAGCATCATCCTTCAGTACAACAAGTGAATAGATAAGTAAATAAATAAGTGAACAGAAGAAAACCATGACAAGTATATACAATTGCAGGATGCTGTACATTTTAGAAGTAGAAATAGAGAACTGACCTAACCTACTGATTGTGATTACACTGACAGCGATTACTCCTTGATTTTCTTAAAACTTTTCAGGATGAAAATAACTAATTTATTATCAAATATCTGGTCTTCTTCCGTAGTGTCATATGGTACTGTCGTGAGCATAAGCATGACATTTTTATCCTTTTGGGACAAATCAAAAACCAGGCGAAGAAGTTATAATGTAAATCGCTTGTTGATAACCAGAAGTCTATCTATATTGAGAATACAAAATTGTACATTGGATGAATAAACAATATCAGAAAACAAGAATAGTTAAACGATCATGAATAGAAATGCATACTTGCTCACCCTGGCCCAAGCCTGATGAAACTGACCACATAGTTGCCCTTATGATGTCATCCTTGTGAAATAGGTTGAAGAGTGGCAAGACCATATTACATATTAATTGCAAAAAAGTATAGTACATCTATTTAAATCCTGCAAAACACCATCACAACCTGATAAATAAAAGAATCTAGATGCATCCGAAAGACGCCCAAGGATACAGGTTGTCGTTCCTCTAGTTCCTGGGCGTGGTTTGCCATTATGCTGTCCAAGATGGACATTGCGCTCATTTTCTGTAAAACGGACCTTGCAAATTAAAAGTGGCTCTCCTGCCAATGCAGTTATACACCTGTGTATATATCCAAATAACCGTTGCTGGCAATGCACTCCAGAAAACTTCTTCATATTTAATAACAAATTCTCAAATCTGATTAAACACGATGGGTACTGAACTCTATATTCGAAATAAGCATAATGGCTTCAAATATAGCATTGGACCCATTGAATAAAATTGTTACTTATAGTAGCATTGATCAAGTGGCAACCCACAGAATGATGCACAACTAAATGTGTTGGTGGAAAAGTACATCCCTCCGTGCTGAGCGAAGTGTCTATGGTTTCAGGTTAGCTACTAGATGTTGTGGATTGGCCCTGTTTACAGATAATACGGGTGAAGAGACTAAGTCAATGATAGGGTGAAAGTACAGATAAAACGGACCATCCAAAAGCACTCCTTCTCACCTAATGTAAGACATATATGATTAGCTGCAGATCAATCTAAGTGTGCATAGTTTCATCCAAAGTACTTGAGCAGTCTTCCATTTGCTCTGTGTGACGATTCACTGGATCTCGTCATGTCTCCCGCGAGGGTAGCCCTTCCCTGTGATGCTAGGGATGTGTGCCCACTACTACGGGTGGTGGAGAAAGCGGGACCTCACAGGGAGAGACTCACCTCTTGGAGATAGGGGCTCCTGTTCCATCCAGGAACTCCCTATAACCTCTTCTGAGGAGATGGCCACAACATCAAAGCACCAAAACCTTCCCTCCAAAGAAGTTGCTATTTGCTACTGCAATATTAGTAATAACCAACCGTCAGCTGCCACTCATACTGTGAAGAAGATGATTAAGAGAACCATGAAGAGTCAGTGGTTGGCAGCCAACCACACTGAGAAGAAAGGAGATATAACGAGGCATACCAATCATGCCCTGGAAAAAAACAATGGACTGTGTGCCTATGCTATGGAGGACCCAAAGCTTCCTCATAAAAAACAAGAAAGGACCAATGAAAGGCGTTCTCCTCTTTGTAACCTGGGATGCTCGAATCGAGGTGAAGAAATGCCTAGGAGCATGCAGAGCTGTCTGTTGTCGGACAGACTCCCTGGATCTGAAAAAGAAAGAAGCACCCGGGAGACTGGAGCGACTTGGGTCTCTGAGGAAGACCTGAAGGCAGTGGCGTGACCCAGAGTGGGTGGACTTTGTGGTCCTCTAATGATGCCAAGACTTACCCAAGCTGAAGAAGGAAGGAAAGGAAGCCCACGTAGGTTGTCAGTCGGACAAACCTCCCCCCCCTCCTCCAGCCAGAAGAACCAGTGATGCCAGCCAGGTACAAGAGGGTTAACTGGAGTGGCGGGAGTCCCGGTGGGGAGAGGAGCGAGAAGCTAATGAAGAGTATCAAGGGACCAAATCTACTCGTCCAAGTATAAATTAATGTTGGCAAACTAGTGAAGGTTAACAGCAAAACCCTTGCACATACCTGTATGATAAAAGGACTATTTGTAAAAACTAACCGAACAGGCCAGGGGAGGACCTGGCCTACCAGAAATTGGGGAAACATTCCTTTCCCCCCCAAGTCTACCTCAGTCTCTGGTCATTCAAACAACAATCTGTACCAATAGTAGAAAAGGAGAAGCCCTGGAGGAACAAGAGCCCCTTTGAAGAACTAAAGGCACTTATTCAGAATATCACCAGAAGCCATCCCAATTGAAACTGGTTAAGGCTATAGAAACTGGTCCACGAGAAGGAAGTCCTTCCCTTGGACACCTTTTTTTCTTTTGAGCCTTTTTGAAAAGTGATGGGGAAAGAACAGGGTAGTTTGGGACGAAGGACAGACTATTCATTTGGACACTGTCATTGACAATGAGCACCCTAGTTCATTTTTTCCTAGATAGGGCCAACACCATATTATTAGGGGTGGATAGGCCTTCTTCTTTATTATTTATATACATCTACTTGTAAAAATGCCACCAGTTAGTCAGAAATCACTCTTCTGACCTACCGCATCTGTCTACGTTTGGAAAGGGGCCAAGCTAAAATATTCAAAGGATGTTGATACTTCGATGGGTGCAATGTGCCTGAAACGTTTAACCTATGGAGAAAGAGCCACCTAATGTGAAATTCAAAAGACAAGTGGAATAATATATATGTGCTTGACTGCTGCTGTAATAATGGAAGCATGCGTTTTTGAGCTGCTGGAGCATTTCAGTATACCAGCTGAGATGAACTTGCAGCTCCACTGAGTGTAGCGTAAAAGGAATGGGCTATTCTGTCACAGATTATTTTTTTCTCCACAATGTGTTCTTTTCAGCACAATCCGGCCTTCAACGGCGCACTGCTGACAAGTAATTTGTTCCATTTGTAAGATTCTAGAAGTATGGCTTAATCACTGAGAAAGTAGACATTTCTTTACAGTGATCAGTCTATAATTAGCTGAGACCCCCAGCTCGGAGGAAATCATGCCGATGCTGCCAGGCATCAGAAACTCCTGATTCAAATAGCTGCATTCATGCCGCACAGCAGCATACACACTCGATGGGCTCCCGCTGCATAAGGGATGTGGATCGAGCAGCCCATCCAAAGGGATTACACGAGCCAAGGCTGAGCTGGAGACTGCACAAACCAAACGCAGCAAGGGCATAAACCATCCTTTATATTTATCTACCTCTATCGCTATGCCCTTACTCGCTGGTCAGGATTATAGAGGTAATTGACTTAGATTTTGACATGCTAAATTGCCTGTATCTTGTCTTGATTAAGGTGCAAAAGCGGATCTGAATGCTCTGGATTTTAAGTGTTTTTGTGCATGACTGGTTTCATTTCAACTTCCTACACCAAAGAACTTGCTTAAGAGGTGACGTGTCTCATGCTGTCTGTTTGTGTGTTGCTGAAGGAGACGTAGACTTCGCCCAAGACAAATGGGTTAAGCTGCATCTCTAATAAAGATCCTGACTTTGGACGTAACAAATGGGATAAATCCATCATACTGAGAATTGATGTATGGAACGTAGTTCCCTGCACTTGTGCAATCTGAATGACACATGGCCTAGTAAGATCGTTATTTTGTCCTCCCTTGTTTCCCTGCTCTTCTTCACGACATAACCACATTACACTGTCTCCATTGCTATAATATTCAGCAATAGGCTTCCACATATACTTTGTATATTCCATTAAAACCCCTTTTCAACTTTTTACCAACCTCTGTGCATGCATGCTGAGTGATAGGGACAGCATTTGTTGTAACTTGCGAGTCAGTCTGTTATCTTAATACAACTTGTATAGTGCAGACCTACACCAATAAAAGCACCATGGCTCAACCTGACCAAAGAGAACAGCAAGGGACCAAGGAAGATGTCAGAACAGACGAGTCGTAAGTTGTGTGTTCCACAGAACAGCTGTTGCCACTGAGAAGGCACGTTCTCCCACTCGCAAGCGTTTATACTTCGGTACCTGAATGAGGAATGCCTGCTCTGATCTTAGAGCTCGGGCGGGAGTATAGGGACGGAATTTGTCCTCAAGGTACTCGGCAGCAACTCCATGAAAAGCATGGTGGACGATAAGAGTACCTTGATTTTTCCCAGCAGCCAGTGCGGGTGGTGAAGGACTGGCGAGATGGAAGCATGGGAAGAGGTGATGGTCACAACTCTGGCAGCAGAATTCTGCAACACCTGCATCCTATTCAAAAGATAGAGGCTGGGTCAGGTACCGAGAGTTACAATTGTCAATCCAAACATGGAAGATGACACCACGGGAGCATGCAGGTGAGCCGGCAAAAAAGGAAGAACCTTCAGAAGAACTTTAAGTTTGAAGTGTCCATTCCTACAGGATCTATGTGATCACTGCGACGGCCGAAAATGCAGACTTTTTTGTTTACCCCTTTACACCACATATATATGCGCGGGGGACCCCCATACCTCCCATATTAATATTCTACACTTAACCCCCCCACATATATATATATATGGTGTAAGGGAGGGGTTAAAAAGAAAAAAAGTCGGCATTTTCGGTCGTCGCAGTTGCAGTCGCGGGAACGATTCCGTTCCTACAGATCGTGCTGACCTGGTCTTCCGCTGACAGAGGTTTTACAGCACAGGTCCTTCACCACAGCCACTGGGATGGGAAGAGGACCTAAAGAAATAGGCCAAAAGGCCTGTGTCCAGAGTGAAGTAGATAAGGGGGGCGGGTGGGGTGTCAGCCACCATAACTTCTGTTTTGTCATCATTCAGCCAGTTTAAATTCATTCAGCCCCCCACCCCCAGCCTCCCTCCTCGACTCCAAATAGCCATGCAGGCGAGCAGCAGCGCCAGCTAGTACGACCCTTTATTGTAAATTCTGTTAACTTGTACATGTAAGGGGAAAAATGCTTGCTGCGCACACGGATGTGATTGCCACTTGCATCCGCAAAGCCTTCATTGGCATGACTGCTATCTTCGGAATCTGGAAATCCCTTGTTGTATCCAAGACTAGTCTTTTGGGAAAATGTACAGCACTGTTTAGGTTTTTCTTGTGCCAGTATAATTAGGACAGGCCATTACAATGCATTAAGGCATCTTATTAGAGAAATGAGGATCGATGTGGAAAAAAGGGCATTACAATAGAACTGTGGCATGAAAGTACATCATTTTGAAAAAATAAATTATAAGTGGAAGCCGAATCTTGACAATCTGCTTTTTACACAGGTAAAGCAAAAAGTGTATTTTAAGATAAAGACTAAAATCAGATGTGCGAAATTTCATGGTAGGAGAGAATGGAAAAAAACATGATGAAGACATGAAATGCCTGTATCCTGAAGATGGAAGGAGGTATTCTGAACAGAAAAAAAGTCCTTGCTGCAGATCTTTAAGTCCAAAGCAGATTGAGATTATACATCTGGTAAAGGTGTGCGTATTAAATGTTTTAAAATTTATTTATACATTTTTGTAACTCTCACACCGTGGGGTATCGCAGCATTTGTTAAAAGTAAGCAGGTGTAGTAGGTATTCACGGTGAGTAACATTAGTCGCATTTGTCAAAGAGCCAAGTTTTTACTAGGTTTTGGAAGGAAGCGTAGGAGGGTTCATTTCTTATGTGAGTAGGCAAGGACATTCAGAGAGCGGGTGCAGGGAGTTCCAGAGAGCAGGAGCCGTGACACAGAAGCTGACCCTTCCTGCTCTTCTTTTTTTAAACGAGGGGTGGCCAGTGCAATGTTGGATTCCGGATCTTGGGCAACGCACCAGAAGTTTTCGGGCAGTACTGTTGAGGGAGAGGGGGGCCTCTTTGTGGATGCAGTGGTGAGCCGTTGATTTTAAATTCGATGCAAGCTTTGATGGGCAACCAGTGAACCTCAAGCCTGGTTGCTGAAATGTGGGATGTCTGTCGTAGGTTATGTGCTGCTCATAGGGCTTTGTTCTGCAAGAGTTGGAGTTTGGCTAGGTTGGAGGCTGTAGTGCCCATGAGCAGGATATTGCAATATTAAAATTTGCTGATAAGTGCTCTTGCAAGTATGAGGCAGTCACTGGTAGGGAGGAATTGCCTGCTCAGGGAGATGAGCCTAGATGGTGGATGACGCTAAAGCATTGATGTCTGGTCATGGTCCACTCAGCATCCAGTTGTACACCCATGGATTTTACATATTTCAAGACCAAGATGACCGAGCCATCAATATTGAGGGAGGAGAAGGCTGGGTTGAGATTTTTTAGCCGGTAGGTGCAGCCCACAATGAGGAGCTGTTTTATCCTCATTTAGACGGTGGTTGTGGGTGGCGATCCCGTTTTGTTTCATACTATAGACTCTATTAATGGTGGCTGTGTCATGTGTAGTCACCTGTGATGGGGATGAGAATCTGCGTGTCGTCTGCAAAGTTGAGGTAGATGATGCCGAAGTTATCTAGAAGGTTGAACAATGGTTTGGTATAAGTATTATAGATTGTGGGTGATGGGCAGGAGCTTTTATGTACTCCTAGGGGAACCAATGGGGTTGGCATCTGCATCCCCAGTACACACTCTAGTGGTGCGATCACTGAGGAATTATTTGATCCAGGATGTGGCCTCAGGTGAGAAGTGGAAATGCAGGTTGAGGTGATGAGAGGGGATCATGATTTACCAAGTAGAAAGCACTGAGAGATCTAGGAAAAGGAGCAAGTCTAGGCTACCTGAGTCTCGGATGTTGTCCATTTGGATTTTCAAATCAAGTAGGGCTGTTTCTGTGCTGTGTTTAGGGCAGAAGCCAGATTGTTTAGTTCCAATGAAATGGTTCTGTTCTAGAAAGCATTGTATTTGTGAGTAGGAAATACAGTTAAGGATTTTAAGAAGGAAGGGGACTGTATTAATAGAACCATAGTTTGTGGACATGGTGGGGTCCAGACAAGGTTTCTTGAGGGGTGTGATCTGTGCTGACTTTATACTAGTAGGGACTACATTAGACAGGATGGAGGCATTGGCAACGTCTGTGATGATGGGTGTAAGGGTGGGGGCGCAGATCTTAACTGTGTGTGCTGAAAAGGTGTCACCCTTGCAGCATCAAGGCTTCAGGGATGCGATAGTTGCCAGGGCAGCCTCTTATGTAACTTGGTAGAACACGAACTGAGAGAGATGGCGGGCCATTAGGGGATACTCTAGATCCTGAGGTGAAGTGGCTTTAGCAGCTAGCGTGGCTTTTTTAGTTTCAATTTTGATGATTCGTGAATCCATTTTGTTGAAGAGGGTGTCTTGTTTGGTGGTATACCATGCTTTGCCCGAATTGGTGGGGGGGGGGAGAGGGGTGGAGGGGGAAGTGATTCTCCAGATCTTTCAGGATAAAGAAGAGCTCTTTAATGTCGGAGGCAGCTTTGCACATTCTAGCATTGTAAGAGTTGGCTTTGTGTGTGACTATCACTTTCTTATAGAGTTTGGTGGTAATGGAGAGAGTTTTGCTATTACTTGGGTAGGGGTGTCTACACCACAGGTGTTCAAGGGCTCTTGTCTCTGCGTAGAGTGAGGTGGTCTTCTGTAAACCAAGTGTTGATTTATTTGTGAGTCTTTGGAATTTACGATTTAATCCGAGCATGTTAATTCATAGTAAGGAGTAGGCATTTCTGACAGACATTAGTTAGGTCTTGGGGGCTCTTGTTGCTTGGTAGCGATTGTGAGTTAAGTAGTGCCTGGAGTGTGAGGTCGAACAGCTCCAGTGGGAGTTTACAGGTGTTTCGGACCAGTATTGGGCTCAAAGATGGAAGCTGCGCTGTGGGTGTTTTAGCAAGGGATAGGACAAACTCTGAGGGAACGGTCAGATCATGATATTTTTAATAGCTGTGATGCCAGTGGTGACATTGGTTGACAGAACCCAGTCCAGTAAGCAACCTTTGGTGTGGGTGGGGGAGGAGGGCCATTGGATGAAATGCATGTCTCCTAATGCTTGTGATAGAGCTGCAGCTTTGTGATCTGTAGTTTATTGAAAGCCCAGGTTAAAGTCTACCAGGATACATTTGGTGGCAGGTTCGACGAGGGGTGATAAGGAGGGGGATATCTATTATTCCTTCGTCCCGTCCCCTTTCCTCCATACTTATGGGATCTCTCTCCGTCCTGTGGACGGGACCGGAGCACTTTGTAAAAAGCAACCAAAAATTTTGCAAAAATGTGTCCTTCCTCTCTTTCTTGCGCGGGGCCCAGCACGCAGCCGCAACCCCGCCCCCATTGGCTCCGCATCGCCCATCAGTCCTTTTCTCCGCTCGTTCGGGACTGGACGCACTTTCATCCGCTGAAGATTTTCTTCCCTTTTTTCCTCTCTGGCTCTCGCTAGCGATCGTGTACTAGTCTGTCTGTCATTCAAACTAGACTTTCCTGATTGTTCATTGTGTCACCGACGCTTCACAAGGGCAGATCCCCATCCTCTTTCTTTAGAGTGTTTGGGTCTGGATCACCGTTGGGACTCCTGTTTTTACTGTGATTCCCTTTCGGTCCGGGCACTTCAACATCGGTTGGAGTGGTGGGAGGAGGTGTTCCGGCGAACTCTTACTTCGCATTTTCAAGCATTTATTGACGAAAAGCAGAAACGCCCAGTAAGTTCTTTACTGTTCAGAGCACCCTGGCCGGAAGACACCTTTCCGGCTTCTTCCCGAGCCGGGAGGGGCGTTCATCGCTCTGTCACCGGGGATTGCCCTGAGTTGCCCGTTGGGCCTAATAATTGGACCGGAGTTTTCTCTAAGGGTCTCCGTAAGGGGCCTGTGGATACCGGAGTACGCTCCGAGGCCCCTCCTGTGGGGGCTGCTTGTAGACCCAGTTGTGAGTCGTGGGGTACCGGAGCTTGCTCTGAGACCATTCTATCGGCTTCCCTCAAAAATAAGACTGGGGTTCGCCCTGAGGCCTCAGTGGGGCTTGGTGTTACCGAACGGATGTTTGAGGCCCGCGCTAGTAAGGCTGTTACCGGACCTGGGTCCGAGGTCCCTCGTACAGAGGCCAAAGCTACCAACATTTCTGTGAGGCCTGGCAAGGCCTTGTCGGTGAAGGGTGTTTCTCACCGTTCCCGCTCTTGCGGCAACACCAGATCTGTTGATGGGGCAAAGAAGGAAAGTTCTTCTTTTACCGGCAGTGCCGAGGTCCTTCCTGGGAAGGCTAATTTGGCGATTGGTATGTCGCAGAAACATTCCAGGCCTCATAGTACCAGCTCTGCCGAGGTTCCTTATGTTAAAGCTAAAGTTAAGGCCTCTGATCCACCGACGGGGACCCCTGCCTCACTTCTTCACGTGCCGCAGTTCCCCTCAGGTGATGATAAAATGGCGGCCGTTCCCGCCACGACCACGGCAGCCATTTTGGGCGCTACCCCTACAACTACGCCATCGGCCTCAGGTGTAGGGCTTGGCGCTATGGGTGAACATAGGGTTCCTTGTGCGCATCCTTATCGGCCAGTCTATGATTGGAACGCTCGGATGCCCCTTCCGCACAATGTTTCGTTGCCTGCGGGGTCGGCACCTTTGATTTATGTGGATACGTCGGTGGATGGGCCGGTGTGGCACCCTTCCCCGTTACGTCCCTGGAATTATCCTCCTCATGAGAGGCCCCCTCTGGTTCCAAATCAGTCCCCGGAGGACGCCTTTTTCGGCAAATTTCAGACTCTCATGCGTACCGATCCGATGAGGGACTATTTCAAAGGGCTTTTTAGGGAGATATGTCCGCCCGCGCCTCTGGCTCCACCCGTTCCTCCGGTGGTCCCGCCGGCGCCTCCCTTGCCTACGGTGCCTTCCCCGACTCTTCCGCCTTTGCCTCCATTGTCCCCCGTGGACAAGGCAGCGCCTGACACGGCTCAGCAGGATCCTGACCTGTCGGATGACGCGCAGGGCGATCAGGACAACGAGGATCTGCCCCGCTCTATTAGAGCTTTCCATGACCGGGTACTGGACATGATGTGGTTCTTGGATGTTCCGGTGCCCGAGGCACCCGCTACGCAGGAGGGCGTGCTTTCTGGGGCGTTCACCCTGTCTCCTTTGGAGCGTACCGGCCTGTTCTTGCAGAAGGAAGTTCTGGCCGAGGTCCGTAGGGTTTGGGAAAAGCCACACTCTGGACTTTTCGTCAATAAGAAAATTGACACGCAATACAGGCTTCGGAAGAGGTGGCTTTGTCGTCTTGTCCGCCCCCTCCTCCATGGTGGTGGCTGCGGCTACCTTGCAGTCCAGGCCTGCAGCATCCTCTTCCACAACGGCTACTCAAGTTCTGGGAAAGGAGGACAAGCTTCTTCACTCCCTTGGGAAGAAGATTTTTGCTAACTCGGCCTTGCAGCTCAGGCAGGCCAATGCCAAACTAGTGTTAGCGGGGGCTAATATGCGGATGTGGAAAGGTCTGTCGGAGTTTGAGGAGTTCATTCCGGTCGAAAAGCTGGAGGATTTTAAGGCAGGCTTATCCGACGTCAGGGTCTTGGCCCAGGATCTCCTGGAGGCTGCGGCTCACCACATAGACACCTCGGCTCAGGGCCTTATGCTGGGGGTTGATACTTCACGACAGACGTGGCTACATGCCACCAAGTTTTCGAAGGAAGTACAGGACAAGGTTTTGGACTTTCCGTTTGACGGTAAGGAGCTGTTTCATTCTACAACGGATGTAGAGCTGACCAAGACGAAGGATAGCACGCAGTCAGCTAAGTCCTTGTCAGTCCTGGTAAAACCCCCTTTAAAGCCCAGAGACCGCTGTCACAAAGTCAGCCTTCCTCTGGTTTCAGGGGCTTCCTTGACTGGAAATCTCGTAGAGTGGATACCCCTTTGGGGAACAACCGCCAGAGGCAACAACGGACTCAGTTTTTCTCTCGCTCCTCAGCCTCCTCCTCAGGTGGCAATACCACTGAAAAACCTACAAAATGAGGGTTCTCCGCGCTCGCACAAGACCCCGGTGGGAGGACGTATTGCGTCTCATTGGAAGGCGTGGCAGACCATCACCGAAGACAGATGGGTCTTGTCAATAGCTCGTGCAGGCTTCCGCTTCCCCCTACCCCCTACCCCACCCTTCAATCCTCCTTTTCAGCTGTCTGGATCGCCCTCCCTGAATGCCGAGGTGCAGAGGCTTCTGGAGTGGTGGAACCCGTTCCTCTCGGGGAACGAGGGGAGGGCTTCTACTCCCAGCTGTTTACGGTGCCCAAACCCAACCAGGCTGGCCTGCGCACCATCCCAGACCTTTCCCAGTTCAATCTTTTCCTACCCCAAGAGAAATTCAAGATGATCACGCCCAGCCAGATAAGGTCTTCCTTGTAGATGGGCGATTGGCTCCGCGTGGTAGATCTTTGGGATGCGTACATGCATATTCTGATTTGGAATCCACACAGGAGATATCTCGGTTTCTCTTTGGGAGAGGAGCACTTCCAGTTTCGAGTGCTTCCTTTTGGCCTCAGCTCAGCGCCGCTCGTCTTCACGAAGATGATGTCGGTGATTGCGGCCTATCTTCGTCTGCAGGGTATCCATGTGTATCCATATTTGGACGACTGGCTCATATGCAGCCCTTGCCCATTGAAAGCCGTGTGCAATCTTCAGTCTCTCCTACAGCTCCTGTTCCATCTTGGGCTGTCGGTGAACTGGCGGAAATCTTCCATGACGGTCTGGCAGGACTTGATTTTCCTGGGTTTTCTCTGGAACACGATCGACTGCAGAGTGTACCTGACCAGGGACAGAATGGCGGATCTGTTAGCCACGTGTCTGAAGTTTGCGCAGTCGGAGAGCATGTCGGCCTGGTGGTTCCAGAGACTTCTGGGCCTCATGGCCTCGTGCGTGTTGGCTCTTCCTCTTGCTCGTCTCAAGATGAGGTGAACTCAGATGGCTCTTCGGAGTTCTTGGCGTCAGGCTGTGGATCCAGACTCCAAGTTGATAATGATTCCGGCTTCCATGAGAGTGGAACTGGAGTGGTGGTCATCTCTCTGCAACCTATAGGTGGGTGCAGGGTTTCAGGACCAAGCCCCTATGGTGATGATCACGACGTTGGATCTTCTTCAGGTCTCGGATTTTTGGTCGCCTCAGGACAAGCTCCTCCACATAAATCATCTGGAGCTTCTGGCAATCTTCCTAGCGCTCAGGGCGTTCAGACCGATCATTGCCAACAAGGTGATCTGTATACGCACGGACAATGTGGTGTCGATGTATTACATCAACAAACAAGGGGGAACCAAGTCTCCCCCTCTCGTGGACCTGTCCATTCAGATTTGGGAATGGGCTGTTCTTCATGGTGTTTGCCTGCTTGCAGTGCACATCCCGGGCCAGCTGAATGTCACAGCTGATGCCCTCGGCCGGCGGACAATTGTCAGCTGCGAGTGGGAGTTGAAGGCAGAGGTCCTCTCATGGATTTTCTGGCGTTGGGGCACACCGGAGGTGGACCTCTTCGCTACGGTAGTAAACAAGAAGCTTCCTCAGTATGCCTCCAGAGGGGGTCTGGGAGCCTCCTCTCTGGGGGCTGCTCTCGAGATTCCATGGCACAACATGAGAGCTTACGCTTTCCCACCTCTGCCTCTAGTTCACTGAGCAGTTTGCAAATTGAAGAACTCGGTGAACTGTTCACTCCTACTCATAGCCCCGTGGTGGCCAGACAGGTTTTGGTTCTCAGAACTTCATCACATATCGGTGTATCCACCGATCAGGCTTCCGGTGACCCCCGATCTTCTTCACCAGAGGAACAGCAGCTGTGGCACCCCTCCCCACAATCGCTCAGCTTGGCAGCATGGTGCCCGAGTTCAAGTCTTTAGAACATCTTAACTTGTCTGCGGATAACATGCATATTATCCAGGCAGCCAGGAAACCCTCGACTAGGTCCCAGTACAGAAGCAAATGGCTCAGGGTCTGTCATTGGTGTTTAAGCAAGCAGTTGGACCCACGGGGGGGCTACAATTGACACGGTACTGTCCGTTGTTTCCTTCTTAGAGTCGGGTGTCCACGTTCTGTCATGCAGAACTTACCTTTCAGTGGTTTCCGCTTACCATTCTACGGACCAATGCTCTTACTCTCTGGGTAACCCAGTGGTTAAGAGGCATTTTGCAGGCTTGACACGCCTCTATCCTCCAATTCGTAGCCCGCACCCGACGTGGGACCTAAATGTGGTCCTGACGGCGTTGTGCCATAAACCTTTCGAACCAATGGCCACGGTGGACCTCAAGTACCTATCCTGGAAAGTGTCCTTTTTGGTCGCCATTACGTCAGCAAGGCGGGTGAGTGAGCTCCAGGCCTTGTCGGTGGAGCATCCCTTCTTGGTCTTTCACAAGGATAAAGTGGTCCTACGGACAAATCCTGCTTTCCTGCCGAAGGTGGTATCTGAGTTCCATCTGAATCAGTCGATCTCCCTGCCGGTCTTTTTTCTGAACCCGGCCTCAGAGGCAGAAAGGGTTCTGCATTGTCTCGATGTCAGAAGGGCTCTTAAGTTCTATCTGGACAGAACATCCGAGCTTAGGAATTCTTCTCAACTGTTTGTGACCTTTGGTAACCCAAAAGGTAAGCAGGCATCTAAGGAGACTATTTCTCGGTGGATAGCCGCCTGCATTACGTAGTCTTTCACCGTCCAAGGGCTGAAGCCTCCTAATGGCATTCATGCACACCTGGTGTGGGGTAAGGCAGCCAGGGTTGCCTTTCAGAAATATGTCCCCTGGGAGACCATCACTAGGGCAGCTGCTTGGGCCTCCCCATCTGCTTTTTGTAAGCATTATTGTCTAGACATGAGCTTAAGAGCTGATGCTCAGTTTGGTCCGGCTGTGCTGAAGAACCTTTTTCAGTAAGGGGTATTTCCATCCACCCATAGTTCCTGTAAGGAGTGCTTGGGAATCTCCCATAAGTATGGAGGAAAGGGGATGGGACGTAGGAGTATAACCAGGTTACTCACTGTAGTGACCATCCGTAGTTTGTGTGGGCAAAGCAAAACATTGCAATAGTCTTGTAGAAACTGCAGAACCATTTCACAATCTTTCGAGAAAGCCGCTTGCGCACCCTGAATTCAACCATTCCAAAGCTACAATATTGCATACCTTCACAAACAAGTCATGAATATGTGGAGGATCTTTATCTTTCCAATGTTGGGCTAACACCACTAAGGCTGCTACACAAAGGATATTATGAGCTTTCCGTTTTTTGTTTATGCCATTTTTTTTCCTCCAGAGGTTTCTATTCCCAGCAGGAGCTCTTTTATGTGATCCTGTGGTTGCCCTCCAAAGATTTGCTGAATATATTTATTAATGGTTCCCCAATTGTCGGCCAAGTTGGGATATTTCAGCCATCTATGCAGCCAATCCCCTTTACCATGACATTACCTCCAACATTTGTCTGTTAGTTTGATTTTATTTAATCTATATGGCGTGTAGTCCCACTGCAGCATGGCTTTATACCATGATTCTCTGCTCTGTAGGGAGCGTATTGGCTTAGGAATATCTCGCCGTCATTACTTCTATTCTTCCGTGGATATAGACACCCCCAGTATCTGCTGCCAGTTCTGAACATCTCAGGTTGCCCACTTGGAGCTCGTCTTGTAGAAAGCGATAGAGATTGTAAATAAGGTGTTTCTCCCCCGGATTTGAAATCCAGACTTTCTCAAATGCTGTTAATTGTCTAAGGGCCACGACTTTGTTCGGGGGTTCCATCAGCCAATGTCGAACCTAAAGCACTGGAATCTCTCGGTTTCCGATAATCGTTACTCCCTTTTGTACTGTTCGACCCATTTAGAATCGGTGCCCTGAAACCTATCTCGAAATTTAGTGCAATTTGAGTCTTTCCATTTGGGAAATGAGCCCATTTCCAAGCCTATTTTAAACTGCGGATTGTCAAATATTGGTGTCAAAGGGGAGGCATGTGCTGAGATTTGATATTGTGTAACTACCGTGTCCCAAACATTTTCAACCAGATGTTGAATTTGGCTAGCATGCATGTTAGTGGGGCGATCTTGTTTGGGAAGCCAAAGTTGATCCGCTATACGAGAACCGCAGATTGCCATTTCCATTTTAGCCCAATTTTTCTCGGAATATGAAGACCAGTCTCGCACCACTCATAAGTGTGCTGCCTGGTAATACTTAACAAAGTTAGGAAGTCCCAGGCCCCCTTTTATTTGCAGGAATCATTAGAGTTTTCATTGCTATCCGTGGGGTTTTATTCCACATAGATCTCGCTGTAGTTCATGAAAGAAAGATGACGGAATAGGTATAGTGAGAGCCTGAAATAAATACAGCACCTTGGGAAGTACTGACATTTTAACCGTGCTTATCCACCCTAGCCTAGAAACTGTGAGTGGGCACCCATCTCAGAAACAAACATCAAAGTTCTCCAAGAATGGGGGGAAATTTGCTTTGTATCGTGACTGTAAAGTATTAGTTAAGCATACCTCTAATAGTTAAATGTTAACTTTTGCCCAAGCAAATTCAGTGTTCGCAGAGACCTGAGCTACTTGGGACAGTGTACAGGACAAATTAAATATTTCGGATTTAGTGATACTTATTTTTAAGCCAGCTACCTTGCTGAATTCCTCCAATTCTCCCATGACCGCCTTCAGGGATTCTACTGGATTTGTGACGGTGGTCAGCAGAACACCGTTATTTTGTGATTTTTCACCCATGAATGGTATCCCATAAATCTAGTTTGTTTGCCTTATTTTGGCTAAAAGGGGTTCGAAGTGTATTGCATACAAAAGAGGGGATAATGGGCATCCCTGTTTAGTTCTGAGATATGGTGTGATTGGTGCTGATAGCTGACCATTTATTAATGACCTTATTTTGGGGTCTCTATAATTCACTCAAATCATGTTCATAAATTGAGTACCAAACCCCATTGCCTCTAAAGTTTGAAACAGGAATGACCATTCAACTCGGTTGAACGCTTTCTCAGCGTCTAATGATAGAAAAAGCACTGGTCGTTTCTTCCTGGTCGTCTTCTCGATTAAATGACACACCCTTCTAATGCTATTGTTGGTTTGTTGATGTTTGATGGACACGGATGGGTCAGAGTGGATTAGAGACAGTAAAATACCCACTGGTCAATTTGCAAAGATTTTTGTGTAGATTATGGCATCCAGATTAATCAAGGCAATGGGTCTATATGACCCACACGCAGTGGAGTCTTTGTTAGGTTTGGAAAGAGAATCAATTTAGCTTTGTCCATTGTGGGGGTTATGTGTCTGTTATTCCTAAATGAGTTGTAAGGTTTAGTCAATTTATGGGCCAGTGTCGATTGATACATTTTATAGGGGCCTGGAGCCTTATTGGGAGGGACGCTTCGAATTACCTGTGAAATATCCTCGATCATTATCTCCTGTTCAAGCTTTTAACGTACCTGAGGAGTTCTATTTCGAAGCTTAACTGAGTGTAGATATGTCCCTATAATATTGGGATATCTGATTTAGAGTTGAGTAGAACTCCCTGAATTGTGTATTTATCTGTGGGGTTGTTATAAACAGTTCTTCGTGAGTGTTCTTTATGCCCAAAATAGTTTGTGATGCCCTTTTTTGCCTTGGCTGCTTGGCCAGCAATTTGTCAGCTTTATTCGATTTTACTTAATATTTTTGTTTCGTGTACAATAAGCCTTTTTCCGCTTTTGGCGTTTGCAAAAGCTGAAGTCTCCCTCTAATATTTCTTTTAAAAAACATGTTTTTATTGGTTTTTATAACAAATTATACTTAGACATGTGTTAAAATTCTTGTATGATCACAGTTAGATATCACCACATTGCCTATAACCCACACGATTCTAAGAGCACCCCCCTCCCCTCCCCTCCCCTCCCTCACCCAAACTAGCCAGACAGTTGCGATCCATTTTCGTGACAACCTCACTACGCGTGCCACCACATGACTTGTGTGCCCTTTCTGGTGACTTGTGTACAGACTGTCTCTTACTGTTTGACAGAATTAACAATAACACTGTTCAATTGCAGCATGTCTAAGCTAGATTCTTGCTTTTGTGCACTAATCGCCTGTTGCCATACCGCTGTCTCTGCCATTGTCCATTTTTGCAGGTCTTTCCACCACCTTTGCAGTGATGGGCCCTTGACTGATTTCCATTCCATTGCTATACAGCGTTTGTCCAGGACCAAATGTAGGGGAGGAGTGGTCCAAAAAAACCCCCCCTTGCCTACACCTCCACCCCAGGTGAGGGCCATGGCTCATCGGGCGTCCCCTCCTTACCACCAGGGCCCAGGTGGTGGATGGCTCACCTGCTGTAGACATTGCCCGCACGTATAGAATTTAGCTATGCCTCAGAAACCATTTTGTCTACTAAAAATGCTGTGAGCTCAGCGCACTGTAGCGCGGCCCCCACCTTCGGAAAGTTTCAGTTATCCCTGTCGCCGCGGCACCCTGGCAGATCCGCTGCGAGCCCGTTCCCACGAACAAGACGGACATGAGCTAGCGTAATACACTAACATTGTAACAGTTCACCTTCCGCAGTGTATCATCGCTCCCAGCATGACCCGGCCAGCAGGCCTGGGCAATGAAAAGAACAGTAAAATGGTCCTCAGATGGCAGAAAGTCTCTACATATTAATGCCAAAACCACTTGCAAAGTATGCTTTTCTCCACAAAATCTCTTATATTACAAAAGCCTGTAAAATGCATAAACATAAGAAAGCATGCTTCCATGATATAAGCAATGGCGAGCCCACACCATTGCAGTTGGGTGCTAATAATAAAGGAGCGCTCCAGGGATCTATTTGTTACGTGTATCACTGGGAAACCTACCCTCCATGGTTTTGCACCCTAACCGAGCTAATGCTGCTAGAGTACACGAGAAAACGAATGTAACCATACTGTGGACTCATGTGAAGGATGCGCAAGAAATGCACTTGTCATGTGTGTATGTCTAAGCCCCTTATGTGCCACCACCGTCACGTACAGTGGCGAGTCATTTTCTATGTACTCCACCAACCCGACTACTACCTCACTTACTGCAACTGTATATGCATGTAACTAAATACTGTAGTTGTTAAAACATAGTGTACGAATACGGTGTTCAGACTGGGTATAATCGAGACACATCCAGCAAAGTTGAAATGCATGTTTTAAAATGATTTGAATAAGTATTATAGAGTGTTCAAATGTTTGTGATGTTTTTACCTAAAATCGGCAACACACGAGGGAGATACCTTTGTGAAATACGTGCAAGGCCATTCCCCCTCCCACCCTGCGAAGGCTGCCAAGACATGAGAGCAGAGGCCCGCGCCGCGCTGCTCCACCTCCCCCAACCAGACTGGAGCCGCTTCAAAGATTTGTAGCCCCTTCTGCAGCACCCAAGGCCGCGGCCCGCCACCTGCATTATTTACAGCACAGCAGTAAACCTCTGCCTGAACACACACTTCCAAAGGCGCCCCCTCGTAAACCCCACAACCCACCGGACCATCGTAGAGTTATGGCCCTGTGCAATCAGGACACCCAATACTTTGACAACACACAGCGGCACATCCATAACAACTTCTAACAAGACAGAAAGACCTGTACCGCCCGTCCCAGGCCCTGAAGCTTAGCACCTCGACCTATGGCCCCGGTCAACAGGACGCTGGTAGCCATGTCCTGACGTATTACCATCAGACCCCTCACAAGGTGCATTCCTCCTGTGTTGCATTAACCTGTAGAATAACCTATTGGAAGATTTACTAAAGAAGATAATATTGCAATGACTGAATGACTGCGGTGTGCATGGCCTAGGGCAAATATGTCAGGAAAAGACATTCATCTCTGACACTGGCCACAATGGCACAACAACACCGCCCGGATGAACTCAGCCAACCTGCCAGGCCCAGCCCAACCCACGAGGCTGACCAGTGACGTTCTCCAGCCACGGCCAACCACATCGCAGCAGCACCTATAGTTAGTCGTCGCCACCCAATCCCATTGAACTTGTGCCCCCTATAGTGTGTAGATTCTTATGACGTTTTTTGTAAATATATACGCCTGTCTTTGCTATTGTCAGGCAGAGCGCTCTCGGAGTTTGCAGAGTTCTTTGCATGCCCTATTCTGATTGATAAACTCCCATTTAAGCTCACCCGCACTCTGTCTTGGCTTTATTCCCGATTTGGGAGAGTCCTTTATTGTCTCTCATTGCGGGGAGGGCCGTGCTGGTTGGGGACGCTTGCCTTCAGTGGTGACCCCGAAAGCGTGATTATTATTATTATTCTTTCCCGACCTAACATTACCGTCCCCTTTTGGCACGAGAATCTCCGGTCGAAAAGGGATACGCACGGTGAGCCGGCTCCGGGAGGCTGCCCGCCAACGGCGACCGGTACACTAAGAAGTGCGCACTCAATAGAGAGAGGGTACGGGATCCCGGTTGAAAAATCCCCTTTGAGTACCGCTCGCCGGAGCCGGGGCTGACGGTTGAGCTGACGGCAACACGGCCTGGACGGACCCAGTTTCGGAGACTATCGGTTCAAGACGGGCACGTGAGTATTGAGTGCGAGCGATTGTAAAGGGAGTGGGGAGAGAAGTGTAGGACAGGGAACGAAGAGGGGGTACGTAGATCTACTAAGGATCATCATAAAATTTCCTTGCTTTTTCTTTGCATATGGCCATTAGGATTAAGAGGTGAATAAGAGATAAAAGTGACGGGAACCTAGCTCCGAAAGGGGGTGGAAGGCGGCGCCGCATAGTGCTATCTTGACTAGTACTGGGAATATATGAAGAAGTGGAATATAAGATAAAAGTGTCCAGCAAAAGGGGGCACTGAGAATATATTAGTGACCGCTATTACTTCTTTCTTTTCTTTTCTTTAGGGTTAGGGGGAAAATAAAAAGTGAGATTAGCACAAACTTAGGGAGAAAGTAAGAGAGAAAGAGTCCTACTAGAAGAGGGAAGAGCAGACCAATATATATATATATATATATATATATGCGCATCCATATATCCAAGTAAGACGGACAGGGACAGCCGGCTAGGGAGGAAAGGGAGGGCAGCTTGAATTGTGAATAGAGTGTTACCAAGAGGTGTGTGCACCTCGTATGTGTCAGACGACAATTTGATGTTGTGAATGTATAAAACGGCTATAAATGTATAGTAGTTAAATGGTCATGGTAAGTGTGACCGGATAGAACTTTTTGAAGACAAAAATGATACGGTGAAGTGAGTTGGTACCTTTTTTGATTTCCGGGTTGATATTGTCAAAATAAATGATGGTTTGCTCTTGTATGTGCCCCCCAAAGAGAATAGAATAGAAACTGTGTACAGCCAGTTTTGTATTGTGCAGGGAGGGGGAAGAGCACAAAGGAGCCCATTATTGAATGTGAAGTAGAAAACGAAAAATAATATTGATAATACATCTACATTGTAGTTGCAGACACACAGGGACACACAAGTACTAGGAGGGCACAGAGATGGGGGCCGAAACACCCTTATCGCATATTTGTAAGAATCTACCAGGGTACTCGGAGCGGATTAAGAAATATCACGATCAATGGATAACAGAGCTGAATGGAGAGGGGCTACCCCAGATATGGCCAGAGGGAGGGTCCTTTGATAAAAGTGTTCTGGATATGGTGGCCACATGCATTTGTTTGAAATACAAGGGGAAGCACTTGCATAATAGGAGGGAAATATTGGATCTCTGGAGGTTATTTGAAGAGATACCACCGCCTAAGGCACCAGCAGTAAACCCTGACCTGCCATCCACCACAGACAACCCACTGATGATACAGAAAGATACTAAAGAAGTGACAAAAGTAGAGCCACCAATAGAGGTAATAAGTTTGTACCCGATATTGAACAAACCTGTGCCCGCAGAGGGGTACAGTGACCCCACTTATGTGCCTCCCCCGACAACTACTACACCCCACCGACCAACGGCACCCCCGCCGTATGAAAGCACTAGGGAGCGAGCCCAGACAAGTACACAAAGGGTGGACATAGAAAAGCTAACAGATGATTTACAATCAAGACTCTCAATAGCGAAAGATGAGCTCTCAAGGATAAGAGACATATGTGAACAAACAGCACTTAATGCTGCAAGATCAGAGCGCACGTCTAGAGCGCTGAGTGAAAATAGAACACTTGAAGACGGGTGGAAAAAAGGTGAGATACTGTTCAGAATTGAGGAAGAACCAACGCGAATAATTGAAGTAGGGGCACGAGAGGGAGGTATCGATAATGAAGAGAGGCCTATAGGGGACAGAGAGGAACTACTATGTGATATAAGGGACGATGTAGAAAAAAGCGACAGGTTGAGCATGGCAATGGGAGGGGGAAGTGAAGGGGTGGATGGTACATGTTCACTGAGAACACTGGATGATGAGTGGACGGGGCGATTAAGGAACAGGGTGGGGAAAATGGCAGCACTGGGAACATCAGCAGCCAAAACAGGTGCAGATGCAACGACAAAAGGAAGGCTACAGCTCCCATTGATACATAAGGGAGGAGGGAGGCCGAATTATATCCCATGGGCTCAGATGGATAAAGCCAATTTATTAAAACTATTGCCCCCGTTATCAGGAGGGGCAAGTAAGTGGATATACGCTTTTGAGAAACATACTGCCGGGGTACCCCTAGCAATAGGAGATGTGAAGAGCTTACTCGTATCAGCAGTGGGAGATCAGGCTGAGAGAGTATGGGTTAAAGCCGGCTTCCCGGGAGTAACATTAGACTGTGACCGCCATGATGGGGCCTCCTTTAACACAGTGCGTGCCAGGGTGTGGGATGCCTTACGCGAAACATTCCCAGATACGCCAGACTTAGTCAGTGATGCAGTGTACAATGAATGACGGGGAGGAGGCTATGGATTACATTTTCCGGGTCCAAGAGATGTGGAGAGCAGAAACGGGCACGCCCTGGTATCAATCGACATCTTTATTTTACTTCATTATAAAAAGAGGGCTCCCAAAGGAAGTGCAGAAGGCGCTCGACAAGATAGCAGGTATTGAAGCAAAGGGATGGCCTGAGATTCAGAGCATAATAGTACACCATTGTAAGCGAATAAAGGAAAGGGAGAAGGAGGTGGCGCAGAAAAGATTGGCAGACGAAGCGAAATTAGTACAGACAAAGTTGGTGAAGGTTGCAGCAGCAGTAGCCGCGCTCCCACACAGCAGGGAGAGAGATGACGAGGAGGAGGGGCTGATAGCGGTACAAGGAAGGATGGCAACTAATTGGGCGGGAACAGGACAGCGGCAGTGGAACGAGCAGGAGCAAGGCGGAGGTCCGCAGTGGCAAGAGTGGACCCCTCGAGGGGGACGAGGTGGGTACAGGGGCCGAAGAGGAGGTGGGCCGGGATACGGAGGAATGGGAGGAAATGGATGGCAGGGCCCCAGAGGTGCACAAGGGAGTTGCTGGAACTGCGGAAGGTGGGGGCATTACTCTAGGGAGTGCAGAGCTAGATCCAACAACGGGTTCCAAGAGGTAGAACAATATGGCCATCCCCACCCGGGGAGCCCATATGGTCTTCCAATGGGACAACAACAACTGAGAAACCCAGGCCAAGGTAATGCTGAGCAGCAACAGGGACACCAGTATAGAACACAGAACCACCCACAAAACAATGACAATATGCAGTATACGCCAGGCAACCCTTTCGCGACAACAGCAAACGGAGCCCCCGCACCAGCACCTTACAACGGCATGTCAGTGGTTTCAGGAAGTGTCTTTAATGAGGGGGGGCGATGAGACACCCCGCATAGGACAGCCCACAGAGAACACTTGCGTGTCCAGTTCTATCTACCACCTACAATGCAGCAGAGGAACCATTGGTAGGGGCGCAGATAGGAGACAAGCAGTTCATATTCATGGTTGATTCGGGAGCGGAGAAATCATGTATCAGAGAGGGCCGGTTCCCGTTATCTAACCGGAAGTTAGAGACGCAGGGGTTCTCTGGGGCTGTAATTGAAGTTCCTTACACAGAAGCTTTGGATGTAACAGTGGGGGGTAAAACTGTAAAGGCACCCTTACTGTATTATGAATATTCACCAATAAATTTGTTAGGGAGGGATCTCCTGAGTAAACTTAACATGACCATATCATTTACCGAGAGAGGAATAGTGTGTTCTACACCCGGGATATGCCCCTTGCGTGCGATGTTGGTAGTGCAAGCCTACACAACCACACAGGAAATACGAGGGCTGCCGGAAAATGAGGAAATGTTTATCGAAGGGCTAAAGACTTTGGCCCTCATAATTCCGGAACTAAGAAGAATGGACTGGAGGATCCCAGCGGAGTTCCTCTTCCGCCCCATAGTGTGTCCCGACACAGCACCAGGATCGGTGGTATCATTAGACTTGCACGCTGTACAGGTGTCAGCGAAAAGGATCGCTGCAATTGGAATGGATAGGGAGGGATGTGAGTGGCGTACAGTGCTGTGTACAAATGCCAACATCGCCCTACGAGAGTTAACAGATGAGGATCTCTTTTCAGACACAGAAGGGGATGGGGAGATAGTAATGGAAATAGCGATGCCCTGTGACATTTTGATTCAAGCCAGGGAAACCCCCGTCCAATTGATGGCAGTGGTGGGAGCACCGCCGTCATTTTTTGATGACGACATGAGGCTCGTACGAAATAATCTATGGACAACAGGCCCCCATGATGTAGGGCTGTTGCACGGAGTACAACCTGTGGTAATAAAACTAAAGCAAGGAGCAATTTTACCCCGAGTTAAACAGTATCCATTGTCCCGTGAAGCTGAAGAAGGGATAAAAGAGACGATAAATGCATTACTAGCACAAGGGATAATAGTGCCTTCAAACTCCCCATGTAACACATGTATTTATCCAATCAAAAAAGCGAAAGGAGGGTCTTGGAGGATGATACAGGACTTACGCCCCCTAAATGATGTAATTCAGAAGGAGTTCCCTCTAGTCCCGAATCCTGCATCAATACTATGCAGCATCCCGAAAGTGGCATCACATTTCACAGTAGTAGACTTAACAAGGGGTACAAGGTAGACCAGGAGAAGTTACAGTACTGCCTGACAGAGGCCTTATACTTGGGACAGCTAATATCAAAAGATGGAAAAAGAATAATTCCCGACAGGGTAGAAGCAATAAGATCAGTAGGAGAACCCACAACAGTGAAAGACATGCAGAAATTCTTGGGGATGTGCAACTATTGCCGAGCATGGATATTAGACTATGCAGCATACACGAGGCCCCTCCTACAAGCACTCAAGGAAGCACAACAGGAGAACAAAAAATAGAATGGTCAGAAGAAATGAGCACATCATTTCAATCATTAAAAGAGCTAATTTCAAGCGCTCCAGTGCTAGCAAACCCTGATTATGGACGCAAATTTTACCTATTCTCACACTGCAAGGGAACACTCATGACAGCTTTACTGACACAAAAGACGTCCCTAGGACACAAGCCACTGGCTTACTATAGTGGTACTTTGGATGCCGTGATGCAAGGCCATTTCGCGTGCGAACAATCACTCGCTGCAGCCGCGTTCGCGATTGAGAAAAGTGCCACAATAGTAATGGGTTGCCCTGTGACATTGTTTGTGGAACATTCATTATTTGCAATACTTGAGAGGTCAAAAAGCACACTGACAACACAGCGGGCGACAGCCTACGAGATTATATTGTCTAGCGCCAACATCCATGTGGTGAGATGCAAGACAGTGAACCCCGCCACATTCATTACAGAAGCGTGCACACTAGAGGACATGCAGGACCACGATTGCGCAACCTACACAGGAGAAAGAGGGGAGGATACAGTGGTGTGTGAGAACGCTCTGAGCGAGGGGGAAGTGTACTTCGTGGATGGGTCTGCATCGATTGACGTGGACACGGGAGAAAAACATGTCGGTATGGCAGTAGTGAGGTTAGAAGACGGTGAGTATGAAACACTAGTACAATACCGCCTCCCATCACATTACTC
This sequence comes from Ambystoma mexicanum, assembly GCF_040938575.1. Classification (NCBI taxonomy): domain Eukaryota; kingdom Metazoa; phylum Chordata; class Amphibia; order Caudata; family Ambystomatidae; genus Ambystoma; species Ambystoma mexicanum. The sequence continues at coordinate 593,805,765 of NC_090932.1, forward strand.
CGCACAAGCAGCAGAACTGATTGCGCTCATAGAAGCACTACATGCAGCAAAGAGTTGCGCAGTGACAATATACACAGACTCAGCTTACATGACGACGACAGTACATGGAGGTCTAGCAAGATGGGGGCGTAGGGGATTTCGACGGGCAGACGGAACACCAGTACAGCATGCAGAATTGTTGAGAGAGTTAATTGAGGCCCTACAAGACCCTACTGCAGTTGCAATAGTAAAGTGCCAAGCACATACATCCAACACAGACGTTGTGTCTTTGGGGAACGCGGCAGCGGACGCTGCCGCCAAGGAGGCTTCCTATTTTCAGAAATATGACGCAGGTGAGTACATGCTGCAGCATAAGACAAATGAAGAGCCCCCAGAAGGGTACAACATGATGCCCATATCACAAATACTAGAATTGCAGGAAGGAGCTAGTGCAGACGAAAAATTGATGTGGACAAAACGAGGGTGCAGCAGGTCTGGAACAGACTTGCTGTGGCGGCAAAATAACTCAGGGAAAGTGGTAATGCCCATCCAGTTACTAGAAATTGCGTTTCAACAACTACACTTCCCCGCACATAATACCAAACAGCACATTGCAGCAGAAATACAGGAAGAATGGTTCGTGCCCTGTCTCCAGGAGCACGTATCTCGATTAGCAATGGAATGCACAACATGTCAGATCTACAATTCAGGAATGACATTACGCACACTCCGGGGAACAATTCCTAAACCCATTGGCCCATTCAGAGAACTGCATATTGATTACGCAGACATGGGGGAAAGGTGTAATGGCGCACGGTACATGATCGTGGTTGTGTGCCCATTCTCAAGGTGGGTGGAAGCTGGACCATGTGCACGACCTGATGCCAAAAGCGCCGCCAAGTTCCTAGTGAGGGAAGTGTTCCCGCGCTGGGGAATTTGTGACGTGATTCGCTCAGACAATGGCACTCATTTTGTGAATGAACTTTTCAAGGAAGTCACTACATTATTGGGAATAAAACATAAATTGTGTTCGATTTATCATCCTCAAAGTAATGGCGTAGTGGAAAAGATGAACGGACTGTTAAAGGGCAGGTTATCAAAACTATGCTTTTCATTGAAGAAGAATTGGATCTACTGTCTGCCCCTTGCGCTATTCGAACTGAGAAATCAGCCAAGTAAAGACCACCATTTGTCCCCGCACGAAATTGTGACTGGGAGACGAATGCACACAGCACACTCCCCACTGCGCGAACACTCAGATGGACACAGGAGCGCCGCGATATTGGGAGAAGAATTCACGGACTATTTGAAAAAATTAACAAGGGCAGCGCGCGCAATATCAAAGCAGCTCTCCCCACCCTTCACTAGAGAGGAGGGAAATCTAACAGGGTCTGTCACAGAGCCTGAGCAACAGCTACAGCTACTGCCAGGCAAACTAATTTATGTCAGGAGTTTTGTGCGTCGATGGAATGCACCACGGTTCCACGGCCCATACGAGGTAGTGTACTGCACGCCCACAGCTGTAAAAGTGAAGGGCTTGAGGTACTGGGTACACTTGACAGATGTGCGAAGAGCTTATAATAATGTGCAAGAGGAGGCAGATGAGGCACAGACCACAGCAACCAATTGAACTGAACAAAATGTCTGAACATTGACTTGTGTGTGTGCGTCAGCAATGAACGTGAATGGGAAAGTGACTGATGAAGTATTGCTGCATTCTCTTTTTATATATATTACTGGGGAAAAAAAGGGTTTTTTTTGTGTTTTGGACTTATATGTGATTAATGAAGTGATCAAATTATGACATGTTTACACCCTTGTCTGTGAATACCCTTCCCTACAACCCTACCCGCTTCCATTACCCGCCAATATATATTGGCACTAATGGTGCCAACAAAATGTTTACATACATGCACTTAATGCACTTTTATATCTCAAACAGGAGCTACCATGGCATCTAACGGGCAGTCTGCAACGGATAGAATTAGTAGAATGAGAGAATTATTACATGAGAGATGCAGATATTCGTATGAGTGTGGATTATCTGTGTGCATTACGTTGTTTTTTATACTAATGTCTGGCCTGATCACATATTGGTTTGTAGCCAAATCTTTCAATTTCGTCAATGCCTTCCCATTCTTACTCCTCTGGAAAAACCCCAACATGCATGCCTTTGGTGATTTTATGTCTAGTTCTATGTGCCCACTGGATAATCTGTGTGCTGTATTCCCCCAAAACTTTGCTATGACAGTACAATCCCAAAACATATGTAATATCCCTCCATTCACCCTTTTACATTTTGGGCAGCTTTTTTTGGCTTGCCCCTTTGAATCCAGCTATCGTCTCTGGTGTTAAGTGGGCTCTGTGCGTTATGTACATTTGTAGTAGTTGAAATCTAGCATTACTGGAGACTTTTTTCTGATAGTGTAATACCTTCTGCCATTCCTTGTCTGTGAAGGTCTTGCCTAGGTCGGTCTCCCATCTTGCCCTGGTTCTTAACTCGCTCTTTGAGTGATTTTCTACTAATAAGTTGTATGGCCTTGATACTGCATGTCCACCCTCTGATATGTTCATCATTGTTTGCACTTCTTCCTGTTCTATAGTGTCTTCTCTTATTACTGCCCATCTTTTCCTAATCATGTTCACTATGGTCTAGTGCTTGAGGTATTGTCCTTTGTGTATCCCTGTTTTGTTTTGTAATTCCTCAAAGGGGGGAACCTTCGCTCCACGGGTCTCCCATTGGTATGATCCCACAGGTCTCCCAGTTCAATCGCACATTGGCTCTCAGCCCTCTATCTGACATTACTGCAGCCAGAGTTATATGTGGTGGAACAGGTCTTTAATCTTGAGCTTCTTACACGTTCTTCGCCATATCTGTATGCCCAATCTTACCAAGTTTGGGTATTTCAGTGGTTCTGTTGGGGATACACATAGTGCTTCCTTTAATTGTAAGTGCTGGACTGCGGGTTGTACGAGTTCTGTGTCCGTTGCATCTGACTTGCTAGATAATATAATTCAAAATTCGGGATTCTCAGCCCACCCTTTTCGTAGGGTCTCTGTAGGGTGCTCAGCGCTACTGTCTGCCGCCCTGCCATAGGAAGGTGAAGAATTATTTGGGGATGCTGTAGGAGATGTTCCCAAAGCTGTGCAGCATTCTGGGCAGCTGTACCATCTTCAATCGTGCTGCTCTGCCCATCACTGACAGTGGCAATTACCCCCAGAATGTCATCGAGTTTACTAGGCCTACTAACGCTTTCTCAATATTGGCTGTGTGTTCCTGTTCAGTGGTGTGGTGAATATCTAGGCATAGATATCTAAAGGTGTTTAACTTTCAAAGGAGTTCTAATATTGGCTGCTCCACGCTGCTTACCGTGGCAAGTTTAGCCAGCAGGAATAGGCATGATTTGCTCCTGTAGATTGTAATTCCTGACCATGCACTTAAGTTATCCAGTACATCTAGTATGTGTTGGAGGTTATACTCAGGATTTTGTAGGTACAGCAGGAGGTCGTCTCCGTACATGGATATAACATGCCCTCCTGCCATCAATCTGGATTCCTGCCTCTTGGTGTTCTTGCCTAAGGAACACCGCTATCTGTTCCATTGCCATAATATAGAGCATCGGGCATAGTGGGCAGCCCTGTCCAGTTCCTTTCTGTAACTCCCATTTCTCCGAGTAGATGCCTCCCGTTTTTACCCTTGCTGTTGGTTTAGTGTACATCAATTTGATCCAATGCATATATTTCAGCCTGATGCCCATTTTCATCATTGTCGCGTATAGCTATTCCCAATGGACTGAGTCAAACGCTTTTGTTTCATCTAGCGGGGCTACTGCGCAGTACTCGTCCAGATGTTTCGTGCTGGTGATTAAATGATGTAATCTGCGTAAGTTCTGGAGATGTTCCTCCGTGGCACATAACCAGGCTGTATTATTTCGGCTATTACTCTCCTTAATCTGTTCGTCAGCAGTGCTGTGAGTATTTTGTTATCTAGGTTCAGAAGGGACAGAGGTCTAGATGAGCCGCAGTCCATTGTACCTTTATTTGGTTTAGGGAGAGGGATTAGTACAGCTTCTCTCATGCTACCTGGAAGTGTCCCTGTTAAGAGTGCCTCTATGTACACTATTAGCAAGACCGGTGCAAGGCCGTCTGCATACTTTTTGTAGAATTCGCAGGGCAGCCCGTCCATGCCCAGTGTTTTCTCCATGGGCAACATCCTGATCATGGCGAGCACCTCTTCAGACGCTATGGGTTATCCAAACATCTGTGCTTTCTCTGGTTGTAGTTGTGGTAAGGTTACGAGTTCTATTGCGTCCTGTATTTTGCGATCAACTTCCTCTTTTACATCTTCGTACAGGTCTCTGTAATATTCATAGAATGTGTTATTCACTTCTTTTTGTGTGTTGCACACAGCGCCTCCTTTTATTCAGTACTTCATTTATTGGCGTTATTTTCCTATCGTTCTTGCATAACCATGCTAATAGTCTGCTTGGTTTGTCGCCTTCCGCATGAGTTTTCTCTGTGCTTCGCATAGCTAAAACTGCTCAGTCTGTCCCATTTTATTATGCACTTGTGCCTTAATCTAGTTTCCTCCTCATTTTTCTCCAGCATGGGGTCTGGCATGGATTCACATGCTCATGAATATTCCCCGTCGTCAGGCTGGGAATCCTCGGTAAAGAAAAAACCAGTATCAGTTTCGTTTCTGATCTGTCTTTCGTAGTAGTAACCAATCACTGATCTCTGCGTCATACTGACCACAGCCAATGACTGCCCTCTACCTAAGCCCCGCCTCTGGCAGCCATCTTCAGATTTTTACCGCATGTTCAAGTGTTGGGATCCTCGTGCTATTGCTCTCGAGCGTTAGTGCTATTTTTTCACGTTTTTTCTTAAAAACTTCGATTTTTTTGGTCAAAAAGAGCCTCAAGCTCCACCGTTTCTTCATCCGATCAACGGGGACCCGTGTCGGATTCGTCTACGCCCCTCAAGGGTGAAGATTTCGTCAAGCCACGCTTTTGGAGGACTCCAGAAGTTTCTCAGGCCCATCTCGGACATGGCCCAGGAGAAGGGAAGCTCGACGCCCGGAAAGCTGTTCAGAGTCTGCCCTGGATGCCAGCTTCAGAATGTCTTTAAGGAGGACGAACACTCCTTTTGTCTTTACTGCCTACATGAGGACAAGACGCACGTGGAGAAGGACTGTGCGTTTTGCGGCAATATGTCGGAGCGGACCATGAAGGACTGCCATCAACGTCTCGCCAACTGGCTGGAAGGGAAGAGCCCGTCAGGCGAGAAGAAGAAGAAGAAATCCGAGCGGTCTTCTAAGACCTTTGAGGACGCCCCGGCGACGGGGGTCCAACACAAGGCCAAGCACCGCGAGTCCGCTGGCACCGGGAGCACCGAACGGTCGGGCTCTACGGGCGCCAGGCAGGGCGCATCCTCCCCGGCACCATCAACCATGAGCCAACGCTCTGGTTCGGGTAAGAGGAAGGCCGAGCACCCGGCGAAGCTCCTGGAGAGGCCCTGGTCGAGCTCGAAGGCCCCATCGGAGGGAGAGCGAGGCAGTGTCCCTCCCCCCAAGGAGAAGGCGGTGAGCGCACCTAAGGTGGTGAAAGCCTTAATCCATCCGGCCAAGGCCTCTATCGAGACAGTCGCGTCGGCCCTGGCTCAGCCTGTGGAGGCTACACCAGTGGTGGCGACCTCGGGGCTCAGAGTCTCCCTGCCACCGCGGAGGGAGTCCTCTTTTATGCCCATCGACAGGACCCCCGTGAAACCTCCGACGGAGAAGAAAAAGGGGGGGCCAGGAGGTCGTCGTGGATTCGGCCTCAAGCTCTGAGGAAGAGCTGATCGTGGTCTTAAGCCACGGCGTTGGCGTGGAAGAAGAACAGCCCGTCGGGAGGGATCCCGACGTAGGAGACGACGATAACGTTGAGGGTGCCGACGGGGCCCCCGACCGCCCGTCGGACTCCCCTCAACCACCGCCGCAAGACAACTCAGCGGCCATTTTGTTGGCTATACAGTCCTTATGCTCGGAGATAAGGACGAGACTGCCGTTACCACCAGCGGAGGAACCGCTCCCGACTGGGGACCCAGAGCCAGGCCCTTCTGGGAGCCCTCCCCCTAAGAGAAGAAGGATTCATCCTCCACCTCCTTTTCAGCTATCGCGCCCTGTTCAGCCCTCCTCCCCGTCCACGACTCGTGGGGATGATACGGGGACTGACACGGCCGCGACGGGTACGGACGACGAGGTTTACGATGAGGATCTGCCGTCGTCACCTCCCACCCGGGCTTCCCCGCCCGACGAGATTGGATCGTTTCACTCCATGATCGCCAGGGCATCCGAGCTCTTCCAGCTCTGCCCGGAAGAGAAGAAGGAAGGTTTCCTTTATCAACGGCGCGAGGCCAAGAGGAAGACGGTCCTCTCCGTGCCTCTACTGGACGATATTTAGGATGAGGGCCTCGCCCTCCTCAAGAACCCATCCACGACGCCGGCTAGAAGGGATCGGTACGAGAAGAAGTACCGGGTCCCGGACGCGGCCCCCTTGTGCCTCCGGGCACAGCCGACCCCGGACCCCGTCGTCTCCGCAGCGGCCAGGAAGAAAGCGGGGGGGGGGGTGCGGCCTCTACGTCGACTTCCCCGCCGGACGGCGAGGGAAAGAAATTGGATACGATGGGACGCAGGGTCATCTCGTCTGCAGCGACGCCGATTAAGGCGGCCAACGCCTTGGCTATCGTAGCCCGCTACGACAGGTAGCTGTGGTATAAACTGGCCCCCCTGCTGGACTTCCTACCGGACGACAAGAGGGCGGATGCCCTAGAGGTCTTGCAGGAAGGAGAGGTGGCGTCGGACCACGCCATTATGATTGCGACGGACATCGCTGACACTGGATTTCGCCAGTTGGGCAACGGCGTGTGCCTTAGGCGGCGTGGATGGCTCAAGGCTACTGACTTCCGTCAAGACGTGCAGAGATTCCCTTCAAGCCATCAAAGCAGACACGGAGACGGCCCGGGCTCTTGGGGTTCTCCAGCAACGGCGGCCGCCCTTTCGGAGCGGCAGAGGCAAACAGGGTGCCTCCAAAGGTTCCGGCGGCGGATTTTCCACCTACCGTCAAGCGGCCCGTTCGTCGTCGCAGGAAGCTTACAGGGGACGAGGCAAGTCAGGCGGACCCCGCCGTCGTCGCCAAGGAGGTCAAGGCGGCAAAGCCTCGTCGAAGCAGGACTGAACCGGCCGTGGGGTCGGGCCCCCACCGAAGGTCCATCAAGTCCCTCCTCGGAATGATGTCTTCTTGCATTTACCTCATCCCCCTGTGCAGGCTCCGGATGCGCCCGTTGCAGGAGTTCCTGGACGTGCGCTGGATCCAGACGACGGGCAGCTTCGAGGAGAGGATCACACTCGACGAGAGTTTCCGACGAGCGATCCGGTGGTGGGGCACCCGCGCACATCTGACGGCGGGCATGGACTTCCAGACCCCCGGCCACCAGGAGACAGTGACCACGGATGCCTCCCTGGAAGGGTGGGGAGCGCACACCGAAAATCTGCACGCGAGAGGCCTTTGGCTCCCGACGGAGAAGTCCCTCGATATCAACGTCCTGGAGCTCCGTGCAGTGTTTTGGGCCCTCAGGTCCTTCCTTCCCTCCCTCAAGGGCAAGGTGGTGAGGATCTTCACCGACAACACCACCACCATGTTCTACATCAGGACACAGGGCGGAACCAGGTCCCCAGCCCTGTCCAGGGAGGCGCAGGATCTGTGGCATTGGGCCGTCGCCCAAAGGATGTTTCTGGTGCCGTTTCATCTGGCAGGGATAAAAAACACCATCGCCGACTCACTCAGCAGGGAGCTGCGCTCGTGCCACGAGTGGGAACTACGACAGGATCTAGTGGACCGCCTCTTCCGACGGTGGGGCACACCCCAGATCGATCTGTTCGCCACGGCGACGAACTCCAAGTGCCGGAGGTTCGCCAGCAGGTTTCCCCAGCCGAGGAGCATGAGCGATGCTTTCTCGTTCCCCTGGGAGGGCCTGTTTCTATACGCGTTCCCTCCATTGCCATCGCTGATCCGGCTCATCAACCAGCTCAAGAGGTCACGGTGCAGGATGATCCTCGTCACACCTGCGTGGCCGAGGCAGATATGGTTCCCGGACCTTCTGGACTTGTCAGCCTCCCCGTCAATCAAGCTGCCAGTGGACGCGGATCTGCTCTCCAGGGAAGGAGGCGCAATCCTCCATCGCGACCCGAAGTCGCTGAACTTGCAGGCCTGGCTCCTGCAGCATTAGAGTTTGGAGGATATGACATACCGGCCGACTGCAGAGAGGTTCTTGCAAAGGCCAGGGCGTCCTCAACTCTTAAATGCTACGGACACAAATGGAAGAGGTTCTCTGTCTGGTGCCACGCACAGAAGATTAACCCTCTGCGGATTACGGCTCCCCAAGTACTGCCGTACCTACTGACGCTGGCCAAAGCTGGACTGGCGCACGCGTCCATCAAGATTCATCTTGCTGCGATCTCCCGATACACCAGAACCACGGGGCGGACGTCTTTGTGGTCTCATCGTCTGGTGAAAGAGTTCATGAAGGGACTGTTCAGATCGTTCCCGCCGGTGAAGTCTCCGGCCCCGGCGTGGGAGCTCAACGTGGTGCTGACCAAGCTCATGGGACCTCCGTTCGAGCCTCTGCACTCGGCTCCGTTGAAGTTCTTGTCGTGGAAAACAGCGTTTCTTGTGGCTATCACCTCCGCACGACGGGTGGGAGAGATCCAGGCCCTTTCCTGCAAGGCCCCGTACTTGACTTTTCACAACACGAGGGTAGTGCTCAGGACGCACCCCTCCTTCATGCCCAAGGTGCCGTCGGACTTCCACCTCAACAAACCCTTGGTGTTGCCTGTTTTCTTCCCGTCGCCGGCTGAAAGGACTTTGCACTCGCTGGATGTGGCTAGAGCGCTGAAGTTCTACGTGGACCGCACGAAGGGTTTTCAGAAGACGTCACAACTCTTTGTGAACTTTGGACCTGTCAATCAGGGGAAGGCTCTGTCGAAGGCTTCCATTTCCAGATGGCTCTCCGGCTGTATCATGTGCTGTCATCGGTTGGCAAACCGACCCCTGCCTGGCCGTCCGAGAGCCCATTCCACCAGAGCGATCGCAGCTACCACGGCGTTCCTATCTGGTGTGCCCTTGCTGGACATCTGCAGGGCTGCTACGTGGAGGTCGACGCACACCTTCACGAAATTCTACTGCGTCGATCGGGATTCCAGGGAGGAGTCCAGGGTCGGCCAAGCAGTGCTGCGCAACCTGTTCGCCTAAGGTGAGCCTGGTGAGGAGGTAAGATTTGCTTAATGTTGAGTTTGATGTGATGCTTAATGTTGAGCCTGATGTGATGCTTAATGTTGAGCCTTTGCCACCTCCTGTGGTTGTGCATGTGTGTACTGCTATGTATTCTTTATTCATGAGCATGTGAATCCATGCCAGACCCCATGCTGGAGGAGGAACAAGTTACTTACCTGTAACTGTTGTTCTCCAGCATGGGTTTGGCATGGATTCACATGCGAACCCTCCCGCCTACCCCTCTGCGGCTCTTCACTTGGTCATACTGCCACTTCACGTGCTACCAAATCTGAAGATGGCTGCCAGAGGCGGGGCTTAGGTAGAGGGCAGTCATTGGCTGTGGTCAGTATGACGCAGAGATCAGTGATTGGTTACTACTACGAAAGACAGATCAGAAACGAAACTGATACTGGTTTTTTCTTTACCGAGGATTCCCAGCCTGACGACGGGGAATATTCATGAGCATGTGAATCCATGCCAGACCCATGCTGGAGAACAACAGTTACAGGTAAGTAACTTGTTCCTTCTCTTCCCCTGCGCTGTTCTTTTTCTCAACCTCTGCTAGTACTAGTTCAATCTTTCTCAGTTCTCCCATGATGGACTTGGGCACACTTCCTGCTTGGGCTGTCATCTCTCCCCTGTTCACCACTATAAATGTCTCCCACACCGTTCCCACTGAGCTAACACTGCCTTCATTGATCTTGACAATTCTTCAGTGTGTTTCCGCATATGCTCCTAAATGCTGCATCTAGCAAGGTTTTGCTACATAACCTTCAGGTCGGTATGGTCAGTCTGGGAGTCGGTCTTACCCATTTGAGTTCTAATGGGGTGTGATCTGACAGTACCCTGTCTTTGTGTAATGCTTCCTCAAACTCAACTTTGTGTTCCTCTCCCGTAAATAATCTTACATTGTGTACAGTTTGTGCGGAGTGTAATGGTGCGAGTATTCTCTTTTGGGTGCAGCATCCTCCAGATGTCAACCAAGCTAAATGACTGTTGGAGGTTATTTAAAACATTTGTGGTGGGGTGGGGGAGTCTCCTAAACTTGTCATCCAACCTGTCCACTTTGGGGTTCAGTGTGCAATTAAAGTCCCCTCCGCACAATATTACTCCGGTTATGTACGGGCCTAACCTTATGTATACTGAGAGAAAATAGGTTGTAGCCTCGTGGTTCAGTGCATCGGTATTCACAATGCTTACTTCTCTATTTTCGAGCATGCCATGGATCAGTACAATTCTACCCTCATCAGTCTTCGTGTGTAGTATCTTTAGTGGGACTGTGGGGACTATCCATATGACGACCCCTCTAGAGTAAGTTGAAGACGTGGATCCCACCACTAAACCACCCCACTGTTGTGCTATCTTGATACTTGTGTCCATGATACTTGTGTTGGAGCGTCACTGTTTGTTGCCCGTTTACCAGGCTTCTATTACTTAAGGTTATGTCTCTGGTTGTGACCATCATTAGTGCCATACCATCTGCTTCCCTTTATCACCCCTTAATAAATCCCCGCCCTCCCCCTTGCCCAACTGTCCCATCCCCAACTTAAACAGCCCAACTATGCAATGCATGCTCAGACAAACCTGCCTCTGCTCCCTTCTCTCCTGGTTGTCAGACCAGGCGTATGGTGCCCAGCGGTTGGGTGCTTAAGGCGCATCGTAACAGATGTGACATCCTACCCTCCCCACACACAACTACTGGCGACTCCCCCCTACGAAGACTGTGACTGCCCAGCTTGTGCTCCTGCACACTAGTCATCATATTGTTACGGTCATGGTTTTGTTCAGTTACTGATGCATGTCAGCTGTGATTCCAGACGTCGTCTGCTGGCTGGATAAGACTGTTGTTTGACTGGGCTTCCTGTCTTACCAGTGGACGTGTCATGCTTGTCCTTATCAGACCTTGCAGTGTCATTTTGTGCTTGTCGTTGATGCGTTCACACTATCTAGCTATTCCTGGGCCTCTTCTGGATTGTCGAAAATAGCGCATGACCATTATGTAGTATCTTCAGCCTGGCTGGGGCAGATTAGTGTATATTTCTGCCCAACCTTCCTTGGTCTTTCCTTTATCGCAATGAAGTGGGCTCTGCGTTTCTGGACTTGAAAGGTATAGTCATATATGGATTTGTATGAGTGCGCCCATTCTCGAGAATGACAAACTTCTCCCTGTCCTGTTCAATATTTTTAGTAATGATAGGCCGGTGGGTGGGGAGTTCCCCCGGAAGTGGCTTCCTGATTAGGGATCGGTGCGCATGCTCCACTTTGAAGCCTTACGCGAGGTTCCCTAGGTCCTAGTTCTTGCAGCAGTAAGTTTTCAACGTAGTTAGTGGGGTTGGCACCTTCCATACCTTCAGGCAGTCCGAGGATCCTAATGTTTCTTCTTGCACGCTCTTCTGCATACTCGGCCCTGTCCTCAAGCAGTTATACCTTCTGCTGTAATATTTTAACTTCCGACGTTGTCTTGGAGATCTTGTTGGTGTTGTCCGTAACCTGCGTTTCCAGCTGTCCTGTGCATTTTGCCAATGCATGCACGTCTTGTCACAGCAAAACCTTGTCCACCTTCACAGTGTCTATTTTTGTTTCCAGCACTGTTTTAAATGCTACTGTTGGAGCAAGAATCTGTTGGTTCCCTTTGTCTAGCATGTCTACCGTGATTGCGGTCTGCGCTAGCGATCATTCTCCTCTAGGGCTGTCTTGGCCTTTAGTGAAAGCCTCCATGGTGGTCTGCTTTCCCTTTGCTTTGGCACCTTTGGACGCCATTTGCACCACAATTCCTACTTGACGGATTCTTGGCCAGTTACTGTACCCGGGACGCATACAATTATAGACCGGATTTTGGCAATGTTCTCAGCCCCTGAGCAGCGCACACTGCGCCACGTGCACCCACCTCTGTTACCTGCGCACAATGGGGTGGTGTTATATTGGAGTGTTGGCATGGCACAGGTTTGCTTATCTGTCTCACTGGGCCGCCTTTTTCCAGTTGGCGGTTTATGCTCCTCCCCACTTCTCTTGGTTCTTTCTACCACCTGTTTACAAGTGTGTGCTGGAGTGTGTATCAGGTGCTTACTCTTGTTGCAGCTTCGGGTTTGTACTTTGTCTGACCTCTTGTATATGGCGGGTGAGATCTTGCCGGTGTATCCGTGTAGCACAGGTCTGCTTAACTGCTTGCTGGTTTCCTCACTGCTTGTCAGTCCAGCCTATGTGCCTCGCCGTTGTCTGTGCAAATGTTGGGTTACCGGTTTGTGCACTTTGCACTGCCTCGTAGCAACCGTTCTGGTGTTCCCGGTAGCGTGCAGAGTGTGTTAATAGCTTTGCTGCCTCCCTTGGTTTATTTAAAGCATGCACGTTTTCTTTTACTTTACCCCTAGGACGCTTCCGGTAGTGCTCTTTCATGAGTTCCCCATCTTAACTGTTTTGCTTCGTGGGCTGCCTTGTCTGTTTCCCCGCCCACCCGCTTTGTGTTTTAGCACCTCCTGGGTCAATGGGGCCTGCGTACTTGGCATCCGATCTCCAATCCCTCTGGGCTACGGCATTGCGGTTGCTCTTCTGCCAACGTCTGGTATGCTTAGGTGCCTTCCCGCGCTGTTCTCCCTCAGACGGATGCTCGTCCACAGCTCTGCTCTCCGGTGTCGCACACCAGTCCACAGCACACACTGGCTGCTGCACTGGGGTGTTGCCAGTGTTCCTCCGTGCTTGGCAGGATTCGTGTTGTACAGCTTACATGAAAGCAGTAAGTGTCCCGTTGCAACACTACCTCACGGTCTCGCGCTTCAAGCACTTTAGAATACTTGGATGGCCACATTTGCACGCCTTATTCAACAGATCTACGTCGGATCAGGCATGAGCTTCAGTGCAGCATGTCTTCTCTACATGGCAGTTGGCCACACCCCCCTTCCCCTAATATTTCTATAAGCCTTTTTAGTAGTTAACCCTCCGTTCGTTTCCATTTTTTTCATTGTTTCCTTCAGTTCACCCTCAAGCACGGACTCAAAGGTTCCCTGTCCTTTGTCTACGGGCCCCCTCTGAAATAAGTTCCCTGCGTAATGCTGCTTTAAAAGCATCCCATAATGTGTTTATCGCTATTTCCCCTGTGTCATTTACCTCAAAAAATGTCACCATCTTTCCCCCTATTTTCCCCCTTACTACTTAGTCTCGGAAAAGTTCTGTGGGACAAACCCAAGACCATGGTCCTCATTAAAACCCCAGCGGTAGCTGTGCCGGTAAAAATGCAGGGGGGGGGGTTGTGTTTTTTTCCAGCGTCTGGCTTTAGGGAATCACCGCAGCATTACAACCCTGGCAGTCCGTGAAGCCAGGCGCCGGAAAATGTTACTCCCTATTCCCATTTGAGTCCCATAGGACTCAATGGAATGGGGAGGACGGAAGCACTGGCACCGTGTGCAACAGCAGTGCCAGTGCTTCAGTCAAAGTCTGTGGGCGGCTGCCATCCCGCCCGCCAGGTCTGACCTAGCGGGCGGGATGGCAGCCGCCCACAGAACTCTGAGTGTGCTGGTCCGGTAACAACAGTGCCGGTATGCTTACCAGCACAGTTGTTACCTGACTGGTACACTCATAATGCGGCCCCATATCTTTGATGTTGTTGCAAGGGAAAGCTCTATTTATAAAGGCGCATGGTCTGACAGTGGAATTGGATAGATCTCAATTTTTGTAATATAGCCTAACATAGTAGATGACCAGATATAATCTATACGGGAAAATGATTTATGGACGTGAGAGTAATGAGGATAGCCTTTCTCTGTCCCTTACGTCCATGATTGCTAGTTCAACTTTTAAATGAAGACCGCGTGAGGGAGGGGAATGACCATATTCGGTCCTGACGCTTCTGTCCCGATGTGGGTCCCATGCTATATTAAAATCTCCAAATATTAGCTGTTGCCCTGCCATAAATGTTTCTACCTCCGCCAAAGTCTTTCTCAGAAACCCATCTTGACCAGTGTTGGGGGCATAGATCGAAGCCAAGGTAATCTTTGTTGATTCTACTTCTGCTAAAATAAATATCGGCCTTCCCTGTCTGCCATAGTGTTAATTATTTTGAATTGTACCCCATCCTAATTGCTATTAAAACACCAGCCCTCTTGCTGTGCGCACTGGCTTGTATGATTGTGTTCTAAAGCTTGATGGTCGGGCAGATATTTGTACCTCCGTCCCTAAGTACCGCACGGGCAAGGCAAAGTACACTGCCTGTGCAGTCTTTAAGGCCACAGGTGTTGTAAGCCGTCAGACAGGAACTAGGAACACCGGAAAACACCCCAGGAACCACTGTAAGGCAATGAATGGTTGTTAACCAAATGAAAGGACAACAATGCAATGCTAGCAGTAGAAGTATTAAAGCTTACCCCCAATGTACAATAATGGTGCCTTGAAGGGACAGCTAACAGGTGGCAAGGTAAAGAGGCTAGGTGAGAAAAAACACCTGGGTCGGCTGACAGAGACCAAACAGTATGGTTCCGACGGTGTAGTTCAGGATACGTAGTTTCAAGGTGCCGAGATTGAACAGAGGCAGTCTGGATGGCACCGAAAACAAAGTACCAAAAAACGGAAACCAGGGAATAGGCAAATCAGGTCCGTAGAACAATCCGAGGTCAAAAGGAGGAACAAACCAGAGTCCGAGGAACAGGCAAAATCAGGTCCGTAAAGCAATCTGAGATCTAGGTAACCGAGAATCGAAGAGTAGCAGCAAGCGTCACAAAGTCCCCACGGTAGTCGGCTGTGAAGCATTGTTTCCATGTTTGCGGCCGCTTTTATACCTGCTTGAAGCCGTCACGTAACATGCGGCCGATCACGTGCTGTCGGGGTTGCTGTAGGAGGATCGGAGTGTGCCGCTTGAAGTCTGTACAACGAGGAAGCTGTCGGCGTCTGAGTCTCCATGGCAACTGCCAGCGAAATGAAGGACGGAAGACTCCCGGGCAGCCAGCTGTTGTTCTTGATCGCAAGGCAGGATGCAGTCGCCTTACTGTGTGCATCATGAGTGACCTTGCAGGTGGGTGTAGGGGAGATCGAGTGCGTGCAACTGGGGGTGTAATGCGAGAAGTGACCGGGGAAGTGATGCGGGGCGTGACATTTTGAGATAGTGTCGTATATGGAATCTCTGCTTGTCTTGCTGTCTTTTATGGGTTTCCTGTAATGCCAATACGTCTGTTTTTTTTTTTAGCTAGAAACCCCTCTAATTTCCTACGTTTTATTGGGGTATTTAACCCTTGGATATTCAGTGATCTACACTTGAATGTATTTACTTTTTAATGTTACACTTACGTGCATTGCCAAAGCCAAAACATTGTTCCTGTTTTCTGCTTCCTCCTCTTCGTGTGGATTTCACCTTACTTTGTACTTTATGCCACCCCTGATTTATAACTCTTAACTCAAAACTCCCTCACCCTCCCCTATTCCTCCTTCCTGGTGTGTCCCATAGTACCTTCGACCACCTGGCCATCACGGTGGATCACCAATTCCACCAGGGTTCCTCATAGGGTATCCTAAAACGCTCTTCGCCTCCTCTCCGCCTATTCCAAGTTAAGTGCCTCGCCCCAGGCCTCAAACTATTACCCTTTCTTCTCTCAATTAGTGTCACTTTTTAGACCTTTATGTCGGGCCTTTAAGGCGAGGGTTCCTATGATGCCAGCTTGGTCCCTTGCGTCAAATGGTGCCTGCATCCCCGCTCGGTCGTTCGCACCGCACAGTGTCGCAAGGAGTGGATGGACCGGGTTGTTGTTGACTCTGTGAGGTTTCCCCTTCATCTTTAATATTTAACAGTTCCATACTCATCCTGGGAGGTAATCTTGTGCTGCATCCCAACTACTGCAAATGTTGCGCCAAATGGGAATGTCCATCTGTATTTTATCTTCCTTTTTTATATAGTTTTTACCACAGTCTGCCTTTCCCTGCGTTTTTGAAGTGTTTTTGGAGAGAGATCTTGATATAGCTGTATGTTTGAGCCCTTGTATGTGATCGGATCTGCTTGTCTGGCTGCCTTTTTAAAATGTGCTCCTTTGTGGGTAGTCCCCACACGTTGCCAACATATCTCTAGGGCGCGACCCTGGATTGGATCTCTTTGGGCCCACCTTGTGGACACGGTCCAAAGTTATCTTCTCCTCTTTGTCGTTACCCAGTAGTAGTTTGAAGATGGAAATGACTGTCTCTCTTAATTCAGGGTCTCCGACTGATTCAGGGAGGTTTCTGACTTGACTGTTCGCCGTGCAAGACCTATATTCGAAAGCTTTGTATTATATTTCAAGATTATGCATCAATATCGCCAGATGTTACATCAATTCTGCCGACTGCGCGTTTTCTTGCGTCATTTCTTTTATCGCTCTTTCATTTGCGTCTGTGTGCTCACCCAGGTCTGTTAGGTCTTTTCTAAATTCTGTAATCATTTTGTTTAATCTCCGATGTGAATTGAGTTTTAAATGCCGCTTTGAACCCTGAAAGTCCTGGGAACTCTGCTCAAAGTCTTCCTTGGCTCCAGCCATTGTTATTGGAGTGGCAGTTGCTCGGATAGGGTACTTAGTTGTCGAGTCCTGTAAAGTTCTAGCCCAAATGTCTTGTAACAGATTTTCTTATGTGATTTGAGGATTGGAGCATCCGGCCAGAGCAACCTTCTTTTTTGTTCCCGGCATAGAGTACTTTCCTTGGCGGAAAAACTTCCTGCGCGTCCGTAGCGTAGTCCAGGTGGGCTCACCTCGCTTGTTGCAAGCAAGATTACTAAATTACGCCTGGGGATGTGCAAGGGGGCACGACCCTATGTCCTGTCTTCTCCCGGTGTTTGATGAACAATAGCTGTGATCATAGAATTGGATGTTGACGCTAAGGCGCTTGAAAATACTGCTAGTACACAGCGTTCTATATCAGTTGCTTAGGTGCAGTAGGGCACTGGATCCGGTGCAAATGGTATTGTGATAGCCCTTGAGTATACAATTGCTGCAGGCTCAATGCCAGGCGTTGCAATGCTTAAGGATATAGTAGTATAATGGTCAGATGCCAATGTGGATGATGCGCTAGTGGAGCACTTGGTATTTCAGCAGTAATCCATGATTAATCCTATGATTCAACTATGGCAATGCATGCTTGCTTTCTTCAGAGCTAAAGTGCTGGGCATCCGGGGATGCTAATGCCAGAAGACACAATTTTAATGTGGCAATAACTGTTGATTCAATAGGTGATCCCTCTGCGGAACATGTATGTCCAATGAGTGCTACAAACTATATGGATCTGCATACAGTACAGGTTCAGCAATTGGTCTTGAAGGTGAGGGCACTGGGGTTATTTAAATAATGAACAGCTGTTGCAGACGTCTTTGTGCTCATACAGGAAGTTTTGAGTTGTGCACAGTAAGCAACGGTTCTGTGATTGGTGGCGCTGCGGGTGCCGGATGCAGTACTGCAGATTCCGACACTTGTGCGGCTCTTTCAGGTTCTTTTAGTGCCGTTACAGTGCAGGTTGGGGCCAGTGAGATTTTTTTTTCCTCCTCTAGTATTGTAGATACGCCAGGCCTTCACTACTCTGGGGGTGAGACTATACCAGCTTTTATGCTGACATTCACTCACTTTTCACCCACGCTCGTCCCTGGTTCTGCCAACCCAGTAATCAATGCCCCGGCTCTGTGTTAATGAAGGGGCCGCACAGTAATGAAATAGGTACAGTTCAGCCGCATCCTGAACGCGTCCCTTACCACCATTTATGCCGCTGTCTGTCGCATAATAAGTGTGAGCCGGGTTCCCGGTTCACCTGTGCTTATTGTTACTTGAGTCCACCATGCAGGATCTCGGGCGAGGTCGGACCATTTGTCTTCGTTGCTTCTTGCCCTGTTGGCACTCTTCACCTCGGGATGGCGGCGGAGGGGACCCAGATCCCAACACCACTGTCACATCGCAGGGAAAGAGGCACAGCTGCTTCAACAACCTCTCTATTTGCCGGTGCAAGTTATGCTGGGGCGAGGTCCTCCTGCACATATCTCTAGTGCATGGCGGCCATCTTGGAATCCCATAAATTATCAAGATTATATATATATATATATATATATATATATATATATATATATATATATATATATATACACACAGAGAGAGAGAGAGAGAGATCTGTCAAACTGATGCATCTTGTGCAGAAACGTGGACTCTTGCAGCTTTCTCTTTGAAAGCTAATCGTTAGAAATGGTAAATCTCAAATATGATAGTTGTGGTTATTCTATGCCACATGTTTGAATAATGGTGTACCAATGGTGTAATAATGGTGTATCAAGCGACACAATGGAGTACAGGTGACTTCACTTCTGATTGGTCCTTGTGTGCCAGATAAGCCAATCGGAACTAGCCGGCAGACGAATGCCGGCCAACCTCCCTGGCCCCACACGAAGACAAGGAAAGCCTTCCTCTGCCTACATTCTCTGAGTCACCCCGCCAGCACAGGCCTTGCCAGCTTCCACGAGGAGGGAGCTCTCCCGAGCAAGCACGTACTGAGGGTAAGCCCTTGGGGCTTCTGGGGCCCACCACCACCATCATCATCATCATCATCATCATCACCCCAGCCGATGCTGAACTGTAGCATCAAAAGTGTGCTCTGTATTTCGGGTGCAGGGCGATCCTTGTAAGACTGTGTGGTCGCATTTGCCCCCCTTTCCATCATCTCTGCCTGTCCTCTTGGCACTGGAGTGCCTTGGTCCTGTCAAAGACTTCACTCCTGATGTAACGCTCACCTGGTATCCACGGGGACGTCACTCAGCCTGTTCTGACCTCTTACGACCTCAAACCCTTCCCTGGAGGCTATTCGACTGGCGACTGGGCCTGAAACACAGGATTGGTAGAATTTAACTCCCTATTGTCTCTGTGTGCTTGAACCCCTTCTTCCCCGGGGTCCAACCCTTCCCTTTGATCCACAGCTCACCTTGTTTTCTTGGATAGTGTGCTCTCCGTCCTGCTTTCAGCGCAGGGGCTTGTTGATTGATGCGGGCTCGTTGCTGCCTAGTTACTTCACTGGCAAGAGTCTGACAGGTAAGTATAATGAGTCTTTTGAATAGTTCTCTAACTTCGTTCCTTTCCTTCCTTAGATGATGGCCGGCGTCCGGGGATGGCAGTGTGCTGCTGAGATGAGTAGCGCTGAAGGTGAGTGAGAGCGCGATGCACCCCTTTCGTATTTGTATTGAACAGAGTTATTTTTCTGTGTCTTTTAGGTGCCGCAACGTTTTCAGCGTGGATGCCGGTTATGAAGAACAAATGCGGTGGGTGCGCGGTATGCGGCGCCTCTAGATGTTTTCACGCTAACCTGTAGTGTCTTTTCCCTCTTGCAGATGGATGAGAAGTTCCGGATACAGAGTTCCCCCCAGAGCGGCTGGGATTCAGGTAAGCGTTTGAAGCTCGAACAGTATTTAAAAATAAGCAAAGATTTGCAGAATGCTTACTAATGCCTTTTTTCTGTTCTTTTCCCTTTTCCTTAGGAAGCGGCGTGCCGGGATGGGAATGACACCGCCGAAGATGCCCGCAGAACAGAAGAAGCGATGAATGATGGGCAGAAGCACCGCAAGGTAAGGCTGTTCCTAACGGTGTTCTTGTTCTTGCAGGAGCTGAGCGCAGAAGAAAGATGCAGGCCTACTGGAGACCGATCCGAACACGGTGATTGTCACGCTGCAGGTGCAGAAAACGCAAAGCATGTTTCTAAGCCTGGGTGTGGCTTAAATAGTCTCTGGGTATCCCAAGTGTGTCTGGGCTGAACCACACCCAAAAGACCAGACCACACATGCAGTTCTGAGAACCGAAATATGTGGGGGCATCAATCTTGTCCCCATCAATGCACTACAAGTCCAATCCCCAATGTTATCCTATGGGAGTGAGTGAGTGAGTGAGTCTGGTGCCACCAGTACCAAGTCTGACTCCAAGTGGGTCTTTGGAGGGATGGAGAGGCCTTTGAGGGCCATGTAGGTGACCATGGCCTGGCTCCAGCCTGACATCTTGGAGGGCTGGGGACATGAGGGGTAGGAATCGCGACAGCACTGCCCCCCCCCCCCCCAAGGCCCCTCTCAAGGTGGCTTTTCTGTCTGGTCCTGGTTTGGTTGGATGGTTTTGATTAAATCATCTAAGCAAGCTAGGTGCATGGATGTACTCACAAGGCTCCCATGTCCTGTCTTGTGGACCATACCCTTTCCAGTCTACTAAGTAGTATAATTTGGATCTGACGTACTTTGAATCTAGGATGTCCTTGACTTTGAATTCTGGCTCCCCGGCGACTACTACTGGCTGCGGTGGCGTTGCTACCTGGGTCCCAGATTGAACAGGTTTAAGGAGAGACACGTGGAACACAGGATGAATCTGCATGTTTGACGGTAAAGCTAGTCTGACCGCCACAGGATTTATCACGGAGGTGACGGTGAATGGACCCAGGTATCTTGGACGGAAAGTTCGGGTTCCTTTAATGGACATGTGTTTAGACACCAGCCAGACTTTGTCTCCCACTTGGTAGCTGGGGACCTTTGCTCGGTGTTGATCAGCAAACTTCTTTTGGCGATTCTTAGCTTGAAGTAGGTGTTCAGCTGCCCTTTTAAAGGTTTGAGAAATGGTTGTGTGCAAGGTTTTGACTGCTGGCATTTCCAGGGTTGTAGGAACGTCCAGCTCAGAAGTACGTGGGTGCCTGCCATACATGGTATAAAAGGGTGTCTTGGCAAAAACAAAGAGGTGATGGCTGGAAGGTTTAGAATTAATCTTAACCACTGGCAATGCTCTGGGCAACTCTCCAGACCACCGTTCTTCGCCTGCCAAGCCCTTACAGAAGGGGAAAGACCATATGCAAATCAGGCTTGGCCCCACCCCTTCCAGCCATCACCTCTTTGTTTTTGCTTTGTCACCCCGAGTGGGACGGGTATGCCCAGACGTGGGTCCCGTGCCTGCTGGGCCTAGAGACCCAAGCTACTCCTCACTGATGAGCCCCAACAAGGGTGAAACATGTTTGGGGATGCTTGTGGTCTCGTGCAGAAGGGATGTGACCTAGCAGTTCGGGCTGGACTTCCCCTTTTGGGGTGGGGCCAAGCCTGATTTGCATATGGTCTTTCCCCTTCTGTAATGGCTTGGCAGGAGAAGAACGATGGTCTGGAGGGTTGCCCCGAGCAATGCCAGTGGTTAAGATTCAGTCTAAACCTTCCAGCCATCACCTCTTTGTTTTTGCTTTGTCACCCCGAGTGGGACGGGTATGCCCAGACGTGGGTCCCGTGCCTGCTGGGCCTAGAGACCCAAGCTACTCCTCACTGATGAGCCCCAACAAGGGTGAAACATGTTTGGGGATGCTTATGGTCTCGTGCGGAAGGGATGTGACCTAGCAGTTCGGGCTGGACTTCCCCTTTTGGGGTGGGGCCAAGCCTGATTTGCATATGGTCTTTCCCCTTCTGTAATGGCTTGGCAGGCGAAGAACAATGGTCTGGAGGGTTGCCCCGAGCAATGCCAGTGGTTAAGATTCAGTCTAAACCTTCCAGCCATCACCTCTTTGTTTTTGCTTTGTCACCCCGAGTGGGACGGGTATTCCCAGACGTGGGTCCCGTACCTGCTGGGCCTAGAGACCCAAGCTACTCCTCACTGATGAGCCCCAACAAGGGTGAAACATGTTTGGGGATGCTTGTGGTCTCGTGCAGAAGGGATGTGACGTAGCAGTTCGGTCTGGACTTCCCCTTTTGGGGTGGGGCCAAGCCTGATTTGCATATGGTCTTTCCCCTTCTGTAATGGCTTGGCAGGTGAAGAACGATGGTCTGGTGGGTTGCCCCGAGCAATGCCAGTGGTTAAGATTCAGTCTAAACCTTCCAGCCATCACCTCTTTGTTTTTGCTTTGTCACCCCGAGTGGGACGGGTATGCCCAGACGTGGGTCCCGTGCCTGCTGGGCCTAGAGACCCAAGCTACTCACTGATGAGCCCCAACAAGGGTGAAACATGTTTGGGGATGCTTGTGGTCTCGTGCAGAAGGGATGTGATGTAGCAGTTCGGGCTGGACTTCCCCTTTTGGGGTGGGGCCAAGCCTGATTTGCATATGGTCTTTCCCCTTCTGTAATGGCTTGGCAGGCGAAGAACGATGGTCTGGAGGGTTGCCCCGAGCAATGCCAGTGGTTAAGATTCAGTCTAAACCTTCCAGCCATCACCTCTTTGT
The DNA here is from genome assembly GCF_040938575.1 of Ambystoma mexicanum. Lineage (NCBI taxonomy): Eukaryota > Metazoa > Chordata > Amphibia > Caudata > Ambystomatidae > Ambystoma > Ambystoma mexicanum. Next base: position 593,828,180 of record NC_090932.1, read on the forward strand.
TTTTGATAAAAGGGTGTCTTCCCAGTGCTGGTGTGTAGGGAATTATTATAAGCATATTCAGCTATCCATGATAGGTCGAACCAGCTTGGTGTAACATGCAACGCAAATACTGCTTGAGCGTCTGATTTTCCTCTCAGTTTGACCATCCGTTTGGGGATGGTGACTGGTGGATAGCCGGATGTCGATTTGGGCCATAGAGCAGCATTTTCTCCAGAAGTTAGATACGAATTGAGTACCTCGGTCTGACACCAAAACTGAAGGAAACCCATGGAGCCATACAATGCCTTCAAGAAATACCTTTGCCAGAGTGGAAGCATTTGGGAGCCCCTTAAGAGGAATGACATGTGCCATTTTTGAAAATAGGTCCACGACCACAAGAATAGTGTGAAACCCTTGACTGGGTGGTAAGCCAGTAATAAAATCTAGGGACAACGTGTGCCAGGGTGCTGGTGGGATTTCCAATGGTTGTAATAGCCCAGCCGGTTTCTGCTTGGATGACTTGTTTTGAGCACACACTCCACAAAGATAGGATGAATTGGATAATGCCTTTATGCCACTTGGGCCACCAATAATTTCGTTTTACCTTGGCTAGAGTTTCAGCGATTCCGGGGTGGCCCTTGTTCAAGGAATCATGATAACCGGACATGACTTGATCTCGTAGTTCTTGGTTTGGTAAGAATAAACGATTCCTGAAGTAGGGCAACTGATCTTTTATCATGTAATGTTCTCCTTGTGCACTCCACGCTTGTAACTGCTCCCGACTCATCAGGTTTTGGATTTCTTCATGCAATTCTTTCTGAGTTATGGTTACTGTGATTCCTAGGAGCTTATCACTCAGGATGATTGCTATTGGGTCAGGGGTCTGATACCGTTGCTCTTCCACCCCCATACGGGAAAGGGCATCGGCCTTCCCGTTTTTCACCCCTGGTCGAAATGTAATCACGTTGTCATATACAGCAAAAAAAAAAGAGCCCAATGTAGTTGTCGTGAGGATTGGGCCTTTGCCGTTTTTAGGTACTGGAGGTTCGGGTGGTCAGTTATTACGGTGATTGTGTGTCTGGTGCCCAAGAGGTAGTGCCGCCATGCCTTAAAGGCTGACTTAATGGCCAGGAGTTCTTTGTCTGTGATAGCGTAATTGAGTTCTGGGGGTGTGAATTTACGCGACCAAAGGCAACAGGGTGTAACCGTCCCGTTTCGGGGTCCTTTTGTGAGAGGACAGCTCCCATAGCCATGCTTGAGATGTCCGTTTCCACCAGGTATGGGAGATCAGGGCGAGGGTGGCGTAAGATTGGGGCAGATGTGAATCTTGCTTTGAGTTCCTGGAAAGCCTCCTCGGCTTCTGTTGTCCACTGGAACTTTTTGCTGCTTTTCCTTAGTAATGCCGTGATGGGATGCACGATTTGCGAAAATCCTGGGATGAACCGGCGGTAGAAGTTTGCAAAACCCAGCATACTTTGAACCCCCTTAAATGAATTTGGGGATGGCCAGTTCAGGATAGCATCTACCTTGTGTACATCCATTCAGATTCCATTCGGGAAGCCCAGGAATTCCACCTCGGAGACGTGGAATGAGCACTTTTCGAGCTTGGTGTAGAGCTGGTGTTGACAGAGTTTCTCCAGTACGGATCGGACGTGTTTAACGTGGTCCTGCTTTGATGCGGAATATACTAGGATATCGTCGATGTACACAAGAGCACAGACATCAATCAATTCCCGTAGGACATCGTTCATGAAGTATTGAAATGCAGCAGGCGCGTTGCAAAGGCCAAAGGGCATTACTTGATATTCGTACAAGCCGTATTTGGTGCGAAAAGCGGTTTTCCATTTGTCCCTCTGTTTTACGCGAACAAGGTGATATGCCCCCCTCAGGTCTAGTTTTGTGTAGATTTGGGCATCTTTGACTTGATCAAGCAATTCGGGGATCAGTGGCAGGGGGTAGCGATTTTTTACGGTAATCTGATTCAGTGCGCGATAGTTGATGCACGTTCTCAAGTCCCCCTCCTTTTTCGGTACGAAGAATAGAGGACTGGCTGCTGGAGACTTCGAGGGACGGATGAACCCGTTGGCCAGGTATTGGTCAAGATAGGCCTTCAGGTGCTGGTTTTCTGGTTCTGTGAGTGCGTAAATTCGCCCACAAGGGATTTGTGCGCCGGATATCAGGTCGATTTGGCAATCGTATGGTCTATGCGGTGGCAGGGTATTAGCCTGTTCTTTCTGAAAGACATCTTGAAAGTCCTGGTATTCACTTGGTAGGGTGCCGATTGCCACAGTCGCAAGCGTGGAGGTTCTGGTGTCTATTGGTTGTTTCTCTTGGCGATAACGTGTGGGCGCAAGTCTCGGGAAAGGCCAATTCTTTTGCTCGCCAATCGATTCGAGGATTGTGAGCTACCAACCATGGCATTCCCAAAATCAACCGGAACTGTGGTGCTTTAATGAGGTTGTAAACGATAGATTCCTGGTGTCCATCCTGGCACCGAAGGGTTAAAGCTGCAGTGCATTGGGATACTGGACCAGAAGCTATTTCTGTGCCGTCGACAATGGTAACAGTGTCGGTGGTTGATTTAGGGCGTAATGGAAGCCCCATCTTTGCCGCAAGATCCTGGTTGATGTAATTCCCAATGGCTCCACTGTCTATGTACCCTCTTCCTTGTCCGTGGCCCCTACCGTTCTCCTCGGTGGCTTTACAGGGCACTCTTTAATGAAATGACCTTCCACAGTACAGACATAACTGCTGCTGTCTTCTTTTATGCCTTTCCTCTTTAGTCGAGGGGGATCTGACCCCCCCGATTTGCATTGGTTCTCCTGAACCTTCCGTTGTTCGGGCAGTATTGTCCTTTGAACGCACATACATAGGGTGAGGGTCCGGTCTGGTTCGATCTGCTCTTCGGTCTTGCAACCTATGATCCAGTTGAACAACAAGGTCAATCAATTCTGAGCCGTCTTTCAGGGGGGTTCACTACTTGTGCGAGAACATCCTTGAGCTCCCCCCGCAACTCCTGATGAAATAGCGTGGTTCTCTTCTCCACTGGCCATTCTGCTTCAACTACGAGTCTATTGAACGTGGCTATGTATGTTAATAGGTCTTGATTCCCTTCGCGTAGAGACAGGAGTTCGTTGTCTAATGCCTGCCCATGAGTACGACAGGCGAACAGCTTTTCCATCTCATGCTGAAAGCCCCTGAAGTCATGCAGCAAAGGCTCGTCTTGGGCCACAAAGGGTACACACCAGTCCGCAGCGCTACCACTCAGGTAGGATAGCACAAAAGCGACCCGTGATTGGTCATTCGGAAAGGCCCCTGGCCTACAAAGAAAGTGCAGGCGGCACTGGTTCTTGAACGTTGTAAACCTCTTGATCCCCTGTAAATCGTTCGGGCGGGGCCAAGGGAACTGGCCCAGGAAGGGTTATCTGAACGGGATTGGCTGATAGCGCTGGCACGCTTCCCGGCAATGGTGCATGCCCTGCTTGTGACTGGAGAAGTTGCCATCTTAAATCATCAGTGCGTTCTTTGGCTACTATCAGCTATCTCCTCATGGTGTTGGTCTCCTGCCTGGCTGCATGTACTTCGGAACGTAGATGCCCCACCATGTGGGCTAACTGGTCGGTTTCTGACGTTTCCATGACGCCCAGGTGGATTTTGATGTGAGGCTTTGCGTTCTGTAACGCTCACCTGGTATCCACGGGGACGTCACTCAGCCTGTTCTGACCTCTTACGACCTCGAACCCTTCCCTGGAGGCTATTCCACTGGAGACTGGGCCTGAAACACAGGATTGGTAGAGTTTAACTCCCTATTGTCTCTGTGTGCTTGAACCCCTTCTTCCCCGGGGTCCAACCCTTCCCTTTGACCCACAGCTCACCTTGTTTTCTTGGATAGTGTGCTCTCCGTCCTGCTTTCAGCACAGTGGCACGTTGATTGATGCAGGCTCGTTGCTGCCTAGTTAATTCACTGGCAAGAGTCCGACAGGTAAGTATAGGTAAGTATAATGAGTCTTTTGAACAGTTCTATAACTTTGTTCCTTTCCAATCCACCTGATTGGGCCTTGTGTGCCAGATAAGGCCAATCAGAACTAGCCAGCAGGCGAATGCCGGCCCACCTCCCCAGGCCCCACTCTTAAGGCTCCTGTCTGTCCTTGTCAGTGCCTGGCCGGGCTTGCAGGCTTCACTCTCGTACATCTACAGCCAAAAATGCTCCTTCATGTTGGATATTCCTTCAAGCCACCTCTGGACTGTGACATCTCCCCCCCCCCTTGCCATCACGTGAATACTGTTGCTTGGTGGCTGCTTTCTTTACTTGTCTCACTGCCTCTGCCTCTCCAGTCATTCACATTGGAGATGTCCCCTACACTACGGTGAGACTTCACTCTGCTTTCACTCCCTGAGCTGCATTTCTACTGACCCCATTGTTGTACTGCTGTGCAGCAATTCCTGTGTGTTACGCCATAGTTTGTGTCTATTAATGCAAAAATCGAATTTGTGTGCCTTCATCCTACATTGTTTTTGTTTTGTACTCCTAACACCCACTTGGCCAACTGTGCATCAGTTTCAGAACTGTGCATTGCAACACACACAACTCTACCCCCACTCTCGCTTTCTCTCTGCCTTTCACTTCCTCCTTTCGCTCCGAGATGGCGCTCTCCATCTCCCCAATCTATTCCTCCATCTGCTACACCTATCCTCCCTCTCTCTCAAAATCTGGATGGGAAAAGCATAATAAAGATATCCTTGCTGCAAATCCTGGCCTCCCAATTGCAGACACCTATGTCGGTGCATCCTCAAGAGAAATCTTCATTGACATCCTATTCTCTGTCCTATCTCCTGACCTATTTACCTCTCGCCTCCCTGCCACTCTACCACCTTACTCTTCCATTAATGGCGGCACCAAGTGGGAAGCCCTCCTTGCGGGCTTCTTCTCATCTTGCTGGTGCATCAATGTCTACCTCACAGGCACAGTCCTGGTTCAAGGCCCTCAGGCCAACCACCTTCTATTTGACTGGATCCTGCCTTTGCTCATCAATTTTATTCCTTCCCCTGCCTCTCCCTCTGCTCCACCACTTCTGACGGAAGCCCCACGCCCGACACTCCACCCCAAAAAACCTTCAAAGGCATCGTTTTTCTCCACCGGGCGACTCTCAAATCACGCTCAGCCATCAAACACTCTGCCGACATCTGTCTTCTCCTCGAAGACACTGACCTGGACATATTCGCACTCACTGAAACTTGGTTCAACGCTGGCTCAGTTACTTATTTTCCTACCTGACGGCTTTAAGATCACTTGAAATCCTCGACCCCCCACCGTGCTGGCGGTGGGGTGGGGTTGCCTTAATCTTCCCAGAGTTTATTCCTTCTTCTGTCCTACCCACTCGGTCCTATTCATCCTTTGAGAGCCTAGTATGCAAATTGGTCACCTAGACCCCCCACCTTGCAAGCAACCACCCTCTTCACTGACCTCTGCTCCTCCCTATCCCTCTCCATTCTTCCCTCTGGCCCTACCCATTCTGCAGGGGCTACACTATATGCCATCATCCACTCCAACCTCACTCTCTCTACTCCCCTGGTCACCCCTCTCTCCTGGTCAGATCACTTTCTCCTCACCTCACACCTGGGTCCCTATGGCCCTGTGACAACTCCTCATCAAGCCCTGCCAACCTCGCTCACGAACATCTATCTGATGTAACGAGTGTCAGCTGCTGCCTTCTCTTCCACCTTCATTCCCCCTTGCCCACCCAACACAGGCTCTACCACTGATTCTGCCCTCAGCAACCTCTATCTGCCTATTACCAACACTCTTGACATCCTTGCCCCAGTTATGAGGCTCCACCTCCAACCTGCCTCCAAGCGTACCACCGGGTACGACACTGAATTTGCAGGACTGCTGAACAGAAGTGGCACACTTCAGGCTCACCCTCTGACAAACTGGCCTGCCACCTTATCCAGAGATCTTACAGACTCCATCTGTGCCAAATAAAAGAGCCCACATTCAGGCACGAGTGTCCAATGCATCGAACAACACGGCTGAACTCTTCATTTCTGCAGGGAACTTGCCAACCCGTCCACAGTATCGTCTGCCCCTATTCCTTCCCATGCCCTTTGTAATGCACTTGCCTCTCACTTCATTTCCAAAACCCAGGACATACTAAACAGCCTTGCCACGCACTCTTCCAACCCAACCCCCCTCCTCTGCCCCCTCTACCACTCGCCTTCCTCCTTCGCTCCTGTCTCCCCTGAAGAAGTCACCAGAGTTGTGAACTCCATGAAAGTCTCTTACAAACAGGTTGCACCATGCTCTTCCAGAACCATCAAGGACAACGTCTCCTCTCTCGCCCCTGCTCTTGCTGATCTCTGCAACCACTCCTTTGCTACTGGTTCTTTTCCATCCTCTCTTAAGCACTCCCTTGTGCGCCCCATCCTTAAAAAAAACCTGCAGACCCTTCCAGCCCAGCCAACTACCGCCCCATTTCCATCGCCCCCTACCTGGGGAAACTGCTCGAAGTTGGCCCTCCCCCAACTAAACGCTCATACCGAACTTGTTGGCGGTCTACACGACCACCAGTCTGGATTCCTAACATCCAGAGGCACAGAAACTGCTCTTCTGAACACCCGTGAAGAACTGCTTGCATCCCTTGATTTTAACTCCTCTGCTGTCCTCATCCTCCTTGATCTCTCTTCTGCATTTGATACAGTGAACCATTCCATCCTCGTAAAAGGCTCCATGATCCCTTATCGCGGAGCGGCACTGGACTGGCTTACCTCCTTCCTAACTGACTATTCCTCTAAAATAATTCTGGGCCTTTCCTCCTCCCCTACTTCCTCCTCCACCTGTGACGTCCCCCAGGGCTTCATTCTTTCGCCTGGCTCTAACATATACCAAGCCATAAATTAGTTTTGAAAAATTGATTAGACTTTGCTAATTAAAATGTTTGTGATTAGCAAACGCACCGATTTGATTAGCAATGGCATACTAATATGTTTAATGTGTTTTCTGAAGTGCTGTTGTGAAAGTGCTGTGCTCTGCGGCGAGCAAACATTTGGAGGAAGATTCTGAAGAGGCCATGACCATTTCAAGTTGGCGGGATTTAACCCTAGGACATCCGAGTAGCACAGATGTAAATTTAACGACCCTTGGACATCAGAAGTAAGATTTGCCCTGATTTGAGAAAGACACAGAGGTGTCGAAACACGTGTTATCACAAAGGGCCTTTTTTCAATATTAAATAACTTTTGTTAACCACCATGACGGATCAGTACTTTATGACTCGCGGAATCAATATGAATATGTGGTATCCTCAAATTCAATATGGCTCAGTAACAGGTGTGTGAGAAACTCAGCACATATAAGGTTTTTCAACAGAGTGGAGGAACTCAATGTCTCTGTATATTCCCACACCAATGCCCAAAACTATTGATCACTACTTTGCGTACATATCAAATTAGTTGTGGGTATTCATTATGTAAGAGGAAGGAAAGTAAAAGACTAAGCAGAGTGGATGGTGTAGCAGACAGAGAACTGCATAAACTAGGTGGATTGTTGTTTGTGGCCATCTCACTTTCAGGGTAGCTGGTATAAAGCAGTGTGAGAAGATAGAATGTCCAGGAGTATAGTCTCAGCTCACGGGTCAAGCACCAGTTGCAGATGTATGCAACCAGTAGATCACAGTACTAGGTTTGCCATTAAAAGTATTTGGCCGTTTAATCACGTACATTTTCAAAAGGGTTCTCTCGTGAATATGATGCATCTTCCCCAATACTTTCTGAATACTCATAAGGCATAGTAGGTTTGTAGGTTTGTCACCCTTCACCTCAGTTCTTAATAGTATGTTGTAATGTACCCTCCCTGCCCTGTGGGCGCTTTGAAACAGTATATTCTTATTGTATAAGCGCCTAACAAGCAAACAATAAATAAATAGAAATCTAGTTGACACTGAGGTTTAAATATACTAACCTAAACTTTATTGTAAAGCATGGAGACATTGCACTGTTTTACATTAGCAATACCTTGATTATGCATTATGTAAGGAATGGAATTGCATGATTGTCTTTTTAAAAATATAAAGTTAACACATATTGGTCTTTGCCAGACAGGATATAGTTGGCTTAATACAAGTGCCATCCTGATTACTTCTGGCTTGCAATTATTTGAAGAAAAAAAGTTCTTGACTAGCTCTCCCACACAGGCCTGAGGGCAAGAGCGGAATGCAGGGTGAGCTGTGGTTTCATTGAATAGGGTAACTTAAATAGCTATCTTTGCTCACAAGTGTCAATTTAATTAGCAAACCTACAGAATTGCATAGCAAATTGCTATACAACAGTACATATTTTATGCCTTGTAAACCTTTCCCTGCTGGCACACCTCATTTCCTCTTTCTCCCCCAACTTCCACTGCTATGCTGACGACAAACTCTTCTTCAAATTTCCTACTGGCGCCCTTGCACCTTCCTTCATCACTGATTGCCTCTCTGCCATCCAAGCCTGGGGCACTGATAATGACCTCTGCCTTAACGCCAGCAAAACAGAAATTCTCCCTATTGGGTCCCCTGCACCCTACTTCTTCCCTTCACTCTGGCCTTCCTCAGTGGGCTCTCCCCTTATCCCCTCCTCTGAAGCCAGGCATCTTGGAGTCCTCTTCGACTCCTCCCTTTCCTTCATTCCTCATATTCTGGACATTGTCAAGAAGTCCCACTTTCAGCTCTTCCTTCTCAAAGGATCTGTACCCTTCCTCACCTTCCCCCAGAGACTCAATGTTACCTTTGCTCTGGTTATCTCCAGGCTAGACTACTACAACCGCATCGTCCTTAATCTTCCTTCGTCCACCCTGTGACCCCCTCCAGCTAACCCAGAATAGGGAAGCAAGACTTATCCTTGGCCTCAAGCTCAGGGACTGCATCTCTACTGCCCTACAAAGCCTTCACTGGCTCCCGGGCCTCAGCACAGATTAAATTTAAATCCCTCTGTATCATCCACAAGCTGTCTGGGGTTGGGGACCATTCTATCTTCAATGCTTCCTGACCAAATAAACCCCTTCTAGACTCATGCGTTCCTTTGGCACCAACTCCCTGCATGTGAAGCGGTTTGCTAAACTGAGAGATGGTTGTCAATCGCTTTCCTCGGCGGGCTCCCTTCTGTGGAATAGCCTCCCTCTCCCTCTGTGTCTTGAGCAGGACCTCCTTAAGTTCTGAAAAATTAAGACCTTTCGCTTTACCTATTCCTTCTTCTCCTCTCTTCCCTGCTAATCATACAGTAGCGTGACTGATGTCCAGGGCCCTTATGTATCCTCTGGGCCCTGACCCCCACATCTCTCATCCCAGCCACTGTCTATTTTCTGCACTTGCTTAGGCTCACCCTCCCCACGGGAGGTTGCACTTAAGTTTTCTTTCTTAGCACTTCACCCCGAGCACTTCTCCATGAGCACCACAGCACCTTTCCTTTTACGCCCCTCCCCTCTTGCACGTTCTGAACACCCACAAGGCATAGTAGGTTTGTTGCCCCTCCCTGTTATTCTTATGATTTGTTTGTACTAATAAAACAATTGTTTATCTTAGTTGTAATTCATTGTCTACATTGCCCTGCCCCCACCCTGTTGCCCTTTGGCCGCTTTGAAACAGTTTTGCTAATTGCATAGCATTAAATAAATGTTGGTAAACTAATTACTTTGAAAAAAATAACCTGCTTTTTATTGAAAGAAAAAACAAGCAATTCATATAATGGACGTTTTGAAAAAAAATATTTGTATTGAATAATTTTCCTGTTGAGAAATAATTAGTTTGGAAAACTTTTTTTGGGGGGATACATAACTGTTTTATACATCAAGCGTTCAGGTGTTTCTCTCCAGGCGGACTCATCTCCCAGTACATTTTATGGGAGGAATTCTTTTGTATCTGCATCTTCCTTTTTTTTTTTTTTTTTTTTTTTTTTTTTTACAAAGAAACAAGACAATGATTGAAGAAAAATAATATTAGATACAAAATGTGGAAAACTCTTGAGGTTATTGGGCATTAGCAGGATTGTACACACATTTTAAAGCAATTGCAAATCGGCTTATCTGTGAAATTGAACACATGGACGAATGGTGCCATGAAGTTCGTTCATGAGCACCATCACCATTCTAAGAACCAAACGTGTAAGGCACACTGCTTTGAAGACAGTATTTATTTTGTTGGCGGAGGATCATCTTCAGATATCTAGGTCTTGCACGTGCAGTTTTTGGTGGCAACGGTTAACTTCTTTCAAATTTGGGATTACTTGACAACTATGTCGGTTACACCAAGAGGAAACGTCTTCCATGCTGCTCTGTTAAGTCTCTGTGAATCTTCCTCCCGGTACCCTTCATCTCCCCCAGTTCTTCATGGCTTTGCATTGGTTGTGTTTCTTCATTCATGCATTCCAGTTAATGCATGAACCCTTGAATACTGGTCATGATTGTTGACGAATTAATGGAATTTATACTAAAAATCAAGTGAATTCACAAAATGTGTTAAAAACAAATACAGTAAATACATAATTCATCAATGGCACATTGTTAAAAAAAAGACACGAGTAGTGACATTTAGGATCAATAGCGATAACACAAAGCCTATAAATAGATACTCATGGAGGTAAGCACTTTGCAGTAGCAGAAAGACGGATTTAAACATACGTATTGTGCTGTAGGCGACAGAGTTAGAAGTATAGAACAAACTACGATTCGTGAGCGTCAGAAATGAATGGAACAAATGGTGAGACGCTCATCGAAGAGTTTTTTTTGTGCAATTTATATAATGCATTGGCATCTTGCGCATTTCCATGAAGACAAATGAATGCATTGCGTAGAAAGTTTAGCTCCATCGTGTACTTGGGTCATGACAATGGCGGTTGCTTAACGCATGCCGCATCTGATGTCACATAAAGTGATGTGTGCAATGAATTCGTCCTGGCAGGACACTTTACGTTTGGTCGATCATGCCGTGCAGGCGTTAACATTTTCACAAGATGGCAGCTAGGGACCAATGAGGTTCGCAGATATTCGTGTTTAGTAATGTAATTGATGGTTTGTGGAAAGAAATATTAATACGTCAATGTATGGTGTGATGCAGATGTCATTACGATTGCTTGAATTTAACACTTGAGTGAACCCTTGCTTGAAAGTATTTTGGCTGGACATGAGCACCTTTGGTCCTTGTTGCCCATGGTTTGATTTCTACCTTTATTTGGTTGGATGGAATGGGAGGAGGGTCGTCAGTAAAGGAATTTTAGCGTATTGGACTGCTGTTACTTTTTGTTGGTATTGCATTATAATATGGGATAGTAACTTGAATTTGGTTTTCTTTCTGTTTGTGCAATCTTTAAAACAAAAATCATAATAAAACATACTAAGGTACATTTACCAGTATTTCGGCACAGCCCCTGTAAAGTGAATAATTGTTGCCTGCTGGAAGGAAAATAAAGAATGTTCTGCCCAATACTCCCCATGTCATTCCATGAACTGTTTGTATATGTTCTAATGGTAATGTCGCTTCAACTTTCTTATTACCTTTATTTGCCATGCTCCATTATAGCTGCTACTTAACCATGTCACATATGGCCATCTGCAAGATGGGTTAAAATATGCATCCATTTCAATTTTTTAACAGCTGATTTGAGAAATTGTATTTTGGCACTGCACAATAGTGGATATCTGTATGAGTTCCAGTGATGGACTGCAGTGTTCTTGCTGTGGAACCACTTTTTCAATTACATTTTGTGATGAGCCTCCTTTAATTGAAAATGTTAAAAGCTTGGTTTTGAGAAAGCAGATAAATGTGTTCACGCACCAAGTTATTTGTAACCAGCATTAACCTATACTAGGATTTATAGTAATTCTGTTCTCAATGTTGTCAATTTTTAATCTGCTTTGTTTGTTGATAGGTAGAGCTCTTCGTTGAAATAGTCATCATAAGAAAGAACGAGCAGCACAAATAACAGCCAAGACAATGGAGTTAAACGATGACCTGCATCCCCTTGCTCGCTATGTCGTTCACCTTTCAATGGTGCTGTACACAATCATTACATTTGCACCATGGTACATCCTGTCGGGGGCTCTGGATAGACAAATAAAGGCAAGAAGAGTGAAAGCTCGTCCAGTGCAACAGCTGCCTGGGAGCCCTTACCGGTCTGTCAAAAGTATAAAAAATTTAGTTGCAGTATTGTATCCAGAATGTGATACACTGGACAAGGTTTTTCAATATGCTACCCAGAAGTTTGGAAGTTTAAACTGCTTGGGAACACGTGAACTTATAAACGAGGAAGATGAAGTTCAACCAAATGGAAAGGTTTTTAAAAAGGTAGGTTATAATTCCATTTGAAATACCTTGCAAGTGTGTTCTTGTCTCCAGTGGGAATCTAATCGCCTTGTTCAAGTGTAAAAAACACAATGCACGCGGAACTCAATGGGTGTTTAAATAGCAAAAAAGTGACAAATTGCAAACATTTCTGCATTCTGTGGAGTTTATAAACTTCATTACAGTTAAATGGTAGGTCTGAATCTTGCTTCTGTGGAATGTATTTAATTTGGCTATTGAGAGCAAAATAGTCTTCAAAAGACATAGCACTGTAGAAGGTAGGGGATCAGATCTACCTGTTATTTGTAGCAAGACTGATAATCTAGGAATCCTTGATATATGAACACGTTGCTAGAGACCAGAGGCAGTGTCTGCCATTGTGCAGGAGGTTAACATCTTCTCCGTATTAGGGTATCAGGTAATAATATCCCCAACAAAAATATCGCCGTAAATATGGCCGTTTGGTTCGCCATAGGCAATATTTTTATTGGGGATATTATGTGGATGCGGGGGTGTCCCCCGCAGGGTCCATTGTGAATTTCGCCGCAAAAATATGGCGATATTTTTGTATGGCGATATTTTTGCGGCGAAATTATCACATGGAACCCATATTAGTGGATCATCCTCATCCAAAAACAACCCAAAATTCAAATGAAAGGAATTAAAAAGGCACTTTTGACAGTACCGTTCGTTTCAGTAAAGGGGCTCCATTAGAACAAGCAAAAGTATGACATTACTTTAGGGAGTCAAAGCATGCAAAATAGAGTATGCAGAGCTATTCACACAAGCTGACCCTTGCACACTTAGGGAGAGTCACATTTTAATGTGGAATATTTGGCAAATTGTAAGGGAGTTGCTGTGACTGCGTTCAACTAAACCAAAATTCAAACATGAGATCCAGTGTTGCGTGTTTCACTAAAGAAGCACACCATTTTTTTTTAAATTAAGTATTTGCAAAGTACACATGTTTGTAGACCCGAAACTAAAAATTGAGTTTGATACCAATGGTCTCCAAACTTGGAAACTTGCGTCTTTGGAGAGACTACCTCCAAATCAAATTATCAAGCATTATTGTATAGGTGGGAAAACACAATTGGTTTCCAAGCTATTCAAACAATTCATGCCCTAGGGTCCATCAACCTGGACCCCATATCGTGTGCAAGTATATATGCTTTTCTTCCTTAACTAGTAAACAAAAGCAGTAAAATAAAAGGCAAGGACCATTCCGAAAGTGACTAGCAATGTAAATAGTAAAAGTCTGAGTTTTTGCAATCTGCTTTGTATGTTACATTTTGCGCCTTAAAAGCTGCTACTGCTCTTTCTCCAAGAAAATCAGACCTGTTTGTGACAAGGGTTACTATTGGACAAAACCTCTTGAGAAGGGCGTGTGTGCTTTGTGGCGAACCAGAAGGAGGAGTCGGACTAAGTTGTGACATCTTCAAGGGTTTTCAGTTAAATAATAATCACTTATCTAGCCCTACAGCTAGAAGTGTAATTCCCTACCTAACAAACAAAAACTAATGGTGCTCGTCAAAAGTCCCAAAATAAATAGTCCTTCGTTCAAAATCTACTTGTTACCTGCCCCAAGCACTTAAAAAAGTAACAGAAAATAGGCCAGAGCAATGCCTCTATCCTTGGCTTTGCCTGACCCAATGGTTTGGATCTCTCTCCAAAAAGAATTTAAAAGGAAGTCAAGTTCTGGATCTTTTTCAAAAAAGCTTTTTAACAGTTCATCATTCCTCTCAATGTATTACTAGGCAATTGGTAATCCCCTTGTTTTGGGGTGGAGAACTGGTCTAGAACCCTCCAGCTTCTTTGTTTGCAGATTTGACTCTCAATGTTTCGTGTTTCTGGGGCTTCCCAAAGTCCTTTGCCCTTTTATAGATTTACTCCAGCAGGGTCTTGCTTTGGTACTTACCCACATCAACATTTGAGTTTCCCCAGCTCCCGTAACCCTTTTGGCTTCCCCAGTCTCGGATTTGACTGGTTTTCTATTCTTGGGCTCTACAAAGCCTTTTGGCCCTCAGGTAGGCTTACATTAGCGGGGCCTCGATTGGGCGTCTGCCTGTATCCAGCATTCAGGTTTTCTTGGCTCCGTAACCCTTTTGTCTTTCCCAGTCTTGTATATAGTGGTTTGCCCCTCTCCTTGGTGTTACATCTTCGGGAGAGGTCGCTTTCCTTATTCTGCCCGGCTCTGCAGTTGTTGCTCTTCTCATGCAGAGATCTGGGATCTGACACCTCCGCTGCGTTCTGGTCTCCACATCATTTTACGGGCCCCTTGCCCACCACAGCTTCTGTGTGGTCACGCCACTAGACGAGATTGTCTCCTTACCATATCCGTATCTAGTTACTTCGGCTTTGTAGCTGCTCCGGATGCCAGTGCTCTGGCGTCTTGCTAGCGATCAGCTCGCAATCCATGCTTCCGCCAGCTCTGCGGTATAGCGTGGCTCTGCCCCTCTAGTACTCCCTCCCTCCAGGATTCCCTCCTGCCAGAGCCTCGCCTCGGTGTAGGATTCTCTTTTCCATTCAAGGTTCCTCGTCTTTATGTACATAGTCACAAAGAAAAGGGGCATGTCATTCCTCTTTGACTGTGGAGCTAAGTAGGGATCCAGCAATACCTGAAGCCAAAGAGAATGAAGAAATGTTACGATTTGGTGAGTCCAAAACAGGGTTCTCTGTCTTTCCAAATCCCATGCAGACAATGTATTCTGAACAGGGAGTTCCTTACAGGAATGGGAGACCTTGTCCTCAAGAGGGGAGTCACTCCCAGTGAGGTTCCCCTTTGCCAGACCCCTAGGGACGATCTTGCATAGTTGGCTCACCTCCATAGCCTCAAAGAAGGTGGATGCTCTCAGGCGAGAAGGGGCAAATAGTCCAGATTTGTCATAGCTTATACAAAAGAAATACCTAATACGTGAAGAAATAAATACAATTTATTGATGCACATTACATTGGGTTATTATTTGAGATTCAGAATTAAAAGAATTGTTTTAGAGTACGTTACTTCCCCCATTGTTTATCTGCTCCTAAGGATCAAAGTGTGTTCCTCGTATTACAATGATTCTTCCTATAAACTAATATCCTTGGCTACACAATGGCCAATAGTTCCAATTAACTGGTTAACGCATGCTTTGACATCCGCAGCCCAGGTAAACTGCGTTTAAAGGATTCCTTCTCTGATATCCTATCCACAGTACAGCTGTTCTTCAGAAATCTTTCCACTGCCAGGGGGCGCAGCTTTGCATTGCCTCCAAATGACAACTCTGAGCAGTCTGACATGAAACCCGGACACAAAGTTGTCATGTTTTTTGGTTAAAAACATTTATTAAATAAGTGGTTTGGGGAAAATGCCTCTCCTGCTGTATTCTAAAGAGGAACTTCCCTACCTAGAAACATAAAATTAAGGATCTGGCTGTGTCGGTATCTGAAAAGCCGTCCTTGTGTCCAAAATGTCCTATTCTGACCCTCACACTATAAACAATACAACAAGAGTACAAGGAAATGGCTTTAACTTGATGTTGGCAAAAGTGTTCAAAACAAGTATAAGAATGAATCCAATAAAAAAAAAAATGTCTCCATGGTAAAGACCCTTGGATCCGTAGGGTGGTCCCCTTCCCCATGACTCTTAAATAAAATGGCGCAAACATTTCTCTCTAGCTCACAGTTCCTTTGTGTCTTCACTTGTCTAAAAAGGACTTGTTTAAGCAATACATTCTGCAACAGTCTTTCTGTAGAATTTCTTGTAACTGTGCAGATCGCACGGTATACTCCCCTGCCAGGAATCTTCATTCAATTTCAGCTGCGTGGTGTACTCTACTGCCAGGACTACTTATGTGTTTCACGGTTCTCTGGCTATACAACAGTAGCATATACCCTGAGGTGCTTAGTATATCAGTCTGTGGTAAAATGTGCTCAAATATTTCCCCCACACTGGCATCTCATGCATCTGTAGTCGCTTGGGGTTTGCCTTTGTGCTTTGCCTTGACTGCATTCAAACAAACTTTGGGTATTTTCTGCATCAACAATTTTGCACCATTCAAACATTTGTTGATGCGCTTGTCTGAACACCCTGGGGTCCCCAGCTGCTTTGGGCAGACTCACTGGTTCCTTTCAGTATCTCTGATTCTACTTGCGCCTCTGCATTTTGGTTCCTTCACCCGTTTTCAACTTTGGAGTGTGTGGTTGTTCTTCTAGCATCCTGCGCGGCTCCGCAGTCACTAGCTGGCTTTCCTTTTGGGGCCAGATCTGAGAATGCCCTCTCTTTGAGCGGCCTAACATCCAGGAGCTCCTGCACGGCTCCCAGCATCTCCACGGCCCTTCTTGCTTGCGCGCAGCGTTTCTCCTCCTATTTTGGCGGCCTTCTCATTTCCACCACACCTGTCTGTGTGCCTCACGTTTGTGAGCCTCAGCATGGGGTTTGTCTTCTCCTGCACTGCTCGATCCAATAGTGTGGTTGCCATCTTTAAATGTCCCGCGCACTGAAGACTAGCTTGCATGTTGTACTTCGAGCTCCTGTCACTTTTCACAAACTCCCTCATCCTCCTCGTCTCAGTACCTGGGTTGTTCTGGGAGTTGGAGTCCATGGATGTCGTTGGACCTTTAACTCTTAGATGGGTTTTTATCAGTGATTTCACATCAAAAACAAAATGTATGTGCAAGTTGTGGGTATTTGGGTCAAAGGTGGCAGCCTGACCAGAGTATTGTAGAGAAAAGGTTTCTTGACTTCCTCTACAAGGGGGAACAGTTAGTCAACAATAGGCCATTACGGTCTTGGGTGTCAGAGGGCCTTTTGCATGGGAAAGGAAGGGGGTATACTGTGTCTCATCCAAAGAGGTCATGGAATCCCACTGGATGTTGTCTCCTCCCATGTTATCTTCCCTCCTATACCGCCGCCAGGGTCAGGATCAGGTAGCGACTGTCGTCACCTGGCCACTTGGGAGGAGGTTCTCGCTAGGGAAACCATGATGCCGCCATTGGATTTATCACACAACCCTACGCACCCCACGCTGGACATTAAGTCAGGGCCAGTATATATTGAGGCACCATGCCTGTGACCTCTGTTCCTTTTTTTCTGCTCCTGCTGTTCGCTTCAGGAACACGCTCGAATGAATCTTCAAATTCATCGTCATGCCCCAACCCTTTGAAGACCTCAGGGTAAACCATGCGTGGATTGCATCTGGCAGTTGTCTGTTTTGGATCCACACTGGATTGTTTATACTGCTTGGATGAGGAGCTCGATACCCAAGGTTGTCATGTCAGTCCATGGCTCTTAGGCCCTCCGGGAATGGGCAGCAACACTTTTTATCTTCATTCATGAAATGAAGGGTGATATTGCGCAGTCTCGTTCAAGGTCACATGGCGCAGAGCATTGGTCCGAGAAGCGGTCCCCTCTGCATAAGGAAACAAAGCCCCGAAAGAGATCCTGCTCTACGAGTGGATCCTTGCACCTGCATTCTTCCTCATAAAACTTGCATCTCGAAATTGCCACTACGCCATCTCTCTTGCACCTCCTCCTTCCAACAAAGCAGACACAACCATATCTCCCCTAACACCTATCCACCTGGTCGCTCTTCCTCATAGACTCAACCTCTCTACTCTTCGTTACCTCAACTGGTTATTGCACTCTGGAATGCCCAATCTGCATGCAACAAGACTTCCTTTATGACAAACTACTTTCATGCCTGCTCTCCTCCCCTAGACCGCTTTGCTCTCATTGAAACCTGGATTTCTCCATCTGACACTGCCCCCCTGGCAGCCCTACATAACTCATTCTCCTCGTCAGAGAGGCGGAGGTGGACTGACAGCTACTCTCTTCCCACCTCAATGCCTCACAAATCTCCAATACCACATCCTCCTACCTCTTTTGAATTCACTATCACTACAATTGCTCTGCCTCACGTGGTTCACATCATCTCTATGGTGCCACTGGACCATTCTTTGATGAAATTGGGCAACTCCTCGATTCTCTTTTCACTAAACATCACCTCATTCTTTTAGGTGACTTTAACCTTCCCTCTCCAACCACTTCTCAGAAATCTGAACTTCAGTCTTATCTTAATGACTATCGATCTTATTCATCCCCACCTCTCAGCCACAAATACTACTGTCACACCATCCCTGTCTGATTATTCCATTGTTTCCCCCACCATCTCCTTTCCACCCTCTGACCTCTCCTCACAAGTTACCCAGTGTTCGAAATTCCCAGGCGCTGAGCGCTAAATAGCTCCTGGTTTGAGTGATTTGGTGCCTGGTGAGGCCTCCCACTAGGGCTGTCAGGAGCTGTAAAAGGCACCTGCTCGAAAAACTGATTCTGTAGAAATTGCCTGCCACCACCACTAGATGGGAGCAGAGCATAACAGGAGCTGAAAATTGTCAGGAAACCTGAAGTACATTGACAGATAGATTTGCAGTGGCTCCACCGAATTAAGACAGCCCCGTTTAAACTTCAAAAGATACATTCGATTTCCTCAGTTTCACTGGGACATCTAAGTTATACATTAAAGTTTGAATGGGGTTTGGTTAATTCAGTGAGTGTTGAGAGGTGTAAATCAAGCATTGGCGAATGCTGACAGTTTGGGGCACTTGCCAGGCACTGCTATAGTCATATTAACTGGCTATTGATGACAGCAGGTGCAAAATGGTTAGAGAACCTGCACATCCGATAGCAGTGCCTAGCAAATGCCTAATACTTGCACAAAAGCCAACACGGTTGTCTTTGCCAATGCTTGTTTTTAACAGGACTTTTGAAGACACACATGTTAAAACATTTTCATTACACCATTAGCGGGTTTACAACTCCAATTAAGTAATTAACTCTGACTGCTTTGAAAAAACATTGGCATGCATTTTGAGTTTTCACTTACAAATGGAGTCAAAGGGTTAGCTTGTTCTGTCTCAACCCAGATTCATTTTAACACAATACAGAAAGAATCATTGTATTCAAAATTTATTTCTACAACTAAGGACCCTACATATGACTAGATGTCCCTATAAAGAGTCTTACTATCCATTGGTGTGGTATACTATCCCTAGAGAGCGCTGCTGTGACGCCTATCTAGGTTAAGTGATAGACGAGAGGCTCGCCTTATCCTCTCTCACTACTTTTACTAACTGCTAAAATTCAGTGCACACTGTTTGGAAGTTGATTCTTTCCTTTTTATTTATATTGCTTCCGTCATGTGTGTCTTGTCAATACCAGATGCTATTTTGCAAATCAAATGTAAACACCCAATCCTCCTACTGGATTGCTTCATGTGTATATTTATTTTACCTTGGTCTTAAAAAGATTTGATTGTACCGAGCTCACAGGTCATTTTGTGTGCCTCAGGAGCCCTGAGCCTTTGTTGTCAACCGGTTTCAGTGGATTTAGAACCCTCTCTGCTTTCTTCAGGACATTAACTATGGCTTTAAATGGTCATGTTATATTCATTAAAAAAGACAGTCGTCTTATTCCTTGTCTTGATCTACGTTTTCTGGTCTAGGGAGAGCATCTCATGTTTTCTCTAATGGACTTTTTTTTGTTTCAAAGTACCCTAGAAGGGAATACACATAGAGGGGCACCATCAGTTTCTATCTCTGTTCAGATCTCAATTTGACATCTATATATTCATAATGGCTAATAAGAAGGTTCTTACCAGTCTTCATTTAATTATTCGCACTTTCGTTACAAGAATTGTTTGCTGCATAAATCCTATGGATCAATGGTTCAAGGTGAATATACTCTCATATTATCTCTAGTGTCCGTTAAGTAATTGTATTGGTTATATTCTGCAGGCTCTTCTTACCAGTTCTTTGTTAGATGTTCTTATTCCCGAAGGCATTTTGAGTGCAAAGTCTGATGGTAAGGCTTGATTAAAGCGAGCTCAAAGAGTTCCCATGAGGAGGTGTTTTGAGTGGGGAGAGGCAGGAACTGGGTGGACAAATAACCAAACACTGCAAGCTGTGTGTCCCTCATATGGCATTTCTCCCCATCTATACTCTGCAATCGTTTTGACTTCTATGTGTAGCAAGTGATGCCTAATAGCTCAAACAAAATATTTATTGTGTGCTGCGGCTTTCTTATGGGTCTACAGTATAAGCGGCCAGGACCTTTTTATTTCTAAGCTACTGCATCCGAGATCAGTCATTATAGACCTGCAGGCAGTGTTCCAGCTATTTTAATGGGTACTCTGCAAAGATTCCGCAGCATGTGCTGGACATTAATTTCCTCCATTCTTTTTTTTTTTAAAGCAGTACGTGTGTTGGACCTCATCATTGGTAACTACAGCAGATAATACAAAGGTTGTAGGAGGTGCTCATTTCCTCTTAAGAATTCTCACCTCTTGTTATTTGTTAATAATTGTGCCATTGCCCTGGGTAGAATCATTTGTGTTTCAAAGATCCCATTTGCTTCTCAATCTGTGCTTGCTCTTAAGTAAAACAAATGACTAACTATTGAGCGAATTAAAACTTTTTAAAGCTGACTGGTCAATGATGTCTACTTTTTGTGTAAACACAGTAGTGGTGCCAAGGAGTGGTTTGTCTGCATTACCAGCTATAATGGGGTTGTACTGCGTTCAACTGCAACAGTTAATTTGCATGTAGATTATTATTGTGCAGCAGAAAGAAAATGTACTACTGCTAAGGGGGTTCATCCCATGAGGCCAGGTATACGGAGGTCAATCTACAAAGATATTGATGTAAACTGCACGCATAAGTTTGAATTCTAGCAGGGCCGTATTTGCCTTTTTTAAATATTTAAACATATTTTTATTCATTTCAATAATTTGCACATTAATAATTTGCACATTACAGAAACAAAATCAGAAACCCCCCAAAGAATGGAATCCTTTTATACTTTGTCGTGGGTTCAGTTTTGTTCATAATGTCCAGTATCCTGATCTTGTGTGGGCACCACTGGAGCATATAGTCACTTTGCAAGTATGACAATACCAGACCTCATTCTTGTTTTAAAAGTATCCTGATTCCTCTGAATCTTATATTACCCATTCCAATTAAACAAAACTCCAAACTTGCTGTAGCCAGTCCTGGTTCGTGGGTATCCGTTGCTGCTTCCACTGTTGTGCTGTCACCAACCATGCCCCTATTAAAAGGGTCATAAATCCCTTTGAGTTTTTTTGTACGCTCTCGTCATTGGGTCCCACATACCACACATCCAGACGCTCTTTCCAAACAGCTCCACCCCCAGAACATCTTTTGCATCTGTGATTTCACCCCTGTCCAAAATGGTTGCCATACCGGGCAGCCCCACCAGATGTGTCCAATCCCCCACCATCTTACATCCCCTCATGCATTGGTCTGATGCCAAGGGATACATTGTATGCAGTCATTCGGGCGTGTAGTGCCATTGTAACAGCACTTTAAGCCACATTTCCCTCACCTTGAATGGAATGTGTTAATTTCGGGATGGATCCCCACAGATACTCCCAAAGTTTCCCTGGAATGTCCTCCCCAAGTGTCCCTTCTCCATTTTTTGTTCATGCATCTCAATTGAATTGCCTCTTCGTGGTCATTGAGATACCTATAAAGATTCAACACAAATTTCCATGAACCCTTAAAGGTTGTGATATACCCCTCAAATGGGGTCAGCTGTCTTCTAGCTGCTGCCTTAATATTTGGGTCGGTTAGCCAATGTTTCAGCCGATTGTACTTAAACCTGTCCCTTTCCGTTAGCCCTATATCCTTAATGCAATCCTCAAAGCTCTTAACGGTCTGTACCTGGTACATATCCCGGATCCTCTGGCATTCCGCCCCTTCCACGCTTTGAATGCCCCCCCTCTCCATTCCCAGTGGGAATTCCGGATTCCCAACCATTGGGTGGAATGGAGAGGGGTTCACTCTTTGGCCCCTCCACTCCACTGCCAAATCCCAGACCTCCACCCCCACTATTTCGCTAATCCTGGTATTGGGGTGTCTATGCTTTTTGCTTAGTCACAAGAGCCCTGAGAGGGATGATCCCACTACCACCTATCCTGTCGGGCCCATATTTTCTGTTGGCTTTCCGCCAACCATTCTCGCATAACCCGTAACTGGGCAGTGTCATATCTATGAAAATGTGGAAAAGCTAGGCCCACTAGTCAGTGTTGACATTGCCACCGTGGGTCGTTTATTCCTCCAAATATATGAAGACAGGACTCTAGTGAAGGACCTAAAGAAGGTCCTAGGGATCCTAATAGGCATCGCTTGGAAATAATATAATAGTCTCTGTAGTACTACTATCTTTATCGATGTAATTCTCCCCCAACATGAGATTTTGAGGGGGCTTAATTTCATAAGATCTGTTTTGACCCTGTTGAGTAGTTCCAGGTAATTTGCCTCATACCCTAATGTTCTTGTTAGGGTCACTCCTAAATACGCAATTCCTTTTTCCGCACTCTTTAAGTGCATTCGGGATCTCAGCCTGTCCAGTGTGTCCAGATGCACCGATCGGTTCAGTATTTCTCGTTTCTACCTATTAATTTTTTACCCAGAGACTAGCCAGAATCCTTCAAGTTCCTTCATCAGCGCCGGCAGGGAGTTTTCCGGGTCCGATAGTGCCACTAGCATGTCCTCTACAAACGCTATTGCCTTCTGCACCTCTCCCACCATTACTAGCCATTTTATCTGATCCACTTTCCTAATCCTGGCCAATAGATAGCATACAGCAGCAGGGACAAAGGGGCAACCCTGTTTGGTGCTCAGCCCAATTGTCACCTTATTTGACAAAGTCCCATTGACTGCAATCCCAATTGTTGGACCTATAAAATTGGCCCGGACCATTTGGATAAACCCATTGCCGAACCCCATATGCTTCAGTGTGCGGAAACCAGAGTCCATTCCACTCTGTCAAACGCTTTTTCTGCATCTAATGACACCAGCATTGCAGGGTTCTTGATCATGGCTGTCTTCTCTATTAAATGCCAGACTCTGCGGGTATTATCAAATGTTTGTCTCGAAGGTATAAACCCTGATTGATCCTGTCCGATTAATTTTGGCAACAAGTGCGTTAACCTGTCTGCCAGTATTTTAGTATATAACTTGGCATCTAGGTTTATCAACGATATTGGACGATGAGAACCTGAGGATACAGGGTCTTTAACCTGCTTTAGAAACACTACCATTTTAGCTTCATTCATCAACTGAGTAATGGAGCCCCTCGATTTAAATGTATTAAAATGTTTCGGGAGCTTTGCATAAATAGGACATGCAACGCTGGCTTAGAGAGTTCCAAGACCAGTACATGGCATCCTTCCAAACCAAATTTGAGATGCTGAAGGAAGAAATTAGGATATCCTGAGATTGTTTATAAAAACTCCACGGTGAAGGAAGAAATTAGGATATCCTGAGATTGTTTATAAAAACTCCACGGGTACCCATCCGTACCCAGGGCCTTATTCCTTTGCAGCGCTCTGATAGCTTTTCTCTCCTCTTCCTCCCTTATTTCATCCTCCAAAGACACTTTCCTCCTCAGTTATTTGCAGAAGCTATAGCTTGGCACGTTACTCTCCTGCTTATCCCCCCCCAAGGTGTTGTCTGATGTGTATAAGGTTCGATTCAATTCCTTAAAAATAGCCACAATATCCTCATTTGTTGTCTTGTCTTCCCCTGAATTATTCTGTAGCTTTATAATCGTCAGGGTGAGCCCCTTTTCCGTCAATTGCCTCGCCAACAGCCTGTCTGCTTTATTGGCCTTCAAATACTACCACTGCTTTGTGTAGAATATTGCATTCTCACCCTGCTTTGTGCGAAGCGTCACTAATTGACCCTGAATATGGCTCAGTGCCCTCCTTAATTTGTTCGGGTTTTTAGACTGTTCCCTTTGTATGTCTCTCAGCTTCCCCTCTAACTCCTCCTACTCCCACTGTTTATCACTCCCTGCCTTGATTGCCATACTGCCTTAAATGCATCCCAGACCATCTCCGGAGATGCATCCACAGTTTGTTTCCTCAAAGTACTGCTCTGTCTTGTCCCCGACTAATTAGGCTTGTATCCTATCGTGTAGGAGTTCTGTGGGAAACCTCCACTACCAGAGCCCCTCCCCCTTTCCCCCCCTATCCCCTGGGTGTTTCCCAATTTGATGGTCATCGAAAGCGGGGATGATCTGACAGAGAGATGGACGACACTTCAATGTCATTTACCTTCCCCACTAATCCTGTGTCGGCCCAGATGAGGTGTATCCTGTATAGGGAGGAATGTACCCGAGAGTAATAAGTATATCCCTGCTCTTGTCTTTTTACTGTTCGCCAAAGATCATGGAGGGCCATCGTAGTCTTTTTCCATTTAAGTGCCTTTGATGGGTTTGCGCTCCCGGTGTTGCTCTTATGCTCCTATCCAATTGGGGCACCCATGCCATGTTGATATCCCCCGCCAAAATTTTATTCCCTTTTGCAAAGTCTTCTAATCTCGACAGCACCCCCCTCAAAAACCCATCTTGTCTCGTATTCAGGCTACATACAGAGGCCAACGTGACCTTATCCCCTCCCAGGGTAACATTCAGAAAAAGGAATCTCCCTTCCTGATCTAACTGGGTCTCCAACACCTGTATTCTCAACCTATCGTGCAGTGCTATCAACACTCCCGCCTTCTTTTCCACCGCATTGGCCTGATGGAGTTGAGAATACCCTCTAATTCATATCTTCCGTTTGTCCCTTTTGCTTATATGTGTTTCTTGATGCATGTCAATAGCCGGGTTCTCCCACTGCAAAAATCGTTCAAATTTTTTCCTCTTATCAGGGGTTTTAATTTATATTAATACCTTAAGGGCCTTTATAATCGCGACTCCCTTCCTTCCCCCTACTACTCTACGACCTGCTAACCCATGTCTTTCCCCTTCTGGCGTCCCCCCCCCCCCCATCTGCCAATTTGAGCCCCCAACTTTCCCCTCCTCTCCTTCCCTCCCCTAAGGAAGGACCACTTGACTTTTTGCCCGCCACGCCTGGCCCTCATAAAATCCCAGAGATAATTTGTGGGGAATGCAAAACTCCACTTTTGGATTCCAAGCCCCTAACCCCGTAGCCCATGGGCCGCAAGCTACATTAAAACGTGCGTTATCCCTTTTTGGAGTTCCATGTTCATCCGCTTCTACTCCTTCCTACCCCCATCAGCGGGGTTGCGCGCATACTAGTTCCGCTTCATGTGTTGTCCCCCAGCCCCCTTATCTTTCATTGATATTGTCTTCCATTCCCATGGCTTCCTTCGCCCCCTTTCTCCTCTTGGTTGACATTCTCAACTCTCCACATTTCCTTCCTGCAGCTTCAGAATCTGTTCCCCTTCATTGCATGATGTGATCCTATGTTCCTGACCTTCCCATGAGAATAGAAGGCCAAATAGGAATGTCCATTTATATTGGACTTGTTTCTGTGTGAGGAATTTCACCAACGGGCCCATCGGCCTACTTTTTTGTAATGTGGATTGGGCCAAGTGGGCCATATGTCGCTGCTACCAAAACATCCTTTGGTTGCGAGCCCGGTTCCACTGCCCTCCGCGGGCCCACCCTGTGTATGTGATCAATCTGGGCTGCCTCTTCTGCGCCACTTTTGAGGATGTCTGCAAACAGCTGCTGGGCGGTATCTTTCAAGTCCTTGTCCTCTACTGTTGCAGAAAGATTTTTGATCCTAATGTTGGACCCTCCATGGGCGGTTCTCCAAGTCCTTGCACTGGAGTTCCAAATTATGCATGAGGCGGGATAGGTGTTGCAGAGTTTCATCACTCTTCTGTGTACCGTCCTTCATATTTTGGACCACCCTTTCCAATGTGTCAGTTCCTTCCTCCAGTTTTGCCACATCCAGTTTTATTTCCTGCACAGTTTGCTTAATTTCTTCCTACAGCATCTGAAATTTGGTTTGGAAGGATGCCATGTACTGGTCTTGGAACTCTTTAAGCCAGCGTTGCATGTCCTATTTATGCAATGCCATATTCCACTCTTGCTGGAATCATTCCTTCAGCTGATCCCAACTGTCCGACTTTTTTCTGGTTTGTTGGCGAGTCTCTGAGCCCCACAAGTGCTTGATATTAACTTCCTGGGGGGGTTTTCTGGTCTGACAACGCCTCTTTCCCTCTGCTCTTGGACTTGTAGGCGGTGCAGGGTGGGCCCTCCAGCTACACTATCTCTGATTCCAGGTTTGACCCTTATTCCGGCACACCTCTGCCCCTGTGTATATGGTTGCTGTGTCCCCTCGCTGTCCAGTATGCTGAGGGGCCCCTTACCTCATCTCTACCCCCGGTCCGGGGTGGAGGGTCCCGTCTCCTATTCTTCTTAGTGCCCCAAGCTCCACTTGCTGCTTCCTTAATCTCCTGGTGCCCCCGCTACTCCTCCCTGTTCTCCTTGTCGCTCCACCAGTGCTGGTCCTGGGCGTTGCAACACCCCGGTGCACTCTCGCCACACTTCCTAGTTGTGCCAGTCCTCTGCGAGTCCTCCCCCGCCCTCCTAGTCTCCGCCTTTACCTGTAGCTGTGCCGTTCCTTCTCCCGGCCCCAGCCAAACACTTCAGATGGGGGGTCTGCGCTGCACTCCGTCCACTGTTCCGTCCGCTGTTCGTGGCTCCACTTTTTCTACCTTTGTGCCCGTTTCCGTGGCAGTCTCCCCCCTCCTTCCTGCCGTAACTTTTTCACCCTTGGCCCTCGCTTTGGGTTGCGGAGAGCTTATCTGCTTGATCACAGCGAGCCCCGTCCTCTCACAATGCCTTCCTGTCTATAACCCTCCGGGTGGGGTCTCGCTACTCCTCCGCACTCTCTGCGATCGATACTGCGGATCTTCTAACCTCAGATCCTCACGTTGCTTTATTAACTTTATGTGCGACCCAGTGGGGACGAAGATGCTTACACATGTCCTCCACCGGCCGCCATTTTTGAATAGTCTTGCCTTCCCTTAAGCATTCAAAATGTGTTTAATTTAGTTTGATAAAAGCAACATCGGTTATTCTTAAAGGAATAGTGCGCTCAAATATTTTATTTTCCTGATCGTTTGGGCAAGTCGTTATAAGCATACGTTGATCGATCGTAAATATTTTTCCTATGCATCTTACCTTAGTTTTCCTCACTTTTACACATGTGAAAACGTCGTGTTAGGTGCAGCCATCTTGTGCTAATCCTATCCGTGGATCAATCGCCCGAAGTTCAAGTGTACTTGCGGCAATAAATCACAACACCCGCCCCCAAAGCTGACATCACTTGTCCCAACGATCTGCTCCACCTATTTTCATTACATTCATGGCCAGCGTAGCCCAATGTGCCACATCATCACCCACGCCCGGAAAAACAGGAAGATAAACGCAACATTAACACTGACATTCTCACACAGAGCGTACCTTCTGTCTTGCCCTAAATAGCATTTGCTTATTGAATATTTCAATAATACGTCAACAATAGTCTGCAATGTTGCAAGTGCTTTTATTTTTCAAAGAATGTTCACAAGAAATTGTAAGCTCCAGGAAGCGAACAATTTATTTGAATTTTGCGGATAAGTTGGAGCTGACTATGTTCTTTGTCCTTTTGTGTCCTTGTCTTGCTTTATGGAACATCAGCAAAACCATTTAATGACTGCCCTTGGTGTTCCGCGTGGGAGAAGAGAAGTCTTTTTTTGCATTTTGAAAGCTGAATGTTCTTGCTTCTCTGTGTTGCTACATCATGAATGCTGACATGTTGCTCCTTATTGCCGGAAACTCAAATGGACATATAGGGCCATATCGATCGTCCCACATAACGCTGATCGAAAAAACACTACTTATGGTAATCCTCCAGTGTTGATTCCAGAAGCCGTCTGCTGGCAACTGGAAGCTAGGGCGCGGGCAGTATGGTACAAAGTATCTACGAACAAAACACAATAAAAATACATTTCAGTAGCCGTTCTTTATTTTAATACGTATAACTCATAACTGTTCAAAACCTAATCATAAGCACAACACAACCAATATTTAACACACATATGAAAAAGGTGTACTACTTGACCACGAATTGCTTACAATTTGAGCGCTGTGAAGTAGGTGTAGCTCCATTGGGATGGAGAACCACACGGAGAAAACGAAGAACAAACATAGCAGCTTGAACCCAGGAAAGATGTTCATTGTAACAAAGCTTGCAAGATTACTGTTTGAAAAGCGATCACAGTGCACACGGACAACGTTTACCCCACCGTCAATTATATGCATACAGCACCCCACCCTACTCGTTTTTAATCCCAATAAAAATGTTAAGTAAACTTCAATTTACATAATTTCTGGAAATTCCATGGCTTGATTGTTTCCACAAGCAAACGCTCTGTACGATTTATCGCACACTTTCACACTAACTTGGCGGTACATGTCCGTTCTCAATATAGTTATCTTTTTTTTTCCTTCTAATCCCCCAATGTATGTCCTTCGAGCAATTGATGCCTATTGTTGAAGGCTAAATTACAATAAGGTACTTGTCCTATTCAAAGGCCGAGACGTTTAGCATCCGATTTCGGAACAGAATGCGGGGGAAAAAAGGCATTGAGGTGGGACAGTGTTTCAGAGCAGAAACGACAGCTTGAAACATCCATCTAAAGATATGTTACGCCACGTTAACATGTCTACATTCACAAATTGTGTGCGTTGATGAATGCACCAGTGTTTATCAGCTCTCAAATGAAATTCCAAATAAAGCTAACCTCACACTCCTCCAGAACTGTTTCATTCAACCAACCGGATTACCTGTTGGTGTAGTAGCTGGCACTAGCATATTATCGCGTCTTTCGCAATGTAACTTGTGTGAGTTGGATAGACCTTAGCATTGGCTACATGGAGAGATGATCATAGCTTTCACACGCTGCAATGAATAGACGGATGAGCAAAAAAACAATTGTAGCCTTCTGCCCCCTTGCTAATACTGTTATGTACACTGTTTTACTAATGAACGCTGCATGTGTTAGGGAGAGTTCTCAAAATGTGCTAATTTCCCTTAGCTTTTGAGACCCCCAGCAACTTTGCTGGATTTCTGGGATTTGATTTTTTTTACCTGGAAAGAGTGAGCCTTTTTCCCCCCCACTCTTTCATGTATTTTTTTTTTCCACTTTGTATTTATTAAACTTTTCAACATTGACAATAACAACAGTATGCATCTAACTGGAATCAAAGAACATTCCCAACCGAGAAGACATTTAATACCCCTTGCCCCCACCCGCCACCCAATCCTCCCAATACTCCCTCCCCCCCCAAACAATGAGCTACACAGGATTCAACAAAAAAAGAAGCAAAAAGTACACAAGAGTTAGAGCAAAGGCATAAAACCAGGTAAGGCTGTTCAACAACTCATCTCTACTGGCAAGGTCCCAGGAAAACACTAAAATTCAGATGATACAATTAAATACCAACCCCACCCTCCCATCCTCGAGCCCCATTCAGAGCCCAAGATTTTAGAGCGTCAAGGCTTCACAGTCCGCACTTAAAAGCACAATAGTCCAATCCTGTAAAAAAGAGGACATGTTATCATTGGCAATAGCTGCAAGTTTCTCATGCGTAAAAATTGACAAGAGTTTATTAAACCATTCTGCTTTCGTTGGGGCCTGAGAACTTTTCCACTTCTGGGCTAGGGCCATTCTCCCAGCCCTCAACATCGCTCCCGTCACCCTGGAAAAGGGCAATTCCTCGCACTCAGGCCTGGGGTACCCAAAAGAATCTCGATGGGATGAAGGGAAGGGAAGGACATGTTCCCAGGATGTCCTTAATCCAGCTTAGCAACTCCGCCCAATAGACCTGAATAACCGGACACTCTCACCACAATTGGAACCAGGTTCCTCTGCCAGCACAAGCCCTAGGAGACATAGGGGATACACTGGGAAACATTTTTGACAAGGTGACGGGAGGCCGGTGTCAAGAGTGGAGAATCTTAAAATTGTACTCCATGGCTGCGGTGTAGAGCTTCCCCCCCAAAAATTGACCCAAAAACAGAGTCCCATGCACGATCATCAAGGGCTATGCCCATTCACTCCTCCCATGTACCTTTAAACGCCTGCCTCCCCTCTAAATCAGCTGTAACCAGCACGTTGTACATTTTAGAAAGAGACCCCTTCCTAGACTTGGCTTCCACAAAGACTTTTTCAAAAGGAGTCAGTGGACGGGAGAGTGGAGCCACCCAATCTGCCTGAGGAAGAATGCCCTTAAGCCGTAAATAATCGAAGATAGGAAGAGGCTTTTCCGGCAGCACTTCTGATAATTGGGCAAATTCAATAAAAAACCCCCTGGTTAAACAGTTGTGCAGCCCTCTCCATCCCCTGGTCTGACCAAGACTGCGACCCTCGAAAACCTCTGGTCCCCAAATTGAGCAGAGGACCCCACAAGGAAGACAGGGGGAGGGCCATGAAGAGAGTAGCTTGTTGTCCCTATTTGGTTTCCATAGTGCCCAAAGAACCGATAAGATTGGATGGGACTTAGCAGCTGCTGGTAAAGAACGTGGAGGGGCCCAGAGCAAGTCCCTGACCTTATGAGGGTGGACCTGTACATCTTCAATGTACGTCCAATACGTCCTGAGATCATCCCTTAGATGCTCTAGCATCACCTGCAGCTGAGCCGCTTTGTAATACAGCTTAAAGTCCGGAAGGCCGAACACTCCGAACGCCTTTGGAAGGGACAAAGTATTGAATTTTACTCTGGCTCTCTTGCCACCTCTCACAAAACGAAGAAGACGCAATCGAAGAGACGCAAAGGAGGAGTCCGGAATGATACAGGGAAGAGAGGAGAAGAGATAAAGGAGCCTGGGAAGCACATTCATTTTCAGAGTCCATGCGCCCGAACCATGAAAGTGTGAGGGGAGCCCATCTAACCAAATCGTCAAAAATCTCGTCAGAAAATTCTACACGAAAATCTTACCCAGATCCCTAGGTATATTGGTGCTCAGATACCTAGTAGTACCACTCTCTATCCGCATCCCGAACCCCTCTGTTTTGCCACTTATATCATGGTCCAGCTTACCCATGGGCATGATACAGGATTTGGATACGTTAATTTTAAGCCCGGAGAACGCCCCAAAACCGCGAGTCAGCTCTAACAACCGAGGAAGGGAATCATTAATCCCAGACAAATACACTAGGATATCGTCTGCGAAGAGAGATAATTTAAATTCACAGTCCCCACACCGCACCCCAGACACTACCTCATTGTTTCTAATCGCGATGGCAAAGGGTTCCATAGCCAGGGCATACAAAAGAGGGGAAAGAGGGCACCCCTGGCTAGTTCCTCTAGAAAGCAAAAAGGCAGGAGAAGTAAAACCATTAACTAGAACCCGCGCGGAGGGACCATTATACAGGGCCTAAACCCATCCACAAAATTTGCCACCGATACCCATCTTGCGGAGCACTTTCCCCATATATAGCCACTTAACGCGGTCAAAAGCTTTTTCAGAGTCCAGTGAGAGGAGGTAAGCCTCTGACTCCCGCTTGGACACCTCCTACATCAGGTCCAACGTTTTCCTGATATTGTCAGAACCCTGACATCCAGGGGACAAAGCCCACCTGGTCTCTGTGAACCAAAGAGGGTATAAATTTAGACAGCTTGTTCGCTAGGAGTTTGGCTAATATTTTAACATCGATATTTAGCAGTGAGATGGGCCTATAGGACTGACATAGCGAAGGGTCCTTCCCTTCCTTCAGAATGACCACAATAAGAGCCGACATCATGGGGGGGGGAGGCAACCGGTATCCAAAGCAGTATTATACACCTTGGCCAAGAATGGAACCAACGTGGATCGAAACGTTTTGAAGAAGCAGACAGTGAATCCATCATCCCCTGGAGCAGTACCATTCTACAGAGAAGCAATAGCATCAATCACCTCCTTGGGGGAGATGGGAAGCTCCAAAGAGGCTGAACTCTCTCTCGCGCAAGACAAGGGATTGGGAGCGAATGAAAGAACCGATCCACTTCGGATCCATCCCTGGTATATTCAGAGGCATAAAGTTTTTCGTAATACAGTTTAAATTGTTCTGCAATTTGATTATCCCCTAACAGTTTTTCACCCATCTGGTCAGTAATAAAAATAACTCGCCTACTTTTATGAAGTTCCCTAAGCCTCCAGGCCAGAATCTTGTCCGCCTTTTCCCCTTTCTCTATATAGCGCTGCTTCAGAAACGCAAGCTTTTTCTCCATCTGACCAACAAGGAGGGCAGACAATTTCGCCCTAAGATTTTGGAGTTTTTCGCGCTTAACTGGACCCATCTGCGATCTCAACGTACCCCCCGGCTGGATAGCAAGAATCTGCTCCCTCAACTTGCGCTCCTCCCTAGACCTGTCCTCCTCCTTCCTAGCTCCCATTTCCATTAGAACACCTATGATCGTGGCCTTGAACGCATCCCACACACCTCTAATTTCCACCTCCCCAGTATCATTTAAACAAAAAAATGCAGTGATAGAATCTAGAAGAGACTGACGTAATTCCCTATCCATTAGGAGGGAGTCGTTACATATCCACTGTGACTTGCTCTGGGCCACCGGGGGAACCCTCAGGTTGATTTGAACCAGGTCATGGTCAGACCATGGGATGGTCTCTACATTAAAATCAGAAATGTATTCACAAATCGAGGAGTCTACCAGCACATAGTTGATCCTGGAAAAAGATTGGTGCACTGAGGAAAAATAAGTATAGAGAGGATCCAGATTGCCACCAGCGGGGTGAGCATCAACAAGGCCCAATTCCTCATTTACCAGGCGGAAGGAGTCAGCCAATTTCATTTGGGATCTAAGATCGGGACATGGCTTGGAAGATTTTCTGTCTCTATCTTGGTTTAGAACCATATTAAAATCTCCCCCGACTACTATCGCGCCCTCTGCAAATTCCCTGATTTCCCCCCCATCCTCTGCCAAAAAACATCTTGGCCCTAGTTAGGGGCATACAATCCCACAAAAGTGAACAAACGACCCTTCACCTCCCCCTTAACCGTAACATAGCGCCCTTCCGGATCCGCTCTGTGGGCTCTGGGAGAAAAATACGCATCCGGAGAGACCAAGAGCACAACCCCTCGCCTCTTTGCTCCATACGATTACCAAAACATTTGCAGGATAGCTCTGGATCTGAAAGTGAGCTCCCTCCCCTTAATCCAGTGGGACTCCTGCACAAAGAGGAAATGAAGTTTTAGCCTGACAAACTCTCTCAGCACCAATGGCCTCTTTGTCGGAGAATTCAAGCCTTGCCCGTTTAAGGACCCCACTGACAAGGGATGGACAAAATCACCCATTAGAACAGCCAGATGACTCACTCGCCTCCTGCTGGAGGCCTTCATACAAGCCTTGCCCCAAGCCCTCGGTACACGCAAATAAACCATAAACAAGCATGTTGAACCCAACAATCATGGTAGCTCCAAACCCCACCCCCCCCAACCCAACTCCTCACCCCTCCACCCCAACTTTTGAGCGCCTGAGAGGACTGCAACATCCAACTGCCGAGCCTTCAGACCACCATGGATCGCCTCCACCAGGGCGAGAAACCTCTCCAAACCACACCATAGCCGTAAGGTCATTCCAGGAGCGTACCCACAAATAAGACAATGAGAACTCTGCTCCCCATTCAAGTCGTCGGGTGTCCCGGAGATGGGGGCGTTATCTTTCTGTACTTCCTGTGACCCCGGACACGCCGCTGCCCCAAAAACTCCGAGGAACATTTATGACGACCTTTGTCGGGCCCTTCGCCCACCTTAATGTGCTCCTGGGGAGGTCACGCAGCAACTCACTCATCGTTTTCCGAATGTCGGCTTCTGATGTAAGAGCATGCTTATCTCCATTGAGTTCAAAAGAGAGCGAGAACAGATGCCCCCACCTGTAGCGCACTCCTTTAGCCTGCAGCCATTTCGTCAGTGGTCCACAGAGTCTCCGGCGCGCCAGTGTGAACGCCGAAAGGTCCTGGTAAATGGATGTCTTAGCACCATTCCAGTCAATCGGACCCCTTTTACGAGCCAACTCCAGGATCTTGGTCTTCTCCACAAAGTAGTGAAACTTCACCAGGACAGAGCGAGGACTACCCATGCGGCCTCCCGCTCTATGAGCTATGTCGATGGTGGGGACATTGGTATTCTCTCCCCCAAATAAAGAACTTATAATTTCCTTGACTTTTCTCACAATGTCCGCCTGCGTCTCCCCCTCCTGCTCCGGAATACCAAGGAATCTCAAATTAGAGCGTCGCTCCCCATTTTCCAAATCGTCCAGTTTGAGCGCAATCTTTTCCTCCCTCCTCTCCAGTTCTGCTAGACACAGGTCAAACTGAGTCTCAAAGAGATCAGCCGAGGACTGGTTAGCCTCAAGGGCTTGGACGCGGTCTTCCACATCATCCACCTTCTTATCAAGGGAATCCAGCCTCTTACCTATGTCCGCCCGAAAACCTTGAATCTCCTCAAGTAAGGCTGCCATGCTACGGCTCATATCTTGAGTCTCTACCGCCTCAGGCTGGGTAGTGTCATGCATGGTGAGGTCTTCCCCCCGAATGCTGAGGTGACCGCCGAAACCTCTGCAGTGCCCGCACTCTGTGCATCCAACACCAGGTTCAGGCGCAAAAACTGAGGGCCAAAGACCCCCGGGGGGGGTGAGGCAGGGCCCAACTCTTCTCCTTCTCCCTCAACCTTAGGGCAACACCTCAAAACCCGGGTAGCACAGCCTGAAAAACAGACCCCCACCAGTTTGCTACAGGATGTATGAAAACTCAGGTGAACCACTCAAAGGAGGATGGCTAGGGGACAAAAAGGTGAACACAGACCTTCTCCTCTCATTGCCAGATTGCGAGACGCTGTCCAAGGAAGGCGCCAAGGTGACACTCAAGACCAGGATGAAATATCAGGAGCCTGGTAAAGGAAATATCCAACCAGGCAGATCTATTCATAGTCTTCTGGATAGGGGCACTCCGGCAAAGGAAAGAAGCTGGAGAGCAGGCAAGGATGAAGAAAACACTCCTCTAGAAGATGGGTTCCCAAGGTGCAACGTAGACACTGAAAGTTAAAATCACCAGGAGGATTGCCCAGGGCCCGCTCTAACAACCAGGCGCCACACGTTTTCTCCAGTCAAGAACGCCGCAGGAGGCCCCTCAATCGGCTGCCACCAGAGAAATGGGGGAGGGGGGCAACACCATAAACAATGCCGGAGCAGTCCCCAAAGTCACACGGGACCTCCAAAGAGATGCACAACAGCGTCTCCACGGGATGCAGGTCTTCCTGAAACCGCTCACTCCACCGTCCCCGGGCCCTACCTCCTCAGGCGCTGGGTCACGGAGAACAGACCCGGAGTGCACGCTTCCCGAACTCCTCCACCTCCCGACGCTCGGTCGCACACCGACGACTCGGTGGGCCGGCGTCCGCCACGGGTCTTCCAACTCCGGGTCTTTCAATTCCAAACCGGCAGAAAGTCCCAACTAATCCGGAGATGCCGCTCACAAGAATTCCATGCAGCCGCCTGCCAGTGCACAGCACCACCAGACGGGGGGGGGTGGAGTCAGCACAGGCCGCGGGACCATCCAACAATCCCCCACCCCTTCCCCACCACCAGGCAACCCTGAACCGCACGGTTCTCTCAGTGGGACGCACACCAGGCACGGACCGTCTCCCCCTCGAACAGCAGCAAACTTCGTGTTTCCAGCACTTTAAGACACCGGGTCTTTGCTCCTCCGACTCCTCACGATGTCGGACAGCACCAGGGGGGGCCAGGGCATGGCTTGAACAATGTTGGGGGTGGGCCCAGAACCAAAAATAAAGCGCCCTGGGGAGGAGATCGGCTGAGCGACTTCAGCACATCTCAGCGTCCCCTGGTGGCTCCTCTTTCATGTATTTTGATAGCGTGTTTTACTTTTGTGTTCTTTGGTTTTGGTGATTTTAAACAAACTCCATGGCATCATCTTTTTCTGCATGTCACACAGCACCTTCAGTGCAGTGGCCCAGGGATGTCTTTCAGACTTCCCAAGGTTTAAATGCCTTCTCTGGGACTGACTACTGTCTCCCAGAGCATGTAAAGTTAAATGGACTTTACTAGTCTCTTTAAATGTACTGACCCAGCACCCACTATCTTCCTATAGAGTGCTGGAGGGGTTGCTTAGCTTCCCCTGAGTCAAAACACTCATGTAGCAGTAAAATGTTACCCTTTCCTACTTTAAATGGCTGGTGGCAGTGATTTAGATCAAACTACCATAATTTTTCCTGACCGCTAACAACGGTAGCTAAAAATCGGGTCAGCCATGTTTTTCAATATAGCGCCCAAGACCTAGCTGTAAAAACAGACTCCGGTCATCTTTTTTTTGCCATTTCTTTTAGGAAAGGTCCTTCTTGTGTTCGTCTCTGCGGGCCAACCCAGGTTTGGTCCTTTTTTCTTTGGCCTTTGGCGGGCTTCAGTGCTGAAGCCCTCCTCTGGCACCAGGGTGTCTGGGTGGACAGGATGTGAGGGAGGTGCCCAAAACTCCCTGTGCTTAGTCTCCAATAAGACCTGAATGCACTCTGGCGTGATTGGCTGGCTGGCTGTCCGGCAAGCACAGCCACCCTGCTGTGTGAGTGACAGCCAGGCTGGAATGAATGGGGGAAAATGTTTAAAAGCAGGTCTCTGGGACTTGGAAAGCAGAGTCGACCACTGGAACGAAAGAACCGAAGAGGAGAGGAAGGAAGAGGACTGTTGCAACTCCTGGACGACCGGTGAAGCCCTGCTGCAGGTCCGAATTGCCTGAAACTCCGACGACAGAGAAGCCCTTCAAGGTTAACTTCTTCCTTTGAGTTTGATGGGAACAACCAACTTGCAAGCCACCTGGACACTGTCCCCATCAGAGTGCTGTTGAAAACCGGATAGCCAGAGGGAAGGAAACCAGCTTGTGGACTTTAAGGCACTCGCACCTTAAACCGACGTCTTGCTACAGCTTTTGGCCTCTTCCCTGGGCTGTGCAGGAACCTCCTGACGTCCTCCTTCTTGTCCCCACGACTGAAGCTCAGGAAACTGCCAGAAACAACTGCCTCAGCTACAGCTTTCTTCATTGACAAGGAACTGTGCAAACGCGGTCTGGAAATCTTTTCGGCCATCGAGAAAGTGCGTGAAACTTTCCTCAACTATGAAGGCTTGTCCTTCCCTAAACATTCGGCAAACTTTTCACCTAGCCAAATTCTTCTAATCTCTGTGGCAAAGACTTAACCGTTACTTACCAGAACTGTGCTATCCTATACAAAATACTCTGAACCATTGACTTTGGCCCAGGCCTATTGAGAAGGATTGCTGGTTGTATTTAACTGAAACCCTTTGCCCTGCCTATGAATGTATTTGGGCTGTCTATTCTTATAACCTCGTCCTTCCCTCCCTTATTAAGTATCTGAAGTACCATTTTGCTCCCACTTCATTTTGGAGCTAAACTTGTTCATTTACTTACATGTTGGATTTTTGTGGTGTATTAGTGTGATATTGAGCTGCTTATGCTAGTGTAATGTTTTCTAACTGACTGAGTAAATAAATGTATATTCTTTTACCAAGAAACCTTGAGTAAGTGTTTACTTGAATCACTGTATTGGTTGGTCCTTCGTGTAACTTGTTCTACTGCTCACTCAACTCTTGAGATAAGTCTGGCTGCTCAGCCACTGCTACCACTTTACTGTGTAGTACAGGCTTGTACCAAAGGTGAAATTGTGCTTACACTTGTAGTCCTAATTGCCTGTAGTGTTCCCCAAGGGTACTGCAGGTGATTCGGCCTAACAGCATGCTGCTGCACTCAATGTGATGCAGTGAAGTTTACATTTGTGCGCAACTAAGGCCCCAGACTGTAACAATGTTGTCAGAATCTGGCATGAGAGCGATCCGGATTCCCATAAAAAACGAGCCTTATTCAATGGCTGTTCCCACTCCCAAAACCCCCAAGCTCTCTTACCTCCAATCAGTCCTCCAGGCACTCCTGCCATACTGACCCATCATATATCACCAATGCACTTATACAAAAGGGCAAACCAATGCAGTCACTTACTTTTCAAATGCTAACCTAGATATTCATCCAACAAGAGCAACTGCAGCAGTAGAGCATGAGAACAAGAGTTTAGCAGAGAAGAGGCAGCAAGAAAGAGAACTACCAGGGCAGTGAAGAAAGGGCAACAGAGGCTCATCTATCGACATAGATGCAGTTACATTGATGGATATAATGTCAGAGAGATTAGGTAAAGACCAAGTGAGAGGTAGCAGCATAGAGGGACGTTGTCCCAAGACAGAGGAAGTAAAAGTGAATTAATTGCAAAGCAATATGGCAAGAGACCGAGGAACCAAAAAGATAGTTACACCATTTTTCAAGTACTTTATAAACTATGGCAAGAAGGCATTAATGACATTTCATTTTAGTATCTCCTGGGTCAGGTGAGTAACTCCTCGTCGGGGGAAAGTGCCCCGAAACCCAGAAGCTACTTTCAACTCCTGCTCCATGAATACCGATTTTTATTCCCGTTTACCTCACCTATTACTATAAGGAAATGTAAACCTTCTGCACTCTTCCCTTTCTCTGACCTACAGTTCTCACTCTCCTTCACACCTGATGCTTCGTCCACCAACACTGCCTTCTCCAGCTACCAATCACTACTATGACTCATTCTCCTAGCACTTCCCACTGCTAACTTCCACCCTTCAGTCTCTGCATCCTCAACCATGGGTCACTGAATGCATGCGCTCTCTCCGCACAGATTTACGCCAGCCGCTGCACAAATGCAGTTGTACTCATTTGTATGAGGACCTGAAACTCTACCTCTCTGCCCTGAACTCTTATGTCCTCTGTTGAAGGAGCAAAAAAAGATTTTTACTGCACAATCATAGACTCAATCCAACCAGTTGCAGGGCACCCTAAATTCACTCCTCACTTTTAAACTTAGGACTATCGACTCAATCAGCTGAAAACTCTGCTGCAAATATTTCCAAAATTAGACTCTTCCAAACACTCCGTCCTCCTACATTTTACACTCGGGTTACTCCATCGTCTTCCTCCATCTCCCCCTTTAGTCACACTAATACTGAAGTCCTATTTCTACTGATGAAGGCTAACCCCTCTTGTGCCCCCTCAGCAGGGGAGTTGCTAGGTCTGGAAAAGACCCGGGGCTACGCTGATGTCGAAACTGTTGGGACTGGGGGCTAGCTAGTCTTTTGGCTGTAGTTCCTGATATTCTATCCGGGGCTACAACCAAAAGATCAGGGGCTTTAGCCCCCTTAGCCCCCCCCTAGCAACGCCCCTGCCCCTCAGACTTTTAGACTCTGCTTACACTCCCTCTATTTTCAAAACGTCCATGGCATTCTCACAGCAGTCCCTCTCCCAAAAAGCAAGGGGTTGACCCTAATCTACTAGCTAACTTTTGCCCTGTCTCTCTCCTTCTACATTACTGTACTACTCAAAAGGGTTTTGAACTGTCTTACCAATTTCTCAGACATCAACCACCTTTGAGCCCCTCCCCTCCCCCACAAGCAGGTTTAAGCTCCTGTCACTCCACAGAAACTGCCATCATGAATGTCTCCCACTTAATCTCCTCTGCTAATCACTCCAACCTATCTATCCTAATTCTCCTTGGCCTGTCTGCTGCTTTTGACACCGTCGGTCACTCTGATCGCCTTAAAACTCTTTGTTCTTGGGAATTGAGGTCTTGAGGGAACGGAAGGAGAAGCTGAAAGTAGGCAAAATCCCTAAAAAAGAAAAAGAAAATCCCCTAACCGATCCGTGAAACTTTCGACTGACGAGTCTAGAGACGACTCTGCACGGAGGAAGAAGGCCAAGCGGTTCAGGTTGAGGAATGGCTCCCATCACTCTTCGTTGTCTAAGAGAAGGCACTGTAGGTCGCCTTTGCTGACTTCATGGTCGTACACTTCCCCCAAAAGAGTTGATTGCCCAACCAAGAAATCCACTCTGGCCGAGTGCAAAGCCTTCATGGCTGAAATGCTTAACTTTTGAAAAGCAAAAACCTAGCCATGCTCTTACTGGACCTTCGGAAGAAGCCGGAAAGGAAAGGTCTCGTCCCAAGTCTTGCGCTTGCTCAAACACGGGAAAAAGGCCTGATGCACATCGTGAGCCTTCAAGGTCTCGATCCGATGTTTCATCAAAGGATCACTCAAGACAGGAGCACAAGTCGAGGTCGTCGACACCATCGACGCCGGCAGTGCCTTAGATGCCTGACAAAACCTCGACTCAGAAGACTTCTGCGCCATCTTCACCAGCTGTGCCGCCGACAAGTACCCCTCCTAAACCAATGGCGCTGATAAAGAAAATCTCGATGACTACTACAGCGTTGAAGCCAATTCTGCCAATATCTATAATTCCTGAAAAAAACCTATGCTCCACTGCATACAAAAGACTTTTTAAGTCTCTTTCGAGGGGATTGGGTCCTCCGACGTATTCCATATCTGTGACAGTAATCACCAAAGCTGTGCTGCTTCGGAAAATCTTTCGGCATCTGCGTCGATGACGTTGATACGCTGTCCTCGAGGGCCTCCGTCAAGCCGACGTCCCCGGATGTTATAAGTAGGACGCACGACGCCCGTAGCCTCAGTTCCGTTTTTTCCGTGAACGTGTTCGCTTCGGAGATCTCGGTGTGCCTCGACTCTTCTGAGTTCTGTTCTTTCGGTTCCTCGAACCTGTTCATTTTGTGAAGTTAATCATGTCTTCACCTTCTTCGACCATGCGGCCGGGTTTTAAGAAGTGTCGGGACTGCAGGTCCAAGATGTCGCTGACAGACACGCACAACGCTTGCCTCGGGGAGGCCCACGACACGGATGACTGTGTGGAATGCCAGTCGCTTACTTCGAAGGCCTTGCAGGATCATAAGAAGAAGCTTTCTGTAGGTAAGGTGGCCAAGCCCCGGAAGTCGAAATCCACTGGCCTTTCGACTGACGATTCGAGGGGTGACTCTCTGCATCGTCGGCGTCAGTCTGGGGGGGGTCTCGGTCCGGGAGTCGGTCCCGCCGTTCTTCTGCCTCTTTGAGGCACTCACGGAAGCGCCGTCATCGGTCGCCTTCCCCGTCCTCGTCCGAGGACTCCGCCCGTCGGCAGGTTGCTCGTCCCAACAAGCATTCCACTCCTGAGGAATGGGTTTCCTTCCGAAAGGAGATGATGGTGATTTTTCAGTCGCAGGGCTCCAGTCCGTCTGCGCCGTCAAAAGACGCCCGGCCGTGACCGTGCTAGAGACGCCACTCGTACACCTTCGGGCTTGAGTGGTCGTCACGACCACCGGGCGCCTTCGAGGTCCCGGTCGGACAAGGATGGTCGCTCTAGACATGCCCGTTCCAGGTCCCGGTCCTCGACGCCCTTAAGACCGCAAGAGCTTGTGAAGTCTTCCAGGAAGACATCGACACCTTCGGCGCCGAGGGACTCACTCGAGGCTCTGCCATCGGCGCCCAGGCTGTCGAAGGACACGCTCGGGGCTCCGCCCTCGAGGCCTGTGTCAACGTTGTCGAAGCCGTCGGCGCCACGCTCGACGTCGACGCTGATTCCATCAACGCCCTCGATGCCTTTCGAGGCTGCTTTGTCAGAGGTACCCCTATGGTACGGGGGAACCCCCCCAGAAAGGCTCTGGCTAAGGCAAGACATGTCTTTGTCCCTTTTTCTGTGCCCTCATTCCAGCCTCTGGATTATATTTCTGAGGTGGAGGA
This sequence comes from Ambystoma mexicanum, assembly GCF_040938575.1. NCBI lineage: Eukaryota > Metazoa > Chordata > Amphibia > Caudata > Ambystomatidae > Ambystoma > Ambystoma mexicanum. The sequence continues at coordinate 593,869,994 of NC_090932.1, forward strand.
AGGATCTGAGGAAGGTATGGTGCCTAATGAAGTACCTGACGAGATTTTCTCTGGTCATAGCCAGATTGAAGACCTCCGTCATTCGCTGCACAACGCCAGTGGTCTGGACACTTCTCCGGAGGTGGAGTTCTGTAGGCCTGAGCCTGGCACCCATGCCGAGTCCTCGTACCGGCAACTTATGTCGAGGGTCACGGACTACTTGGGGTGGTCTGCGCCACCTTTGGATTTTCTTCAGGATGACCTGACGGATATCCTCGACCAAGGTCCACCAACCGGTACTGCTATTCCATATGGCTCTGCAAAGAAGGGTGGCAGCGGCTTGGTCTACTCCGGAGAGTCTCCCGGCAGTGGGCAAGTCTTTGCCGCGAAAATACCGCCCAGCCATTAGCGAACCCTGCTACTTGACCACGCACCCCACTCGGGAGAGTTTGGTGGTGCAGGCGGCTACGGCCCCAGCAAAGCAGGCGTCGTACCCTACCATCTCTCCTGATAGGGACGACAAGCGTTTTGATGGCTGGTCGAAGAAAGTGTTTTCTTCAGCGGGTATGGCTTTACAGGCAGCCAGCTCCGTGTGTGCCCTGTCACGTTTCACGCACACTCCGTGTAACTGTATTTCATTAGCAGCTGAACACATTCCCGAAGGGGTGGAACAGGATGGTTTTCTTGCTATTATACAGGATGGCAGGGATGCCATGTGTGAAGCCGTTCAGTCGGGTTTGGACACGGCAGACTGTGTCAGTCGGTCCATGGCTGCGAGCACCGTGATACTCAGGTTTGCGTGGTTGCGGAAGTCGGGGTTTGCTCCTGATGTGCAATCCCAGCTTCTCAACATGCCCTTTGATGGTGACCATCTGTTTGGCGGCAAGGCTGACGAGAGCCTTGAGAAGTTGCAGACCTCCAAAGCTGCAGTGAAGTCTTTGGGCGCTGCAGTACTTCAACCTCTGCCTTTTCGTCCTAGGGGACAGCAATGGAGGGGAGGTTCCTTTCGGTATTACTCTTCCTTTAGTAGATCGAGAGGAGCTGCCAGTCAAAGGGGCCAACGTAGGAGTACCAGAGGTGGAAAGCAAGGCACTCGAGGTTCCAATGCGGCTCGGGCAGTTGGCTCTTTGCCCTCAGGCACTGCCGCGTCCGCTTAGTCATGAGGCCATGTCCCATGGTTCGCCGGTTGGGGGCAGACTTGTGCAGCATCCTGGAGAAAGGCATGCCATTACTTCAGATGTGTGGGTTCTGGAGATCACCCACAGCTATTGTCTTCCTTTTCGGCAGAGGCCTCACGACAATCCACCGGGAAGCTCTCTTTGAAGCGTCGGGATCCGCTCCTTGCACAGGAAATCCTATCCCTGCTGGAGAAAGGCGCCATAGAACTAGTGCCTGTAGCGGAGAGCAACAAGGGATGGTATTCCCCATATTTTTTATCCTGAAAAAAGATAGGAGATTGAGACCCATCGTGGACTTGCGTTGGCTGAACAAGTTCCTCAGGAAGGACAAGTTAAAGATGGTTACTCTTTCTCAAGTCCTCCAGGCCCTTCAACTTCAGGATTGGTTGGTGTCTCTAGACCTCAAAGATGCTTACTTTCATGTGCTGATTCATCCAAAGCACAGGAAGTACCTGAGGTTTGCGGTTGGCGACTCGCATTTTCAGTTTTGGGTCCTGCCGTTTGGGTTGTCCCGGGAGGATAACTCGGCGGCAACGTGCGCGCCTTGGAAGCAAGCCGACACGAAGCAACACAGGTTCAATCCCCGGGTCCTCGCTTGGAAACCTCTGGTTGTTTAAGCGCATTATAAATATGCAACTAGGACAAAAACAATTCCTGTAACAGCACCTTGATGCCCGTGGACTATGTGAGCGCTTTAAAAATGTAAAATAAAAAAATTGACCTCCGCCCCAAGGGTCTTCAAGCTGATGGTGGTGGTGGTGGCAGCGTATCTCAGTAAAGGGGGGGATTCACGTCTACCCTTACCTGGACGATTGGTTGATCAGGGCGCGCTCTCCCGAGCAAGCCCTGGATCATCTGTCCGTCACCTGCCACTCCCTTCACAAGCTGGGCTTCTCCCTCAATTTAAAGAAGTCCCATTTGACACCTACCCAGCGGCTCAAGTACATCGGAGCTGTGCTCGACACATCCCTGTGGCTTTGTTCGCCTCCCCAGGTGAGGGCTCATCACATTCTGCAGATGGTGGACAAGTTCCAACGTGCCCAGAGTCTCCCGGCGTTGGAGTTCTTGAGTTTGCTCAGCCTCATGGCATCCTGCATTTTCCTGGTGCCAGAGGCCAGGCTGCGGATGAGATCTCTGCAGTGGACTCTCAAGATGCAGTGGGGTCAGTCCTCCGGCAGGATGCCGGATCCTGTTCAGATTCGGCCCTCGGTCGGCCAGGATCTTCTGTGGTGGGCCGTTGAAGGCAATCTGATGAAGGGTGCTCCATTTTGGCAACCAGGGCCGGAAGTGACGATCATGACGGATGCATCCCTCATGGGTTTGGGAGCTCATGCCAAAGAGATGACAGCCGGCGGCCGTTGGTCTCCGTCGAGGTCCAGACTCCACATCAATCTGTTAGAGCTGCGGGTTGTCAGTCTAGCTCTGAAGGCTTTTCTGCCGTCTGCGGGGGAAGAATGTCCTGATTATGACGGACAATACAGTGGCCATGCACTACCTCAACAAAAAGGGGGGGGGGCAGAGTCACTCCCGTTGTGCAGGGAGGCAATGCAGCTCTGGTTCTGGGCCATCCAGCAGGAAATTTCTATTTCGGCAGTTCATCTGGCCGGAGACAAAAACGCGGCGGCGGAGGCTCTGAGCAGGCAGAGCACGGTCTCTCACGAGTGGGAGCTGGCTCAGGAAGTTCTTTTGGAGATCTTTGCCCTTTGGGGAACCCCACAAGTGGATCTCTTCGCCACCAGTGTCAACCAGAAGTGCGAGAGATTCTGCTCGCGGGAATTTCCTCCAACAGGAGCCTTAGGGGACGCGTTCGTAGTGGAGTGGTCCTTCCCACTGCTGTACGCGTTCCCCCCAGTCTCTGTTATTCCGCAAGTTTTGCAGAGGTTACGGAGGTTCGGTTCCCGGATGATCCTCATTGCTCCGGCATGGGCCAGGAGAGCGTGGTACCCGGACCTTCTAGACATGTCCATCTGCCCTCCACGCTGTCTTCCCTACCGAGACAATCTGCTCTCACAGGAGGGGGGTCGGGTTTTCTCAGCCTTCATGCTTGGTATCTGAAAGGACGAGGTATAAGGATTGGGTCCTTCCCGAAGACCCGATGGAGAAGCTGCTTTCGGCCAGAAGGCCCACAACGAAATCCCTGTACCGTTGCCATTGGAGAAAGTTCTGCGACTGGTGCAGGGTACAGAAAGTGGATCATTTCCAATGTTCCATTCCTGTGGTTTTGTCTTTTTTGCTTTCTTTAGCCCACAAGGCCCTGCAAGTAGGTACCATTAAGGGTTACCTGGCAGCGCTGTCCATATTTAAGCGCTCATCTGAGGATTGTTCTTATTTTAAGATCCCTTTGATTTCACAGTTTCTAAAAGGGCTAACTAATGTGTTTCCACCGTCGCCTTTCCAGGTGCCGGGATGGGATTTGAATTTAGTTTTAAAGTTCCTAATGGGAGCTCCGTTTGAGCCCTTACATTCTTGTCCGTTGAGACTGTTGACCTTTAAGACTGTATTTTTAGTTCCGGTTACTTCTGCACGCAGAGTGAGTGAGTTGCAGGCACTTTATGCCAAGCCACCTTTCACGGTGTTCCATAAGGACAGGGTTGTCCTTAGGTTTCGTCGTCCTTTTGTTCCGAAGGTTGTGTCGGAATTTCATTTAAGCCAGAAGGTGATTCTTCCGGCATTTTATCCTCCTCCGCATCCTGGTAAGGAAGAGGAGTGGCTCCATAGGTTGGATACTAAGAGAGCTTTGAGTTTCTATCTCTCACGGATGTCCCGGGTCAGAGTGGACGATCAGCTCTTTATTGGTTATGCTGGAAGGCGCTTGGGCCAGGCTGTTTCCAAAACGACCTTGTCCAGATGGATCATTTTGACGATCTCTGAGTGTTACCCTTTGGCGGGAAAGGACCCTCCAGTAGGCTTACAGGCTCACTCTACTTGGGGTGTGGCTGCTTCCGCTGCTCTACAGAGGGGTGTTCCGATTCGCAATATTTCCGAAGCAGCCACATGGGCATCTATCCATACTTTTGTGAGACACTATGCCTTGGACTCCATCCATGGGGCAGGATTTGGCCTTTGGTAAGGCAGTCCTTTACTCAGCAATTTAATTGGGCATTCTAAAATTCTAAATTCTAAATTCTTTTCCCACCTCCGTAAGTTGGTACTGCTTTGGGAGTCTGTCATAGATGTGGAATACGTCGGAGGACACAATCCCCTCGAAGAAAAAGTTACTTGCCAGATAAGGTAACGTTCTTTCGATGGGATGTTCCTCTGACGTATTCCACATCGCACCCTCCCAGCCTGCCCCTCTACAGAATTTCTTATGCAATTGCAGCTTCCGTTTCCGCAAGGGTTTCTGCAGTCATACTGGCAGGAGATTGGTGCCACACGTTCTGGAGAAAAAACTATAACTGGTGCTACGGGCACCGTGCGTCCTATATATAATATCCGGCGACGTCGACCCTCGACAGAGGCCCTCGAGGACAACATATCGACGCCATTGACGCAGGATGCCCTCTGCCGAAGATTTTCCGAAGCAGCACAGCTGTGGTCATTACCTGTCATAGATGTGGAATACGTCAGAGGAACATCCCATCGAAAGAACGTTACCAGATAAGGTAAGTAACTTGTTCTTCTCAAGGTGAAACCTTCTTTCTTACCTATGGTAGTCTCCGACTTCCACTTGTCCCAAAAAATTACTTCACCAACTTTCTATCCACCTTCCCAGTTAGGAAAGGAGGAAGAAAGATTACATAGACTGGACCCAAAAAGAGCTCTGTTTTTTACATATCCTGAATGGCTACATTTTGCCAAAATGACGAATTATTCATTGGCTATAGTGGCCCAAATTGGCTCTAGCGGTTACTAAACAAACCATATCCAGATGGATCATCTTGGCAATTGGTGAATGCTACAGATTAGCGGGCAAGGACCCGCCGGAAGGACTAAGAGCACATTCCGCATGGCAACCTCTGTTGCTCTTCAAAGAGGTGTCCCAATCAAAGATATTTGTTCAGTGGCCACTTGGTCGTTGGTCTGTCCACACTTTTGTGAAACCTTACGGTCTGGATTAATCTTCGTTCGGAAGGACAATTTGCAAAAGCGGTCCTTCATTCAGTACATGATTGTAATTATTACTGCTTTGGGAGTCTCAAGATGAGGAATACATGGGAGGACAATCCATTCGAAGAACAAGTTACTTACACCTGGTAACGTTCTTTGGATTGGATGTTCCTCCCACATATTCCTAATCGACCCTCCCAGCCTACCCCGCCATACAATTTACGTGTTCTTACACTTTCTTTGAGTCTACGGTCTCTGGTACGCCTGATAATTTCTCTTCAGGAGGGGAAAAAACATAACTGAAGCCAACGGGCGCTGCGTGCGCTACTTATACTGATGTCGACAGTCGGAGACCATCGAGGGACATCTGCTCGACAAGACATTAACATGTCTGAAGAGGCTGAAGCTGGAGATATATTATCATAAAATTAGGAACATGTGGGAGGAACGTCCAATCGAAAGAACGTTACCAGGGGTAATTAACTTGCTCTCCTGCCCTCTCAACAAGATCATTACCTTTGCTACCAAGACTCTCTTTGAACTCCCTTACTTCACACCTAATTCCTCGTACCGTCACCAGGCTGGATGGCTCACAATGCAATACCGGGCCAGATTTAATTTTCTGTTCCTGGTTCACAAATCTATCAACGGAAAGGCACCACTGTCTCTAGCCTCATCAATTCAGCTCTGCAAGCCTTCTCATAAATTCCGCTCTGCCTCCTTGACTACCCTTGTAGCACCTCACCATGGTTGCGCCGTCTCTCACTTCCGCTCTTTCTCTCTTGCATAGAATTCTCTTTCCCGGACATCCCAGAAACGCAAAAAAGGTAGCAGGTGCCCCTCTCTAGAAAGAACATGGCATGATAACCTGTTCAGTGGTTTTTACCCACTTTGAGAGTACGCAGCCATCACTTTTTGCTCAATGTATTTCTGACAAAGGAGGAATAACCATTTGCATATCAGTTTTTGTCCTGCCCACAAGGGTAGTCCAGCACCCAAAATGCCAGGCAAACCTCCTTTGAACAAGAGTACCAACAGCAACCCCAGACACGTGTTTTAGCCTTGTTGGGCCTCATCAGTGAGGTGGAGCTGTGCCTATCTGAGCACAGTGAGCAAGGCGTCCACGTCTGGGTTCCCCCAGGTAACGTAGGCTGACAAACCACAAGTTCCTTGCAAAAATACAAAAAAGGTAGCAAGTGCCCAGAAATAGTCCACACTGATTTTTGTTCAATACCAAACTAAAACCCTACCTCCTAGCCCTCCGAATTACCCTCTTAACCATCTCCTCACCTGCCTTCTAGCGAACGTTTTTCCCTCACGTCTACCCTGCCTCTGTCCCTCTCTTCTTAGTGCTTCCACTGTAGAACTTAATCCATCATGGTCACAGTCCTATCACAGCTGTATCGCCTACCTGCACTTAAAAATGTCTAACGTTGGTTCTCCCTAATCTATGTATGTCCACTCGTGTATTGTCCCAGGAGATTGTAGCATTTACTTCCCCTTACCCCCTCCTTCCCACTCACAACCTGGTCGGAATGTCACTCAAACTCACCTCATTGTAAGAATCTTACGTCTTCCTGTCAAATCTGTTTTTTTTTTTTTAATCTATTGTACATTCTTTTGTGATCAAGAGTATTGTTCCTCCCTTATGTATAAATGAATGACATCTACGACAAGGAGGTGTACCAAGTACCTTTGGGGTTTAAACCAGAGAAGAGAACGTCTTCCCGGAGGAGTTCTATGAAGAGGGGGAGGACCTCCATGAAGCCAGTGGTTTAGACAGTGCCCCTGAGCTAGACCTTCTTCGAGCCCTACTCCTGGTTTGCCTCGCATCTTTTCAGTGGCTGGTGGCAAAGGTAGCTGGTACTCTGAGACTCTGCTCCATCCAGACCAAAACTTCAGTTTGATCTAATGGATATTCTGGATAAGGGTCCCTGGAAGGAAATGCTACTACCCTTCAATGTGGCAGTAGAGTCCCCCGTACAGGAGGTTTGAGAGAATCCCATTTCTGCATATGCAGTTGACGGGGACTTGGCCAGGAAGCATTGGTCTGTAACCTCAGTCTTTCTGTCCTGTCATGCCTCCCCATAGATCTTTGTGGACTACTAATGTGAAGTCTTGCACCTTTCTTCTCTTCCACCTGCAGGGAAAGTAAGAGACTGGGTGCCTGACGGAAGAAGGATTTTTGCATCAGACAGCCTTGCTTTTCGTGCAATAAATGCATCTTGCGCCTTGGCGTAATTCTCTTTTGGCCTGTGGTCTGCTGTGGCTAATGCGCCTGAACATATCCCTGAAGGGGGATAGTAGACTGGAATTCTTGTCTGTTTACAGACTGCAGAGACGCTTCTTACCAGATCCTGTAGGCTGAACTCGACATGAGAACGTCCAGCTTCACACATGTTACCCAGACGAAACGTCTGGACATGCCTTTTGATGTCCAAAACTGGTTTAGGATGACAGTTGATGACGCCCTCCACAGATTTCAGGCATCAAAGACCACAGCCAAGTTGTTGTGCCTAGCTGTACAGCAACTTTCTGCACCTTCAGCAAGGGTCTGTTTAAAAAAAAAAATGTTTTTCCCCTCTGCCTTCTATGCCCCGTAGGGTTAAGGCCAGGCAACCCTGGGAAGACTGCAGGGCAAACACTTTAGAAGGGGTAGAGGTGCCCCGAGAGGGAGAGAGGCTGCAGCCACCGTCTCTCCTGCATCACAGGAGCAAACCCTGAGGCTTTCTGCCATGGTGCCCTTGTGGGGGGGTGGACTTTCCCTTTTCAGTGCAGGATGGTACAGGACCACGTCCGATGCTTGGTCATTACAGGTCATTCCACATTATTACTGTCTCCCTCTCCTACATCCTCCTTGAAAGAGGTCAGTCAGCTTCTTTCAAAGAGCATGGTTGAACTGGTACAGCACTTAAATGAGTCAAGGGTTGATATTCCACCTATTTTCTGGTGTGGCAGGAGGATAGAGGTTTGCATCCCATAATGGATCTGAGGCTGATGACTTTGTTCCTGCGCAAGGACAAGTTCAAGATGGTTACACTAGCCCAGATGCTGCAATACTGCAATCTGTATGACTGGTTGGTATCACTTCACCTTCAGGAAGCCTGCTTCTACATGCCAAGCCATCGGAAACCCAGGAAGTACCTGAGGTTGGTGGTGGCCAACATCACTACCACTTGGCCTTGCTTCTGCTCCCTGGGTTTTCACCAAGCTGCTAGCAATGCTGGCGGTTTGCTTCAGGAGGGGGAGGGAATTAATGTCTTTCCCTACCTGGATGATTGGCTTGTCTCCCCAGATCTAGTGTCTGAGCACCTACTCACACATGGACTCTACTGCACAGTTTAGGCTTGCCCCTGAACTTCAAAAAGTCTCCGGTATCGCTGTCTGACACTCTCCGATTTATGAGAGGAGTCTTGGACACTCTGCTGGGCAGGGCATTCCCGCGCGAGATCTGAGTGGCAAACATCTTTCAGATGGTCCATGTTTTCCTCCAATCGCAGGAACAAAACCGTGCCTCAGCACTTCTGGGCCTCCAGGCTGCCATCACCCTAGTGGTCCCAAAGGCGAGGCTGCGCATGTAATCACTTCAGTGGCTTCTCCATTGCCAATGGTTGCAGTTTGTCAGACCTTCTAATGGTCTCTGGCCAGGTGGCTTGGGATCTTGGATGGTCCGCTATGGGAGACAACTTGCTGAGAGGTGCATTGTTCCATCGACCTTGGCCCCAGGTGACTTTGGTCTGACCTGCTGGGGCGCTCACCTGTCAGACTGGACAGTGAGCGGACTGTGGTCTCCCTCAATCTTAGGAGCGCATCATTTTGCTGGAGTTCAGTGTGATCAAGCTGGCCCTGGTCGCCATCCTCCCCTCTGTGAAACGTAGCAGTAGCCATGCATTACCTCAACAAACTGGGTGGTGTGGGGTCTTCGCCATTATGCAGAGAAGCAATGCCTCAAGCAATGCCATTATGGTTCTGGGCTCTGGACAACAGTGTCTCTCTGATGGCAACCCTTCTGGCCGGAAGAGGGAACGTCACAGCGATTGCCTTGATCAGGCATATTTCGGAGTGGGAGCTCTGCCCGGAAATCCTGGTGGATATCTTTTTTTTTTTTTTTTTACAAACTTTATTTTATTTCAAGAGCACAATTTACAAGCATGGTAAGCATCATTTAACCACAAACCATAGTGTTGTCGAAGAAGTACTCATAAATGTAACTCTTATAACACCCCTTCCCCCCGCCCCCCTAATCATATAACTTTCGACTTTGGTTAAGGCAACACTACAGAGTCCAGTTCGCAAAAATGCATTGTGCATCAGTGCACTTCGTTAGTGTGCTGAGTTCATAAGATAGAGATCCTGCGGAGGAGGTTAGGCTTAAAGTACATCTGCTTCCTGTCCTCCATAAACTCGTGGAACGGTTGCCATATGCCTTGGTATTTCGAAATCGATCCATACGCCAATGCTGTTACCTTCTCCATGGCCATCATTCCACACAGTCCCACCAACCACATGGCCACTATCGGCCCTTGCTCATCTTTCCATGCTTGTGCTGGGGTGATTCTAGCCGAACTCAACATATGGGTGATAAGAGCAACTCTATTCCCAGATTTCGCATAGCACCCCTCCACCGCCTTTCCCAGCAGAATTACCAATGGATCTGAGGGGAGTTGAACGCCCACCAATTCTTTAATATGGCTCAGGATCTCCTTCCAATATGTCTCTGCTATTGGGCCAGCCCACCACATATGGATCAGATCTCCAACTTGTCCACACCCTCTCCAACATTCTGGGGGTACTCCGGGTTAATGGAATGCAGCCTCTGCGGCGTCGTATACTACCTCAAGTGTAGTTTTTACGCCGCCTCTATAGTTGCGGCACACCTAGAGCCTTTTGCAGCCGGATGCCATATTTGACTCCAAACCTCCCCAGGTATTGACTTCCCTCCATCCTGCTCCCATTTCCTCATGTACTGTAGGCTTCCCTCTGGGTCTGCCCCGCTCATCAGCTTATAGAGCCTTGACGCCCCTTTCTCTAACCTCCCTTCTTTTAAGGTGAGTTCTAGACCTACTGGGTCCCGTGTTGCCCCTTCCCTTGTTTTGGAGTTTGTGATCCAGTGTCTGACTTGAGAATAGCAGAAATGCTCCCCCTCTGGGATTTGGAATTTTTTCTTACATCCCTGAAATGTCAAAGGTACTCCTCCCTCATACAGGTCCCCACTGTCAGAGTTTGTCACCCTCCCCAATGAGTCCAAAAGCCAGGCTGCAGTCCCGGCGTGAATTCCGGGTTGTGCATCACCGGTGTAAATGGGCCTCCGCCTATTTTTATCCTTTTCCCCTGCAAAACCTTATCCCAATACCACAATGTGGCCTTGGTCATCTCCAGGAGTGTTCCTCCTTACTCTCTATCTTGCTGGCAGGAAACACAGGCTTTCCAGAGGGATCCTAGTGGCCTCACCTTCCACCATTATCCACCTATTTTGGTTCTCTGCTGCCGCACAATGCAACATTGGAGCCACTTGAGCTGCCCATAGATACCTGCGGAGTTCTGGTACCCCTAAGCCCCCCCGACACTGATGAGGGGTACAGCACCTTCCTGGAAACCCAGGGCTTTTTCTTGTTCCAAATAAAGGACATCACTTCCTTTTGTAGGTTATTAATCGCTGGGCCTGGTACCTGTATTGGGAGTGCCCCCACCACGTACAGGAACCTAGGGAGAAGGGACATTTTAACTGCCGCTATACGAGCCAGCCAGGAGAGCTCCTGCCTATCCCAATGCCTAAAGTTTTCTATCAGTGTTTTCAATAATTCCGGGATGTTAGCCCCATATAGCCTCCCATGCCAAATTTATCCCCAGATACCTTACTGATTTCCCCTCCCATTTCAGTGTGTACCGCTTTTCCCATACTGACACCCGAGCCGGGTTCTCAGATATGTTAAGGGCCTTGGATTTAGAATAATTAATATGAAACCCAGAGAACCCAGCAAAACTATCAAGCAGCTTTATGGTTGCAGGCATGGAGTGCACTGTATCTTTTAAGAACATCAAGACATCATCCACATAGAGTGCGATTTTCTGGGGCCCCCCCTTTCCCACCTCCACCCCGCAAATTTCCTGGCCCTCGCGTAATTTCTGCGCCAGGGGCTCCATGGCCATCGCAAAAATCAGTGGGGACAGTGGGCACCCTTTTCTTGTTCCTTTACTAATCGGTATGTTGTCTGTAAATTGGCCGTTAACCATTGTCCGAGTGGAGGGATCCTTATAGTTAGCCAAGACCATACGGGTGAACACTGGACCACACCAAAATTTCAAAAGGGCTAGTTGTAAATACTCTCAATTTAGGCTATCAAAAGCCCTGGAGGCATCCAAGGCCAACACCGAAAACCGCTGCCCCATCTTTCGCCCCCATTCAATGATGTTAATTGCCCTACGGATGTTGTCATAAGTGTGACGCCCTTTCACGAGTCCCGCCTGATCCGGATGGATTATTTTAGGGAGAACGCTTGCCAATCTCCGAGCCAAAATTGTGGAATACATTTTTGAATATCCATTCATTTGTGAAATGGGGCGGTAGCTCGCACACTCCATTGGATCCCTGTCTGGCTTTAAAAGGAGAACCGTAGTAGCTGGACCCATGTCCCGGGAGGCTCGTCCCGATTCCCTTATTTCGTTAAACAGTTTTGTTAAGGGGCCTACCAGGGTGGCCCTGAATGTCTTATAGTATTCATTACTAAATCCATCCGGACCAGGAGATTTATGCCCTTTCGGGGTGCCTATTACCTGTCCAACCTCTTCTTCGGTTATGGGTGTTTCTAGCATTTGCGTAACCTCCTCTGTGATCTGCGGCAGCTCCACCTGTCTCAGAAATGCTTCCTGTTCCTCCTGCTTCAATTCATCCCCCTTCAGATGTTGCTTGTAGTATGTGTGCATTGCCTCCTTAATCTCTTCTTCACCGCTCAATAGGGTGCCTTTACTGTGTCTAAGCTGGGTTATGCGGTTCCTATTTTTCTGCATTCTTAATTTAGCCACGAGGAACCTATTGGCCTTATCCCCATGTATATAATACGACTGTTTCGAGCGTAGAATGAGTTGAGCTGATTCGTCTGCCAAAAGCACCTCTAGGGCCTCCTTGGCTTTTTTAAGTGTCCGCCATGCCTTCTGTGACCCTTTACTTTTAAATTGTGCTTCCGCTGCCTTTATTTCTGCTTCCATATCCTGCCTCACCCTCTCTTTCCTCTGAACAAAGTGTGCCGTGTGTGCTATGAACTCGCCCCTCACCACCGCTTTACTGGCGTCCCATATCGTTCCCCAGTCAAACCCCTGTGTGGTGTTCTCTTGAAAATAATTGCTTAGAGAGCACTCTGTCTGCCCTCAGCGCCAAATCTTTTAGAATTATTTTGTTCAGTCGCCATGGTCTGCGGACATGCGGCTGGGAAGCGGGCAGTTCCACGCTCAGGGAGACCGGTGCGTGATCGGTTAAGCAACGCACCCCTATTTCTATCCCTGTAACTTGTGGGATCAAGGTAGCTGAGATTAGCACCATGTTGATCCGTGAATAGCTTTTATGTGCAGCAGAATAATGAGTATAGGCCTTCTCCAGTGGACGGAAGAACCGCCAAGTTTCGATCAGGTTAAGTTCTCTAAGGAACCGAACCAGGGCCTGCCTGTAGGTGTTATCATGAGAGGTGGCAGGGAGGGTTTTATCCAACGGTGCGTCCATCACGCCATTAAAATCTCCCCCTATCAAGATTTGTCCTATTCCCCACTCAGCAACCCTGGGCAACAGCTCCAACAGAAACTGATCCTGCCTGTCATTGGGGGCATAAACTGCCACCAAGGTAACCTGTTGGTCCATCAGAGTCCCCCCTACTGCTAGATATTGGCCCTCTGGGTCCTTTTTTATAAAGTGCCTCTTAAATCGGACTCCTTTGGCTATCAGTATGCCTACCCCCCCCTCCCCCCTGTTGATCCCGCTGGAGGCCAGATACTGCAAGGGAAATGCTCTGTGTTTTAACCTGTGTTCATCAGCAGGAAGCAGATGTGTTTCCTGTAGCCACACAACCGCAGCCTGGAGATCTATAAGCCTCCTCATCATAGATTTCCTTTTAATCGGGGAATTAAGCCCCTGAACATTTAATGTCACAAAATTTAACTCGGCCATGGTTGAAATGCCAGCAGGAGTCTAGTAATCTGCTATAAAACTTCTTGCACCCGTACAATTGTTGCCTAAGTCCTGTGTGCCTGTAACCCGCTCAATGTATTCCCCAACCTTACCCTCAACCCCCAAACTTATAACAACCCCCCAACCTTTAACAACTTCCACCATGCTTACCACAGTGGTTCACCGGGTGTTAGTGTATCCCGGGACTTTAGGGATCTGAGCTTTCCCCCGGCATATTTCCATTGTTAATTCTTCCAAATTTACAATTGGTGTTCACCCTCCGGGCTAGTATTTTGGGCCTTCACATCCCAACCATGTCATGACGCATAAAACTTGACTTGGAATCCCCCTGGTTGTAGCTCCTGACAAACTTTACTTAAGAGGTGCTCCTCTGTTCCCTCTTTCTGCCGCTGATTCTCATGTAGGGTCAGACGCCTTGGAAGGTGCATATCGGCCCTTCAGCCGGGGTCGCGCTGGTCTCCATCACTCCCTTTCTGATCTGACCCCACTTTACTTGTTTGCGGGCAGCTTGTCACCTTTGTCCCCATTCCCGGCTTCATCATCCTCCCTCATGAGGCCATCCAACTCCTCCTCCTTCCGGATTGTATGTTGCTGCCCCTTCCACTCAAAACGAAGCCCTGCTGGGAATGCCTACTGATATCGTATATTTCTGGATCTGAGCCAATCCATGACTACCCTTAGTCGTTTCCTCCTCGCAAGGGTGGCTTGAGCCAAGTCTTGATAGAGCTGAATGACCACCGATCGGAAGGGTGTTGGCTCTTTTTCCCTCGCAGCTCGCATAATGTCCTCCTTCAATTGGAAGCGATGAACTCGGGTCAGCAAATCTGGGGTCAGGTTTCTGCTGAGTTGGAAAGTGGAGTATACCCGATGTGTGCGGTCCAATACGATCCCTCTGTCTTCCGCCACCCCCAGTATCTGCCTAAACAGGTCTGTTACATATTGCTGAAGATCGGGATCCGCTACTGATTTTGGGATTCCCCGGATGCATATGTTATTTCGCCTAGACCTGTTTTCAGCCTCTTTTAGTCTGAACCTGGTCCATCTGTTGGTCCAGTTCACCCACTCTCCTGGTGAGTTCGTCGTGTTCCTGCCCGTCCCCTGCTCTGCCACTGCCATCTCCATCTCGTCGACCCTCCTCTCCACCACCATGACTCCCTTGCTGAGATCTGTGATTGACTTGGCCACCTGGGAGGCGCTCTCCTTGATATCTCTTTTGAGCTCTTGGAGCATTGCCATCAAGTCTGATTTCCTAATCGGAGGATCCTCCGGTTCGCCAGCGCTTTCTGGGGGTGGGGAGTGAATCTGCGCAATTGCATGTTGTTGGCTACACTTGTTGATGTCTGCGGACTGCATCAGGGCCTTAATGTCCCCAGATGTGGCACCCTTTAGCTTTGCTGCTTGCTTGGACATGGTTGTCTGTATAACCCCTCCTCTTGTCTTCATACCTCAGAGCCTGGCTTGTTCCACAGCTCTGTCCAAGCTGTAGGCCCACCATCACCTTCAACTCTGCAAGAGTGCAAGGGCGCTGTTTAACCCCGTCTCGGATCCTCCTCCTTATTCACCTCCTCAAGGGTGTCGCCATGCTCCCCATACCTCCGTCATACCTCGTGTCCTCTGGGGTTAGAAGCCCTGCTGCGGGTGCCCACCACTTGATGCTGCAGGGGCTAGCAGCCCTTAAATTGCAGGGATTTATAGGTGGCTGATCGTAGCGCTACACTCTGGCAACGCTGCTTTCCGGGTCCCTCCCCGGCTTTCTTTCTGACTGGGAACATCGCCCCTGTAGCCCGTCCTGCTGCTGCCGCTACTGCTCTGGCCGCCTCTCCCTCCCCCCGCCGCCTGTCCTCCCGCTGGCTGTGCGGGGATGGGGGAGAGGCGCCGAGCTACTGGGCGGGCGAATCCGTCAAGCCGGGAGAAGCCTGCCTTCACTCCTACCCGGCCGCACCCCCGTGGCCTTCCCCCGGACACTGCTGGGCTCCTTCACCCTCGTTGGGCCGCGTCACTGACCCCCTGAAGCTCCGCTCCTCTACCATCCGGGCCGCTGGCCGCCATCTTGGTGCGAAGGGCGGCCCGCGCCTTGGGGTCCGCTGCGTCTCCTTGCCACAGCAGGGCCCCACCAAATTGCAAACTCGCCCAGTGGGTGCTCTTAGTGTTCAGACACCCCAGGACCTCGTCATCCTGGGGGTGTATATGCGCCAGAAGGGATTTTAGGGCCCAGGGCCGGACGGGAAGCACAGAGCTCAGGAAGGAGGCATCTGTCAACGTCCTCCGTCGGCCACGCCCCCCGGATATCTTCTTTTTGGGGTACTCCTCAAGTTGAGCTCTTCGCTTACAGTGAGTCTACGCCAGGAAATGTCCTGGTTGGGGAGCTCTGGGTAGGGCCTACTGACGGTCGAGTGGACATTCAACCTCCTTTATGCAGTCCCGCTGATCCCTTTTTTTCCACTGGTTCTTAGGTGATTGTCTATCTCACATATCCCCATGGGGGAAATGTTGATTCTGTAAACTCCCCAACAATATTTAACACAAAAAATGTCAGAACCTATCGCTTACGTAGAACTAATCTTGCTCTCAGTGTGGGAATTTTGACCTAATGTGTGGTGATGCGCCGCCTGTCTAAAAGTGGACCGAAAGAGAAGTTGTCCCTTAACTTGGTACTCAAAGGCTATATTAGTTAATGAAGATTTATAAGTGCAGACCCCTACCCTGTGATATATTTAAAAAATGGAGACCTAATTCAATTGTGCTTCTTTCAGTTTTTGATTTAAATCTTAGACGATTGTGCCTGTTCAGAACCATGTTGATACTGATTGCTCTGGACTGGGCCCGGAGAACCTGGTATCTAGAGTTGCTGGAAATGTCAATCTACCCTCCTTGGCGCCTTCATATGATATTTATAAGGCGCTTGTACACAAGTGTTTCTAGGCGTGACAAGACGAGGAGGGGCACACATAGGGAGGATAAAACAACGATCTTACTAGGCCCTGTGTCAATCAGATTGCGCAAGTGCAGGGAAGTGGGAGGTGAGAAGTGCCGAGGGGGAAGGGGTTAGGGAGAAGTGCAGGTAGCTCAATAAGTGCAGCCAACTGGTGGCTCATAAGTGCAGAGAGAAGGGGTTGCAGATGCAGACCACAAGTGCTAGAGGAGCCGGGAGGCAATGCGAAGTGCAAGTGAACATACAGGAGCGTGGGCCCAAGTTCAGAGGGAAGCCAAATGACTAGTGTGTGGAGCAGTCAGGACATCAACAGGGGAGAGGAAAAGAGAAAGTGGAAGCAAAGAGGAAGGTCTTGAGTTGCTTACGGAACCGGAACCGGAGGCAGTTCTGCTCAAGTTGAACAGGGAGGCTGTTCCAGAGGGAGGCCCCAGCCGAAGATGGAGATCTGCCCCCAACTCTGCTTGGAAAAGTGACTGACACTCGGAGTTGGAGGTGGATGAGCGGAGAGCTCGAGAAGGGAGATGTTTAGGAAGAGAGAGTTGGAGATGCGGTTCCAGGCCTCAGAAAGCCTTGTGGACGATTCAGAGGGTCTTGAACTTGACCCTTGCTGCCACTGGGAGCCAATGAAGAGATTTCAGAGCTGGAGAGATACGATCTCTGGGCTTGAGGCCAAGAACATGTCTTGCAGTCGTGTTCTGGATAAGTTGTAGAGGTTAGAGAGTGGATGCAGGAAGATTTAGAAAGAGGCTGTTACAGTAGTCCAGCCTAGAGAGGACCAGAGCTCTGGAGAGAGTGAGCTTCTAGAGGAAAGTGAGGAAGGGAAGAATACCTCTGAGGAGGTGCATCTGAGAGTTTGACGACTTGGAGATGTCAGAGATGTGAGGAGAGAAGAAGAATACTACTACTACTACTACTACTCCCTGGTGTCCAGCTCCTTCAACAAGATGCCCTTTGCCAACAGAATAGCTGTGCCCCCAGTATTTGAACCGCTAGAGGCCAGAAATTCTTAAGGGATGTCTCTGTTCCGTAGGCTGATAAAATCCGAAGGGAGGAGGTGTCTCCTGCAGGAAGATCACTGAACCGTTTAAGGCACTCCGACGTCGCAACATCGACTTTCTTTTCACTGAGGAGTTCAGTCCTTTGACATTAAGTGACACAAAATCCACGTTCGAGGGGATGTGATGATTCCAGGGACGGTGTCTTCCATAGAGAGTGAAGGGGCTAGGTGACTTTCAGCCGCCATTATAGGTTAGTATACACCCAAAGCCATGTGCCAACCAAAGTTTTTTTAATTGAACTAACGAACATAAAAACAAAATTACGAAAAAAACTCAAAAATCCAGGGTAGATCTCCCCAAAGACCTTCAGTTCACATGTCGCTTTAGGCCGGGCATGGGCCGCATGAAGCTCTTTAACAGCTCAACTCAGGCAGCTAGGTAGGCACTCCTCTTTGTTTGGTGATCTCAAAATTCCCTATGCTTCCTCCAGGCTGTTGATGGTATGGGCTGTCCCCTTGAACGTGAACTGTAGAGCTGATGGAAATAGTCTGTGGTATTCTGGTCCTGCAAGAGTAAGAGCAGTGACCGGAAAACTCTTAGTTTCTGGATCGTGACAGTGGCCAGGTCTTGGAAAACCTGTAGAGCTGAGCTTTGAAACGTCAATTCATCCCGGGTGCGGCCCACTGCTAGTTTCCTGCTTGGTGGTGAAGTAATCGACCCGGGTAATGACAACGAGAGGAGAGACTGATGGTGAAGGGCCCATGCGAGCACGCAATCTATCGGTGCAATCTAATGGGAGCATCGATTTGCCAGATGCAGCAAGAGTGCTTGGAAGAAATCTCCAACATAATCTGTCAAGGCTTGTTCCTAGATCGATGAGGGCACTCCTCTAATACGTAGGTTATTGCTTTGGGCCTGGTTTTCCATGTCCTCCTGTTTGCTCTCAAATCTCAATCCTCCTTTCAAGGGTTCAGATCTTTTGTTTTATGTCCACCGGCATAGTTGAGTGGTCCAGAACGTGCTCTTCCGTTTCCCCCAATCTTTGTTTCATTTCCATGACTTTCTGGTCCAGATGATCTAACTTTGTTGAGATCTCGGACATGCAGTTCCGAAACTCAGATTTGATCTCCATCATGAAGGATTGTATGTCCTCCTTAGTGCCTAGCTGACCAGATGGGCGTTCTGGGGCCTGAGTGGAGGACTTTGCCGTATCCGCCTTTTCCCCTTTATCTGGAGGAAGAAGCGTAGTGGATATATCCACGTTTTTCTGAGGTTTGGACTGTTTAGACATAGTGTCCCACTCCGCAGGGGTCCCTCTCGGCTGGGGCCGCGTCAGGGCAACGGCAATGTGTGGTAAAGAGTGAGCACATGATTTCCTGCAAGCCAAAGTTAGCAGAGGGCCCTGGGGTAGCCAGTTCTTGGGTTTCGTAATGGCTTCAGGAGGGCCTGTCTGGAGGAACCAAGCAAGTGAGCCCCCACTAGAAGGTTGCGTGTTGTTTTCCAAGCTACCTCAGGGTTCCCTCGGCATAGGGGGGGACTATGAAGCCAGCCTGTTAATGGAGGGGTGAGTGGTCCGTGTACCTGAGAATTGCTGCTTTCTTCTGGCTTGCACGGTTCAGAGCTCCAATGCAGGACAGCGTTCCAATTACCCACCGCCCACAATTATGCTGAAATAGTTTCCAATGTGGATCATACCAGCCTGACAAAGGTGAGCACTCACCCCTGGATCTCTGATCGCCACTGGTCCGGCTCCTTCAACACGCATCGCAGAACTTTAACAATCTCTGGGAGAGGGGAGGAAAAAGAGACGAGGGCAGAGGAGATTTTTAGTGCGCTTCACTCTGAGCCATCTTGATAGGATCTGCTTGCTGCTAGCTAGTAGGTTGATATGCAGCAGGTCCGCCAGGCGAACCACAACGCCATGATGGATTCTCAGCGCGGCAGTAGGGGCCTTCCGGCAGCCTGGTAACAACTAAGAGCCCGGGCAAGGTCCCACTGACTAGGTCACCCCCGTTGTCCCTCATGCCTTCCCACACCGTATCCTGGACTTAAAGATAGTACCGAGGAGGTGGGAAGCGCCGAAATTCACTCAATTCTGGGTCTGCATGAAGAGGCTATTAGCAGAGCGTCTGCATCAACTGTGCTGCGAGCCACGCCACTTGGAGAACCTGTTTTGGCGAGACCTTCATAGATCAGACTTGTCTAGAAATATTGTCTGGGGTGAACAAGGGAAAGGAAGAGCAGAGAGGAGGAGAGACGGCCACAGGCTGGCCAGGAGTAGAGTAGAGTAAAGGATAAGGAGGAGTAGGAAGAGGGAGTGGACAAGCGGTCCTAAATTTTAGCGATGAAATGAGAAGCCAAGGCCGTACAGAGGGGCTGGGAGGGAACAGGAGAGGTAGAGACAGCAGCAGGATTGGCCAGCTCCATGCAGATTTTGTAGAGTTCGACCGAGTTGTTAAATGCTGCACAGACTCTGGCTTGGATGTGAGCTCTCTTCTTGGCGAGTACAGATAGTCTGTATTGCTTGGAGCAGGCGGCAGGCCAGTTTGTCAGAGGGTGCCCTTGAGGCCCTCCACTTCCTCTCAGCAACCCTGCACTTGCGTTTCAGTGTGACTAGGTCAGAGTCGTACCAAGAGTTGCATTTGGATTTGCGCTTCAAGCGGATCCTCATGACAGGGGCAAGTATATCAAGCGTGTTAGAGATAGCAAGATGAAGTTTAGATAGGGCTGTCATAGTGTGACTCAGCCAAAGGTGCAGCAGGAGGCGAGAAAGTAGCAGCGAATGCTTCAGCTGACACACGCTTCATGGGTCGTATGACCAAGAAGGTAGGTGGCAGTGCTGGAGTCTGCTTGGCCTAAGGGGTAGAGAGAGAGAGGTGGGAGGAAAGGAGTAAGTGATCACTCCAGGAAAGAGGAGTGGTCAGAGAGCTGGAGAGGGGGAGGTTTGAGGAGATCAGAACATCCAGGGTGTGCCCTGCAGCGTGAGTCAGGCCAGAGGGAAGAATAGAGAGTCACAGAGGTTGTTAAAGAGGTAGGCAGGTAGCATCCAGGTGGATGTTCAAGTCTCTGAGGAGGAGGGGTTGAGAGGTAGAGACAAGGAGAAAGGAAGAGAAGTCTGTCGACTCAGAGGAAGGGGGCGATCAAGCCTGCAGACCAGGCATTGAAAGGAGTAGTACTCCTGCATAGGAATGATAGACTCTGGGAAGACAAGGCTACACCCTCACCGGGGTGGCTGGTTCTGGGTTCGGAGAGGATCTTGGAGCCATCAGGTAGGAAAGCTTCTGACGGTTCTGGCCGTGAACCAAGTCTCGGTCAGACCGAATAGATCCAAATAGAGTTCTTCCAGGAGACGGCAGATGTCAGAGCTGTATTTGACAGCTGAGCAAGAGTTGAGAGTAGCAATGTGGAGCAGGTTGCCCCTTTCTGAAGGACTTCCATGGAGGGGTACAGGTCAGAGGTACCTCCTGCAGAAGTGTTGCAGGTGCCCGAGGATGTGCATAGGAGGAGAAGGCAAGGTAGCCAGGGAGGTGGAGGTGCAGGTGAGTGCCAGAGGGGTAGCGGAGGAAGGTGGCAACAGGGTGGCTGGAGAAACAGCAGAGGAGCCAGAGAGGGGAAAGAGGGAACATCAGAAGAAGAAAGGAAGTTGATGGGTGCGGGAAGCGTCTATCAAAGGAGGTTGGCCTGAGGGCCTTGGACCAAGACAGTGCTGTTTAGGTAAACATTAATGATGGTCTTGGAGCCATGGAAGGGGGCCAAGAGGGCCTCCCACCAGGTGCCACCATTAATGGGCCAAGAAGAAAAAGGAGAGAGGACAGAGACCATATGGGGGGGTCCATTGGCCTGGAGCGGGAACAACAAAGAGGATGTCGGTAAGGGTCTGTCTGGAGGAAGCACTGGTGTAGGTATCGGCAATAGGGAGGCCTGGGTTGGAGACCAGGATGTCCCTTTTGAGCTTCTTCCTGCCACACTTAGTGAGAGGGATAGGATAGTCAATAAAAAAAGCAGGTGGAGAAGATCGGTGAGACAGAGAGCATCATAGAGGAAGAGGGGGGAGAAGAGTGGGACGGGGGAGCCCAAGCAGGGGGGGAGGAGTGTGGACGGGGAAGCAGGCGGGTGAGGGGGGGAAACACTATGGGTTTGGGATACAGAAGGAGGGGGGGGGCACAGACGTCAGAATGGATAGAGATGCAGTGCATAGACAAGTCAATCACCAAAAGAACCTAGAAGTAAGGAATGAACACAGCAGGGATGCAGGCAGTGCAATGTAAGCAAACAACCCTGGAGAAACAAACAGAGGAGAGTCAACTTGCTCTCCCAATCGGATGGGCGAGTTCTACACCTTAACCTCAGCATCCTGAACCTTTATGCTTGGCTACTGAGAGGCTGAGATACAAGGAGTGGGACTTATCAGACGACACCCTTGATGTGCTCCTTTTAGCTTGGAGAACCGCCACCGTCTATTTCTTGTTTCTCTGACCTTGTTCCCACCACCCTGACCCACGCAACCCTCTCCGTAACTGTGAAGTGCTCAGTTGCTTCCCAAAGCTAGGTTTGCGCTCAATAAATACCGGATTAGTTATGCCTGCAGATAGCATAGATTTTTGTCTTGAAGCCGAGAGAGGGGATCAAGACCGTTTCTCTTGTCGGCTATCCACTGTCTTAATGTTTTGATGTCTTTGGCCGAAATGTGCCTGCAGTTTGGCACTGTTAAAGGATACTTTGCTGCTATTTCGGATTTCAAGAAGTCCCCAGAAAAAGGCTTGTTATTCACAATCCCCACTGTCTGACAGTTCTTGGGGGTTTGTGTAAGTATTTTCCTACACACCAGTTTGTTGTCCCGGAGTGGGATTTAAATGTGCTTTGACATTCTGTATTGTGGCCCAATTTGAGCACCTTTTATTCCTGTTCTATTAGATTGCTTACCTAAAGTTGATTTTCCGGTTTGCCATCACTTCAGCGAGGCGGGTGAGTGAGCGCCAGGCGTGGTCTGTTAAACCTCCATATTTGGTTTTCTCCAAGGAGAAGGTGAGTTTGAGATTGAGGTCCTCTTCTGAAAGTGGTCTGTGACTTTATCCAGCATGGGGTCTGGCATGGATTCCCTGGCTCATGAATATTGCCTGTCGTTAGGCTGGGAATCCTTGATAAAAGAAAAAACAGTTTCACCTTCAGTTGCAAACTGTCTTTCTCCTATAAACCAATCACTGAGCTCTGGGTCATACTGCCCCCAGCCAATGACTGCCCCCTCCCTAAGCCCCTCCTCTGGCAGCCATCTTCAGATTTTTACTGCACGTTCAAGTGTTGGCAGTCCTCTTGTTTTGTTCCAAGAGCTTTTCTATGTTTTTGCACTTTTTCGACAAAATGCTCCTATTTTTGTCAAATAGAGCCTATGTGCTTTCGTTCCTTTGCCTGGCAAGTGGGGCTCAGTTTGTCGGCACGTTTCAACACCCCTCAAGGGCAAGAATCGTTGAGAGTTTCATCGAAGATTCCAGAAGGCTATCAGGCCTACAGCGCACGCCGGACCATGTCGGAGAAGGAGGGAGGCTCCCTTTTCAAGCTCTGCTCCAGCTGCGGATTGAGCAATGTGTTTGCGGAGGACAAACACTGCCAGTGCCTCTACTGTCTCCCTCCGGACCACAGGGAAGTGGATTGTGAAATCTGCTTTGGTTTCTCCAAAGGCACTGTCAAGGATAGTCATGGTAGGTTGGTGGCGTGGCTCAACGCCAAAGCCTCTATCCCGGGCGGCAAGCAGGGGCATGCCTCACCCAGGACCGGCTGGTGCGAGAAGCAGGCATCTAGGTCCTTTGTGGGCACTCCATCCGTGGGGGCCCAAAAGACCGGGCAAGCACTGCAAGTCTGTTTCCGTCGGGGATGCCACGCAACCCGGTCCCGCGACGAGCAGGGCATGCTCATCTGCACTGTCTGCCTCCATCTCCAGTCATCGCTCCAGCTCCTCCTCGAAGAGGAAATCTGCTAACACAGGGAAGCTGCGGGAGAAGCCGGAGAAGACCAAGGCACAGGGTAAGGTGTCCGACCTGCCCCTGAAGGACCAGGTGGTACAGGGGGTGTCCTCGACGATCGAGCTGGTTGCGGCCGCCCTCTCAAAGGCGAGAGGGGCTGACCCGGTACAAGGGACCCTGACAGCGCCCAGAGTGTCCCTCCCTCCAAGGCGGGGGGCTTCGGCTAAGCCAGTGGAGAAAACACCGGAGAAGAGGATGCCATCCCTAAGCCCAAGACCGACCCATCGCAATGCAAAATATGGGGGTAGAAGCCTCAACTGTGCTCCAGGGCACGGATATTTCTTCCTTGGATGAGGTGGATCTGGCGTCCGTTCACATGGTCCCGGAGGATGCGGGGAACGAAGGTGTAAACGCTGAGGGGGATGACAACGGCAGGAATGCCGACGACTATGTGGGCGCTGGGCCCAGCAAGCCTACCTACACCCAAAGCCTCCACCTCCCAAGGATGTATTGCTGGACATCCTTTCAACTCTCCACACACTGGTGTCTGAGATCCAGAAGAGGATGGCGACAGCACCCCCAGCACCGGCCCCGGTGGCTCCGGGCCTTCCACGAGTGAAGAGAAAATGTCACCCTATGTTGCCTCATCAACCACCGCACATGTCCCCCCCCCACACCCTCCTAGGGAAACGGGGACGGAAACAGCGACTACGGACACGGACAATGATGGCAATGTTTCTCCACCGCAGAGGGCTTCTTCTCCGGACGAAGTGGGGTTGTGCCACGCCAATGTCGCCCACGCGTCTGAGCTCTTCAAGCTGACGCCAGAAGTGACCAAGAAGGAAGGTTTCCTTTACCAACGACGGGAGGTCAAGAGAGAGACCATTCTGGCAATGCCTCTCCTGGACGACGTTTGGGATCAGGGCCTGGTGCTGATGAGAAACCCGACCTCAGCCTCGGTGAAGTGGGACAGGCTGGAAAAGAAGTACCGGGTGCCGGACTCTGCGCACAAGTGTCTACGGTCGCAGCCCTCCCCTGACTGGCTGGTCATGGTGGCAGCGAGGAAGAAGTCTTCAAATCCCTCGTCTTCAGCCTGCGTTCCCCCGGACAGCAAGGGGAAGAAGTTGGACACCTTGGGTAGGAAAGTGATCTACTCTGCAGCGACGACAGTCAAGGCAGCAAATGTGCTTGCAATCCTGGCCAGATACGACGGGGAGCTGTGGTATAAAATGGCCCTGCTGCTGGAATTTCTCCCCGACGACAAGCTTGTCGAGGCGCTTGAGATCCCCCAGGAGGGCAAGATGGCATCAGACCATGCCATCACCATGGCCCTGGACATTGCATACACAGGTTTGCAACAGATGGGGAACAGTGTCTGCCTCAGTCGTCGTGGCTGGTTGAAAGGCACCAACTTTAGGCAGGAAGTCCAGGCAACAGCCCTCCCGTTCCACGACCATGCCCTTCCACAGGGACAACCTCTTTGGGAAGGCTGTTGACAAATCGTTGCTTGCGATTAAGACAGACACGGAGACAGCCTGTGCCCTGAGCACGCTTCAGCAACATCGTCCTCCTTTCATGCGTCAGGAGAGAAATCTGGCAGGTTGTCAAAGGGTTTCGGCAGGGATCATCTTCGTACCGCCAGCCCTCCCGTTCCACGACCCAGGAGGCCTACAGGGGCCGTTCCAAGGCTTTCAGAGGTGGCTCGCATCGTCGCTCCCAAGGCGACACGCAGGCCCCATAGCAAGATTGAACCGGCCGGGACATCGGCCACCACCCTTGCACCCCAGTGGGAGGCCGGCTGGCCGACTTCGTCAGCGAATGGGAAAAGATCTCCACCAACCAATGGGTGCTGGACGCTCTCGCCCACGGACACACTCTAAAGTTCCAACAGAAGTGTCTGCGGATACCACTGGTGGCCCGGCAGGAGCAGCACACCCCTCAGCTCCTGAAGGAAGCACAGGCCGTGCTAAAAAAGGGGGCGATAGTTGGTTCCTAAGTGACTCAGGGGCGCTGGAGTGTACTCCATATACTTGTTGGTAAAGACGACGACCGGGGGCTGGAAGCATATTCTAGACCTGTGGTGCTTCAACAAATACTTTGTCCCAAAAATTCAGAATGGTCACGTTGCAAGACTTGCTCAGCCAACTGGAGGAAGGAGACTTGTCGCTGGATCTGGAGGACGCCTACTTCCACGTCCCCATTCACGAGAAGCATCTGAGGTTGTTGCGCTTCATGGTAAAGGGAAGGCACTACCAGTTCAAGGCCCTTCTCTTTGGACAGAAGTCGGCGCCCAGAGTGTTCACAAAGTGTGTGGCGCCAGTGGCGGCCCATCGGCGTCTACAAGGGATACATGTGAACCCGTACCTCGATGACTGGCTCATCTACGCCAAGTCCAGGGAAGTAGCAGTCGAACATACAGAGAGGATCTTCCGGCTGCTGACTGATCTGGGGTTCTGTCAACTATCCGAAATCCTGCTTGATACCGTTGCAGAACGCGCTATTCCTGGGGGCCAGGCTCAACACGGTCTCCTGCCTGATGGCCCCTTCGGAAGAGAGGATAGCGGCCATGCTGGGCAAGGTGCAGCAGCTGTTGGCACTGAAGACCGCCACGGTGCAGACCATAAAGTCGCTGCTCGGCATGATGATGTTGTTCATTTGCCTGATCTGGCACTGCAGGTTGCGGATCCGACCCCTTCAGGAATTCCTGGATGCTCGGTGGATCCAGGTGTTCCGGAAGCTTTGCAGACAAGATTGTTCTCGATGAGGAGTTCCGTCTAGAGATAAGTTGGTAGGCGTGTGCTCCAACATTGCCGGGGGCATTGATTTCCAAAGCCTACCTTACCAGGAGACGGTCACCACAGACTCTTCCCTGGAGGGATGGGGCGCTCGCACCGGATGTCTCCACACCAGAGGCTACCGGCGGAGAGGGATCCCCACATTAACCTGGAGCTGCGGGCAGTGTTCTGGGCCCTCAAGTCATTCCTTCCGTCTCCCAAGTGCAAGGTACTGAAGGTGTTCACGGACAATACCACCACAATGTTTACATCCGGATGCAAGGGGGTACCTGATCCCCGGCGCTCACCAGAGGTGCAGGACTTGTGGGACTGGGCTGTCATGCAAGAGTTAGTCCTCATTCCTTTTCACTTGTCTGGAGTCAAGAACACTAGCGCCGACTCACTCAGCAGGAAGCTGCGCTCTTGCCACCAGTGTGAACTTCGACAGGATCAAGTGGACAGCCTCTTCCTCAAATGGGGCAGACCGCAGATCGATTTGTTTGTGACTGATGAATTCCAAATGCCAGAGGTTTACCAGCAGGTTCCACCAACCGAGGAGCATGGGGGGACACATTTTCCTTCCCGTGGGAAGGCCTGTCCCTGTACGCTTTCCCCCTGTTGCTGCTCCTGCTGCGAGTCATCGATCAACTCAAACGGTGCTGATGCAGGATGATCCTCGTTGCCAGAGCGTGGCTGAGGCAGATTTGGTACCTGGATCTTCTCAGCATGTCAGCGTCGCCCCCGGTCAAGCCGCCGGCGGTCTCAGATCTGCTCGCCAGAGGAGGAGGCTCAATCCTAAATCATGACCCAGGATCGTTAAACCTGAAGGGTTGGCTCCTGCAGCCTTAGAGTTCGGATGGTACGAGCTGCCGTCGGACTGCAGGGAGGTCCTTGCCACGGCCAGAGAATCGTCGACTCTTCAGTGCTACGGGCACAAGTGGAAATGTTTTGCAACGTGGTGCCTGACAGATGAGATCAACCCTCTGCCGGTCTCGGCTCTGAAATTCTGCCATACTTGTTGTCCTTGGCCAAGGCGGGGCTCGTGCATGCCTCTATCAAGGGGCATCTGGTGGCTATCTGCTGCTACACCAGGTTTCCAGAACGGTCTTCTCTTTGGTCCCACCGTCTAGCCAAGGAGTTCCTCAAAGAACTGTTTCGATCATTCCCGCCGATGAATGCCCCTGCTCCAGCGTGGGAAATCAATGTGGTGCTGACCAAGCTCATGAGGGTCTCCCTTTGAGCCTATGAATCGGGCCCTTCTCAAGTTCTTTTCATGGAAGATGGCTTTTCTCGTAGCCATCACCTCTGCCAGGAGGGAAGGTGAGATCCATGCCCTTTCCTGCAAACAGCCTTATGTGGCTTTTCATGACACGAGGGTGATGCTGCGGACGCACCCCTCTTTCATGCCAAAGATTCAGTCGGAATTCCACCTCAATGAGCCTTTGGTGGTGCCTGTGTTTTTTCCAAAACCTTTGTTGCCTGCTGAAAGGACTTGGCACTCGCTGAATGTGGCTTGTGCGCTGAAGTTCTATGTGGCACGCACAAAGAGTTTCTGGAAGACATTTCAACTATTCGTGAACTTTGGTCCTGTGAACCATGGGAAGGACTTGTCCAAGGCTTCCATCTCTAGGTGGCTCTCCGGCTGCATCACACACTGTCACCGGTTGGCAAACCGACCGCTGCCCGGCTGTCTGAGAGCCCATTCCCGCAGAGCGATTGCTGCGATGACTGCGTTCCTGCCTGGTGTGCCCTTGCTGGACATCTGCAGGGCTGCTACATGGAGGTCCACGCACACCTTCACAAGATTCTACTGCATCGACAGGGATTCCAAAGAGTAGTCCAGTGTCAGCCAAGCAGTGCTACGCAACCTGTTCCCTTGAAGGTGAGCATGTTCCAGAGGTAAGAGTATTGCTTCTGTTGAGCCTTGCCACCTCCCGTGGTTGTGTAATGTTGTACTGCTATGTATTCTTTATTCATGAGCATGTGAATCCATACCAGACCCCAAGCTGAAGAAGGAACAAGTTACTTACCTGTAACTATTGTTCTCCAGCATGGGTCTGCCGTGGATTCACATGCAAACCCTCCCTCCGGCCCCTCTGCGGCTCTTCTTGGTCATACTGTCACTTTACGTGCTACCAAATCTGAAGATGGCTGATAGAGCGGAGGGGCTTGGTGAGAGGGCAGTCAATGTCTGGGGGCAGTATGATTGGTTTATAGGAGGAACAGTTTGTAAGTGAAGGTGAAACTGTTTTTTCTTTTACCGAGGCTTCCCGGCCTGACGACGTGAATATTCATGAGCATGTGAATCCATGCCAGACACATGCAGGAGAACAATAGTTACAGGTAAGTAACTTGTACTTTTTTCTCCCTCAAAAGATCCATCTTCCTGTGATAGTGTTTGTGTGTTTTTTTTCCCTCCCTCCTCCTCATACTTCTAAGGCAGAGTAACAAGTCTATCGACTGGACCCGATGCAGTCCCAGCTATTACGTCTCTCGGATGAGAGATGCTAGGAAGGATGACCAGCTTTTCATTGATTACGCTGGTGCTTGTGCTGGCAGGGCTGTGACCAAACCGACCCGGTCAAAGTGCATCATTCTCTGCATCTCGGAATACTATGATCTGACTGGAAAGGATGTGCCTGAAGGTCTCCGGGCCCATTTTATCAGAGGAGTGGCTGCCACCTCTGCCCTGCAGCGGGGAGTCTCTGGGCCTCATCACGACTTGGGCGGTAAATGTGGCGGATTATCCGCCGGACCTAAATAGCGCTAACGCCAAGGCACCCGGTGGATAGTCCGCCAGATCACGGTTCATCGTGCACGCGCCCCAGTCCCTGGCGTTGTCGCGATTAGCGCAAACCCTTAAATTCGGCACACTGTGCGCTACCGCCATGTCGCGCTCATAGCACACGCTATGAGCACGCGGGAAACGCGTCACCGCCGGAACAGGAAATAAAGCGGCGGCCATCTTGGAAATCACAATCCCTCGGATATCACAGCTACTGTAAGCCATCCACGCAATCCAAGGCTGGAAAATGAGTCAAGAGTGCACTAGGGGCAAGTCTGCACTGGACAGGGTCAGGAAACCCAAGTTCAGTGACCAGGAGCTTGAGGTACTTGTGGAGGAGGCACTGACATACCATAATGAGCTGCAGCAGCGGAAAACCAGTGCCCATCGTAGAGGCCAAATATGGCGATCCGTCGCCCA
Organism: Ambystoma mexicanum; assembly: GCF_040938575.1. Taxonomy (NCBI): domain Eukaryota; kingdom Metazoa; phylum Chordata; class Amphibia; order Caudata; family Ambystomatidae; genus Ambystoma; species Ambystoma mexicanum. Next base: position 593,899,243 of record NC_090932.1, read on the forward strand.
AAGGGTCAGTGCCGTGGGGCGCGTGCCCCGGGATGGGGAGGACTGCCGCAAGCGGCTGAATGACCTGTGAGTGTGAGGCATCCTGTCCCAGCACAGGAGTGCAAGCAGGGCCACAGGAGGTGGGCCACCACCACCCCCAGCCGACCTCACACCATGGGAGGATAAATTGACGGGCCTGATAGACGTCGGAACCATCAAGGGCATTGGTGGAGCGGAGGCAGGGACTGGCATCGACCCAACGGCAGGTGAGTCCCATCCCCAAATACATGCATCTGAATGAGAGTGAAGACATGTGTCTGAGGCACTGCATACACCCGTAAGTGAGGCCCACATCCCTAGAACGGTAGTGCTGCCTAGACGACCCGTATGTGCAGTGCATGAATGATAGGGCAGGGGATAGACTACCATAGCCATAGGACAGCTACCTAGAGTGGTACTGAGCATCAACACAACCACAAAAGCCTGAGCGCAGTCCACCCCAACCACGCGTTCCCATGCAGTGTACCTCCATGCACATCCACAACAAGCACCACATGGTGACTGAACAGAATGCAAGTTGAGTGCGTCATTGGTACTGTTTTCAATCACACTTGTTGGCATGACCTGCATCACACAAATGTATGTAGCATTGTACTCAAACCACCCCCTATGTACCCCACAGGCACACGTCGATCCCAACAGCCCGGTGATGATGGGGATGAGGCCACACCGACAACGCGCCCACAACACCGTGCCTCCACCAGCACCCCACAAAGATGCCGTACCCAAGGGAGACAACCCAGGGGAACACCCACCTCACCCCAACGCAGCCCCGCCAGACAGCAGCGGCAGCCACATGGCCGCAGGGAGGCGACCGGCAGCTCACCCCAAGACACCATCCACAGCCCCGATGCCGAGAGAGGTCTGAATTGGAGCCCGACGTGGGAGCAACACCTCCACGTGGGCATCATGCCGCCGCACTACACTCTCACAGTAGTAGTGATGGAGAAGGGGTGTCAACACCCCAGGGAAGCCCAATCCCAGGCAGACAGCAGGCAGGGACTCTCCATGTGCCTGTGCGTCGCTGCAGCACACCGCAGCCAGATGTGGACACACCGTCCTATGGGAGGCCAGAGGACCAGCAATCTGAGCCTGGCAGCCCAGTCCAGGCTGGTGGCTTTTCGCCACTCAGCCGCCCCCCACCCCCCCGACAGCACCCAATTCGCGGTCCACCACGTGACGCACCAGGGGAGCTCTTTGTCACTGGGGCAGCAGTCATGGGCCAACTGGACATCATTGAGGCCAAACAGGCCCGGGTTGAAGCCATGGCAAAGGTGCAGAGCAGGCACATAAAGGCTTTCAGTCATTCCATCAGGCATGGGTGCAGATACGTGGCACGGGACAATGCGCGTACACGGCAAGTTGTACAACAATGCACCGCTGCCCTGACAGGCTTTGGGCAACAAGTCCGCGAGTTCACAGAGGCAGTGTCGGCACTTGCAGAACAGCAACGCGAGGCCAATAACCTCATGCGTCAGCACATGATGGCCAGCGCTTCTGTACCCTCTCCTTCCACCACACCCACAGAGGGTTCACTAGACCCATCTCCGAGGCGCCAGTCCATGCACCACCTGAGGGCACGCACACCCGAGGGGCCTGGGAGAGGGAAGCGCCCGCACCCTTCCTAGTGGTGCATGGCATCATTGTTGTTGGCCTGATGAGGCAACTGCACAGTTGGGGGTTGTACACTGGGGGGAGGGGGGAATGTTGGGTGTTCACTGGGGGGAGGGGGGATTGTGTGCTGGGTGTTCACTGGGGGGAGGTGGGATTGTGTGCTGGGTGTTTACTGGGGGGAGGGGGGTTTGTTGGACGGAAAATAAATCATGTTACAAAAATCACAATGCATGGACAGTAGTGATTGTTACAAATGCAATTTAATGTTGAGGTGACATATTTACAATTTACCCATTACCCATTTCTAAAAGAATCCATCAATCAATCCCTATCTGGCCAACCTCCCCTCCCTCAGCCCAACCCTTTGTGCATGTGCAACACCTTCTGGCACTTCATCACCCTCACTACCATCCTCAGGTGGCTGCACATGAGCATCAGGGGGCAGTGGCACATTTCTGCGACAACAGATGTTGTGCAGCATGGCACATGTCATTACAATTTTTCCAACTTTTTCTGGTGCATACATCATTGCCCCTCCCGTGCGGTCGAGGCACCGGAAGCGTGCCTTCAGCAGTCCAAATGCCCTCTCCACGCAGATCCGTGTACGGGCATGGCCACGGCTGTATGCCTGCTCCGCCGCCATGTGTGGGTGACGCACAGGGGTCATGAGCCACGTGTACTGGGGATATCCAGAATCACCTGCAGGGGAGAGAAAGCCGGTATGGGGACAAGGTAAGTCCAGTGGGTGTACAGAGCCCTGTCATCAGTGTGTTTTTACCATATTTGTCATTTGGCCTATAACATTGTAACGCTCACCTGATTCCCGTAGAGGCGCCGGTCTTGACTGGGCGTATACCGTATCTGCAAAGGTGATGTGTAACACACGGCTGGCTCTTTGGGCTGGACCTCTGTGCACTGTATGTCTGACTTGAAGGGTAAGATGTCTGCAGATAGAAAATATGGGATTAAGGAACTGGGTTATTGAATGTCTCTCTCTTCTTCCCTTTCTCTTCTCCTGTAGAACCCCAAAGGTTAACGCTCTCACCTTAGGTAAGTGAACGCCGTGCTCTCCATCTGCCTCGGGGCAGGGTGCTGTAACCAATTTCTTCACTGGATAAGGGGAGCAGGCCTCTTGACTTCAGAGGACTGCTGTCCGTCGTTTACTGCACGAACGGTAAGTTTCGAGTAATTCTAATGTCTTTAAAGTCTTTAGTAATGATGTTTCTTGTTTTGCAGGGTTCCGGCGATGGCGGATGACGGGCTGAAGTGAGTTGAAGATGGAGCCCGTGTGATGAATAGAAGCGCCTGGAAGCACGTAAGTAAGCGCTTGTTGCCTGCTTCACGATGCGCTCTAACTGTCTTTTTATTTTGCAGGTACAAGTTCGGAGCGGCTGCAGGGTGCCGGAATACCCACTGGGTTAGATGTGGAAAGGAGTAATGGCACGTGAGTATTAAAGTTCCCCAATGTCTTTAAACGCACCTTGTTTTGTCTTTCAGATGCGGGATGCAGCGCCGAAGGCCTCCGGAGCGTGCGAAGAGTTGGTAAGCTTTTGTCTTTCAGATGCCGGAATGCAGCGCGAGGCGTTGGTGACAGCCGATGGACCAGGTAAGTGAAGAGCTGTCACTGAAGACCGTAATGCTAACCTGTTCTTTCTTGTCTTTATAGGTGTTGCTGAAGACTTGATTCAGGATGGTAAGCCTTTTTCCTTAGGCCCAGGATCAGATGCAGAAGACACGATGAGCGTTCTGCTGCAGAGGATGCAGAATAACGCAAAGCAAGATTCATCCATCGGGTGTGGTTTAAATAGCCTCCTGTAGTGCTTAGGTGTCTCCTTCCACAGCCACGCCTAGATAAGAAAAGAGTTCCTGCTTTCCAGAAGAGTTCCAGTGTTCTGAATCTAGGGAGTGGCTCCTGCCCCACCCAACAGGAAAAGTAGTTCCAAACAGAAGAGGATCAGAGGCTCAACTGGCAGGCAAGTAAGCAGCATGGTCTGCTGCAGGTAAGTCCACCCAAGCATTATGAGCCCGGCGCTTCCAGCGCTGGGACTGGGCATATTTATGAGCCTGATGCCACTGGCGCCAGGACTGGGTCCAAAAGGTCCCAATTGGGACTGGTTGGCACTCGGAACCTGGGTTATGGATCTGCTTCCAAGGGAGTTGGGAAAACCCTGACCTTTTGGAAGCAGAGATCATGACAAACATTGTGGAGTGTGCTGTCCTATGGGCAGAGTTGTATCAATGGGGTACTCTCCACTTGGTACGCTTATGTTTCTGTATGTAACAGTACTCATTCACTTGTCGCAGGATAAGGGGGCCCTTCCATCTACTTCTGCTTGACAGAAGTGGCTGCCTCATGTGTCATTGCAAATCCATTTGGCTACAGTTGCATTTGCTGCTCTTCACTATTCTGTACTGTTCTCCATGCATTTCCATGGCCATTTTGGGGACAGTGTTTGTGGGATGTGTATTGTCATTACTCGGCCTACTTATGTGTGGAGCATTTGTGGATGTGCCAGCTCATGGTTTGGAATTTCATTACTGTCGGATGGCCAGGGTGGGATTTCCATACTGTGTCAGTGTTGGGAGCCATGGTGCTGCTCACACAGGAGGCTTTGTTGTGGTGGGGCTTCCATATGTCACTGTGCCGCCACATGTCTTACATCCTGCATGGGTGTGTTTTGCTGTGTTGGACATGTCCAAGGTTCATCGTGCAAGGTGCTTGAATGTGTATGCTGCAGTGATGCTTCTGCCGATTGGGAATGATGGATTCTGTGACAGGCAACATCAGTTGTGGATTGACATGCTTTGTGGTATACATTTGTACTCACCCAGTAGCCATGTGTTTTGGCCTCAGTGCCTTTCCATGCACGCTGGCAGGGTACTGTTGCGTAGGACCATGGAGTCGTGGGTGGATCCGGGGTAGCGGGCACACCAGTGGCTGAAGGTGAGGTCAGGACTACTTGTCATCTGCACATTGAGGGAATGGTACTGTTTACGGTTTCTGTAGGCAGCCTCATGTGCCTGGGGTGGTACAAGTGCCACATGTGTGCAGTCCAGGGCTGCTATTACATTCGGGACTTGGGCAATGGCATAGAATTGACCCTTAAACTGGTGCACCTGTGCCTGCCTGTGTTGCTGGCAATGCAATGTGTTCATTCACATGATTCAACAGTGCATCAAGCACCTGTCCCAGCATGGCACTGAATCTGGACTGGGCCATTCCATGCATCATGGCAACGGTATGTTGGTAGCTGCCAGTCCCAAGAAATTGAAGCACAGACACGAGCTTCACTAGGGGAGGTACTGCCATGCTGGTGGCTATGCGGCCGCATATCTCACGTTGGATTGTGTCCAGCAACTGGGTGATGGTTGCCCTATCCAGCCGATACTCTGTCACCAACTGACCATCAGTCAGGGCCCAGGGTGTTGTCCTGTCCCTGGGGATGGCTGGCCGCCTTGCTGGTGCTGCTCTCCTCCTCCTTCTCCTCATCCCCACTGCCCCCTGCACTCCCAGGGCCCTGGCCTGGTTGACTGGCCTCTGTAGCTCCAGGCGCGGCAGGTAGAAGTCGACATCAAGGCTCCCGGCTTCAAATGGCAGCATGGTGTTGGGGTGGGTGTGTTGTGCATGGGTGGGTCCTTTGTAGGCCTCTGATTTGCATTGGTTCCACCTGGTCCCTCATTGCGATCTCCTCCCTGCTCCTGCTGGTGTAATAGTGTTGGGGAGGGTGTGTTGTGCATGGGTGGGTCCTTTGTAGGCCTCTGATTTGCATTGGTTCCACCTGGGCCCTCATTGCTGTCTCCTCCCTGCTCCTGCTGGTGTAATGGTGTTGGGGAGGGTGTGTTGTGCATGGGTGGGTCCTTTGTAGGCCTCTGATTTGCATTGGTTCCACGTGGGCCCTCATTGCTGTCTCCTCCCTGCTCCTGCTGGTGTAATGGTGTTGGGGAGGGTGTGTTGTGCATGGGTGGGTCCTTTGTAGGCCTCTGATTTGCATTGGTTCCACCTGGGCCCTCATTGCTGTCTCCTTCCTGCTGGTGTAATGGTGTTGGGGAGGGTGTGTTGTGCATGGGTGGGTCCTTTGTAGGTCTCTGATTTGCATTGGTTCCACCTGGGCCCTCATTGCTGTCTCCTCCCTGCTCCTGCTGTTGTAATGGTGTTGGGGAGGGTGTGTTGTGCATGGGTGGGTCCTTTGTAGGCCTCTGATTTGCATTGGTTCCACCTGGGCCCTCATTGCTGTCTCCTCCCTGCTCCTGCTGGTGTAATGGTGTTGGGGAGGGTGTGTTGTGCATGGGTGGGTCCTTTGTAGGCCTCTGATTTGCATTCGTTCCACCTGGGCCCTTATTGCTGTGGCCTGTGTTCTGTTACCTCCAGCTTTCTGCTGGAGGTATTTTCGGCGGATTATCCGCCGCTTTTCTGGCGCTGATAGCGCTTACGCCGGACTCGTGATTGCTGATGTTTTAGCGCGAATGGTTCCTGGCGCTGTTATGGCCGGCGCTTGTACAGCCGGCTGTCCTTGCACCGGCTGTAATGGCGCCGGCGGTATTTGGAGTCGTGATCCGACGGACCCTTAAAATCGGCGCTAAGAGTGTTACTGCCGATTTTAAGGGTTACCGCCCAAGTCGTGATGAGGCCCTCTGTCTTGGACATCTGCCAGGCAGCAATGTGGACGTCCTTGCACAAGTTTGCTTCACATTTCTGCTTAAATTACGGTTCAGTTAACATAGAAAGATGGAGAACCCATACAGATGGGTCCTCCCGTCCCCTGCACACCTATTAGTGCTGGCAATTAAGTCCAGTCGATATTTTTGTTGCTTATATGTTTAGTACATGTTCAATTTACTAATTACTTTGGTTAATAAGTTCATGAAAAAGCATTTGAAAGCATGAACAAAGTAATGACTCTTTCAAGTTTTTCGTATCCAATATTTTAGTTGCATACATGTGTTGTTACATTAGGGAATTATATAAAGACAAGTTAGTGTATGATTCAGTCACATAATGTGATAAAATAATGGTTGTTGATTATTACAATACATCCAGTACATATTAAAAAAAAAAGCTCAATGCGTTTCGAGAGATCAACTCTCTTCTTCAGGAGCAATCTGATTCAGTGTTCAATCTTCTAACAAAAGCTGTTAATTCTTCTGTAGTATAGTCAAATGGATGTTATTTCCTCATAACATCAAATTTCACTTTTCAATTATTTGTAATCCCAGTGGAGAGTGATGGTTACCCAACTGTATTCCAATATAATCTAGATTCATTAGATCATGATTGGATACGTGGAACTACCTTATCTTGGTTACTACACCAAGCAGGAGGGTGTAGGTCTTGGTCCTAATATTGGATATAAGCAGGTGGAAAGTGGAGTTGTGCAAAGTGCTGTGGGGTTCTGCTATGGTGTAAAGCGGCAGGCGCAACAACACGTTATCGTGACTCCCAACAAGGAAGTAATCAAGGCAGTCCGTATGCAATCAGACGATAACGAGATTAGCGAAACACGTACCTGGGAGGAGTCTTGGGAATCCAGAAGGCAGTCGGAGTTCAGCAAAAGTGGGACCAAGATAAGCAAAACGGCAGGCAATGGGTCGGTCCGTAAAGCAGGCAGTGTTCGGCAACAGCGGGTCCAAAATAGTCAAGACGTCAGGCAAGGAGAAGTTCCGTTTGACAAAGCAGGATTCGGAACGGGATACTATGAATCAAAGCAGTAGGTGAATTAGCTACAAACAGAAACAGCATTCACCGGGGTGACGTTTCTTTTATATGTACGTGTGGGGGGGAGTCTGCTAAAACAGGCAGCTGCCGCGGTCACATAACATGCTCTCCACGTGGGAGCCATGGCAACAGCTTTCCTTATATAGAAGGACCCCATTGCTCGTCTCCAGGGCAACTGCCAATGTCTAAAGAATGGGGCGGCCAGGGGTTGACGTTTGTAATGGAAAAACATAGAAGCGAGATGAAGATTTGAAGCCTGGGCACGGCGGGAACGGGAATCCATGGGACCTGACCTAGATCAATTGGTATTTCAAAGTATTTTGAGCTGCTGCTAAGGGAGCTGAGCAGTATTATTAGATTGTTAAAGAACTCCCATGCACCAGGCTCAGACGGCATTTGCAACACCCTTATTAAAGACAATCCTGTATGGTGGTGCAACTTGCTTTTCTATTTGATTAATTACATCAGTCAAACCGGCCAAATTCCATCGTCATGTCGGGAAAGCCTCATTGTCCCCATCTATAAATAAGATCTTGATACAAACCTAAGAATTACAGGTTGCTGGCCATGCTTGATGCACCTGGTAAGATCTTCGCTAGGGTACTGTTGCAAGAATTAACATCATGGGCTGCAGAGGCCAACCTCATACCCACGTACCAAACGGTCTTTAAGGTTGCAGGTACGCTGACCAACATATTCACATTAATTGACATTATTGAATGTAACTGGATGACTAGACATCACGTAACTTATGTATCATTTATCGATTTTTAGCACAACCTTTTATACCACAAGATTATTTAATTGTATTCATCTACTAAAGATAAGGATCTCAAGCTCAGAGACCACAAAATATTTTGATACAAGGATTGGCATAAAGCAGGGCTGCACCCTGGCTCTGTTACTTTTTTTAAAATCTTTCTCTTATGTTTCTTTCACATGCTCTGAGGAACACTAATTGTAATGCCCTTATGTTGGGATTGCATAGGATCTCCTGGTTATCATATGCAGATGCTCTTGTTTTTCTGGATGCTACACTGAGGGATCTCCAATTACTAATGAATAGTCTCTGTCAACATGTCAAATTAAATGAGCTTTGCTTTAACATTAATAAAACTAAAAATGGCATGAGATGTTCATTGAAAATTGGCTATCAAAGGTTAGGGCAAGTCAACTCATGACTATCCGGGACTCACATTTGACCATCTGCATAGGACCATGTGCAAACCTAGCAGGAATATACTGCTGCTGCATCTACAATCATTCTTTCTCCTACTCTTGCAAGCACTGTGCGGTTCAGCTTGCATGCAATTGCAGGCCTGCTGCAACAGCTTCTGCAGATGTTGGTAATTTGGTTATAGTATATGCCCCATAGACTCCCTGGCATTTAAGAAGTTTCGCTAAAGATTTCCGACTATTAGGAAAACCTCGACTTGCATACCAGAAATGTAATGGTGAATTGGAAACCTGGATCCAATGTTGGAACCACTTGTGGGTCAACGTTAATACGTTCATGACGATAATAATGCCTACTGAGGTACGGCAACATTGAACCCAAAAGTGGTTGTCCCTTCCAAGACCCAGGGAGAGGGACAGAATCCTGGCAAGGGAGACTTTGTTGGTAAAGATTCCTGTTCCATAGAAAGCCATATTGGGGTAAAATAATTAACTGTAAGCACAATAAAATGATTCTCCGGTAGACTATCTTCGTTGTTTGAAGGTTGTAATTGTGCAGCATTCTGAATTTAATAAACCAGCAGCTGCACAAAAAGCCATGGCTGCATCCTTTGTTCAGGGGTGAATGCTGAAACATTTGTAGCTGAAGACCATTTACATGGGATGGGAAGCAAAGGCAACCATGGAATTGGTGGTGGTAGCTAATCGCGTTTGATGCCAAAAACAATAATTGAAATGACCATGTAAATAATGACCCTTCAATTGGAGAGCTTAGAGATGTGGGGGCAGGGGCATGAACATGAATGCAAATGTGAATACTAATGTAGTGATAAGGTGCATGTGAATGTTACTGGACTTGGATATAAGAAGCTAGTGTAGAGGACTGAAGTAGTGGTGCCCCGATACTAAAGGTGCATTGGGTTTAAAGAATGGGTTTGACTACTAGCGGGGCATGCCATTATTGTAAGCAGGGAGGGGCTTTGAAAGTTTGAATGCCGCAGCAGACTGTTGCTTCAAGCTGCCATTACCGTCCTACCTTTTCAAATGTGAAGGCATAGGACTTTAATTCTCTGGTAAAATATTATGGTAGGACAGCCCAGGGAAAAGTGACATCAAATGACCATTAATACCAATGTATCAAGAAGGAGGACCCTTTTATTCAATGAGTAATTGATGGGAAGGTTGTATCTTCCTTAGATACCACAGCAAATAATTGTGCAATCAAGTCTTAAGATTTCCTCAATGTGTCGCTTTCTTCTACAACTGTAAAAGCTGTTTGTATTTCTAATGACCCTGTATTGAACTCTTACTGCCCCCTTTATAGTGACTGTAGGACCCATTTCTGATGAACACACTTTCTTTTTGAATCTCTCTTTCTCCCCCCTCCCTCAAATGTATTAGTGTGATCTATTGTGCAAATTAAGTCGCACCACCTACTGTACCCCAGTAGTGTGTTGGGATTTTCCAGGTAAAAATGACATCTATGTTTTGGCAATGTTGCTTATTGAATCGCAAAAGGATGGGCAGATTAATTAGTATTACATTTTAATCCAAGGTACCCGACAGTTGTGCTCTCAATACAGAGGTGCAGCTAATCAGAAATGCAAAGTTCAAATTCGGGTTAAACATACAAAATCTTTACGACAAACCACAGTATCCCTAAAACAGGAAGCAGATAAGGTCCTATCAATAGTGAGTATTTACTGCATCATGGGATGATCATCCCAATTAATAGCACATGTAATACTCCAATTTTGGTGGTGAATAAAACGGGCATGAGCTATAAACTGTTGCTAGATTTTGGAATGCTGAACATTTAGCTAAAACCAGTGATTTCTTGCAGTTTACCTACGCTAACCCATTTTTCTGTTGGGATTTCTTTTCTAGCTTTATACATGCCCTTGTTGATTGAGCGGCAAGGGTAGCTGGCCTTTCTGCTGTTCCCTTAACTGAACAACTGTTTACTGAAAACTCATGTGTAACACCCCATACGCCTTATTCTACTCTTGGTGAACCAGTGGAATTGCAGGAACGTTGTATTCGCCAAGCTTTACGTCACTGACGGAACAATTCTGCAAACAATGGCTGTGTCAACATGAGGTGATCAAAGACACAAATGCCAGTTGGAGTACACCCCATACTTTGGTCCCCTTTACTAAAGAGCAGGGCGATTTCATACAACTGCTTAAAGTGGTTGAATGGGAGTTTCTCATTATAAATGTTGCAATATTCTCAAATAGGTTAGAGAAGTCTCCCACCCACCAAGCAGAGTCACGGCAGTTGTTAAAACATTGTCATAGATTGTATTTTGCGTTTCGGAATGCATGCGAGCATTAAGAGTGACTGTGGTACACACTTCATGTGGAACGTATCGAAGGCGCTGCTGGGGGCTGAACAATCGTCAAAAACTCCATTGCCCTTATCACCCATAATCTGCAAGGGCAATGGAGAAACCAAATGAGCTCCTGAAACAGTTTGAAGTGGGAGGATGTGCTTCAGCTTGTCTTAAAGGCATGGTCTAGTAAAAAATTGTATTGTCCCTACGGGTCGGCCATGTTTTTTTAAGCCTAAGTGGCTCGATTTTAGAAAACTTTCCTATGGACCTTACCTGAGTTTTCGTCCATTAAACGCACGCGAAAACAAGCACCAGGGAGCTGCCATTTTCTGATAATCCTATCTTTTCCCCCATCGCCCTGGCTGACCTGCTTTTGCGGCACTAAATCAATTCCCCTGCCCCTGAGCCTGACATTATCAAAACATTCATATTCCCCGCCTCTCTCCGTGACGTTACTGTGCTGCGTAGGCAAACGCGCCCAGTCGTCTTCTGCGCGACTCCACACAGAACCCGGAAACCAACACAGATCAACTCACAACACAGCGTGCCACAATTCGGAATATGAAACTGTACTTTAAAATGAAACAGCAACATGGTACATTTGGTAAAGTACATTTATTTGACATTCAATGTTTAGAGAATATTCAGCAATTGCCATATGAACTCCGAAAGCCATTTATTTTCTTTTATCTGTATCCGCAATAACTGTTCCTTTTCATCTTGATTCACGCGCTGTTCCTTTATGGTACACAGGGTGTTCATTTTTGTAAAAAGAATCACTTTGGAAGCACGGTGAACCGCAAGGCTGTTCCATCAACTAGGCACTAGTCCAGCCTAAAGGTTCATATGTTGCTTCTAGCCACTAGTACAGCGTAAGGGCATGTGGGCCCTTGGCGATCGTCCCATAATATGGTGATCGTGCTCCAGTTGTTGACACGAAGCTGCAGGTGTCTGCTGAAGAATCCATCCGCTGTTGTCTCAAACAGATGGCAGTGGCAGAATGGGATCAAATACCTGTTATGAAAAGAAAAAAATTATAATTAGTCTCGCTAGCCGAACTTCATTAATATTACTCATTTTATTTATTAAGGCCGATCAGAAACTATTTGCTTGCAAGGATAGTTCAATGGAGTATGTTCGTCTCTAAAATCAATGCGAAAAGTAACAAGATAAATCGAGGCAAACACACAATGATAAACGACAGTCTACATGCGTGAGGAATTATATGATATGGCATTTGTAACGCGCCTTTACTCAAGTGTTTCTAGGCATGACGAGGCAGGTGGGGAACAAGGGCAGACAACGATCCTACTAGGCCAGGTGTCTTTCTGATCGCGCATGGGGAAGGGCTGTACATGGTTAGTTGAATACAAATTAAATAATAGGGCCAGTTGGTGGCAAGTGCTAGGTAAATGCCGGGAGAAGGGGCTGAAGGATACAGAGACAGTCCCGTAGTGCAGGTAGGCAGTGCAGGGATAAGTGGCTGGGCCAAGGACCGATATCGGTGAGACCAGTGGACCTGCATGCCCATGTGCCCACTACGAACACGTTTTACTTGCTTTTCCTAGCTCTTCATTCATTCATTTATTCATGCATCCATTCATTAAATCTTCATTCCTGTATAAAAGTGTGTAAAGATTTACTTACATTATATTTGAAATTTCCATTGTCTCTTCGTAATGCAGTCTGTAAAACGGACTGTGCTCTTGACAACGATTTTTCGTATACTGAACTAAAATGAAACTCGGTCTAGTTTCTGAATTTTCTGCCTTATCGTCTCTTACGTTATTGCGCACTCCCTTCAAATGTAGTTCTTTCGGCATGGTCCCTGCATCAAGGTCAAAAAACAATAGACCCTTATACTTCCAGTGCGAATTGTGGGCCTCATCTGGGCGCTGTCCTTCGCATTCTTTATTTGCAACATCACGTAGTATAGGCATCTGTGAGAACTTGAAGTTTAGAATCCGTCTATGTAGTGCGCCTCAATGTGCAAATGCGAACTGGCTTCTCTCCCAAATGCCACGGCCCGCTTGGCTGGCGCGTTCTAAGTGCCCCAATTTTGTCCCCGTTGTCTGCGTGCTTTGCAGCCCAAATTGAGACATTTAATTTTTTGCTGAGGGTCAGGGAAAGTATAAAGTACCACAGGAGTTGAGTTAAAAGTGAGATTTATTGTTTGTTTGTTTTATTATTTGCAATACGCAAGCCTCCCCTCCGTTAACAGTGCGCAGCATTTACATTCACATGAGATGAGACATGAGAAAAATATATACATACACATATGTGAGGTGAATAGAGAGAATTCAAAGATTACACCCAGCTTGTTCGCCACCCATGATGGTGAAGGTAGGGGTTAGGTTTACAGGTACACTGTACAATAACATTTATTTACAAAAAGACAATCGTATTGCAATTATTTAAACCAGGATTTGTACTTCACAATCAGCTGTGCTTCGGGTGGGCATGGCACAGTCGCAATGTTCGGTGGCAATGGATCACTGCTCTGCACAGAAACGTCCAAAATTCCATATCTGTGCTTCTCTAACAGTAACAATAAGGCCTTTCACAAAGTCGAACTGCATTTCATCATAGACTGGTTTGATCACCCATTGCTTACTTCGTTTTGAAAACACCTTAGTGTAGCGAGGCATCCTTACTTTACCCCTAGTCCTAGATTGTTCACGTCCGACATTGCTGTTATGGGCCGAGACCGCTAGTAGAGTGCGATGTTTCATGCCCCGAAAGCTAAAATGCAAGCGCTTTGGCCTGTACTTTAGGCACATATTGTGGAACACCTCCAAATCTCCTGTGTGACAGAATTCTGTCAGTCCTCTCAAATCTCTTGATAGAGTTTTGTCGAAAACAATCTTCTCAATGGCTTTGTGTGTCGGTGAAGATGGAATCAACCACTTCTTCTTCCGTGCTTCCTCTGGGGACAAAGGGCCATGTTCACATTGGTGGAAATGTTCATTTGCTGTCCAGCGGTGAACGTTGGTACAGTGGTGCATCAGTGACCGCCATTTTTCAAGTAGTATTTCCACTGACCCCTCACAAGTTTTTGAGCTTCACCAAAGATGGTTGGTGATAGAATGTGACCACTGCAAAATACTTTCAAAACCTTTTTTTTCCCTGCAGCCAAGATTTTCTTATTGATTGATTTAGCAAGATGCCATACGTCAAATTGATGTTTAAGATGTGGGAACTGCTCTCTCATTGTCTTGGCAATTGAAACGTGTCTATTCGTGGCTATGAGGTCGATGTGCATTCCCCTTGATTGTAGATATTCCACTGATTTTATAAATCCTAGTTTCTCCATGGCCACTGACAATGTACATTGTGTTACCTGCACGACCACCGAACTCACAATTTTCTTACTATCCATGTCCTGAAAGTGGTAGGTGCAGTACTTGGCAGAAAATCCAGGGCTGTCGCACTGTCCATCGCCGGCTAGCCTGAATCGTTTGCCTTCAAATGTACTTGCTAGAGACAATTGTTCAATTTTCCAAGCATCACTAATGGCCGGAAACGGATAATCACGTTGGTATATGTAGTACAGCGCTTTAGAAATGAAATGGAGTCCCACAAACCGAAAGAAAGCCTCTAACTTTCTAAAACTGGAGCCACTAAAAAGTGATGCAGCTGCACACAGTAGATTGCCTGCTGGCAGTTTCCCCAGCATCGGTTGTGCAGAGCATGAGAACCTATGATTTAATCTACAGGCGGCATTTATTTTGACGTTACTGCCTTTTATTTGACGAGTCACATTAATCAATGGCTTCCCACATACTTTCCCTCTAACGGAATGCACACATTTCAGCATACTTATAATTTCCATCAAACAACTGTCGAATACAATGTATTTGCTCTCTTTCATTAGACTGTCATCCTGCGTCAACGTTGTTTCGGCCTGTGACGTTGTGGAGATTTCAACATATTGGAAAGTAATATCGCTGATATCAAGTTCGGATGCGTCTATGGATGCTGCGGCTGGTTCATTCTCTGTCATTTTGACATCTATTACTTCAACATTGATGGGAGAACACAACAATGTCGACAGGTTTTTTGGTGGCAAAGTTTTGGCGGGTGTAGATTGTGTAAATTGATCTGCAACTACTTCAGAGCTATCTTCAATACATTCAATAACTTCTTCTTGTGGTGGTGCGGTCGCACTGTAGCTATGGTCCAATGCAACTTTGCTGTAGTCTCCAAACACAGTTAATTCATGTTCTGGCCATTGGACATGAGCATCTCGAGCCTGAACACGCCTCGCCTCAATTAATAGTTCCTCCATAGTGTACACGGTCTGGCAAGCCACATCTCTCATTCGCTTCACTGTCTGTGTGTGATTAGTTCTGACACCCACGGGTAACTGGAGGAGAGATTGGAAAAGGGATGTTCAGTTTAAACACAAGATTGAGTGTAGTAGAATTGACTGGAACAAAACATAAAGTAGTCCCCAGCACAAACATTTTTTTCAAGTTATGAACTGTTTGTAACTAACCTTTTTTTGTTTTTTTTTCTTTGCAACTTTTTCGACTCGACCTTCAACATCTGCACGCTGTAGCTCCGATTCGTTTCCGCATGTCCTCCCTTCCTCTTGTGCTGCAACGACTATATTTTCTGTATCCGCATAGACAGCACGGAATGAGGCTCCATCGTCTCCCTGAAACATAGTACTTTCATTACTATGTATCAAAATATTGTTAGCATAAAACACACGTGAGGACGAACACACAGATACATCTCAATAGCCAAACACGATTTAAACATTGTGTGCAACAATCAAACGACAAGTATTTGACCAGTGATGATCAATTTCGATGGAACTGTCAGTATCCATACCTCTGGCTCTGCATGGACTGCCATGAATGGTTGTATTGGAGAGGAGGCATCCGTATCTCCCTGAAACACAGTACTTGGATTAGTATGGTTTTCAATATTGGAAACATAACACACACTTGGGGTCGAACGCACAGGTACATATAAAGAGATAACCGCAAATGATGCATTGTCCAAAAGAATCAAGGAAAATCTATATATGATCACATTTCATCTACTTATTTCTCCGATTTATTTACATCTGCATCATCTAAATTGGATGTTGTGATTGTAGTGGAAGCTTCGTCGTCTCCCTGAAACACAGCACTTGCGTTAATAGGGAAGAAAGTATAGCAAATTGAATCACGTTATATGATCACGCATGATGGAGCTGTCATTATCCAAACCTCGTGCTGCTGAAGAATGTCTATGGATGTTGCAAATGTAGTGCGCACTTCCGAAAGCTGTTGCGCCGATTCGTATACGCATGGTCCCGCTTCCACTTCCCCTGGATTTACTTGAATGTCAGGCTCTGCATCAAGTGCAGGGGTTGACGCTCCATCAACTGCCTGAAACATAGTACTTGCATTAGTGAGGATTACAATAGTGAAAACATAACACACTCCTGGGGTCGACAGCACAGGTACATATCAACGGCTAACCACGAATGAAACATTGTGTAGAATAATCAAACAACAAGAATTCCAGCTCTGATGATGACGCTCGATGGAGCTGTCAGTATCCATACCTCCTGCTGTTGAAGAACATCTAGAAATGTAGATGTGGCGGACGCTTCAGCATCTCCCTGAAAGACAGTACTTGCATTAGTATGGATAACACTAATTATAAATGAAAATAAACACCAGTGGACGATAACTAAGGTGAATATCAATTGGAATGCACTAACCAAACATTCGGTAAAATGATTACACGATAAAATAAAAATATTACTTGACATGCACAAAACAAGTCTGTAGCGGATTAGCCTAGAAGATTACCTGATACGTGCTAGAAGTGGTTGATAACTGCGACCACGTCAAGGATGTAGAATGTTCTTGCTTCAGATTCAAGGGATAGTCAAGAAGTTGTAAAGGTAAATTAATGATTGATAATGAAATGCCAATATTAAAAATAGCCATGTAAGGCGACAGAATACTTGTAAAATGCTCAATACAGCACAGTTCCCTGTTCCCATGTATATACATTGCGTTTGTGGGTTATGAAATCGAAAAAGAATATATTGGTAAATGTCATTATTCAAAAAACTATACACTCATATCAATATCGAAATTATTACAAGGGATAGAACACCTACAATATCAATTAGTCAGTTCGGATACCTACACACTACCGCAAGGCCTAAAGCCAAATCCGGACACTTGGCTCACCGGTGGCGGAATGTGGACGAATAGAGTGGGAATAGAGTTTTCGAGCAATTTCCGTGTCGTTCGCCATTTATTCTTCTTTGTTAACCAAGATGGTGTGTACATGTCCAAGGAAAAGTGCCGGCTGCAGATGCGGTATCGATCACCCCTCTTGTCCTGTAAGACTTGTTGGACTCTACTTTCCAGCTCATCCAGTGGATATCCGCAATGTCTGACCCATTCTCTTATTCGATCAACAGTTTTCGGGAATACATGCATTGTAGTGCCTTCAGATTTAGCATGGGTCTTCGAAGGGCAACCGCTAATCGAACAGGCAGGCATTGTTGATAAATCTGAAAAGTAAATATCGACATTATTATACAATCTTCAAGAATAAAGATTTGATACAAAAGTAAATGAATCATACAATGATCAATTCAAGGTTTGTTTTGGTCGCAGGAACTATACCAGTTCATTATGTGCGGCTTAGTATTTGCATAAGTTGCAGAAATGTATAAATTATGTGACTAAAAACTGAACATGTGACTCATCCCTTGGATGTTCTGTATTGCACGAGAAGGAAACATGCTTACATTATAGACTGGACCCCCGAAGGGTGCAATTTGATGACAATAGACACAGATGAAAATAAATAGATCTATTGATAGCATAGCAATGGAAACTCAAGTCAATAGCAATGAGACCAATGAACCTAGCACTATTGTGTACTCAACTCGCAAATAGATAGAAATTTAAAAACCTGCGAAATATGACTAGGATACATGGCCTTACCTTGACCAACAAACAGTTGGATTCAGGAAGCAGACAAGTATGTTGCAGGAGAATAGGTGGGTATCCACAGGTAGCACACTGATGGGTTTGCTCTAAGCGGTCACAGAAGTTCACGGATAGCACGACGACGAGCAGATTAGCGTAGATCTCAGTGGTTGCCAGGTAACACGTTCAGGAGTTGACTTGCAAAGCACAAAGATGTTCTCATGAGACATATCAAGTGGTTTATAAAGTATTAGAAACAGGGGTGCGTTTGTGAATGAATGACGTATGTATGTCGTGGTCTTAGGGGGGGTGGCCTGCTTCAAGGGGAGGCCTGCCTGGAGACACGGGGTCTGAGGAGGCCATGTGACCGATGGCCCCTTGGCGTGGGATACCTTTTGAAGTGTACATGTAGTTTGGCACCTTGGCCTTTCGCGCCCCTGACAGCCCCCCATGCCAGCGCGCATCCACCGGCGCGAACCGCCTTTGATACAGGGGGGTGGGATGGATGGGCCTGGGGCATGCAGATAAGGCACAGGAAGACTGCTGAATGGAGACACACTTATGTGGATTGCAGGGGGGCGGCCTGCTTCAAGGGGAGGCCTGCCTGGAGACACGGGGTCTGAGGAGACCATGTGAACAACGGCCCCTTGGCGTGGGACACCTTTTGAAGTGTACATGTAGTTTGGCACCTTGGCCGTTTGCGCCCGTCACAGCCCCCCATGCCAGCGCGCATCCACCGGCGCGAACCGCCTTTGATACAGGGGGGTGGGATGGATGGGCCTGGGGCGTGCAGATAAGGCACAGGAAGACTGCTGAATGGAGACACACTTATGTGGATTGCAGGGGGGCGGCCAGCTTCAAGGGGAGGCCTGGCTGGAGACACGGGGTCTGAGGAGGCCATGTGACCGATGGCCCCTTGGCGTGGGACACCTTTTGAAGTGTACATGTAGTTTGGCACCTTGTCCTTTCGCGCCTCTGACAGCCCCCCATGCCAGCGCTCATCCACTGGCGCGAACCGCCTTTATATCAATATATAGTATATCGCCTTTATATCAATGATAGTATATCGTTGCTTATCAATAACAAATGCCACATACCGGAGATTCTTGTGAGCACAGACCCACACTTCAACCGGTGTATTATAGTGGTCAAGACCCTAAGGCCTGTATAATCCAATGGTAATTGTTAGTATCGATATATGTGTGACTTTTATAGAGACATAACCTACTGAAAGACTTTGAACAAGTGTTATTTAGTGCATGCATTATCGAGAATATGTTATGTTAGGTTAGATATATAGTGACCACCCAGCTTCACAGCGACCAGACCTTCACCCATTCGGAGCACAGATGTCTAACGTCCATCCTTGAATGGAGACACACTTGATTCATTTAAAAAATCGATACAAACGTTGTTAAAATATATGTGGTGTTTTATTTTGTATCTTATTTTCATGACACAAAAATACAAGACTTTAAAGATTATACAGGTCAGGTTGCAGCACAGCGAGAGAAAATCCCCTGTACTGACCGCTGTCACTCGGGAACGTTTCTCTAATGGCACGAACGGCACAGGCGGGTATCACTCTTCGAACGCGGTGTCCAAGCCTCCCGTGGAGCCACCATGTAAAGGAACGATAGGCCACCAGCCTGTACCACCTGTGAAAAGGAATGAAACAAACTGTTTTTAAATGACCAAGATAAGTTTAATAAACGTTTGTTGTCAATGACAATTCTTGTAACTAATGGCATTCTGCACGGACAAATGCTATCTAGACAATGCACACTATTGAACGACTTACATGCGTTACAATGATATGTAGATGTAATTTTGGATATAGTAGAAGAACATGAAATAGGAGTGGCATGACAAGCAGAGTATACTCACTCGTTACTCGGATTACGAGGACGAACAGTTGCGCGAAGTTCGTGCATAAGCACCATCATTATTCTCAACACGGCCCGTGTGAGGCAGGCTGTCCTGAAGTCTGGCAGCTCGGTGATGCATTGCGGTCGTGGCTCGCCTTCCGAAATATAGGCCAGGCATCCCAAGTTTTCTCGGCAGCAGCAGTTCTCGTCCTCAGTTGGCATTAGTTCGCACCGATTGCATGTGCACCAGGTGGAGACGCCGTCCATTCGACTAGGCCCAGGCTCTTCATCTGTTGATTCGTCCTGCCAACTGCCGTCCGAATCCCCATCGTTTTCGCGTGCTTCCCTTTCCAGTAGTTCCTCCTCGGTATACTCGGGCTCGTACATGTAGGGCATTATTGTAGCCATTGTGTGGTAAACAGAGTAAAATAATTTACCGAGATGGTACAGGTGTTCACACGGGCTACAAGCGGCGAAGGTAGCTGACCAGAGCACTGAAACGAGTCACAGAATACTCAAATTAACACAGAGAGAGGAATGGAATCGAAAATCTGCTGCTGTGTGTTGTGAAACGGTCTGTTTATACTTATTGAGGAAAGTGGCGTCCTGCCATTTCCATGGCGACACGTCATCAGCTGAGGCGCAGCGAATGTTGACACGAGACGTGCTTTGGCGTTGGGAAATGGGCGGTACGAGTTTGCTGATGACAGGCTCAGGGGCGGGGGAATTGATTTAGTGCCGCAAAAGCAGGTCAGCCTGGGCGATGGGGGAAAAGATAGGATTATCAGAAAATGGCGGCTCCCTGGTGCTTGTTTTCGCGTGCGTTTAATGGACTAAAACTCGGGTAAGGTCCATAGGAAAGTTTTCTAAAATCAAGCCACTTAGGCTTAAAAAAACATGGCCGACCCGTAGGGACAATAAAATGTTTTACTAGACCATGCCTTTAATGAGTATGCAAGACACTGCACACAGGAAAAAGGGTTTGACCCCATACAGGATTCTCACTAGCATACTAATGTAGTTACTAGATTCTCTCCTGCTACTGTTGAATCTGGAAGCGTACACATGTTAGACACTGTAGTATTGCCAGAGCCTGCTCAACGTTGTCTGCCCCCCCTCTATTCACATTTCACCAGACACTGTTAAAGGTACCTCAAATGTCTTGCCACCAATTATGTTCGGGCATCTGGGTCTTTGTGCAAAACCAATTACGTAAGAATTGCTTGCAGCCCCTTTAGAAAGGTCCATGCAAGGTTGTACTTAAAACACTGCTGTCTGCTGCAGAAATGTGCCGAACTTGGTCCATTCCAGTTTTTGTGGACGAGTGACGCTATCCCAAGTTGGAGGCGCTACCTGGCATTCCTGGTTAGCAGTGCGACTTGGCTATCTGAAGGGAGGTTAGAAATTAGATCACAGAGAAAGTCAAAACTACCCATACTCTTGTGTGGCAGGGAGGTAATTGTGGAAATGCATCATGGGAATGTGGAGTCACAATCTAGGTATCTTTCCCAAATCCAGTAATTGTAGGTTCAGCCAAGTTCCAGTATATATTGCAGGACTGCAAACTAGGATCCTAATAATGAGGAAAGAGGCTCTTTTTGAAAGCAGTGCTGTATTGCAATTTGGCAAGAAAAAGGTGTTCCCCCAAAAAAAGGCAGTAGGGACAGAATTTAGGTGAATTCTTCCCAAACAAATTAGATTGCCAAGACCAATACAGAAAGCTAATTTGACTTATTATTATTCGACCAATATCACCGTTTTCTAGAGAAAGGAAGGCTATACGAGAGCAAATCAGACTGATGGTACAGTGAATGAAAGTTGAAATAGAAAAGATAAGGTATTCTTCCAGGGTGTGTTCTATCATATGCAAATCAATGGTGACAGACTAATATGCTCTGGACACTGTATACCAGGTTCTCCAGCATCGGGTCTGGCATGGATTCACATGCTCATGCTCATGAATATTCCCCGTCGTCAGGCTGGGAATCCTCGATAAAGAAAAATCAGTATCAGTTTCGTTTCTGATCTGTCTTTCGTAGTAGTAACCAATCACTGATCTCTGCGTCATACTGACCACAGCCAATGACTGCCATCTCCCTAAGCCCCGCCTCTGGCAGCCATCTTCAAATTTTTACCGCACATATTGCTCTCGAGCTGTAGTGCGTTTTCGCGCTTTTTCATAGGAAAATTCTCTTTTTTCGGTCAAAAGAGCCTCAAGCTCCACCGTTTCTTTATCCGATCAACGGGGACCCATGTCGGATTCCTCTACGCCCCTCAAGGGTGTAGATTTCGTTGAGCCACGCTTTTGGAGGACTCCAGAAGTTTCTCAGGCCCATCTCGGACGTGGCCCAGGAGAAGGGAAGCTCGACGCCCAGAAAGATGTTCAGGGTCTGCCCTGGATGCCAGCTTCAGAATGTCTTTAAGGAGGACGAACACTCCCTTTGCCTCTACTGCCTGCATGAGGACAAGACGCACGTGGAGAAGGACTATGCGTTTTGCGGCAATATGTCGGAACGGACCATGAAGGACCGCCATCTGCGTCTCGCCAACTGGCTGGAAGGGAAGAGCCCGTCAGGCGAGAAAAAGAAGTCTGAGCGCTCTTCTAAGACCTTTGAGGGCGCCTCGGCGACGGGGGCCCAACAGAAGGCCAAGCACCGCGAGTCCGCTGGCACCGGGAGCGCCGAACGGTCGGGCTCTACGGTTGCCAGGCAGGGCGCATCCTCCCCGGCGCCATCAACCACGAGCCAACGCTCTGGCTCGGGTAAGAGGAAGGCCGAGCACCCCGCGAAGCTCCTAGAGAGACCCCGGTCGAGCTTGAAGGCCCCATCGGAGGGGGAGCGAGGTGGTGATCCTCCCCCAAGGAGAAGGCGGTGAGCGCACCTAAGGTGGTGAAAGCCTTGATCCACCCTGCCAAGGCCTCTATCGAGACAGTCGCGGCGGCCCTGGCTCAGCCTGTGGAGGCTACACCAGTGGAGGCGACTTCGGGGCCCAGTCTCTCCCTGCCACCGCGGAGGGAGTCCTCTTTCAAGCCCATCGACAGGTCCCCCGTGAAACCTCCGACGGAGAAGAAAAAGGGGGGGCAGGAGGTCGTCGTGGATTCGGCTCAACCTCTGAAGAGAAGCTGATCGAAGTCTTAAGCCACGGCATTGGTGTGGAAGAAGACCAGCCCGTCGGGAGGGACCCCGACGTAGAAGACGACGAGAACGTCGAGGATGCCGACAAGGCTTCTGACCGCCCGTCGGAATCCCCTCAACCAGTGCCGCAAGACAACTCGGCGGCCATTTTGTTGGCTATACAGTCCTTGTGCTCGGAGATAAGGACGAGATTGCCGTTACCACCAATGGAGGAACCGCTCCCGACAGGGGACCCGGAGCCAGGCCCTTCTGGGAGCCCTCCTCCTAAGAGAAGAAGGATTCATCCTCCACCTCCTTTTCAACCATCGCACACTGCTCAGCCCTCCTCCCCGTCCACGACCCGTGGGGATGGTACGGGGACGGACACGGCCGCGACGGGTACAGACGACGAGGTTTACGACGAGGATCTTCCGTCGTCACCTCCTCCCCGGGCTTCCCCGCCCAACGAGATTGGATCGTTTCATGCAATGATCGCCAGGGCATCCGAGCTTTTCCAGCTCTGCCCGCAAGAGAAGAAGATGGAAGGTTTCCTTTATTAACGGCGCAAGACCAAGAGGAAGACGGTCCTCGCTGTACCTCTACTGGACGATATCTGGGATGAGGGTCTCGCCCTCCTCAAGAACCCATCCACAACGCCTGCGAGAAGGGATCGGTACAAGAAGTAGTACCGGGTCCCGGACGCGGCCCCCTTGTGCCTTCGGGCACAGCCGACCCCGGACTCGCTCGTCTCCGCGGCGGCCAGGAAGAAAGCGGGGGGGGCTTCGGCCTCTACGTCAACCTCCCCCCCCGGACGGCGAGGGAAAGAAATTGGACACGATGGGACGCAGAGTCATCTCATCGGCAGCGACGACGATTAAGGCTGCCAATGCCTTGGCTATCGTAGCCCGCTACGACAGGGAGTTGTGGTACAAGATCGCCCCCCCTGCTGGACTTCCTACCGGACGACAAGAGGGCGGAGGCCCTAGATATCTTGCAGGAAGGAGAAGTGGCGTCCGACCACGCCATTATGATAGCGACGGACATCGCTGACACTGGATTTTGCCAGTTGGGCAACGGCGTGTGCCTTAGACGGCGTGGATGGCTCAAGGCAAGGGACTTCCGGCAGGACTTGCAGACCAGAGTCTTGGACATGCCATTCGATGGGAGCAACCTGTTTGGGAAAACAGTGGACGATTCCCTACAAGCTATCAAGACGGACACGGAGACGGCCCGGGCTCTTGGTGTTCTCCAGCAACGACGGCCGCCCTTTCGGAGTGCCGGAGGCAAGCAAGGTGCCTCCAAAGGTTCCGGCGGCGGATATTCCACCTACCGTCAAGCGGCCCGTTCGTCGTCACAGGAAGCCTACAGGGGACGAGGCAAGTCGGGAGGACCCCGCCATCGTCGCCAGGGAGGACAAGGCGGCAAAGCCTCGCCGAAGCAGGACTGAACCGGCCGTGGGGTCGGGCCCCCGCCGAAGCATCCCGGTGGGAGGCCGGCTGGCGAACTTCATCAGCGTGTGGGAGTCCATCTCCACCGACCGTTGGGTGCTGGACGCCCTCGCCCAGGGTCACGCGCTCGAGTTTCTAAAGAAGAGCCCGCGCGTCCCCCCCGTGGCCAGGAAGGAACATCACGTCCCTCAACTTCTCTTGGAGGTAAAGGCGATGCTCAAGAAAGGCGCCATCGAGCTCGTCCCAAAGAGGCTTTGGAGCTCCGGAGTTTACTCAAGATACTTTCTCGTGAAGAAGAAGACAGGAGGATGGCGTCCCATCCTGGACCTACGACGACTGAACAAATTCATCAAGGCACAGAAGTTCCGGATGGTCACCCTCCAGCACGTCCTGGGTCAGCTGGAGGAGGGCGATTTCCTGTCGTCGTTGGATTTGGAGGATGCTTACTTCCATATCCCCATCCTAAAGGGACACCAGAAGTTTCTCAGATTCGTGGTCCAAGGGCGTCACTACCAGTTCAGAGCCCTTCCCTTCGGATTGAGGTCGGCACCCAGGATGTTCACCAAGTGCCTTGCACCGGTGGCGGCCTGGATGGGATCCACGTCTTCCCCTACCTGGACGACTGGCTCCTCCGAGCGAAGACAAGGGAACTCGCCGTGGAGCACACGGCGAGGACCGTCCAACTACTCGCGGACCTGGGATTCTCCATAAACTACGCAAAGTCCCACCTGGTGCCCACGCAAGACGCACTGTTTTCTGGGAGCGAAACTCGACACATTGGCGCTTCTGGCCTCTCCGTCGGAGGAAAGGACGAGGGCCATCTTGGGCAAGGTGCAGCGGATGCTGGTTGCGGACGCGGCCAGGGTGAGGTCTGTTAGGCAGAAACCTGTGCAGTTCCCTTAGGGACCACTGCAAAAGATTTAAGACTACAGGTGTTGGCAGTAAACCCACTTGGTAGCAGTCTGCACCACCCAGATTTACCTGGTAGCTGTGGCTGAGCAGTCAGACTTCCCTCAAGAAGAGTTAGGCAGTATACAAAGTATACACAATAGGCACTCAGATACAATAATACAAGCAAACACTGACCAGAGCTTTGGTATCAAAGTATATAATTATTTATTTAAAAACACACAGTTGAAACACTCCAGTACTCTTATTGTAAAATATTCTAAGCAGTTACTATTGTAATATATACACCCCTTTTTCCTTATCAGATAAATCACAGTAAAACACCACTTATTTTCATACAGAGGTGAGCGCTTAACTAGATTGCACTCTAATAAGTTTGTGAGAAAGTGAGGAAAAGGACACGGTACCTTAAGTGGCAAGGATCCTCCAGCGGTGGCAGTTGTTCCTGGTAGTGGGTGCAAGTTGCGTTGTCGTCCAGGGGAAGAGAAGATCTCGACTTGGAGGAAAGATGAAGGTCGTTGCACTACCAGGGAAGAAACCAGCCGCAGAGTTTTCCGGTTAAAGGTGGTACCTTTGTTTCGCGGTCGCGGTAAAATGTGGTATCCCGGCTGCCGGGGTGCTTGGCACGGGTAAGGCGACCACGAGGTACGTCGGGAAAGCGAAAAGACGGTGAAACTGGTTATCCCCACCAGTCAAAGGAAGAAGACTCTCCGGCGGGAGATCTCCTCTGTCGTTGGGAAAAGTGGTGAGGCAGTCCAGCAGGGCTCCACCGGTGGTGGTGTCGTGGCAGGTCGGCTCAGCTTCTCCCTCGTCGGATTCTTAGGTCCTGTGGCGACTTCTGAAGTTCCAGTCCCCAAAGCCCTGTTTTTATGCAGCATACCCCCATTCACTCAGCCTAGCTGTCACTCAAACATGCTAAGTGGTGAGCTGGCCGGCTCACCACTTGGGCCAATCAGGATGGAGTGCGACTTGACAGTCCAGGATGCCTAAATTCCCCTCCACCCCTCCTAAGTACCCCAGACAGAGTGGCACCACTTTGGAGGGCTTCTGTGGAGAGGCCCGCCAAAAAGTGGAACAAAGGGCTCGACTTGGGTTGGAGTCACAGAAGAGAACACAAACGCCATTTTAGAATCAAGTTTTGGCAAAAACTACCAACCGGAGAATTAATATTAATTAAATAAACCGGCGGTATGTTCGAGGCTACCGTAAATAATTAAATAAAGGTAGTAGCCTAAAACAATGGGAAATCCCATAGGAAAATATTTGCGGTAGAATATAAAAAGTAGTATCCACTGCCACCAGCCAAAACTCGATCAGGGGGGAAGGAGACGTGCCCCCTCGACTAACAGACCCCGGGGCAATTGAATTGCCCCAGCCAGTACGTCCATAATATGATGGTTTGTACTGTTCTGTTCAGAATTTAAGACTAGTAAAGTCAATCGTGACTTTACATGCCCAGGGAGACAGTAGTCAGTCCCAGGGTATGGAGTCTATACTGGGGGGTCACTATGACACCCCTGTGTCACTGTACTTAGGGTGCTGTGTAACACACATCACAAAAACACATGAAGCCCTGTGGAGTAAAAGACCCCATAGCCCATTAAACACATCTAGATTCAAAGAAACGCACTCAAATCATGCCCAAGAGTGAGGGTAAAAGAGTCTCACTCTTGGCAGGAGAAAAAAATAAACCCCAAAAATCCAGCAAAGCTGCTGGGGGACTCACTAGGTTAGGAAATTCAGCCTAAACAGAGAATTCTCCCTAACAAGGTCCATCAAATCCCTCCTCGGAATGATGTCTTCTTGCATTTATCTCATCCGCCTGTGCAAGCTTCGGATGTGCCCGTTACAGGAGTTCCTGGACGCTCGCTGGATCCAGACGACGGGCAGCTTCGAAGACAGGATCACACGCAACGAGAGCTTCCGACGAGCGATCCGGTGGTGGGGCACCCGCGCGCATCTGACGGTGGGCATGGACTTCCAGACCCCGGGCCACCAGAAGACAGTGACCACGGATGTCTCCCTGGAAGGGTGGGGAGCGCACACCGAAAATCTGCACGCGGGGGGCCTTTGGCTGCCGACGGAGAAGTCCCTCCATATCAACGTCCTGGAGCTCCGTGCAGTGTTTTGGGCCCTCGGGTCCTTTCTTCCGTCCCTCAAGGGCAAGGTGGGGAGGATCTTCACCGACAACACCAACACCATGTTCTACATCAGGAAGCAGGGCGGTACCAGATCCCCAGCCCTGTCCAAGGAGGCGCAGGATCTGTGGCATTGGGCCGTCGCCCAAGGGATGTTTCTGGTGCCGTTTCATCTGGCAGGAATAAAAAACACCATCGCCGACTCGCTCAGCAGAGAGCTGCGCTCGTGCCACGAGTGGGAACTACGACAGGATCTAATGGACCGCCTCTTCCGACGGTGGGGCACACCCCAGATCGATCTGTTCGCGACGGCGACGAACTCCAAGTGCCGGAGGTTCGCCAGCAGGTTTCCCCAGTCGAGGAGCATGGGCGATGCTTTCTCGTTCCCCTGGGAGGGCCTGTTCCTATACGCGTTCCCTCCATTGCCGTTGCTGATCCGGCTCATCAACCAGCTCAAGAGGTCACGGTGCAGGATGATCCTCGTCGCACCTGCGTGGCTGAGGCAGATATGGTTCTCAGACCTTCTGGACTTGTCAGCGTCCCCGTCAACCAAGCTGCCAGTGGATGCGGATCTTCTCTCCAGGGAAGGAGGCGCCATCCTCCATCACGACCCGAAGTCGCTGAACTTGCAGGCCTGGCTCCTGCAGCGTTAGAGTTTGGAGGTTACGACATACCGGCCCACTGCAGAGAGGTTCTTGCAAAGGCCAGGGCGTCCTCAACTCTTAAATGCTACGGACACAAATGGAAGAGGTTCTCTGTTGGTGCCACGCACAGAAGATTAACCCTCTACGGATTACGGCTCCTCAAGTACTGCCATACCTACTGACGCTGGCCAAGGCTGGACTGGCGCACGCTTCCATCAAGATTCATCTTGCTGCGATCTCCCGATACACCAGAACCACGGGACGGACGTCTTTGTGGTCTCATCGTCTGGTGAAAGAATTCATGAAGGGACTGTTCAGATCGTTCCCGCCGGTGAAGGCTCCGGCCCCGGCGTGGGAGCTCAACGTGGTGCTGACCAAGCTCATGGGACCTCCGTTCGAGCCTCTGCATTCAGCTCCGTTGAAGTTCTTGTCGTGGAAAACAGCGTTTCTTGTGGCCATCACCTCTGCACGACGAGTGGGAGAGATCCAGGCCCTTTCCTGCAAGCCCCCATACTTGACTTTTCACGACACAAGGGTAGTGCTCAGGACGCACCCCTCCTTCATGCCCAAGGTGCCGTCGGACTTCCACCTCAACGAACCCTTGGTGTTGCCTGTTTTCTTCCCGTCGCCTTCGTCGTCGGCTGAAAGGACTTTGCACTCGCTGGATGTGGCTAGAGCGCTGACGTTCTACGTGGACCGCACAAAGAGTTTTCGGAAGATGTCACAACTTTTTGTGAACTTTGGACCTGTCAATCAGGGGAAGGCTCTCTCGAAGGCTTCCATTTCCAGATGGCTCTCCGGCTGTATCATGTACTGTCATCGGTTGGCAAACCGACCGCTGCCTGGCCGTCCGAGAGCCCATTCCACCAGAGCGATCGCAGCTACCACAGCGTTCCTATCTGGTGTGCCCCTGCTGGACATCTACAGGGCTGCTACGTGGAGGTCGACGCACACCTTCACGAAATTCTACTGCGTCGACCGGGATTCCAGGAAGGAGTCCAGGGTCGGCCAAGCAGTGCTGCGCAACCTGTTCACCTAAGGAGAGCCTGGTGAGAAGGTAAGAGATGCTTAATGTTGAGTTGTGGTATTGCTTAATGTTGAGCCTGTTGCCACCTCTTGTGGTTGTGCATGTGTGTACTGCTATGTATTCTTTTATTCATGAGCATGTGAATCCATGCCAGACCCCATGCTGGAGAAGGAACAAGTTACTTACCTGTAACTGTTGTTCTCCAGCATGGGTCTGGCATGGATTCACATGCGAACCCTCCCGCCTAACCCTCTGCGGCTCTTCACTTGGTCATACTGCCTCTTCACGTGCTACCAAATCTGAAGATGGCTGCCAGAGGCGGGGCTTAGGGAGATGGCAGTCATTGGCTGTGGTCAGTATAACGCGGAGATCAGTGATTGGTTACTACTACGAAAGACAGATCAGAAACGAAACTGATACTGATTTTTCTTTACCGAGGATTCCCAGCCTGACGACGGGGAATATTCATGAGCATGTGAATCCATGCCAGACCCATGCTGGAGAACAACAGTTACAGGTAAGTAACTTGTTCCTAACGGACATAAGGGACAGAATGAAAAATGTTATTTTTATTTCAAATTCTGTTCATTATTTATTTACGTTTTTTAGTTCAAATGAACCTTAAACGAGTATTATAAAAATCACAACAAATACATCACAGGCAATAAATTCATGTTTGAGACTGTGCCTAAAACAATGTTAGTGTAGGATCTGTAAATACGATACTTCAATACAAGAAACACTGCAAATTATAGGAAACTTGACTCATTGCACTTACATCGCTTGTCCACAATTTCCAAGAAGTAATTTTCCTTGATACATGTCATACTTGATGTAGTGCAATGTGTGTAGACACACTCGGTATTGAGGCAATCGAACCAAAATTCTGGATTTAGAATAGCAGCATGATTATGAACCAAATGACCCAAATTAGTCGTATGCAAGGAACACTCTGTCAAAATGTGTTAACAGTTTCCTCCTTATCCTGGAGTTTGCAAATTCTGCAAGATCTAGCTGCTTCAGCCAAATTCAATTGCGCTGTGCGTAGCTTGCACAGGTAATTGATTTGTGCGCATCAGGAGACGTAACCCTTGTATTTTAGGATCAGGACACTGCAAAATATAAAGTTGCGGTCTCAGGAAATGATGCACCACCGAGGTCACTGCGGAATAACTATAAAGTTTAGCTAGATGTTCATAATTTAAAGCCCAGTCCCTGCGAGTGTTAAGCAGAAACCTGTGCAGTTCCCTCTGGGACCACTGCAAAAGATTTAAGACTACAGGTGTTTGGCAGTAAACCCACTTGGTAGCAGTCTGTACCACACAGATTCACTTGGTAGCTGTGGCTGAGCAGTCAGACTTCCCGCAAGAAGAGTTAGGCAGTATACAGAGTATTCACAATAGGTCAAGAGAACCCAATAGAACAAGTAAACGCTGACCAGGGCTTGGTGTAAAAGAGATATACTTATTTATTTAAAACCACATCTAGAAAAACACACAGGCACTAATAGTAAGCAATTCAAAAACATGGTCACTAAAAGATATACACTCCCTTAAAAGAATATTAGACAAGTCTTAAGTAAAGCCCCACTTATTTTCAGACAGCGGTGAGCGCTTAACGTAGATGGCACTCTAATAGTTTGCTTTTTTAAAAGGGAGAGAAAAGCAGAGAACAAGTTGAAACAGATCCCAACACTTTTACAAGAACATAACAAGAGAGGAAGGCAAAGTAAAACCGTGAAGTTATAGTTCAATAGGCCGGATCCACTTTAAGAGGATCAAACGAAATGTGTCCAAGGTCACACGGTTGCAGTT
Organism: Ambystoma mexicanum; assembly: GCF_040938575.1. NCBI lineage: Eukaryota > Metazoa > Chordata > Amphibia > Caudata > Ambystomatidae > Ambystoma > Ambystoma mexicanum. Next base: position 593,930,037 of record NC_090932.1, read on the forward strand.
CACAAAAGTCTTGTAACGGTTCAAAAAGGAGTTGGACCAAAGAAAGGGACCAGTTAGAGGGTCAAGGCGGCCATCCCTGTCCAGAAGGTTAAGGAGTTATTATTACCTTGTAGCAATCTTTAGAAAGGGGGGGCTGGTGGACACGGTACCTTAAAGTGGTGAGAACACTCCAGCGGGGGCAGTTGTTCCTGGCAGCGGATGCAAGTCAGTGCTTCGTCCAGGGGAAGAGAGGATCTCGTCGTGGAGGAAGACAGGAGTCCGTTGCACTGCCAGGGATGAAACCAGCCGCAGAGTTTCTCAGGTACAAGGAGCGGTCCGTTGATTTGCGGTTCAGTGGTGAGTGGCTATCCGGCCGCCGGGGTGCTTGGCACGAGCAGTTCGACCACAAACCGGTCTGGGTTGCGAAGAAAGAAGGTAAAACTGGTTGTGCCCACCAGTCAGGGGAAGAAGCCTCTCCAGTCGGGAGATCTTCTCTGTCGTCGGGAAGTGGTGAGTCGGTTCCGCAGGGCTCCACCGGTGGTGTCGTCGTGGTAGGTCGGCTCAACTTCTCCCTCGTCGGATTCTCAGGTCCTGTGGCGACTTCTGAAGTTCCAGTCCCCAAAGCCATGCTTTTATGCAGCATACCCCCATTCACTCAGCCTAGCTGTCAATCAAACATGCTGAGTGGTGAGCCGGCCAGCTCACCACTTGGGCCAATCACACAAGAGTGCGACTTGGGTTACCAAGGTAACTCAGTCCAGGGTGCCTGAACCCCCTCCCACACCCCCTGTGGTACCCAGACAGAGTGGCACCACTTTTGGAGGCTTCTGTGGAGAAGCCTGCCAAAAAGTGGAACAAAGGGCTCGACTTGGGTTGGAGTCACAGAAGAGAACACAAACGCCATTTTAGAATCGAGTCTTGGCAAAAAAATACCAACCGGCAAATTAATATTAAATAAATAAACCGGCGGTATGTTCGAGGCTATGAGAATTAAATAATTAAAGTTGGTAGCCTCGAACAATGGGAAAATCCCATAGGAAAATATTCGGGGTCGAATATAATCCGTAGTTTCCACTGCCACCAGCCAAAACTCGATCAGGGGGGACAGAGACGTGCCCCCTCGACTAACAGACCCCGGGGCAATCGAATTGCCCCGACCAGTACGTCCACAATATGATGGTTTGTACTGGTTTCTGTTAATAATTTGGGACTAGTAAAGCCAATGGTGACTTTACATGCCCTGGGAGACAGTAGTCAGTCCCAGGGTATGGAGTCTATGGTGGGGGGGTCACTATGACACCCCTGTGTTACTGCACGGAGGGTGCTGTGTAACACACATAATAAAAACACATGAGACCCTATGGAGTAAAGGACCCCATAGCCCATAAAACATATTACCAGTCAAAGGAACACCATAAATCATGTCCAAGAGTGGGAGAAAGAGTCTCACTCTTGGCAGAAGGAAAAAAACAAACTCCAGAAATCCAGCAAAGCTGCTGGGGGACTCACTAGGTTAGGAAATTCAGCCTAAAGAGAGAATTCTCCCTAACACTGAGCAATCCTTCTGGCAAATGCACCTTTCAAGGATTTTAAACTCATACCTCAAGAGAAATCTGGTTTCCATTTTATGGTTTCAAAGGGATCGTTATTCACCCACAAGAAGTGGTGATCCTTCTTTGAGACCTCATTACTATGAGAGGCAGCTATCGATGTTAACAGATTGCTTTCAGTAGAATTTGACTTGAGGTACAACTCCCCTCTCCTCCTCGGTGCCAGTGATTTTAAAGAAAGGAGCCCTAGCTCCAGATGTAAATACTCCATAGGAGTACACTCATGGAGACCTAATATGCTACGCCAAAAGAAACACTTGATTCTGTATAACCAGTTGAGATCTCTCATCCCTAAGGCTTCCACAACCTGTAATATCGCAGGGCAGAACCACTGTTTATACAGCGATAAAATCCCACCCATAGAATACCCTGCATACTCCCTTGCAAATTTACAAACCATAAATGTTAGTTGTCTTGCTTTCCTGGTTTTGATTTTAACAAGGGTTTTGTAGTTGGTCCAGTTTGTCATTTCAAGGCCCAGGTATTTATAAGAGTCTATGTAACTAATTGTCCCAAATGCACTATTCAATGCAAGCTTATTGACTTTGCTCTGTGCAATAAGCATGGCTTTAGTCTTAACCAAGTTAACTACTAGATTGTTTCCCCTGGCGTATCCCTCCAATTCATTTAGCAACACCTTAATACCAGCTAATGTGTGATGAAATAGGACAAGATCATCCGCATATTACATTGCAGACACCAAAGTTGACACAACTTTAGTGGGACATACAATTCAAGGTGTCCTATTAAGTTTGCTATATTGTCTGTTTGCTTGTTAGGAGCTTATACAAAAGGAATATACTGTTTCAAAGTTCCCACAGGGCAGGGAGGGAGGGACGGACGGAGGTAGAGTGGGAAATACTTTACAACATTACAATACAATATTTAAGAGTAGAGGGGGAAGAGGGAGGGGAACAAACCTCTTATGCCTTGCGAGTATTCAGAACGCGCAAGTGCAGAAAAAAGGGAAGGGGTTAAGTGCTGGGGAGTCTGAGCCCATGGGTGAGCCAAGGGCGAAGTGCTAGGAATGTTGAGTGCTACACAGGCTGTGCCGCGGGAGGTGTAAGTGCGAGTCGAGTCTCCAGAGCGGAGTGTGTGCAGATGCAAAGTGCTATCAAAAGACAGGAGCTGGTAAGAATTGGTGTGGGAGGTCAAGGCCCCAAAGATGCAAAAGGGCCAAGGACACCAATTCAGCACCTATGGGATTAGCAGAGGAGAGAAGGAGTGAAGGAGGAGGAAAAGAGGAATGTCTTGAGGAGGTTCCGGCAGGGACGTCATTTCACCAAAATGCCAGGGGTAGCGGAAGTGACATCACAATGCCACGCCCCAAAAGTGACATCACAGGAAGTGATGTCATTTGACCACACCCTGCATCTGACATGACAGGAAGTGATGTCATTTGACCAAGCCCAGTGTGACATCACAGGAAGTGGCATCATAAAGGAGCCCCAAAAGAGCGACGGCGACTGCCTCTCAACATCGACTTTTAAATCGTTCACTAAGAACCGCAGCTTTTTTGCAAACTTTTAGTGTAAACTATCTGTACAAGTGCACAATGTGGTAGGTCAGGGTGGGGACCACTGCAGCCCCGAGCACAGTGTCTTTGCCTCCCCTCTCTCCCTGCTGTCTACCCCCCGATCTGTGCTTTCTGCTAGTTTGCTCTGCTTGTTGAGCTTTACGAAACTTCAATACATAAATACAACCCGTAGGCCAGACCGTATCTGCCTGGAAAACCGCACTTCGCTAACCCTCGAAGTGCCTAGAAACTGTTCCAGCCACAGATTGAGCTGTACAAGAGCCCTTCATTTTCTCTCGTGTAACCCGTTGAGTAAAGGCCACCGGCTTGGGGGGGCAGTTTGGTAAAGCTTGCGCCACCGCCAGCCTTGGGCTGGAAATATAAATGGTGGCCCTTCGGTCACCTGTGCGGAGAGCCTGCCCTTAATGCTACAGATTAGTGTTTTATGCTCCCAAGGCGAGGGTGGGGTAGGTGAGGGCACTACTCTTCCTCTCGGGAGACGCTTGCTCCACGGTTCTCCCTCCGTCTCTCTGGATCGGTTTTTCCTCTTCCACCTCAGAATTCCATCTGAGTGCAGATCACACCTGTTTGTTAATTGTGTTTGCACAAACGTGCTGCCTCTGTAAAGCACCCTGTTTATCTGTCAAAGCTCCAGGTTTAGCGGATTGCACATTTAAGCCTAATATATAAAATGATTAATCCCCAACACTGCCAGAACTTTCAGGACCTAATGTTCTAGCGCAGATACCCCCCCCTTTCATTCCTCCTCCTTATTGTTGCAAGTGAAAGACATTTACCACCCCTGCACTGGACACCTACTGCCCACCACCAGTGGCCCTGGACATGGGGTACAACTCAAAATTGAATCCGCCCTCTAAGGGACTTAGTGACTCATAGTGAACATTGAAGAAAAATAAATGTACGCGCTACAAGAAGGAAACTGAACCCTACAAAACAATAAACACAAGCTAAACCACCCAGATAGCTCATCGGGAGAATAGCTTAGGGACAACGTGCTGGCCTTGGAAGCAAAACGACACGGAGCAACACATTTTCGATCCCCGGGTCCGCGCTTAGAAACCTCTGAGTATTAAGCTTGTTCTAAATAACCTATCATATCATAGATGAAGTGGTGTAGCATAGTGAATAATATTGTGGTGTAGGTTAAGGGGTGGTTTCTGAGCTTTACCCAACTAAAAAGCAGAGTGCAGGAGTTGGTAACCAGACTTTATTGTCTACATTAAATAGCATAAATATTAAAAGTAGCAGCCAGCAGACATTAAGGTTCAGTTGAAGTGAGATTACGGAGCTTTGGACCAAAAGGGAACAATTTATGGAAAAAGATTTTACTTGGATACACAACTTAAAGCCAACTTTCCAAAGTACTAATATTTCCTCCATGCATCCTTCACCTATGTAGGCACGCAGGGAACATGATCGCAAAATAAAACCTGCATGAGCAAATGTCTAGTGCAGGCGGAATCATCTGCTGAGCATAGCAGGAGTGCGAAGCCTGTATGCCTTATCCTCCATAGCACCTTTCCTGACGGCCTGGCCTGTGTGCAAAGCAAGCTGCACCTACACAGACACTGCTTGCGCCTGCAGTATGAATGAAGTCAATCAAGTCTATGTTAGGTTTTTGCTGATTTCTCTGCCTTTTATGGAGGCAGCACATTGCCATTCTATAGGGCCAGTCATTAGGCCCAGAAGAAGGGACAGCTTCGTTTTTTTTTCCTACTCATGATTTGATATATTTCCATCCATAAACACCTTTATATGGTAAGAGCAGGAAGCCAGTAAGGGGCGGTCCGTTAACGGCTACCTCCTCCTGTCTTGCTGTATTGATCCAACTCGTTTGCAACATTGGTTGTCCGGCTCCAAAGCCCACACACTCACCCCAACCCTCACCCAATGTGCGTTTGGGAGGGTTGGTTTAGAAGCGGGGCTGAGAGGACGAAAGAACTGTAAAAAAAAACATTGGAAGTGGTTCATTGTGACCCTTAGATACAAGTGCATTATGGTCCATGAAGTCCTAAGTCACACAGTACAGTGTTCTGGTATATAGTTCTGTTGCTGTTCCTGCACATCGTGAGGCAGAATACAACATGGCATGTAGTCTTATGGGTTTTCTACCGTAGCGAGACGCAGTACATTATGGCATTTGTAATCCTGTGAGTCCGCTGTTATGGCGAATTCAATTTGGCCATGTGTTTCAATGAGGACATCTATAAAGTTAGTGCAGAGTGCATTCTGGGAAGTGTAGTTCATAACTAGGTTTTAGAAAAAACAGCTCTGAGGTCACAGATTTCCAGTGCAGACTTTAATCCTGTGGAACATCGCCCACATCCTCCAGTCTAAATTCCAGGCATCATTGAAGTCACCCCTCCCCTTCTCATTATGTGTTGAGAAGTGACCACTTGTTCTACATAAGCTTGTTAGAAACGCCCCGTAGAGAATAATAAATGTGGAGTTGGTGGATCTAGAGAAAGGGGTTGCCCCTGGCATATGATGCCTATACATCAGGGCCTACTTGGATATGCTTATTCTTTTTGAGATGTGATATCTCTCTATAAATTAAAAGCCTGTGTTCTCAGGTCCTGTAATTTAAAGACAGTTTGGCAGCATTCCCTTTGTCATTAACGTGCAATTGTTCTTAATGATATGATATTTATAATGTGCTTATTACTCAGAGGTTTCTAAGCACGGACCTGGGGATCTAACCTGTGGTGCTCCGTGTCGTCTTGCTTCCTAGGCGAGCACGTTACCCCTGAGCTATCCTCCCGAGACCGATGTGGGCCCTGACCTAGGCATGGTTGGCTGTACGTAGGCATAGACTCTTTACTTGGCATTGGATGGTAATATACGTGCGTCTGGCGTTTCATCTAGCATATGCTGAAAATACTGGTAAAGTATAGCCCCTGGATATAGGGGGAAGTGGCATTTGATAAAGCCACACCTATTGTCTTTGTCAATGCTTGCTTGCTTGCACAGCACGGGCTGCACCACCTTCTGTCATTTCCTAGCACTGGGAATATCAACTGCCACTATCCCCTAATTTAATTCCACAGAATGTGTTGCCTGTGAAAGAAAGCAACAATAAGTCTTCTTCGCCAGAATCTGAATCTGTGATGTGCATGTAGAACACAGATCTCAGCAGCAGGTGCATAACCCACTGAGCTGCATGAACGTAAGGGGACGTGGTTGCCGACCTGGCATGAACCTTTAGCACTATTTTACCACGTTGGTAACACACATTTATGGGTCTAAAAGGACATATTTTGGAAAAGAGCAATTTTACCTCTGCGCCATGATTTCCACGTTCCTTTTTAACGAAATAAAGCTGCAAAACCACAGCCAAACCCCAGAGCACTGCCCATCCCTGTTTCTTACACTCTCACATGGACCTGAGACAAGGTATTTTAGCCAGGCTAGCAGTGAATCAGCTTCAGCGTGGCTCTTCTCCTGCATGCATGTTCCCTTTGTGTCACTATACAAAGAAATCCTATGTCCTGAAGAAGATGGTTCTCAATTGCCTATAACCATTGAAACCGGTCGACCTGACCTGTGGCCCCTCCACAACAGGTTTGATATCTCCAAGACAAGGAGGGAATACCGAGACACTAAAGACCGCAACCCAGCATCAAATGGGTTTCTAGCACCTCCAGCGCGAAAAAAAGTGACTTTGTTTTTTCTAAACAAACTATTTTTATGATTGTTCATATCACCCTTTTTTTAGTAAATGTTTTAACTTAGACAACCACCCGCATGAAAAGGAATTTGAGACATTTGGGTTAATAAAGGAAGCACATGAAAATCCCAATGCCCTTACACCATTCACGTCAGCTATAAGGCGCTTGAGTTATCACGATGAGAGATTTTTTCCCTTTCTAAGCAACTTATGACCTGATGGGTGGTTGCCACTTGGCAGAACATCTCCCGATCTAGCATCCATTTTGGACTTCCCAAACTTAACTACTTATTGAGGGCAACTGTATCCCGCCCATCCAAACCTTTTTCCCCACTTAACCGTCTTTTCTGTACCACTATACCACGGTTAGGGATGACAATAATTTTTTCCTTTGGCCTAAAGAGGCCACAATTTGCCCTGTTTACTTCCCTTTATTAATGACACAGGGCGGCTCTGTTATATGTGTGGGCAACCCCCACGCACACACCCGCCCCCGGTCCCCAAACCTCACCTCAGTAAGACTCGCACTCACACACAGCCACTGCCCACACCCACCGACCGACTCAGACTGTTTACTCACTGTGAGCACTGTGAAGTTGGCCTTGCTTGGACACAGGAGGACAGGGGCTCAGCAGCGCCGCGCACGTCTTCATAGAAACCACGTGCAAAATGGAGGACCAGCACGCAGCACAGCATGAAGGTAGCTGTGGCCACGCCCCCTCCTCTTGCCAGAGGTCGCAAGAGAATGACGGGTCGCTGGCCAATCGGCAGCGGTCGCTCTTGCGACCTCTGGCGACACCTAAATGACGTCCCTGGGTTCCGGAATTTGAAAAGATCCTGCTCAAGGTGCAGGGGGAGGCTATTCCAAAGGAGGAAGCCTGCAGAGGAAAGTGAGACCCCCTGCCCTCTGTTTAGCAAAACGCTTTACACATAAAGAGCTGGTGCCAGAGGAGTGAAGTAGTCTAGAGGGAGAGTATTTAGTGAGGTAAAGTTGAAGATAGTGTGGTCCCCGTGCCCAGACAGCCTTATGGGATGGTACAGAGGGATTTGAATTTAATCCATGCAGCAACCCGGAGCCACTGAAGACTTTTTAGTGCAGGAGAGATGCAGTCCTTGGGCACTATTCTGGATAAGCTGCAAGGGTTGCAGAGTGGACGAAGGAAGATTCAGGAGAAGGCTGTTACAGTAGTCAAGTTTAGAGAGAACCAGGGCTTTAGTCCCATTGAGCCTCTGAGGGAAAGTAAGAAACTGTAGAATTCTTTTGAGAAGGATGAGCTGATAGTTGGACTTCTTGCCAATGTCCTGAGTATGAGGGAGGAAATAAATGGGAGTCGAAGAGGACTCCAAGGTTCCTGGCTTTAGTTGAAGGCACAGGGGAAGAGCCCATGGATGAAGGCCAGGGTGAAGGGAAGGAGCAGGGGGCAGGGGTTCCAACCCAATGGGAAGGATCTCAGTTTTACAGGCGGTGAGGCAGAGATCATTGGAGGCGCACCAGGACTGGATGGCAGATAGGCAGTCGGAGATGATGGAGGGTCAGCAGGGAGTCTGAAGAAGACCTGTGCGTTTTCTGCGTAACACTGGAAGTTGGTGGAGAAAGAGAAGATGAGGCGTGCAAGGAGAGCAAAGTAGATGTGAAAGAGCCAGGGGGAGAGTATAGAACCCTGGGGGACACCACAGGTGGAGAGGAGGTAGGAGAGGAGAAGGGACCCAGGCTAACTTGGGAAGAGCGGTTTTTGAGGAAAGAGAGACAGCCAATCCAAATATATATTGAAAAGGAGTTGTGCCAGTATGCAACCTTGCTTGACTCCCTTATTGATGTTAATAGGGCCAAATAATGTTCTGCCGTTCCCAAGAGACATTTTTGCAGTATTGTTCGAATGCAAAGCTATAATGATCTGTAACAGCCAGGGCGAACAACCCATTCTCCTTAGTTTAGCCCATAGGTGTTCGCGATTTACCATATTGAACGCGGCACTAAAATCCACATATACGATCTATAATGCTGAGCCCTGTTTATTAAATGCCTTGGCTGTCAAAATGTCCAATAATCTAATCTTATAGATGGTGCTCGCTCCTGACAGCCCGTTTGTAAGGGGGGGGGCAAGATGTTTTGCTCCTCAACCCATTCCTGAAGATGTTTGAAGACACATGTGGCAAACACTTTACCGGTAGCGTCCAGTAGTGACCAACTGTAATTTTCCAGGGACAAACGGTCCCCGGCCTTGAATATAGGGACCAGAATTCTGTTTATTAGCATTTATAAAATACATAACGGCATAGAGAAACTTCCCTGCGAACAGTAAGATGAGCACAAGTTATCCAATGTAGTGAGCGGTACACTCCATTTGAAATTCAATAATATCGAGGGGCACAACCATAAGATATCTGAAAACAGTGAAACAGACGCAAGACTGTAAGTGCTTGCATAATAAAAATCTGTGAGCCTATAACATACATTATTATGAGTCAAGTAATATTCAAGGAGGTCTTTCATCCGATGGAGAAAAAAATCACCAAGAGGAGAGCATTCCATGCCTCAATATTAGTAAGGGTCTCCTTATCACAGACTCTTGCCAGACAGCCGTCTCAGCCACACTCAATCTTTCTAAATCATGCCTCTGCAGCGGAAAGCTAGGACCACATTTATCCTTCCATGCCATTGCGATTCTCCTCTTGGCGAGTTCACAGACAAAATCCATATGCTTAACATGCCTGAATTTGTTCGGTCTCGGGTATATACCCAGCAGGCACTCTTGGGGGATCAAGATAACCTTGTAACATTGTGGCCAAAAGGACTGTACCTTTGGGCAGTGCCAAAACATGTGTAAAGTTCACAAAGGGGTTGCTGCACCAGGGACACTCTGGACAAAGCTATATGTTTAATCGAGCAACCCTATAGGGAGTCCTGTATGTTCTATGTAATATGTTCAACTGCAAAAGGCGAAATCTTGCATTTCTGGATATTTGTTTAACGAATAACAGAATGGATTTCTAAACTCTGCTCTGGTCAACAGATGTTTAGGAGGCCACCCTTGTTAGTGAAACAGGGAACACTTCTGGGAAGATGGCCAGACCAATTCACAGTAGCTTGCAGAGCAGTCATGGCTAAGGGCCTCATCACGAGTTTGGCGGTAGCCCGAGTGGGATACCTCCCAACTTTATTTGCGTTACGGCTCACTTGTCCAGTGTTATTACCACTGGATCATGGGTTGGGCAGTAAACTTTCTTCCCCATTGCCCATTGGGTCCATTGACCCAATGGGGAATTTTCGGCGCAATTACTGCCGGCGGTTTTGCATGCAGTAATTGTGCTGAAAAACTGAATTTTTACGGTATGGGGTAAACACGCCATACTCATGATTGGGCGGACCCTTAAATGCAGCGGTAACCCCATTACCACTGCATTTAAGAGCCACCGCCCAACTCGGGACTAGGCCCTAAATTGCAGGAGGAGTGGGGGTGAAAAGAGGTCCTTTTTTGTTTTTTTGTTTGTTTTTTTTTACTTTCTTTATTGGTAAACTTGGTAACGCATGATACAGCTTCACAGCTTAATTAGATAGTAATACATTTGTCACGCATAGCAGGGATTATCATGTTGTTTCGTGAACCTTACAGACTGCATTAGGATAAAAAATCAATTCTTAAAAAGACATGCAATTGCAAAGGTATATGTCCATGCGGCCAGAGTCCAACAGCATGAAAGCAGATCACTCCTATGGTGGGGACTGGGGTGTTTCCAGTTCCGTTGTTGTGCGCCAGAGGTACGATTTGAGTGGATCCCATATATCTTTTGGCCTGGATTCGGGTGATTGCATGTGTGCCCATTGTTCTTCCATATCTTTATCCCAGATCACATCCCTTAGCCAGTGGCCTTTGTTTGAAGCATTTACACTCGTCCAGCGAAGGAGGATGCATCGCTTAGCCAACAAGAGGCAGTCGTACAAACCTACCCAGACTACCCAATGGAGGGTCAGAGATATGGAACAAGCAAAGTAATGGAAAGGGGGTAACAATTTTGCCCATCATTTCTGACAGCATCTTACACACATCATTCCAAAAGGCTCCAAGTTGCAGGCAGTCTCTCAGCATATGTAAGTATTTAGCATGGGGGGGATTTACAACGTGGACATGCTCCAGTCCACTCATTGAAAAACATGCGCAGTCTGTCTGGGGTATAGTGATAACAGTGTAATATTTTAAGTTGCATTAACTGAAATCGGGAGTTATCTCACCTTGTGTGTTTGTATGCACATGTCAGTCCACAGGTCGTCAGTGACATCTATCTGGAGATCATCTTCCCATTTAGCTCATACATTGTGGCGTAGTGCGTGCAAATGTGTTTGGATTAGGCTATACAGGGTAGATACCCGACTTCTACTGTTCTATCGCTGTCAAGACAAAGCCTAATAAGGGATCATTAGAAGGTATGACCAGGAAGCAACTCCCTAACTTGTTACATGCTCTACGCAGCCTTTCATAGAGCAACCACTGTGAGGACGTGTTGTGTTCACGCCTGGGACATCAGTAGTTTGTATGAAGTTGTCCTGCCTGTACAGTGACCCCAGTGTGTGGAACCCATGGCGCGCCCAGGTAGCACGTGAGCCAGCATCAACTCACGATAGGGACGAAACACAGTTCCAGAGTGCAAAGTTTTCATGGTATGGGTCATGTATGCCTGTCTCCTTCCATATTTTGTGCCAAGTTAGTGCTGTGGCGCTTGCAGGGTTGAATTCCGCAGTCATCTTTCAATTTATCAGGGATAACCATTGATCTCCAGTCCCTAACCCCAGCAGAGTATTTTTCAAGTTGTGTGTGGGTGGGCTGTCTCCAAACCAGAGGGCCACAAATTGTGCCTGCGTGGCCTTCCAATACAAATGAAAGTTGGGGGCTGCAAACCCGCCCTTATCGTATGACAGTGCTAGTGTGTGCCACTTCAGTCGCCCTGCCCCAGAGTGCCAGACGAATTTGCAAATTACACTTTCCAATTCTTGGAAGAATGATCGCATAGGCCATAACGGTATGTTAAGGAAGAAATATAAGAGTTTAGGAAGAACAATCATTTTGAGGAGTGCTATCTTGCTGGCTATCATAATGGGGAGATGGGTCCAGCTAGACAGCTTAGCTCTCAGGGAAGTCATGAACATCCCCTAGTTGCAGTCCTGTAGTTTAGGGCTCTGTCTTGCAACTGTTACCCCTAGGTAGCGTTTGGATTCTGAAGCCCACCTGAATCCTTGTAGGTAATCGCGTTGGGTGGTGGTATCTGTGAGGGGAAAGAGTTTGGATTTGCTGCAATTTACATGAAGGCCCGATAACTCCCCAAAATGTAGGATGTCCTTCAGTACAGGTCGTAGGTGTTTGAGGGTGTCGAATAGATACCAGTGCATCATCTGCATAGAGCGAGATTATCTGTGATTCACCCGCTATTCTGATCCCTCGGTGCCCATGTTGAAACCTTATCATATTTGCCATTGGTTCTATAATGATAGCAGATATCAGAGGTGACAGTGGGTATCCTTGGCGGGTGCCTCTGCCGATCTCAAATCATGGGTAAAGCAAACTGTTCGTTTTAACCCTAGCCATTGGTGCTGTGTATAGGAGGCGCAAGACCTCAAGGAACCCATGGCCAAAACCGCATTTGGTCAACACGGTGTACATGAATCGCCATGATACGGATTCAAATGCTTTTTGGATATCTAATGTGGCCTCCGCCGCTTGAGCCCCGGCAATCTATTTGTGCTAATATATTGAAGAGGCAACGTAGGTTCAATGCTGTGGACCTGCCCGGGATGAATCCCGATTGATCTGGGTGAATAATGTTCGGCATAAATGCCATCAGCCAAGTGGCCAGGATTTTCACAAACACCTTTTCATCCGTGTTAATTAAGGATAGGGGCTGATAGGATCCTCATTGGTCCGCAGGCTTTCTGGGTTTCAGCAAGACTGTGATGACTGAGAGAGGGCGCTAGAGACCCGAACAAGATGGCCGCTCCTCTGTGAGCTCCCGCGCGGCCTCTCAAAATCCTAAAATCCTCATCGATCCTGCACATTCCGGCAGTACAACTGCTTAAAATGCACACTAACGCTCCCACTAGATCGCAGTGAGGAAAAGCAGCCGAGTAGAAATCAGATCCGAAGCCTCTGGCCGCCTGGACACCACCTGGGCACTACAGCGTCCCCAGGTGACTGAAGATCCTCGAGGGCCCACCAGCAACCAACGGCTGTCTCCGGAGCGGCTCAGCCGAGCTTGTGGAGAAGGCGAAGAAGCTGGCAGCCCTACCCCCTCCCGAAGATGATTGAAATCAACCCCGACCTCGCTCCCGCCCCCCTCCCCGGCAACAGCAGCAGCCGGCTCCGTGCGGGTCGGCTGGTCTCCGTTGGAGGCGGACGCCTTGGCCCCGCCGCGCGAGCCCCTCTACTGGGGGTGCTGCCAACCCCGGGGACTCGGGCCGAGGCTCGAGACGACCCTGCAGCTGTCCTGCGGTTGCTTGCTGCGGGTCTGGCTGTGTGCGCGCGGCGCGGCGCCAGGTGAGGGAAGCTGCATCCGAGGAACACCCACAGAGGAGCGGACGGAGGGCTGGAGCCCAGCAGGTACGGGGCGTTCCGGGGGGGGGGAGGCTTGGAGAGGGCGCGCTCAGTGGGTAGAGCTTCAGCCTTGCAGGGCTCGACACAGGCCCATACTCACTGGCACCCCCAGGGCTGAATGACTGTGTCCCTTAGGGCTGCTCCCACCAAACAATCCACCACCTCTCAGCAAAGGGCCTCAACTCCTACAACTCAGCGCGACCACCGTGGTCAGCCTGCGCTGGCCATAGCACCGCAGTGCATTCCAACCTGGGACTCCACAAGCGTGGTGCACGACATTCGCGCCAAGCAGGTCGCATATACCCCACTGGCCCCAAAGCACGCATGGCGGGCTAAAAGCCTAGTCCTACAGAACGCCGTCAACAGATAGGAGCATCGAGCAAGGTGCCCACAGAGTCACAAGAATCCTCACGGGCATTACAGACACTAGGTGGTCGGGCACCCCGCCTGGGCTGTTACCCAAACTCCATTATTGGGCGACCAGCGACACCAACCATCCGCACTCGCAATGGGGAAAACTGACAAACAGCAGCGTAAACTGAACTTTGACGCAGGTACTTCTGCAAAAACTCCGAGGCACAACAGTGAACCAGAATCCTCGCCTCCCACGCCACATCAAGACAACACTGAACCCCAACCACTCGACATCGGAGCGCTCCTTTTAGAACTGAAATCCGGAATCAATAACTTAGACAGCAAGCTAGACGGCCTTTCATCCAAAGTTGATCAAATTCAGCATCGTCTGGACACTCACAATGAGCGCCTGGACGAGGCAGAGCAACGGATCTCTAATCTGGACGACGAGGTATCATCCCTAAACACTAGAGTGTCATCCCTTGAAGCCCAAATCAAGATAACCAACGCAAAAAACAAAGACCTCGAAGGGCGCTCCAGAAGAAATAACATTCGGATAGTTGGGGCAAGAGAGCAACAACTACAAGGCAGGATGGAAGACCACATCGAAGAAATGTGTAAAACTCTTTTTGGTCCCGACGCTCTCTCACCCCTATTCGTCATCGAAAGATCCCACAGAATACCGACGTCAAGACCTGCCCCCGGAGCGCCATTGCGACCAATAAATGCAAAATTACTCAATTACAAAGACAGAGATGCGATACTCCAGTTGGCCAGGGAGAAGGGCGAGCTACAGTATGACGGCGACACTGTCCACTTCTATCCCGATTTTTCTCCAGCTGTCCAGGCACAAAGGAAGTCCTTCACAAACGTCAAACGGAGACTCCGCACAAACCAAATCCCCTACTCGATGCTGTTCCCAGCCCGTCTGAGGATACAACACCAGGACACAGCCCAGTTTTTCCAATCCCCTGAAGAGGCAAATGTGTACCTCGATCGGGCGGCTGTCGACCACCGGAGAATAACCAAGCACGAGTACAAAGAGAGAGAGCCCAGAGGAATCCACCATAGATAAAGACACAATAGCCTACAGCTCAATGCGATCATCAAGGCTGCCAGAACACGAAATAGAGGGTATGATACCCTCAATGCCGCATGACTTGGGAGGTTCCAAGCGCCCCTAGCACAGCAACGTTCAAGTTTACAAGTTACACATTAACGGGGGTGGGAACCACGCCGAGCCAGTTGGGGGTTGCTTGCGGAAATTGGGAGGGATACAAGCAGAAGTTGGGAGTTAACAAGTTTTATGGCACCCCGGACACCCCACGTGCTCCACTTAGGAGAGGAACATGTTGCGAACAAACTCATCACAAGATCCAACCCCCCCGCCCTTCAGCGCCCAAACGCCAAGAATCGCACACACAAAGAGTTAAAGACACAGCGCCTTCACCGTAGCCACATGGAATATTAAAGGTGGGAACCAGCCAGCGAAGGTTAGGAAAATGGCCCAATACCTGCGCCGGCACAAAATTGACATTGTCCTCATCCAGGAAACACACCTATGCCCGAACTCCGAGCATCCCTGGGCAAAGGAATGGGGATGCCACCGCTACTTCGCCTCCTTCTCGTCTTATGCTAGAGGAGTAGCCATAATTATTAATAAAGCGATCAATTTCAGACTTATCACCCAAAAGAAGGACACAGAAGGCAGATCGCTCCTGATACAGGGAACGATAGATGGGGAAGACGTCACCCTAGTGAACTCATATGGCCCCAACACTGATGGTCCTAACAACTTCGAATGGGTGATGGCGCAGCTGAGCACGATCAAGCAATCCACGATCATCTGGGGTGGTGACCTCATCACGACGCCGAACCCGGTCAAAGGCAAATCTCACAACACAACGTCGAATCCATCCAAGGCGTCTTTACAGATTTCTGAAATCTGCAGAGCCTACGACCTGGTCGATATCTGGAGGCACAAGAATCCAAGCACCCGCAACTTTACCTTTCACTCGTGGGTCCACAGGACCAGCTCGAGAATAGACTATCTCCTCGTATCCAGCCACAGCCACTTACAATGGGATGAATGCCACATTCTGCCAAGATCATTGTTGGATCATTCCATGGTGTCCCTAGTTTGCAATAACACACAAGCAACTAAACCACGTCCTCATTGGAGATTCAAGCCACGAGCACTCCAAGACACGGTCTTTGCAGAAGAACTCAGAAACGAACTAAAACTCTTTCTTGACTGTAACTGTGGCTCAGTACACTCAGCCGGGACGCTATGGGAAACTTTAAAATGTTTTACCAGAGGAGTCTGCATGACGAAAGAATGTGGAATTCTAAAACTACTGCGTTGAAAGCTGAATACTAGCAAATCAAGGCTCAAAGACCTCGAGAGAGCCCTCCGAACGGACAACACTCCACAAGCACTAGCGGCTATCAAGAAAGAGCTGTAGGTGTTCCGAAGCACAGCAGAAAGGGAAATAAAATTCCTAGACAGACACCACATGATCTGGCAATATGGCGAAGGTCAACAGCCCGGGGCCCTTCTCACGAGGCTTATAGCCGCTGATAGACGTCCCACAGCGATCGACTCAGTGAGAGATCCCACAGGCAATACTGTCCACTCAACAGTCGACCTCGTCGAAAACTTCTGCAACTTCTACCAAGACTTGTACAACTCGAGCTACTCCGCCGACCCAGCTGAGCTGTCACGATACCTAGATGAAATCGAACTATATTGGGTCGCCTCTGAGCTCAGAGAACCACTGAATGCCCCCATCACCGTTGGGGAGATCCTCGAGGCCATCAAGGAACTACCTAACTCCAAAGCACCTGGACCAGATGGCCTATCCAGCGAGTTCTATAAACACTTTGCAAACATCCTCGCCCCACTGCTCCTCCAGGTCTATGAAGAGGCCCTTACTAGGGACCAGCTACCACCAACATTATATCGAGCCAACATAATCCTTTTACACAAGAATGGCAAATATCCAACAGAATGCGGCTCATACAGGCCAATTTCATTAATAAACCTGGACAATAAAATATTTGCAAAAATCCTAACTAAAAGGCTACTGCCTCTCATGCCCGCCATGGTGTTGGCTGATCAGGCGGGTTTCGTCCCTGGGAGGAACACATCATATGGGATAAGAAGGATGTTCGGAGCAATGGAAGCCCTAGAACCAGACAGTCGGGCAGTGGCAGTGCTGCTAGATGCCGAGAAGGCTTTCGTCTCGGTTGAATGGCCCTTTATGTTCACAGTCCTGGAGAGGATGTGTCTGGGCAAACGGTTTCTGCACATGATTTCTCTACTCTACAAAAAACCCATCTCCAACATCCTGCTAGGCGGTCACTGCTCTGCCGATATTCACCTGCAAAGAGGAACAAGACAAGGTTGTCCACTCTCTGCACTTCTGTTCGCTCTGATAATGGAACCCCTGGCCTCGGACATTCGCATGCACCACCTCCACAGAGGTCTCTCCTTTGGCCCACACAAGATGATCATCTCACTCTACGCAGATGACATAGCCTTGTTCCTACAGAACGCAGATGAGAACCTAAACCCCGTAATAAGGGCAGTAATACAGTTTGGACGCTTCTCGGGGCTGAAAATGTATAACAACAAATCCGTAATCTTCCCGCTTACCCCCGCCACTACTGAATTTACCGACGACTTTGCTTCCAGTGGCAACACACGCACGTGAGGTACCTCGGCATCTACATGTCCCGCTTGAAAGAAGAAATCATTCACGACAATTACGAAACTGCCATGGCCACCATCCAAACCAAGATCGACAGGTGGAAATCTCTACCACTCAACATCTGGGGCAGGGTCTCAATAGTAAAGATGATTGTCTTACCAAAACTACTATACCTCTTCTCAAACATTCCCTTGCTCCTCACGCAAAAACTTCTCCAACGCATGAAGAGTATGGTCCTCGACCTCATATGGGCCGGTAAAGTGGCAAGAGTCGCATACTCCATGTTAACCCTACCAATACGGCAGGGTGGACTAGCCCTCCCAGACCTAGAACGCTACTACTGGGCGGCCCAAGCGCAATACCTCAGCCACTGGTACGCAACGCAATTCGTAAGAACACACGTCCAGATAGAAAGAGCACTGACAACACCACATCTCCTTCATCCATTATTTTTGGGCGCTTCCCAATCACCCAATCCGTAATGAACCCAGTTGCCACCACATATTCAGTCTGGAAGAAAATTGCCAAAGAAGATGACGTCATGTCCAGATATTCTCCACTTTTGCCGATCAAATACATTCCCGGAATAACCATCACGACTGAAAAAGTCTTCCTACTTTGGGCTGAAAAGCTACATTTACACTCCATGGACGACCTCTTTCCAGCAGGGTACTTCCTAACAATGCAACAAGCCCGAGAAAGAGGAGCCAATAATGCCCTAGACCTGTTCATATATCACAGACTGCGTCACTTGCTTCAGGAGGCTATTCCAGACTTCCCACAACAACCACCAATCTGGCCACTGCTCCATTAAGCAATCCAAGCCCAAGGAGACGGGCACCTCGTAACAAGCATCTACAAGGATCTATTCCACGAGATGAATCCACCCTGTACGAGCGCCAAAAAGAAATGGGGGAAAAAACACTAGGCAGCACAATCCCAGACAAGGAATGGGCCTATACCCTAAAACTCACACACAGAGTGGCGATCAATGCCAGGTTCAAGCTGATTCATTTCAACTACCTCCATCAAACATACCACACACCGGCAAAACTTCACTCTCAAAGGGACTCTATTTCGGCGGAATGTTGTAGATGTGGAGTGCCCACAGCAGACTTCCTTCACCTGGCATGGTCCTGTCCTCCAGTGGCCACCTTTTGGAGAGCAGAGCTCGAAAAAACCTCAGCAATAATAGGAACTGATCTCGTCTTCGAACCAAAGGCAGTATTGCTAAGCCTAACCCAATCACTACCGAGCACAGTTCAAAGACTAGCAATTGCTGGTCCTAGCGCGAAGAAGAATCGCCTACACATGGGGAAGAGGCCCCCCTCCAACCCTGCAGCACTGGCTGAAAGACGTAACATTCTGTCAAGATGTAGAAACAGATTTCATCAGGACTATGCCGTTACACGCACACCCTCCTGGGACCGTACGTCACATATTTGCTTTCAATGACCAACGATGTCGATACACATCAATCAGATCTAACGCAAGATTCAGCCACCAGCCTGTCACACAGCGATGAAACGCTAACAGCGCCGCTACACTGATGAAAACCAACGACATAATGACTCCTTTCATCACAACGGGCGGGGGGAAGGCGGGAAAAAGGAGGGAAAGGGGATGAGAGGGGTGCAGTTCTTACAGTACGACCGATGCCCGGTCTTACGATTTGTTTTGTTGGAAAATGCCAATAAAGAATTTTTTTTTTTTTTAAAAAGACTGTGATGACTGCCTTGCGTATACTGTTGGGGAGCGATGCGGATACGAGGGACTCCCGCCAGACCTGGAGAAGGTGTAGAGCTAGGGTTTTCTTGTAGCGTTTATACAAATCGGTTGTGAGACTGACGGTACCAGGGGCATTTCCAGATGGCAGGTGGTCTATCGCCTGAGTAATGTCGGATATGGAGTTCGAGAGGTCTAGTAGAGCCTTGGTGTCCTGCAATATCTGACTAAGTGGAAAGGCATCAATGAATATATCAATTGCATTTTGTGTACATGTGTCTTTGTTAATAGATCATTATAAAAACCAGCAAATAACTATTTGATGCCCACAGGAGTGTGAACTGAGTCGCCAGAGGTGTTCATTATGAGTGGGATACACTGGTTGCCATTCTCTTGCCGTGCCATGCGGGCGAGAAGTCTGCCCGGTCTGTCACCCTCCCCATATCTCCTAGCGGACATTGGATTGTCGAAGAACTTGACCTCGCGGTCAGCATGTGTCCTAAAGGTGTATATGGCCTCTTTGATCTGTGGTTATGTGGGAGTAGGGTAACTATTAGCTAGTTCACGTTCTAGCCTCTGTAGCTCACTTTCGCTTTTCACTATGCTTTGTCGGATGGTCTTGAGGACACGGGATTCTGTCTATCGCTTTTCCCTGGATATAGACCTTAAAGGTTTCACAGAGCACACGGTACAGAGCCTACACATTTCTTTCAAAGAATAGTTGCACATATTCATAAGTAGTGGAGGCAAACGCCACATCTTGAAGCGCCAGCGGTTTAAAGCGCCAGTTGCTGCGGGGCCTTGCGAACGTCGGCAGTGTCGGGGAGATAGTGAGTGGGGAATGGTCTGAGTAGGTGCGAGGAGGCATGTTGGCGTTGCTGACCCCTCCTAGCAGTGTCGGTGATAAGCCACATGTCAATACGGGAGTGGGAGTCGTGGACCGACGAGGAATAGGAATGGTCTTTGGCTTGTAATGCCCTACAAGCATCTACCAGGCCTAGGGTATGCATGCCCTAAAATCGTAGCTGCAGCTCGCATAAGCGTTCTTTGGGTGTGGGTGGATTTGTCCAATTCCAAATCTAGGATAGTATTAGTCGTCCCCCACACAGTACAGGGATTTGCAGATATCTGGCTAGCTCCTTTAGAATGTCTGTGTAGAATTGAGGGTCATCCATGTTTGGCCCGTAAACATTTAGCAGCAGTATTTCTCTCCCTGCAAGGACACCGTACACTAAGACCTATCTGCCTAGAGGATCCCCCTTTGCATGCTTGCATTGGAATGGGAGAGATTTGCGTATTAGGTCATGTCTCCCCAGTTTTGAGCAAACCCTTCGCAAGTCGCTGCGAGAGCATGGGTTTCTTGCAAATACATAATTTGAGCTTTGTGCCTTTCAGTGTATAGGAGTATCTTTTGGCGCTTATTTGGATTACCTAAGCCCAGGACGTTCCAATTTAGGCAGGTTATGTCTCCCATTTGGATGCAGGGTAATTAATGGCGCCTCCATTAATATATAAATCTGACTATCTGTGTCTTTGAGGTCCTGCTTGTGGTTTTCATTATCTCAGTTGTAGATGCAATGTGTACCAAGTGCTTTTTTAACAAACTTAACAAACCCCTCGCACATCATCCCAGCAACTCTGGAGATGATACCTGTGAGAAACATCCGAAACTGTTAACACAACATTGCATGGGGGAGCTGGTACACGGGTTCACCCGGGCCAGCACAGGAATTAGGAACAAATAAAAAGGATAAGTGTTCACATACTTGTTTATATAATTGCCCCCATCAGGTTGTGGCACGCCCTCCATCAATTGTTAGTCCACAAATGTGAAGGTGAGCCTTCTTAATACCATAGTGGATGATGCACTGGTAGTATTCCAGGTTCACAACTTTTCGTGTGCTGTAAATCGTAGTAATAGTGTGGTCGGAGGCCGGCAGGCCACCGCTTCAAGAGCAGTTTTGGCAATCGTGTTTGTAGGTCAGAGCATTGGTAGTGTTATCTAGAAACTTCATGGCCTCATCGGGTAGTGTGGAAAAAAAGTCTTGTTGTTCGACTCAACGCGTAGCTTGGCAGGATATAGCATTGCATACTTTAAATTGTGGTCGAGCAGCCGCTTGGATTTCCTCTGCTGCTGAACGGCTACTGTGAAATCGGGATAGACATGTATTCTGTTCAACCACAACATCAGGTCCCCCCTGTTCACGGGCTGCTCGGAAGAGTGTGTCTCGGTCTCGGTCTTGGTCGTGGTAGTTAAAGGATAAGGGCAATGATGGGTTGTGGAGGTGCCCTGGGTTTGGGCCTGGGAGCCAGTGATCTGTGTGTTTGTTCAATTGAAAACTGCAGTGATAACGCTGGGTTTCCCAGGAGCGGCAGCAGGGTGGTATCAATCTACTGCTCCTAGGCTGTTCAGTATTGCTTTCAGGAACTTATATGATGCAAATGTTATTACGACGAGAGCGTGATTCTAAGTCGTAATTCCTTTTCAACCTGGAGGACAGGCCTGGAGAGTGTAGAGTTCGTTTCTCATGGTGGATACATCATCTTCCACTGTGCTCACTCTTGTTTCAGCCTCCACTAGTCGTTGGTCAGTTTTGTCTATTCAAATTTTGATTGAGTCTGTGGTGGTGGTCATATCGTCCAGCTTGCTGTGCACTTTGGTAAACCCCTCCTGCATGCATGCCATCATACGTTGGTTTCAGTGAGATCCATTGGCATTGCTTCTAGTTCCATACTTGTGGCTGTTCCGCTGGTGGTCAGTTGTTTAGAGGTGGATTTGGTATATTGGCTCATATAGCATTCGTTTTTAGTGCTTCCTTTAGTCATGCTGTGTAGGAGCAGGTAGTGCAAAACCACTCCTAGAGCACCTCAAGGGGGTCCAGTACTCTGATCCAGTGGTCTGTTATCTTGTTATGGTGATGGATCAATATTCCTTCATTCATTGTGTTGGTGCATGTGATGGGGATGGCCCTCAAACCTCAATCAAGCCCCTCTGTAGTATTAGGTAATCAGAGCGCAAGGTAATGACAGTGCTGTGTGAGGGCACTGTCTTTTGATTAGATGTTAGGTGCTCATCCCCACTGTAGTTATCAGTAGATGGACTATGTTGGTGGACCTCCTTGCTGTTGTCTATATGTCCGCCAGGAATCAGCCAAGCGTGTTTAAGAGTTTAACTTGTGCTGGTGGCCAACTCATTGGGTAGCATTGCACCCGTAGTTTTAATTCTCTTGGATTCACTGGGTGCAGGATGATGGGAGGGGCCCCTGGAACCCCACAAAACTGTTTTGCACCAGAATTGGGGCAGTGGTCATTGGGGTTGCTCCCTGGAGAGGCCTCATGGGAACAGCACGTGGTGGTGACCAAGCTGTTGAGTCGCGCAGTGCCTATGGCCTCAGTTCTTTTGGCCCATGGTGGTAGGAGGGACAGATGGCATCCTGCGGTGCAATTCTGCACTGGTTTTGTGTTTTATGGCCTTGCAAAGTATATCACCAGGTAGTATGGAGGGGGGCACCTGCCATGTGGATGTACAGTAATGGGCCATTACGTGGTGTTGGGAGGCCTCCTCGACGGTGTCGGTGTCTGGGCTCCACCGGGGTGTAGCAGAGTGTTTCTAGCGGTGAGGGGTCACTGCAGTCGCTCTCAACCGGGAGAAGGGGCCCGCTAGCTCCGCGCCCTGGCCCCCAGAGTCTCACTGTATCAGATCCCCTGGATCAGATTCTCTCCTTGGTGTTAAACGCGGCGCGATCTGAGCCATGTTCCTCGTCCCTCAGTGTTGTTCTGGAGTGGGTAGCCAGTCCCCCGCTCCACGATCGCCAATCCGGGCCGGAGAAAGGTCTTTGGGCTGCTCAAGCCTTCTGGGGGCTTGCCTCTCGGGTGTGGGCCTTGAAAATTAGCAGGAAGAAGACTGATTTTGCCCCGCCTGGCCTCCGGCTTAGGAGCTCTACATGGGAGCACCCATATTGTCCGTTGTGCAACAGCACCCCCCTGATCTGAGGTCTTTGAGCACACACAGTTGGACACCAATAATTACCCTTCAACACTAGTATATGAAAATATTTAATTTATTAGGCCGAAGAATAAACACAAGTGAATTGGTCTGGCTATATTCCCAGACGTGTTCCCTGTTTCACTTACAAGGGTGGCCTCCTAAACATCTGTTCACCAGAGCAGAATTTAGAAATCCATTCTAACAAATTGGTGTACAGTTGTGGCACACTGTATAGTACCTGCATTACAGTTGCACAGCAACGCAGTGACTTTGTTAGCCAGTAATAGTAAACCACCTGATAAACTTATAAAATGGCATCAGTAAAATGGAAACTTACAAATATGGACAGAATCAACTTCAAAACGTTAACTCTTATCCACAAGTGACTCTCTAATTCAGCTCCTCAATATCTAATACACACAGTTTCCATAAACCCATCTGACCGGCCTACCAGAACTGTTCACTCACACTGCCTCAAAGTTCCAAGACACAAGCTTCAGAAAGCGGGAGGAAGTAGCTTTCCTGTTAGGGAGAATTCTCTCTTTAGGCTGAATTTCCTAACCTAGTGAGTCCCCCAGCAGCTTTGCTGGATTTCTGGAATTTGTTTGTGAGACTATTTTTCTCCCACTCTTGGACATGATTTATGGTGTTCCTTTGACTGTTTGTGTTTTATGGACTATGGGGTCCTTTACCCCATACGGTCTCATGTGTTTTTACTATGTGTGTTACACAGCACCCTCCGTGCAGTGACACAGGGGTGTCATAGTGACACCCCACCATAGACTCCATTCCCTGGGACTGACTGTCTCCCAGGGCATGTAAAGTCACCATTGGCTTTACTAGTCCCAAATTATTAATAGAAACCGGTACAAACCATCATATTGTGGATGTACTGGTCAGGGCAATTCGATTGCCCCGGGCTCTGTTAGTCGAGGGGGCACGTCTCCGTCCCCCCTGATCGATTTGTGGCTGGTAGCAGTGGATACTACTTTTTATATTCGACCGCGAATATATCCCTATGGGATTTTCCCATTGTTCGAGGCTACCAACTTTAATTATTTAATTCTCATAGCCTCGAACCTACCGCTGGTTTATTTATTTAATAGTAATTCGCCGGTTGGTATTTTTTGCCAGGACTCGATTCTAAAATGGCGTTTGTGTTCTCTTCTGTGACTCCAACCCAAGTCGAGCCCTTTGTTCCACTTTTTGGCGGGCTTCTCCACAGAAGCCTCCAAAAGTGGTGCACTCTGTCTGGGTACCACAGGGGGTGTGGGAGGGGGTTTAGGCACCCTGGACTGAGTTACCTTGGTAACTCAAGTCGCACTCTTGTGTGATTGGTCCAAGTGGTGAGCCGGCCGGCTCACCACTTAGCATGTTTGATTAACAGCTAGGCTGAGTGAATGGGGGTGTGCTGCATAAAAGCAGGGCTTTAGGGACTGGAACTTCAGAAGTCGCCACAAGACCTGAGAATCCGGCGAGGGAGAAGCTGAGGCGACCTACCACGACGACACCACCGGTGGAGCCCTGCGGAACTGACTCACCGCTTCCCGACGACAGAGAAGATCTCCCGGCTGGAGAGGCTTCTTCCCCTGACTGGTGGGCACAACCAGTTTACCTTCTTTTCCTCGCATCCCTGGACGTCTTGTGGTCGAATTGCCCGTGCCAAGCACCCCGGCAACCGGATAGCCACTTACCACTGGACCGCGAATAAAACGACCGCTCCTTTTACCTGGGAACTCCGCGGCTGGTTTCTTCCCTGGCAGTGCAACGGACTCCTGTCTTCCTCCCCGCGACGAGATCCTCTCTTCCCCCGGACGAAGCACCGACTTGCATCCGCTGCCAGGAACAACTGCCCCCGCTGGAGTATTCTCACCACTTTAAGGTACCGTGTCCGCCAGGCCTCCGTTTCTAAAGATTGCTACAAGGTAATAATAATCCCTTAACCTTCTGGACTGGGCTGGCCGCCTTGACCATCTAACTGGTCCCTTTCTTTTGGTCCAACTCTTTCTGAACCTTTTCAAGACTTTTTGTGCACTTCAACCGTGGGACCTTGGACACATTTCGTTCTGATCCTCTTAAAGTGGATCCGGCCTTCTGAACTCTAACTTCACGGTTTTACTTTGCCTTCCTCTCTTGTTGTGTTCTTGTGAAAGTGTTGGGATCTGTTTCAAATTATACTCTGCTTTTCTCTCCCTTTTTAAAACGAATTATTAGAGTGCCATCTGTGTTAAGCGCTCACCGCTGTCTGAAAATAAGTGGAGCTTTACTTAAGACTTGTCTAATATTCTTTTAAGGGAGTGTATATCTTTTAGTGACCGTGTTTTTGAACTGCTTGATATTAGTGCCTGTGTGTTTTACTAGATGTGGTTTTAAATAAATAATTATATCTCTTTTACACCAAACTCTGGTCAGTGTTTACTTGTTCTACTTTGTTCTTTTGACCTATTGTGAATACTCTGTATATTGCCTAACTCTTCTTGAGGGAAGTCTGACTGCTCAGCCACAGCTTCCAAGTGAATCGGTGTGGTACAGACTGCTACCAAGTGGGTTTACTGCCAAACACCTGTAGTCTTAAATCTTTTGCAGTGGTCCCAGAGGGAACTGCACAGGTTTCTGCCTAACACCTGTACTCTCAGCCAAACTATGGCATTCGTTGCCAGTTGACTTAAGATAAGAACTGTCTCTCTACGGCTTCAGAAAAAAGACTAAAATGTGGCTATTGTCTCAGGATGCATCTGTTGCATTAGTCTGCTTTTTTTTTAGATACCTATATCATAATGCAATGCAATTCCCTGCTAATTTTTGTATCATAATGTAAATAATTGCCCTTATGTTTTGTACTTTTATCTGTGTCTATGTATATTATATGTAACCTTGTAATGCGCCCAGATACCCCAGGGTTTGGTGTGCTATATAAATAAAGAAACAGTCACTGCTATTACTCTAGGTGCTTCTCTGAAACGTTTAGAAGGCTGAATGCAGAAAGAGGTATCGCCACCTCTTGCACATAAACTGAGCTAATCCTAAAGATTGTAGATTGACAGGAAAGTAGATTGGTACCTCTTCCCTCCTATGATTGTACAGAAGGTGCTGGGCCAAGAGCCAAATGCTTAGTCTGAGAGAAAAAGAACTTGAACTTAAAATGGCAAAGCTGCAGAATGAAGTGTTGGAAAAACAAAGATAGGGAACATCATTTGGAGCTTGCCAAGCGTTAAGCTGCCAACAGCTCCTCAAGAGGGTCTGGGAATGGTTCTGGTCCCTCCTCACATCCTAGATTTCCTGGCTGACTGCGTTTGAGTATGCATGTGAAGTACAGGAACTAGTAGATGCTGATAAGATTGCATGGTTGCTCAGTAGACTGCCCCTGGGGCAAAGACTGAGAGAGAAGATTTTGAAAAATTGAAACAAACCCTGATCTTGAAGTTTGGGAAGAATCCTGCCCAATGCTTGAAATTATTTATGGAGTACAAGAAAAGAGAAGGCTGTACTGGGGTGTGTTACTGAATCTTTAAAGAACTTGACTGGTTGTGTAGAAGGTTACCACATTTGAAGGCATGATCCATTTTGGTTATGCTGGAACATATTTTAGCCTCGTGTTCCCCGAGCTTAAGCAGAGCATGGCTGACTCCAAGGAGATGGATCCTAAGAATTTAGCCACTGCAGCAGATGTATCGGTATCCCGCAGGGTGTCCCATAAGAAAAGGCCTGCTTCTGGAAAGTGGGAAGAGGGGAAAGGAGCAAAAAGAGAGAGGGTGGATCATCTGGAAACGTCCTCCCAACAGGGACATAAAAAGCTTAAAAACAGCATGACATGACCATGTACAGGGTACTGGGACTAATCAATCCATGCACAACTCTGGTTATTTGAAGCCTCCCAATGTCCCAAGACCCAGTGGATCTTGTGGAGCAAATGACCACGTGAAAGGGGACCACAGATGCAAGGTCAAAACCTTGAGGGTCCCCTCTGTGAATCTGGCCTTCTCTCATGATAAGGAATACTCACAGGGGCATCCTTCTCTTCTGATTCTTCACCCTGTGGGATACGATCAGAAGTAGTCTTCGTTTCTGGATCCTGGGAATCTAGAGCGGCTGCAGCATATGCCTCCATCCCTGATGACACAAAGCATTACCAAGGATAGTGTCATGGTAAATGTTATAGACATCGCTGTCATTAGGGACAGCAGGGCCAGCAGAACTGTAGTGTATCCCGCTTTGGTAAACAGAGGAGCTAGCCAGAGCCACTCTTGATGCCCCCGAAGTTGGGAGATGGACCCCCTCTCTATTTTCCAGTTATGCCTTTAACTCTAGCTGTCAATGGTGGAGTAGTAAGGATACCTGTAAGTGTTCAGATTCAAGTCGCTAAGAGTTCTGTTAGGAAATTATCTGAGTCTTGGGTCTTGTGGGAGATATAGCACAACAACCCTGCACTAGGTCTCAGACCAAGGCTGCCCTGGGAAGGTCCAGGGCTGAGCCAAAGCCAAAGGGGAAACCCTAGGCTAACGGAATTGAGAAACAAAAAGAGGGAAAGAGAACAATCCACTTAACGGACCTACCACTGAGGTGGAGGCAGTTGGCCAGGCCCCTGAACCGGACGAGGAAGAGGGGCTACCTGACATACTCAAATCCCCATGACAACCCTGAACTGCAGAGCTTGCTTGCAGAAGGTGGTCGTGATAGGGAAGAGTTCAGTAATGGCCAGCATGAGTGCCCATCTTTGGAAGACCTAACGAGACAGGCCTTGTTCCCAGCTTGAGGGTGAACCTCCTGTGAAACACAGAATTTATTGGGAAGGTGGTCTTCTGTACAGCAAGCCCAGAGTCCTCTGAAGGTGACCATAGGCGGTTGGCTGTCTCCCTTCAAGTGAGACCCTTCCTCCTGCAGTTGTCCATGAGGTCCCCCTTGCAGGTCATCTTGGCATCAAGAAGACTAAGGAGAGGTTATCCATGCACTTCTACTGGTCCAAGATGGGGGTCCAGATAGAAAGCCATTGCAGGAGTTGTAACACATGCCAAATTTCTCTTAAAAGTGGTGCAACAATTCAGGCTCAATTGGTAACACTCCCTGTAGTGGGTGTACCATTTGAGAGGGTAGTGTAAGGAAGATATGGTATCAAGAATAGAGAGACACAAGTGAACACAGTTCAAGGGTATTTATTCAACTCTCGGGAGGATAGCTCAGCAGACACGTGCTCGCCTTGGAAGCAAGACGACACAAACCCACACAGGTTCGATCCCCGGGTCCGCGCTTAGAAACCTCTGGGTATTAAACGCATTATAAATAACATATATCATATCATATCATAAACTGTATGTGTAGGTTGGAAAAACGCCTAATGTATACCTAAATCTAAGATGGGAGCAAGCTACGACTATCAAATGAAAAATAAGGCAGTCCTAGTGGCGTCTTGTCAAATAAAAGGACGTATACTAAAAAAAACTATTGCCAATCCTTACAACTCAATACCAAAAAGAATGTGGGATGGGATGCACAAGAAAGAAAGAAGTGTTCACAAATGATAATTCAAGAAGTGGTAGCTGGGGATCTCACTTCCCCATGTTTTGAGCACAGGACAAGGTAGGACTCCTGAGCACAGCACACGCTCAAGCTTTCTCATCACCAGACAGTTCCAGCTTCAGCTATCAGGACCTTTGGTGGTTAAGTGTCTTTTCTACAAAAGTCTATTGCTTCTGAGGACCTGATGTGTTCAAAACAATAATCAATTGTTCTTGTCTATATACATGATGGGTGATGACCTTTCACCCCTGGATTACCCATGTTCTGGGCTCAGATACCCAAACAGTTCTTAGCGATATCCTGACCTTTTGAAGTTAGCTTTCTTGCTTTACCATGGCCTGATGGGTTCAAAAATAACAAACAAAAAGTTCCTTTCGGATTGCACTTGAGGTGATGATTCTTCACCCCTTGGTCACCCTCTTCCGGGCGCAGACCCCTCTCGAATATCAACCTCCCTCCCGTCGGGTTCACTCTGGCTTATATTCAAATGTTGACTTCCCCTGCGTTCTCAGTGGTTTGCCAGTCAATGACTTTCGACTGTACAGGGATTTAGCTAGACCCCTGTATGACCACTTTGACCTTTCTTGGTGGCTCTCCTACAGCCTTCTGCTATCAGTAGTTTCACTCAACGCTGGATCAACCATTCTCTCTCGAGTGAGCACCCACGTGCTGCCGACCCCCTCTGCAACTTGTCTTCCCTTAACAATTTACAGTTCTTTGAAATTTCCTCAATATGCCATTTTGTGACTTTTATTCAAGTTTGGTTTCTTTATCGGTTCTTCTTTGACTCGGCCACTGTAATGAACCGCTTGACTTTTCAGTATATCTGGAGTAAAGGCCGGTACCACAGTAGCAGGTGTCTCCCTCTGTCCTGCTTATCAGCGTAGGCACGCTCTGTGTTCCGTTGATATCTGCTGCAACACACTTGGACTATTGTTTGCGGTCTTATGATTCCTTTCACAGAGGTCTTGCGGGTCTGGGTCGGAAAGGGCAAGGCCGCTTCTCTCCTTGTCAGCCTTTTGGTTCTTGCCGCCTTTCTCCTCTTGAACTGCCGTGCTTGGATAGCTGTCTCGCTGTGCGGTCTGCTTTGGTCGTATTGTGCTCTCATGTGCCACCTTTTATCCCTGTGTGGAAGACAAAGGGCCGTTGGGTGCGTGATTCTGGTCAATTGCCTGACCTTTGTGTTGGGACATGTTGGGCAAACGGCTCTAGGGTTAGGCTGTGGTTTTCCACGGTGTGAGAAAAAGGGGGGGGTTGTCATGAGGAATTATATTCTTCACTTTAGGGGGGGCTGGTGAATTCAGAAGGGTGAGATTGGTAGGGTTTATGAAACAAATAGGAATGACCGGGACTACTATCATGAAATGAATAGGGGTGATTGTGGGAACGGTAGTGTGTTGTCTGAGCAGATCGGGAGTGAGGGAAATAATCAGCGGGACGGTAAGGAGAATGACTTGGAGTTTTCGGGTAGGACACAGGAAAACAGGATTCTGTGAGATGTAGATTCTGAATGCACCAGGGTTTGGAGTACTAGGGGATTTGTTATATACGGAGGGGTTGTTGGATTCAGGCAAGAGAGCTGTGATGAGAGGAAGGGTGGCTGATGCGATACATCCTGTTAAGGATTCCAATCGGTCGTCATACACCGGACCAGAACAGTTGGTCTTATCCTGTGATGTGGTGCTCAATGGGAATGCTTTTTCTTTAATTTCAATGAATTCAAATTGAGCCGGGACCCGACCCGTCTCACACCCCCTTTTTACAAATACCCCGGGTCACAATGGACCATGAACCAGGCCAGTTGGTGAAAATACAATATTTATTTATTTTTAAAATTCACAAAGACCACACAAATTTTCATATTGGGCAGCAATCACCAATGGGGTGATAATGACAATGTAAAGGAAGCAATGCACTTAGTTAACCTTCTAGTAGAACATATCCAGCACCCAAGTTAAGGTTTCCCCCTGCAATGTTCCCTCAACCCACAAAATAATCAAGTTCTGAGTGGATAGAAAGAAGCAGCAGGTAGTCGGGGATAAGAGACGGCAAACACAATCAAACTTTTGCAAAGGCCTAAAATGACACTCAGATTTTGATAAATAATGATGTGTGTTTAAATAAAGATATGCATATGTTTTATCACAGTATTCGGGATGTTATATCACTAGCAACCATCAGGCAAAGTTTCAAAAAAGCATACAGTTCACAAAGCAGATTGAAATGGAAAACGCAGTGCAGCCGAATTCACACATGGAAAGTTGCATTTTTTCTAGTTTGCAGTTTTAAATGTAAAAACGTTTTTTGGAAGAAATGGGTGAAAAACACTGAATTGGAATGCGGTTTTTGGGCAGGGTGATGGATGCACAGCACAGTGACAACATGGAGGGGCAAAGTAGAGCTGTAGGTGGTGAATTGAGAGAGATTTGGAAGTTAGAATGAGGTTCATTTTTAGGAAAATAGAGCCGTTAAAAAGAGAATCGGTTTCAAAAGGAAAGGTACATTTTACTTAAACTAGATTTAATGGCTAAGAAATGGCTAAGAAAAGAGTAATGTCAACCGTGAATATAAAAGTTACGCTGCAGGTGTAACCCTTCACGCAGTGAACACCTTTTCTTTAGGGAAAATTCAGTTATTTAATCAAAATATCGCTAATGACTTATGATCTATGCAAGATAGAAATTAAGAGAAAAGTGGTGCTAACGCTTGGAGATCAAGGACAAGATGCACAGAGAATTCTGACAGTTGGACAAGTTATCAGTATATGGATAGGGTTGCTTAGAGAGTGCAACAAAGACAAAAATCAAGATGGGGTAGACTATGTGGGGTGGGATGTGGATACTCGCGTTCCTCCCTTAAATTTGGGATTAGGCACACTCAACCGGGTTCTGGACTCCAGGGCTCTTGTCACTGGACGGCGACTCTCCTGGCAAAAGACAGCGGGGCAAAGGCCTGGTCGCAGCACAGCGACGCCTCAGTGGGATGGAGTGGGTAAGCAGGGCAAGCAGTTAGGGGGCAAAAAACTGGTCTGGTTTCAGGATGCTTCCCAAAAGAACGCCACAGCTTTCCCTTTGGTTATTGGGATTTTTAGATCTGAGGTCTCTGGTTTTAGGCCTTGCTGGTATCGTCAGCAATGCTTTGGCCTTGCAGTGGAATCTGGAATCAGCTATGCTTTGGCTTTTGCAGGGGGATCTGGAATCTGGCAAGATGAATGTGGAAAATCGGGAACGTCAGCCACCCTTTATATAAATCATGGTGACATCATAGAACTATATGGTGGGGCAGGCTTAGCTGAGCACACCTCTAAACAACTGGATTGGTCAGGGGTAATGTTTGGCGCCTTGCTCTCAGTTGGTTGGGTTTCAAGGGCATGCTGTCAGATTTATGATGTGAGTTTTACAATGTCCCGACCCTCCCACAGTTACTTTAGCTAAAATCCAGTTTTGCTATAAATGGCACATTTGTACAGTGGTAGCATTTTAACAAATTACATAAACGGGTTACACATTTTATGCAGGACATGCCAGTACAACTCTGTAGTCTGTAAGACATTGTTTCGCCCTTCTAATAATTTGTGGTCATTTTTAGGGTGAAATATTCAGCCTAAAATTCTATAACTTTATACATGTGTGTGTATTATCATTAGGCATGTCGGCATTGAAATAAGCAGTGGCATCGGGCATACTTTCAGTGGAATGCCCAATTCTCTGCCCTTTCTATTCCCAATATGGCAGTGAAAGCTACAATGTCTTAAAATAAACCCCCCGAAATGACATTAAAACTGTAAATTTGTTACATTCCTGCAAAGTCCGGTTACAAAGATAAGTCTGAAATGTTTCTTAATAAAATAGCTGTTTGAATCAAATGGTCAGCATTGTCCACCAAATATGCTCATGCCCTTCCAGGCCATCCCCCTAAGTCCAGGGTTGTCCTTGATTTTTTCTTTGAAGCTTCTTGTAGAAGTCACAGGGAGGTGTGACTTTCTTTTTCACATCCTCGTGTCCCAGAATTTCTATTGTGAGAGGCCTCTGCCCATCCTGGAGCACAGACGAATGTCTGACAAGCGTGTGAACTTTCTTTGTCTTGGTCCATTCAAAGTTTTTCAAGCTAGCAATTATCACTTTCGTGTCCTGGAAGTTTATGGTGGTTCCTTTTGGGGGAAGCCTTAGCTTTGCCAGTAGGTAAAAACCTTTTCTGGAGCTTGCAAAATTAAGCCTGTGCAGTTTAATTCCTTTTATTTTATTTTGTCCTGGATCAAAACAAACCTGTTGGATAAAACATCCCCCATATGTTTCATAGCAACAAACCCTTTTACATTGCTAGGCACAGACAAGTTTTTGTTCAACATGGTACTTTTAAAACTGGCATTTTTTTTCTGGTTTGCAAAAGCTCATTTTTACATGTGTGAAGCCGGCTGGCATTTTCCTTGCAAATTCGGTTTGTCTCTTCCCTCTGCATTTCCACATTGTTTTGTATCCATTGTTAGATTATGGTAGGCAGCAATTTGTTTCAAACACAGATGCACTGAAATTGACATGGGCCCAGAGCCAGGGCCTCTTTGACGCATTGATCTTTGATATTTTGGATCCCAAAAGTAAAGCGTCTCCCGTGTGGCTGAAGTAAAGCTTCTTTCGATTCCTTCAGAACTGAACAACAGTCTGTCATTCAGGGATATTGCTCTTGTCTGCCGGAGCACAATGTGAATGGGCATGGTAGAGTCTCCTTAATAAAATAGTGTGACAAGGAATCAGAAGAAAAAGCATCAGAGCGGCATCATTTCTAATGTAAATATTTCCCTTTTTCAATGGGAACTGTGGGTTTTCAAGCAGCAGAGCAGCGCTGCTTTGATTCGCTTCTCTTGGGTGCACCCCAGAACACACTGGCACCTTTCTCTGTATGCTCCCGGTTCCATCTTGCCCATTTTGTGTTTGGCAAGATGGTGCAGTCATCCTTTTGTCGCTGCCAGGCGCGGTTTTGATGCAGTGGTGACCCAAGGAGCCAGAGCAGCCATTTTACTGTTTTTGCCAAAGTGCAGCTTGGTTATGGAGAATAATTCTGTTGAATGGGTCAGTGTAGCCCACAATCCTACAAATGCCTCAGGGACTCTGTCCTCCTCACCTTCTTCTTCGGTATAATACTGCATCTCACCTAGGGTATTTCTCAAAGAACAACCCCGGGCTCCCCTACCCAGCTGTTCCTCCCTCGCCCGTCCACCTCCAGGGTTGGGATCTGAGAGCACCAGCCCTTCCCTGGTCTCCTGAATAAGGGATTATTGAGGCTTACTTGGGAGAATACCCTTGGGTTTCTCACAGTAGGGATTGACATTGTTGGTCCCCTTGACCCTCTAACATCCTCTGGCAGCAGGTTTACTCTGGTGTTAGTTGACCATGCCACCAGATATCTCGAAGCCATCCCACTTGAGACAGTAACTGCCAGGTCAGTTGCTAGCATTGCTTGGCATTTTCACTAGGTTGACTTTCCTTAAGACGTTTTCTGACGGAGGCAGCAACTGTATGTTAAAGTACATGCAAGCAGTATGGGGTCTCCTATAACTTTTCATCCGCTTATCATTCACCGACAAATGGCTTTGTTGAGAGATTTAACAGAATTCTCAAAAACATGATTGGAGCTCTTGAGGAGCCCCAGAGAAGTAAGTGGGATCTCCTCCTACCATGCTTACTTTTTGCCTACAGAGAGGACCCTCAACAAGGGGTTGGTTATAGTCCCTTTGAGCTTCTTTGGTCACCCTTTCATTGGACCACTAGCTATAATCAAGGAAGGATGGGAGCTCCCCACTCCTCCTGTAACTACAAATGTAGTGCACTAGGGGCTAGTCTCGGGCCTGTGACAAGTTGGAGGTTAGTCGGGCATTGGTCAAACATCGGTATGACAAGAAAGCTTCACATGTGCATTTTCCCACAGGCCATGGAGTCCTGATTATGAATCACATATGCCCTAGAGCCCTACAGGATAAATGGTCGGGCCCTTACAGAGTGTCAGAGCGGCTTGGTGAGGTAAACTATTTAATGGACTTTGGAAGGCCTGGTGAAGCCCAAAACATTTTCCATGTTAATAAACTGAAGGCATGAACCGCTAGGGTTGAAATAGCTGCTCTGCTCATGGCATCAGGCAGAGAGGAAGAGGAATCTTAACCCCTCCCTGGTCTGTTCTAAGGCAGTACTTCTGCTGGCTCCATGGAGGCTGTCATATTGGCTCCTCAGCAGCAAGGTGAGACGTTTGCTGGGGCAATTCTCCCCCTTATTCTCACTTACTCCATGTTTAACACCTTGATGCAAACATGACACTAACACTGGAGATGCTGTGCCTACCAAATGTAGGAGCTATAGGATGTCAAAGTAAGGTCCCACATCAAGTTTCAGGTCAAAAAGGTGGTGTATCTAGGAGTGATGTAACCCTCCAGTAGTCGTAGTTCAGTCCTCTGGTTCTGAAGCCAAACACAGGTACCTCTGAGCCCAGGTTCTGTCTGGATTGCAGGGCTCTGAATGCTGTCACCAAGACAGATTGTCATCCCCTACCAAGAACAGACAAATTGGTAGACAAGCTGGGTGCTTCCAAGTATCTCAGCATTTTTGATCTCACTGCAGGATATTGGCAAATACCCCTGAAAGAAGATGCCAAGAAGAAGACTGCATGTTCATCCCAGAAGGGCTTTACCAGATCAGGGTAATGCCATTTAGATTAAAGAATGCACCTGCCACTTTGTAGCGGTTGGTCAACCATGCTCTGAATGGGTTGGATTAATTCTGCATTGCATATCTGGATGATAGAGCAGTCTTGAGCACCACATGGGAAGAACACGTGAGACAACTAGGAATAGTGTTGCAGGCCCTTCTGAAGGCCCACCTGACCATAAAGGCCAGTAAATGTCAAATTGGTCAGGGCTCAGTGGTCTACCTTGGGCACGAGGATGGTGGAGGTAGAATCCAGCTTGTTCCCAGTAAGGTACAAGCAGTACAAGACTGGTCTACCCCTAGAACCAAAACCCACGTGAGAGCTTTCTGGGGCCTCACTGGGTATTACAGGAACGTTATGGCCGACTATGATACCATAGCTGCCCCCCTCTCTGCCCTCACTACGACAAAGAAACACAAGACAGAGTCCTAGTCTGAGGCGTGTGGGAAGGTCTTCCAAGGCTTAAGATACCCTGTGCCAGGCCCCAGTTCTCAGGGCCCCTGACTATCGGAAAGCTTTTATTGTGCAGACTGATGCCTCCGACACTGGGATAGGTGCAGTTCTATTACAGCAAGATGAGAAAGGCAGGGAATATCCTATTGGATTCATCAGTCGCCAGCTTAAGGACAGAGAGCTCAGGTGGTCCACTGTGGGAAAATGCTTTTCCATTGCGTGGGCTGATGCGGGTGCCAAGGTTCGAGCTGGACGCTCCACTGGATGGCCCAGGGACACTTCCAAACAGGCTCTTTTGCAGGGCACCCAGGAGACGTTGAGTCTTTTGACCCACCACTCCAAGGGGTGAAGCCCCTTTGCAGGTCTTCGGAGATCGAGCGCAAAGCAGGGCTCGACCGGGACAGCAGCGGGCTGAGTGTGTCAACCTTCCTCTGCGCAATTCCGGATAGGCCTTGTTTGTGTTCAGCTCTTCTGGATACTTGGCGCTGTGTACAGGTCGATTCCGACCTGTTGCTGATCTGCGGGTCTGCATTCAGGACCCCTCCTCATCATATCCACTAGTTCAGAGAGTGCTTGCACGCAGCCGGCCAATGAGATCTGCCCCACTCATGCTCGCCAACAGTGGTCCAATCGGGACCACTGTGGCTCTAATGCCCTCATGCACACCAGACTTCCTGGCACCAGTAATGTGAATTGGGACCAGACAGTCTCAGCCCACTTCTTGGGTACCTACACATGTGACCTGCAGGAGGCTGCAAAAGATGCATGCCCAAAAAAGGAATTCCCGGGTCACAAAGACCGGGGGAAGGCCAATGGACAACATGGCCAAAGTTGACAAGACCTTGTGGCACGCCATGACTGACATTAGCCACAGTCATGAGCCAAGTGCGGTAAGCACGGTATGGCTTTGTAAAAAAATATTAAAATACATGAAAAGGCTTCTGTTGCCACTAGTCCACGCCAAGGCACGCTGTCCAGTTAAAACAATCCTTATTGGATGACTAGGGACGATAAACACAAGGACCCCATTGCATGGTACAGTAATGTACTTTGCTCAATGAAATACAGTTGCCAAAAGTGACAACAAAGTCGAAAGACGAAGAGAAACTAGTTTTCTCAATACTGACAGTCTGAAAGACGTGCCAGTTTCCCCATAACGATGAGCGAAAGCCCAGTGGAGTGCAGCTGAAGGCTGTCCTCCACTGGCATAAGTCAGGTCAGAATGTTGAAACAAAAGCAAAAAGTTTGGGGAGTGTTAGGGAGAATTCTCTGTTAAGGCTAATTTCCCAAACCTAATGAGTCCCACAGCAGCTTTGCTGGATTTTGGGGTTTATTTTTTTCTCCTGCTAAGAGTGAGACTCTTTTTTTCTCCCACTCTTAGACATGATTTGAGAGATCCTTTGAAGTACTGGTAGGGGTAATTAGATTGCCCCTGGGTCTGTTGGTCGAGGGGGCACTGTGCAGTCCCCCCTCGTCGAGTTTCTGGCTGGTGGCAGTGATTACCACGCAAAATATTCCTTAAGAATATTTACTATGGGATTTTGCCATTCATTTTAAACGCACCACTTTTTGGTGCAATGTTAAAGATACCGCCGGGTTATTTATTTAATATTTATTCCCCGATTGGGTCTTTTCGCCAGGACTCGGTTTTAAAATGGCGTTTGTGTTCGCCTCTGTAACTCCAACCCAAGTCGAGCCCTTTGTTCCACTTTTTGGCGGGCTTCTCCACAGGAGCCTCCAAAAGTGGTGCCACTCTGTCTGGGTCTACAGGATGTGTTGGGGGGGGGGGGGGGGGTTTGGCACCCTGGACTGAGTTGCCTCGGCAACTCAAGTCGCACTCTTGTGTGATTGGCCCAGTGGTAAGCCGCCCGGCTCACCACTTAGCATGTTTGAGTGACAGCTAGGACTGATGAATGGGGGTTTTCTGCATAAAAGCAGGGCTTTGGGGACTGGAACTTCAGACGTCGCCACAGGACCAAAGAATCCGAAGAAGGAGAAGCTGAGCCGACCTGCAACGACGACACCACCGGTGGAGCCCTGCTGAGCCGACTCACCACTTCTTCCAACGACAGAGGAGATCTTCATCCCGAAGAGTCTTCTTCCTTTGACTGGTGGGGATAACCAGTTTGCCCGCCTTTTCGCCTTCCCGGATCATCTCGTGGCCGCCTTGCCTGTGCCAAGCACCCCGGCAACCGGGATACCACGGTTTACCCCTACCGCGAATAAAAGGGTAGTACCTTTTAACGAGAGAACTCCGCGGCTGGTTTCTTCCCTGGCAGTGCAACGACCTTCAGCTTTCCTCCACGTCGAAATCTTCTCTTCCTCTGGACGATGCTGTGACTTGCACCCACTGCCAGGAACAACTGCCCCCGCTGGAGGATTCTCTCCACTTTCAAGGTACTGTGTCCGCCTGGCCTCCCTCGCAACCGCCTGTGTGAGGTGTCTCGTAAATCCTCAACTTACCACTTGGGTTGGCCGTAGGCTGGCTAACTGAACTTTTCTGAGCTGAACTAATTCCTTTTTAAACTCTCTGCAAGACTTTTCAAGCCTTTTAAACTGTGTGATCTTGGGCGCATTTGTGTTCTACTCTCTCTAAGAGGGAGCCGGGCCTCTGAACTTTTTGCTCACCAGTAGACTTTGACTTTCCTGCCTTGCTGAGTGCTTCTAAAGTATTGTGTTGTGTACTTATCTTATTTCTGTCTTTTCCCTCCCTTTTTTGATAACTTATTGGAGTGCCATCTTTAGTTAAGTGCTCACCTCTGTCTGAAAATAAGTGGTGTTAACTAAGACTTGCCTAATAAATAATAAGGGATGTATATATATTAATAGTGACTGTGTTTTGAACTTGCTTACAATAATAGTGCTGGAGTGTTTCTAAGTGTGTCTTTAAATAAATAATTATATACTTTGATACCCAAGTTCTGGTCAGTGTTTGCTTGTGCTACTGTATCTTGGTACCTATCTTGTATACTCTATATAATGTCTAACTCTTCTTGAGAGAGGTCTGGCTGCTCAGCCACAGCTACCAGGTAAATCTGGGTGGTACAGACTGCTACCAATTGGGTTTACTCCCAACACCTGTAGTCTTAAGCCTTTTGCAGTGGTCCCTAAGGGGGCTTCACAGGTTTCTGCCTAACAGGGAGTCCACAAGTATGGAAGTAAAATAGTAGAGAAATGTTCCTTAACAACCTGCCACTGCATGTCTTGAAACACTAGACACAGGTACTCATCACTTGCCACCTTAATCTTACTCAACAATGGGCACGCAAGGGCCAGCATACTGCCATAAAGACGTGACACCGGCCTCACTCAGTCTTTCAACTCGACATCAAGCACACCTGTTTGTTTGGAATAGGGGTTTCAGGCCATTTCAGATTAGCAATTTTTACAATCCTTGGGTATGTCAGAACTTAGAAATGGAACCATATGGAGCCCATCCACAGCTAATAGGGTGTCAAAGTCCCTGAATCGACCACTGTAGTATCGATACGCGTACACAGTGAGTTATACCAATGTATGTATTTATTATTTTCCTATGGATCTAGGGAAAGATACATGGTTCCGTATTACAGGCTCCACCGGCTGATCGCCTCTGCCGTTGGTAATTCAAACCCTCGCTCTCCGTGCTCCGCCGTCCTCGCACTATGACGTGCTTCGGCAGATCTCCGCTCGTGCTTGCTTCGCCTTCCCACCAGCACCCTGCAATCTCAAGCTGTGTTGCGTAGTATCGTTGATACTACACATCTTCCCTTCTTAGATATTTAATAACACAAACAGTATGTCTCTCCTCATTTTGTGTTTAGTTCATTGTTCACACACAAAGTCTTTCAATCTGCCGGGATGATGAATGACTCTTCCTCTTCTTGACGTGCGCAAGATATCTGTTTTAGGTTTTGGCAAGGAAATCATTGATGGGTCTATCCCTTGTGTTACTTTCCTCTGACATTCCTCAACATCATTGTTACCATTTGTATTCATTCTCTCCCTTGACTTCCCTTGACTGCCATGCATTGGTACATCACTCACAGGAGAATCCCACAAACACACTCTCTCCATATTCCAGACTCTTCCATCTTCTACCCTCACCGCATGTTTAAACACTTCAACAACCCCAACTGGCTTAGACCATTTACATGGACCATTTCTCAACACCGGCGGAAGTTTGATTCTCACTAGTCCCCCAACCATCAATGGTGGTCTTTTCCCCCTTTTTTTTTTTTTTTTTAGACATATCATGAGTCTTTTTGTTTCTCAATTGCATATCTCTGATGTTCTGGCATGCATCTCCGAAATCCTTCCTTATCACAGTCATTCTTTTTAACCAAGATGGTGTTAATTTAGTATTGGCTTTCCTACCCCTACTCATCTCAAACGGCGACAACCCAGTAGTACAGTGTGTCGTGAAACGGTGAGCATTAATCTTTTGTTTAACAGCTTCTTCCCATTTCATACCATTTGCCCAGGCCCATCTCACAGCATCTTTGAGCACCCTGTTAAAACGTTCAACCACTCCGTTAGTCTGTGGGTGATATATAGCGCTTCTCTTGTGTACAATAGAGTTCTCCCTACAAAATATTTGCATTTCTTTCGAACGGAATTGAACTCCATTATCTGTTAGTATACTTTTTGGTAAGCCCTCTCTTCCACAAACTTCTCTTAAGAATTCGACTACTATTTTTGCAGTCATGCATGGTTTAATCATTACTTCGACCCATCTAGTCAAAAGATCAATAATTACTATACAATACTGTTGCTTTCCCTCACTATAAATTGGACCTAATATGTCCATACCTAGGTCTTCCCAAATGTTACCTGGAAGTTCAGTAATTACCATGGGGTAATTTTTACTCACACACCCTTTATCACTCTCTTTGCAAAGGATACAATCACGTATGACTCTTTCAGCCTGTAGATCGTATCCTGGCCACCAGAATTCATCTCGTATCCTTCTCTTCGTCTTTACAATTCCTTGGTGACCCTCATGACCTAACTCAATGATCTTGCGGCGTAAGCTTGCAGGTGGAATAATTCTGTCATTCCTCATAATTCTGTTATTTTCCACTTTAAGTTCATTAGCAACTTTCCAATATTCCAAAAGTCCACCTTCTTCATATTTGGCTTTGGTCATTGATTTACCCCTCATAATGATGCGTTTCAACTTCATGAATATCTCATCCATCTCTTCTGCTTCATTCCATTCCTTTTCCGATATAGCTAATTCTTCAATATTTAACACAACTTCAGATTCCATATCTTCAACATCATCTACTTCCGAGACATTTGTGAGCCTTGAGAGACAATCGGCAGCACGATTTTTCGTGCCTGGCACATACTTCACTACACAATTGTACTCTTGTAGAAGTATGACCCATCGTTTCATACGATTAGAGACATTGTCCAAACCTTTATTCATTATGACATGGACTAATGGTTTGTGGTCTGTACGAAACTCCACCTCTGTGCCCCAAATGAAGTTCCTAAATTTCTCTGCTGCCCATTTAATGGCCAACATCTCCTTTTCAATAGCTGCATAAGTTTTTTCAGCTCCCTTCAACAATCTGGAAGCAAAAGCTATCAACCTCTCTTTACCATCACTTTCTTGTGTGACTACTGCACCAAGGCCTGCATTACTAGCATCTGTCGTGATAATGGTCTTCTTTCCACTCTTGAAATTCCTCAATGATGGTGCTTTATTCAATTCACGTTTTATCCATTGAAATTCTTCTTCACATTCGTCATCCCATGCAAATG
Source organism: Ambystoma mexicanum (assembly GCF_040938575.1). NCBI lineage: Eukaryota > Metazoa > Chordata > Amphibia > Caudata > Ambystomatidae > Ambystoma > Ambystoma mexicanum. The sequence goes on from NC_090932.1 coordinate 593,971,602, forward strand.
TTTTCTTCTTCAATAACTCGCGTAGAGGGACAGTATGTGTAGCAAAATCACGCATGAATTTTGAATAGTATTCGGCCATGCCTATGAATGTGCGTACTTCCTCTTTGGATATAGGCCTTGGCATGCTTTCTATTGCTTCTAGCAGTTGTTTCTTGGGTCTTACTCCCTCTGCTGATATAGTATGTCCTAAATACTCAATTACATCACAATTTAGTTTGCATTTCTCCTTACTAAGAGTCATTCCGGCTTCACACAGTTTCTTAAATACTTGTCGTAATCTCTCGTCATGTGTCTCCTGGTTGGTAGCATGTATCAAAATATCATCCTGAAAACATATAACACCTTGGTCTCCTTCAAACAGTTTATACATGACCTTCTGGAAGACAGACGCAGCTGATATAAGCCCAAACGGTAGTCTCTTGTACTGATATAGACCGTCTGGCGTAATGAACGCTGTCATGCATCTGGATTCTTTATGTAGATTCACCTGATGGTATGCCGAAGTTAAATCAAGAGTGGAGAAATGCTTCGATGGACCAATCGTGGAAACTATTTCATGAATATTTGGAAGTGGGTGTCTGTCTGGAATTACACATCTATTCAGCTCACGCATGTCGACACAAATTCTCAATTTACCAGATTTCTTTCTTAAAACAACTAACGGGGACACCCATTCACTGGCGTCAATGCTTTCTATGACTCCTTGGTCAACCAAATTCTTTATTTCCTTCTTGACTTCTTCTCTCATAGAAAGAGGAACATTCCGTAATTTCTGCGCAACCGGAACACAACCTGGTCTCATCCTAATTTTATGTGAATATCCACGTAAACAGCCAATTTCATTCTTGAAAACTTTCTTCATTATTTCAGCCATATTCTCGTGTGTTACATGTTCCTTTGTTCCATCATTTCCAATATTCATCACTGACTCATCAGCATTGGCATCCAATTTCACTTTGAGTTTACTCTGATGAGTCCAGCTTAATAAAGGAACTCTCCCAGATTTTGTAGTGTAAATTTTTCCATTCGCTTTCCTATTCTTAAATTTCAGTGAACCCCAAAACCATCCAATGATATCTATTTTAATACCACCATAGGCTCTGGGTCGGATGTCAGGTTCATGTAAATATTCATGTTTCTTTCTGTCCCACATCTCTTGTGGTATTAACGTATATTTGGCACCAGAATCCACCATCATGTTCATATTAACCCCATCTATACACACCATGGCTTTAGGGCTTTCCATTTCTTCCTCTTGTTCTTCATCCGATATAGCAAAAACACATTCATCATCATCATTATTACTGTCATTATCACTGCCAATCCAATTCATGGAAGTATTTGATGCTTTACAACATCTGGCATAATGTCCCTTGTTCTTGCATTTGCCACATATAATTTTTAAAGCTGGGCATTCAGGATTATCAGCCCAATGTTCAGTACTGTCACATCTGAAACATCTTCCATCAACTCTCCTTCGTGGATTTCCTCCTTGTCTACGTGGACTTCTTCTCTTCTCATTTATTCTAGGTCCAACTCTGCTTCTCCTGTTTTCATTCCACGATGCTTTACGAGGTCTTCCTGGTTTGTCTCTGCTGCTGGTTGTGTCCATCACTTGGGCTATTGATTCATTGTTTTTATTAGTATTCATCGTGTTAGTACTCTTTGAAATTTCTTGTTTAATCTCTACAGCCTGCATCCTATTCTCAAGTTCCTGAACACACTTTTACGTATGTTCAACTTCCTTGGCTATCCTTAAAACTGTGTCAAGAGGTGGGTCATCTTCAGCCCATAATTTTTCCCTTACTTTGCTACTTCTGCATTCTAACATGAATTGGTCACGTAGTCTCTCATCTAACTGTGCATTGAATTTACATGTCCTGGCCAATTTTCTTAAATTTGTTATGTACTGCTCAACACTTTCACCTTCCTCTTGAATCTTCTTTCCAAATTTGTACCGTTCTAGGATAGTGCTTAATTTCTTTTCATAGTGTCTGCCCATTTTCTGCACTGAACATTCATAGTCGTTTAAATCCGCACTCTCTTCAGGCGATAATTCTGGTAAATCTTCAAATTTTTCTTGCCCAGCCGGTCCTAAACAATGCAGCAGAAGGGACTTTCTTTTCTCTATGCTACAATTAGGACCACACACCACTCCTGCATAGTGTTCAAAGGCTTTGATCCATCTTTTCCACGGTATTGAGGGTTCCCCTGCATCCGTCAAAAAAAACATGGGAGGCGGAACACCACTGAATGCCATTTTGGACAATTTATTAACACTTCACTTTGTATCTATTATATCACATACAATTGGTGGTGTGCTGTTGTGGTAAATAGAAATACAGTGCACATGCGCTTTTCAACTGAAGTGTTTCTTGTCACATGTATTATCCGCAGTTTTACTTGTAATTTCAAGTTCTTTTTCCACTGTTAGTTAAGTCTGTTAAATAGTGCCCCTCTATAACATGACATACGGTATGCAATGCCTTTATACTAGATTGTCTGCTGGCAGTGTGGGCGGGGTTTGCTCTCGGACTGTTTCTAATAAAGAAAACAGCAATGGCACTTACTTCATTGATGTGAGCTCGGCAGGCGGTGGATTTTTATATTCTGCCGCTGTGTTCACAGTAACGGAGCGGACATCACCATCGCTGGGCCACTACCACGCTCGGGGGAATTGAACGGAGCGGCCCGGTTCCTGATGAGATGTTTTTCACGAACTGGACACACAGGTGAAGGAGGCGGTGGAGCCCTAATCCTCGTCGCCACTGTAGTATCGATACGCGTACACAGTGAGTTATACCAATGTATGTATTTATTATTTTCCTATGGATCTAGGGAAAGATACATGGTTCCGTATTACAGGCTCCACCGGCTGATCGCCTCTGCCGTTGGTAATTCAAACCCTCGCTCTCCGTGCTCCGCCGTCCTCGCACTATGACGTGCTTCGGCAGATCTCCGCTCGTGCTTGCTTCGCCTTCCCACCAGCACCCTCCAATCTCAAGCTGTGTTGCGTAGTATCGTTGATACTACAGGTATGTCAGAACTTAGAAATGGAACCATATGGAGCCCATCCACAGCTAATAGGGTGTCAAAGTCCCTGAATCGACCATCTTTGTGCATGTCTCCCCCACATTGAGAGTCCTACATCTTACCAGCGTCTAAAATTCGGGAGATATCTATGCCTATGCATACAACTGCACCCAAGGAACTATTTGGGGAGTGGGCATTCTGGATCCTAAGAGTATTGTGAACGCGTCCCCAAATTTGCCTGCCCAGTCACAGAATGTGTGGCATTACTCCCGTACAGCTATCAACCAGAGGATCTCCTTAGTCCTGGCCAACCCAGTGCAACCCGGCAATAATCTTCTATTTAGCGCCATATCATCTGCAAGTCATTCCACCACAAAACGCAACTGCATAAGCCAGAAACAAGTTCCAACCATGGTAGCTGGGCACCCCCCTGCTCGTACCACCTGCAGAGGGTGCGCAGAGCGAGCTTCCTTCTACCAGTAACCCAGCTAAAACGTCTAAATGAAAATGTCCAAGGAGCGAAAAAAGACTGCAAGAACATAGCATTGCACACCAACAAAATCATACAGGAGGCCGTGGAGAACTACAATTTTCACTAATGCTCTGCGCCCCATGGGGGATAATGGGAGACCTTTCCAAAAATCAATCGATCTGCAGATACCCTCTACAGTCCTCCGCGTGTTACTGGCATGCATGGCCTCCGGATCATGATAAACATGCACCTGTAGTGGAGAGGTATTCCCCTTATTTTCTGATTCCCAAGAAGGACGGAGGGTTGAGACCCTTCTTGGACTTGAGAAACATCCTCGGGAAGCACAAGTTCAAGATGGTAACCCTTTCTCAGATCCTCCAGGCTCTCCAACTCATGACTGGTTAGTATCATTGGACCTTCAGGATGCTTACTTTCATGTGCCAATTAATTTCAAGCACAGAAAGTACCTGAGGTTCGTGGCTCTCGCTATCAGTTTTGAGTTCTGCCATTCGGGCTGACGTCCGCCCTAGGGTTTTCACCAAACTGATGGCGGTAGTGGCATCGAGTCTCAGAAGAGGAGGGGATTCACGTCTACCCTTACCTAGATGATTGGCTGATTAGGGCTCCTTCACCCGAGCAAGCTCAGGAACATCTCAACATAACCTGCCACTCCCTCCACAGACTGGGCTTCTCCCTCAATTACAAGAAGTCCCATATGATACCATTCCAAAGACTCCAATTTATTGGAGCAGTCCTGGATACTTCCTCTGGGAAAGCCTCGCCTCTCGAGGTGAGAGCTCAACACATTCTGCAGATGGTAACGAAATTTCAAAATGCCCAGCAGCTGGCAGCCTTCGATTTCATTTTTTTTAAATTTATTTATTTATTTATTTATTTGGAGGTTGCTCGGTCTCATGGCATCCTGCATTTTCCTGGTGCCAGAGGCTCGATTGAGAGTGAGATCTCTTCAATGGGCTCTCAGAACTCAGTGGTCCCAATTTTTAGGGAACATGTTGGATCTTCTGCAAGTTCTGAGCAGAGTTGCTCAAGACCTAATTTGGTGGGCTTGTGAGGACAACATTCTCAAGGGACAATCTTTTTGGCAACCATGGCCGGATATAACTGTAGTGACTGATGCCTCACTCAGAGGGTGGGGAGCCCACACCAACAAACTGACAATCAGCGGTGGTTGGTCTCCATCAGAGTCCAAACTACACATCAACCTTTTGGAGCTGAGGGCAATCATATTAGCGCTGAAGGCCTTTCTGCCCTATGTACGGGGAAAGAATGTCCTGATAATGACAGAGACAACACTGTGGCCATGTACTACCTCAACAAGAGATGAGGCGTAGTGTCACTACCACTGTACAGAGAGGCAATGCAGCTCTGGTTCTATGCAATAGAAGAAGGAATCTCTCTAGCAGCAGTTCACCTAGCCAGAGAGCAGAACACAGCGGTGGACGCTCAGGCAGGGCACAGTCTCAACACGAGTGGGAACTAGCTCAGGAAGTCCTTTAAGAGATCTTCATCCTTTGGGGAACCCCTCAAGTGTATCTGTTCGCGACCGGTGTCAACTGGAAGTGCGATGTACAGCTCAAGGGAATTTCCTCCACGAGGAGCTCTAGGAGACATGTTTGTTTTGGACTGGGAATTTCCACTCATGTACGTATTTCCTCAAGACCCCGTGATTCCTCACGTAATCAGGAGGTTGAGAAAGTTCAGGAAAACCATGATCCTAATTGCTCCGCATTGGGCCAGGATGACGTGGTACCCGGACCTTCTCGACATGTCCATCTGCCCTCCACTAAGTCTTCCACAAAGAGAGGATCTTCTCTCGCAAGAGGAAGGTCGAGTTCTCCATCCAGAGGTCAAGACACTCGGCCTTCACGCATGGTTTCTGAGAGACTGAGATATAAGGATTGGGACCTCCCGGATGACGTAATGGAGATTTTCCTTTCGGCCAGAAGGCCAGCAACCAAATCCCTGTACCAGTGTCGTTGGAATAAATTCAGTAACTGGTGCAAGGAAAATCATGTGGAACCTTTTCATTGTGGCACTCTATGGTGCTTTCTTTTCTGTTGCATCTGGCCAATGTGGGGCTCCAGATTGGAACAATAAAAGGATACAGAGTGGCGCTTTCCATCTTTAAGCACTCCTTTGAAGAGGTTTCCTATTTTAAGATAACATTAATTATCCAGTTTCTGAAGGGATTCACTAATGTGTACCCTCCAGTACCATTTCATGTCCCTGCTTGGGATTTGAATATTTGTTGACGTTTTTGACATGTGTACCTTTGAGCCTTTACATTCTTGCCTGTTAAGGCTTTTAAGACTGAGCACTGCCCTTCTTGTGGCACTAACATCAGCCGGCAGGGTTAGTGAGTTGCAGACTCTTTCATGCGAACCAGTCCTTCGAGTTAAACTATCTTTCTTGCCGAAAGTAGTTTCTGACTTTCCCTTGTCGCATAAAATAACACTCCCAAATTTCTACCCTTCCCCTCATTTGGGCAAAGAGGAGGAGCGGTTGCATAGACTAGACCCAGAAAGGGCTCTTGAGTTTTTACATAGCAAGAATGGCAAAATTACGCCAGGATGACCAACTTTTTGTGGGTTATACCGGTATCCCTATAAAATATCTCCACCAAAAATATCGGCATACATATGGGCGTTTGTCTCGCCATAGGCAATATTTTTGGGGGGGATAATTTGTGGGAGCGGGGTTGCGGGGGTGTCCCCGCAGGCTCCATGGGTCGATATTGCCACACAAATATGGTGATATTTTTGTATGGCAATATTTTTGAGTGGATATTAACGCATGGAACGGTTATACCGGTCCTAAATTGGGATTCTCGGTGACAAAACAGACTATATCCCGCTGGATTACTCTAGCTATTGGGCAGTGTTACAGGCTAGCTGGAAAGGGACCGCCACAAGGGCTTCAGGCTCTTTCCACGAGGGGCATGGCAACTTCTTAGGCTCTTCAGAGGGGAGTCCCCGTAATTGACATCTGCTCAGCTGCAACTTGGGCATCAATTCATACGTTTGTTAAGCATTACTGCTTAGACTCTTCTTCTTCCCAAGAAGGCCTTTTTGTATTCCATTCATGATGAGACTAATTAGTACTCCTCCCACCTCCAAAATTATCACTGCTTTGGGAGTCTATCAAACATGAGGAATACGTGGAAGGACGCAATCCATTCGAAGGACAAGTTACCAACTGGTAACGTTCTTTCAACTGGATGTTCCTCCCACGTATTTCTCATCACCCCTCCCAGCCTACTCCGCTGTATAATTTACGTGATTTACACTTTGCGTTTCTGAAGAGCTTACAGTCTGGGGCACGCTTGGATGGTTCCTAGAGTTATACAATGAAAAAACAGAACTGAAGCCAACGGGTGGGGCACAAGCTATTTATACTACTGGTGACATCAACACGGCGGCCCTCGAGGGACACCGACGCCACGACATCGTGCACAGCGCACTCTGCCGAGAATATTTTTTTCCGAAGCAGCAAAGCTGGCGAGATACCAATATCGAAGATGAGGAATACCTGGGAGGAACATCCAGTCGAAAGAACGTTACCAGTTGGTAAGTAACTTGTTCTTCTTTCCAATGTATAACATTCAAGCAGCATCTCATTTTCCATATTGTACAAGACTTGTAAAACCTTTGGCACAGCAGCTGAGGGATCTTAAATGCCATATCTGGGATGGGTTTGATTCAGTACAATCTGCTTATAAAATGTGTTGTGGTCTGGTGCAGCAAGGGTTTGAAAGCCGGAGAAGGAGACAGTTGAAAAAGGGGGAACTGCTATTTAATATCAATACTAGCACGAGAGCTGCATGTGTACAGACACTTAAGTAGCATTGCACAAAATGTGCTGCTAAATATTATTTAATGTCGCCTCTCCAGCTCAAAAGATGAAGTGTGACATTGTATTTGGTAAAATAAGACCAGTTAAAAGTTCAGCTGAGACCAATCCGATGAAATCTCCCACCAGTCCTGGCCTGAAGCGAGCCTCTGGATTAATGGAATACGTTGGAGCGCTGGTGAAATCTATGAAATTTCTCCAGCCTCCACTGTTGATGACTGACTTGGTGTTCTAACGCTTATTGAGCCATGAAAGGCTGTAGGCTCCAATGTATTGTGTCAAGTCTGAATCGGGAGACGGGTCTGTATTGAATGAAGAGACCAGTTAACCAAAAATGACAACTTGCAGTCTCCTATTGGTTTTAACCCTATCCTAATGAAAGTCAAGAAGAGTAAAACATGTTAGTCCGGATGTCCTACAACATAAACAGAAGCAAACATAACCAGATTAGGGACTCTTGCCTGTGGGGGAATGGCACCAGAATATATTTCACCTTCTCCCACCTCAGACTGAGCTTGTGGTAAATCAATGCCTATTCTTGACTCTTTGCCAGCAAATTTGTACCAGCCCTGCATTCTGATACCTGTGGGATTGCTGGGACTTAAGTCTTGTTAGTTACTCACCTGGACATGGGTTCCACAGACGATGATCTGCTCCTCCTCCTCCCTGGGGTCCCGGATTGTACACCCCAACCTGTGTCTTCTTTCTTTAGTGTGACTTGAGTTGAAATTGTACTTTTCCTGCCCTTCGGTCCTTGGTTCTCACCCTGTGGCTATTTGGTTCTAAACTATGGGTTTGTCTGGTTCTCACCCAGCTTTGGGGTTGTTTGGGCTTCAGCCCACCTTCGTTGTTTGGCTGTCACACAACTCGGCGGTCATCTGCTTCTTAACCCAGTTTGGGTGCATGCCGCCCACCTCCCAATCTACCTGTGAATCTGTGCATCTTTCTTGCAGGCACAGTGACTCCGGTGGTGCTTATGGGGAAGGTGGCAGTGCCATTGTCGGTTTCCTTCTTCTCTGGAATGGGTGCTCCCTTCTCGCCAGCTCAGCGGCTTCAAGCATTGCTGCCGTCAGCATCTGCAGCGCCCCTCACTGGTCCACCAGTCTTAGATCTTATGGTTTGGTGCTACAGCAGCTTTGCTGAGCATTCGGCAGCCTCCACCCCTGTTCAAAGCACAACTTTGGGTGACGTTCTTCTTCCAAGGCCATACCTACCAGGAGGAGCATTCTCCTGTGTGGCTGTGCACGCTTCTATCTTCGTTTAACGCCAATGCGCTTGAACTCTTCCCCCTCCCCATTAACAGTTAGGGGGTGTGTTTAGTTCTTGTTCTCTGGGCTGTATTAAAGGTGGGGCCTAAGTAGGGCCCGAAACCATACCAGCCATCTCTACATGCTGTGATAACTCATTACCCATATAACCAACACATTTATTGTATTCTTGGGACAAGTTAGGGTAGTGCATATCTGTATCTAGGGATGATTTATTCTCCAAGGGGGGGGCGGGGAGCTTGACCCACAGTGGTATCCTGCTTGCCCTCTTCCCTAGTAAGTGTTAAGCTTAGCACGCTCCCCTCTTTAGTCCCAAAGGGCGTGGCTCCCTCTTGGGAAGAGGAGATGAATACCCTGGATTTGTCAGTATCCATTAATATCTGGCCTATTGGCAGGCTGCAGATGGGACTGGTGTTTGGTCGATACACATTTCCAAAGAAACCCAGTTTCTGCACTGAGCAATTCTGGAGTGAAGCAGGATACATAGTAAACTGACCCTTAGACTGAACAAGCTGCCACAACTTCAATGTATGTACAAGATGAGACATAGCCATGTATCTATTGGATGGCAAATATGCCGGTGAAGTCAAGGGATTAATGATGAATGGAGCCAGACTAGCTCATGCATTTACCTGATGCTGAACAGACGTATGAAGTTTGTGTTGTCCAGGCAGATGGAGAAACCTTGTATTTATTAACCTGCAGCACTGATGAAGCACAGTGTTTTAAGATGTTCAATTCTTTTTAACTGGTCATCCATAGTGCTGTACTGTCAATGCCACTTTATTTTGACAAGAAAATGCTGTAAAAGCATTGTAAAATAGAACACTTTTAGTCGTTTCTCCAGAATGTCTGTACGTGGGCTGTACTGATTGAAATATTGGACACTATGGCCCTTTCCATACTGCAGGTTCTGGGGTGAGTAGTGCCATCTCCTGAGGAACTTTAACTTCATATTTGAATTCTGTTTTGTGCCGCTGTGTGTACTCACATGCCCCACCTCTTGTCCCTGCTTCTCCTTGCCCATCTCCCTCCTGCCCACCGTGCTCCCTTTGGCCAGCAGGCCTGTTTGTGTAAAGGGTCCTGACCCTCTTCAGCCCCGAGCACCATTTCCATAGGGTAGGTGCTGGGGTGAGTAGTGCCGTGAGGCACTTTAACCTCATATTTGAATTCTGTTTTGCGCTGCAACGCGTGCTAACCTGCTCCCTCCCCACCAATACCCCTTGTCCCTGCTTCTGGTTCTCCTTCCTCTCACCCCTCCTGCCCACCGCGTTCCCATTGGCCAGCAGGCTTACTACTCAGCTACCCTAGGCAGCCCATGGTGTGGCAGCCCGCCAACTAGGTAGGTCTGGGCAGGGGGGCAGCTTTCACTGCACTCCACTCAACAGACCCCCAAGCCTCCAGTTATTCCTATGTCGCTTACCGCACAAAACTTTAGCATTGCAGTAAATTGTATTGTTTGGCCTGCAGTCCCCTCCCTAAGAGAGTCGCAACTCTGCATTGCTGCTGTGTTTTAAAAACTAGGCCTTTTTCCCCTCTTTTTAATAAAGTTGAATCTGGTTTTGCTTGTGGTAACTGTGGTACGGTGACCTATCTCATTAGGTTAGGGGGTGTGGCTACATGGCCACGGGGGTAGGACGTGACCTCAGCGTTCTCCTGCTGATCCGATAAAGATCCTGTGCTTACCCTTACTCCGAAGTAGCTGGGAGACAGAATAATTGACCTAATGGGTGCATGAAAGTACAGTGCTCATCCAGCACACAACTCCGGCGATGATCGTAGCAGGGACCGTCAACTGTGGGCTGCAGAAGTTTACGGAGCACCGATGGCAGATCGACCAAGATGGCGGTTTGCCAAGAACAAAGGAACTGGTTGTGGGAGTGTTCCACCTAATGGTAAGGATCCGCGCTGCGACAGAATAAAGGAGGTCCACGGCTGGCGTGAAATGCGAGACCGGGCTGCGAGGGAAATAAGCTACGGCTCGGCAAGGGGCCGTCGGGCACAAGCGTCCTTACAGCAGCGAAGAGATCAGCTGGCCAATAGCTGCGTGATGGAGCCGTGCAGGTGAGGATCCGAACGGCGGACATGAGGGCAACCCCACAGAGTCATCTAGAGAAGGCCCCCAAGTGCACCCTTGACGTTTGAGCAGCTGGACACCAGAACACTGGATCCTGCAACCGTGGATGCAGACCGGGTGGCAGCGCTGTGGTGAACGACGAAAGCAATGCAAGACGGATCGTGGTAAGGAGTAGAGGGTGACAGGGGGGGTCCCAGTACCTCTGAAAACCCCTGTGCTGCCTACAACACTCCCGGCCACTATAAAGAAAAGACCACAGGGGTGGCACGCCAGAGTGGCCGACCCCATCTGAAAAGATTGTATCCCTCCTAAAAGGAACGAAGTGAAGACGCTGAGCAAAGGGGAGCCGACCATGGGCCTGAGGCTCAGTTCAAGCGCAAGGAACAAATGGAATGCAGAAGACCGCTGGTAGGCCTTGGGGCACAGTTAAAGGTCGCAGCAGGGGGGCTGCAGACCATACCCAGGGCGCTTGTGGGCCGTTGCACCCTGGGAAGGCAAGCCACTAGAGAGCCCCAGTGAGGCGGGAAAACGGGAAGTGCGCAGGAGATTGTTGGAGCCACGAGCAGAGGCACAGGGGCACCGTCCATAACTGGTGAAGTGGACAAAGGCCACAAGCAGAGGGCCCACGGAAAATGGCATAACCAAGTTAGGCAATACAACAGATCCCCCAGTGAACCAAGTTGCTGCATGCCAGGAGGAATGCCCTTGTGGACAGGCCCTTAGGAAAGTGCATAGGAGCTATTGCACCCACGATTGGTGCTGTGACATGGCACGGATTGGGAAATGATTTGCGGTGACAGAGTGAATGAGGCATCACGTGCAGGCAGGGGAAGCTGGCAAGACAGCGCAGAGCGCAGAGGCCAGCCATTTATCAACACGCCTGCCCTGGGTAAGACAACCATGGCAATAGGGGGCACTACGAACAGATGTTGCGTAGTGCACTGAAAGACTCCCAGTGAGAACGAGACTGAAACACGCGCTGCGCCTGGAGTCCTCAGCAGAGCACGCTGCCCCTCCACTAGGGGAGGGGGACAGTGTGCACCACAGTTTGCGGTGCACAATGACGACCAAGGGTAGCAAGGGCAAACGGAAGCAAACCACACTTGAAACCTTTGCGAAAGGCCAACCCACCCGCCAAGCAGAAGACAAGGGAGAAACAGATAAAAATCAAGCGACACCACCGGGTACTATGGATTGCAGACCTGTCAACCACATTCCAGCTCTTCCTCCAGTCCTCTCACATGACAGCTTGGTGGTTCCAGAGACTCCTGGGCCTCATGGTTTCTTGCGTGTTAGCACTAACTCTTGCCCGCCTGAAGATGAGACGCTCACAGCTTGCCCTTCAGAGCAGCGGGTCCCAGGCTACGGTACCAGATTTCAAGATGATTCCAGTCCCATCCTGCATGATGGTGGATCTTCAATGGTGGTCGTCCGCCAGCAACCTTTCAGTGGGGACTCCCTTCCAAGATGCCTGCCTTCAAGTAACGGTTACCACAGACTTCTTCCTTCTCTGGTGTGGATCGACACAGCGTCACCTCGAGGTGCACGATTTGTGGACACCTCAAGACAGTTGCTTCCATATCAATTACCTGGAGCTTCTGCAAGTGTTGATGGCACTCAAGGCTTTTCAACCATCTATCACCAACAGTGTGATCTGTGTTCACACAGACAATTCCGTTGCTATGTTTTACATCAACAAACAGGGGGGCACCAAGTCTCCTCTACTGGTGGACCTTACTATACAAATTTGGAATTGGACCATCCAGCACAGTATCTGGCTCCAATTTGTACACATTCCGGGTCACAGTAATCTGGCTGCAGACTCCCTCAGCCACCAATCGGCAGTGAGTTACGAGTGGCAGATTAACACCGATGTTCTTACCAAGATTTTTTAGCAATGGGGTAGCCAGAGGTGGACCTCTTTGCGACATCATCAAACAGGAAACTTGCTCTTTATGCGTCCAGGGACGGGCTCAGAGTGTCTTCCTTGGGGGTGGAGGGGGTGCCCTTGAAATCCCGTGGGACAACATGAAAGCGTGTGCCTTACCTCCATTACCACTAATTCATCGGTCACTTTGCAAACTCGGTAGCTCATCGAACTGCACTCTCCTCTTCATGACTCCTTGGTGGCCAGCCAGGTTCTGGTATCGGAACTGCAGCATCTGTCTGTATTTCCCCCGATCAGGTTGCTGCAGATTCCCGACCTTCTTCACCAGCGCAATCACCAGCTATGGCACCCCTCCTCACAATCTTTCAGCTTGGTGGCCTAGTTCCGATCTTTAGCGCAGTTCAACCAGTCAGAAGACAACATGCGTATAAGTCGGGCAGCCAGGAAGCCGCCTACAAGGGCTCAATACAGGAGCAAATGGCTCTGCTTTTGCCATTGGTGTCTAGCCAAAGAGCTTGATCCCAGGCATGCTTCTATCAACACTGTTCTGTCCTTTGTATCTGACCTTGCAGCCTCTGGCATACATGTCTTGTCATGCAGGGCGTATTTGTCCGCAATTGCGGCCTAAGTGTCTACAGACAGCTGTTCCTTTTCTTTGTCTAATCCAGTCATCAAGAGACACTTTGGAGGTCTCCATCTTTTTCCACCGGTTCGGGCCCCTCATCCCAAATGGGATCTGATTGCGGTCTTCACCGTGTTATGTCATAAGCCTTTTGAACCCATGGCTACTATTGAACTTAAGTAACTATTCTGGAAGGTGTCTTTTTTGATTGTGTTAACATCTGCAAGATGAATAAGTGCTTCACACCCACCCTTCTTTCCTTCCTAAAGTGGTTTCGGAATTCCATTTAAACCAGTCTATATCTCTACTGGTCTTCTTCCCGTACCCGGTCTGATGCGGAAAGCGTTTTGCACAACTTAGACCTCAGACGGGCTCTGAAGTTCTACTTCGACAGGACTAGCAAACTCAGAAGCTCTTCGCAACTCTTTGTTACATTTGTTGATCCAAAGGGGAAACCTGCCTCAAAAGCATCCATCTCCCACTGGGTTGCTTCGTGTGTTTCCGAGGCCTACAAGGTTCGAGGCCTTCAACCACCTAAAGGTATTGACGGAAATGTGGTCCGGGGCAAAGCGGCTGCTGTTGCCTTCCAAAAGTATGTCCCTTGGGAATCCATTGCCAGCTACGTGGGCCTCTCGATCTGCTTTTTGAAAGCATTACTGTCTAGACCTGAGCTCCCGGGCTGATGCCCAATTTGGCCAGACAGTTCTCAAGAATGTATTTCAATAAGGGAATTTTACATGCACCCTTAATACCTGTGGGAGATTCCCAAGCACTGACCATGAGTATTTAGGAAATGGGACGGGAGTATGATAAAGTTACTCACTGTAGTGACTACCATACTCTTAGACCATAGTCCTCTTTCCTCCATGTGCACTCCCACCATCCCCTCTAATAACTATCCTCTAATATTCCATTAAATGGTCTTGGAACTGCTGATAGAAAAGGACTGAAGGGCGATGCGCGGGGCAGAACTAAGGAAGGCAGGGTTATGGTCACGTGCGGTGGCCCCACTTAAAAATAAAAGGAGGCTAAAAAATGTGGATGCTTTTTAACAAAAGTGCTCCGGTCCAGTCTCTAAGGACGGAATGTCCCACAAGTTTGGAGGAAAGGGGACTAGGAGTAAGGTAGTCACTACGATGAGTAACATTGTCATTATGCTGCATTTTCTGTAAGCTTCTATATTGGCTCTAGGTGGGAGGCAACCAGCCAGTCCACACGCTTGAACATCAGGCTGAATCCCGTGGCATTAAGGGAGTTGAAGGCTGCTCCTCAGCTTCACTAAGCCTTCACCTTCCTCAAATGGCCTCCCTGACTCGGCCCACTCTGCTCCCTCTGGCCCACCCCCAATCAGCCTACTTGCTTACCCGTGGCCACCTCACACTGCCCTCACCCTTCTCAGAAACCACAAGGTCCCCCCAAACCCCCACTGCACCATGGAAAGTGAAAAGGTGCTTATTTATTTATTTATTACATTTATATAGCGCGCAGGCAGCCCAGGGGCATTGTGGCGCTGTTACTTGTAAGGAGACTTAGTTACACTGGGTACAGGTTGTGCCTTGGGTTACAGTAAGGCAGGGACCTGTGATCGGCTATAGGTGGTATCATACAACATAATACATCACACACGTTATTCATGAGAACTTGCTTGTTCCCGGACGTGCATCTTTTGCTGAAAGCAAGCTTTTTTTCTCTTTCTAAGTCCTTTTAGCACTCGGTGGATAATGCTGGTGTTATGATGGCTTTAATGGCTCGGTCATGAGGGGCGGGGGCGAAGTCTTACCCTCCTAGGTGCTGGCCGGAGCATGCTATAGAATAGCGTCACACATAGTTTGAATTAAAATGTTACCTTTTTGTTTTAACAATTTTAATGTTATGACCAATATCTGTTCTTAGCACTAAAGTAGTAGAACACATTGCTATTGAGTGTTCAAATTAGCTGAATTGAGGCACAACCTTGGATGTGTTGTACTCTGCTTGTTCTAGTTTAAATTAAAAGCAACTTCTCACCTGCAATTAATGTAGTTATGTGAATGTAAGCAGCATTTTCATTTTCTGTCAGGTCATCCTTGGACAATACAACTGGCTTACTTTTGAAGACGTCTATAAGGTGGCTTCTAGGCTTGGGAGTGGTCTTTCCGCACTGGGACAGCAGCCAAAGACTAACATTGCCATTTTTTGTGAGACCAGAGCGGAGTGGATGATAACTGCCCAGGCATGCTTCATGTACAACTTTCCAAGTAAGTTATATTTACACTTTTTTAATTGATTGAGTACAGCTGCAGAATGGTCTATGTCCTGTTTGAACGGGCAGTTTTAAATGTTCCTGGCTTTTGCAGAAGCATCACAATACCTCCTTCACCCTTGTTGCAAGTGTTATTAATTTGATATGAATCGTCATTTAAAAGAAATCTTCAGTAAATTATGCAGGTAGGACTTTGGCACCCTGCATTAGTCTGTTCACAAGTCGCTAGGCATGATTGCAAGCCATTTCTTGCAGTAAAAACCTGCATTCAGAGAGGCCAACAGCCAGACAAACTGGCCCTTCTCCTTGCTTGTTTGCTCCATTTGTTCCCCAACTTTGCTTTCTCCTGTTTTTGTGCTGTGACAATGCCCAAGAGGGGTTGGGGACACCTACCAACCTAGGGTTGGTGGCCTATCAGGGTGTTTGCCTCAGTCTGACCTCCCCGAGAGGTGTGGTGTGGTAATTGGGAAGACCCCAGTCTCTGTCATAGAACATGTGGGAAGTACTACTCTTCTTGTACCATACCTGCTGTGCACTATGCTGGCCGGTGTTTCTCTTTGTCCCGTAGGGCTACAGCTACCTGAGGTCCTGGCTTGGGAGACCTGGCTCCAAAACTCTGAGGAGAGAAGCGGAAGCAAGCAGGAAGGCAACATAACACAACACCAGTCAGACCAGCAATTCAACTGTTCCATGCAAATCAGACACTAACTTTAGAATTGACTATTTGAAGCAGGCCTCTATTCACGGAGAGCTGGCATAGATGCATACGAAAACGGGCAGCTCATGGCTCATGGCTCAGGGACGCAGCTAATGGGAAGGACCAATCAATGGGGGTGGGGGTAAAGGAGGGCAGAAAGGGGATTTCAGTGTTGGTTGTTTAGGAGTGGTCAAGGGAGGAGAAGGCAAACTAACAGTTCGGCGGATGAAGGATAGTATAGCAGAGCATGGAGGAAGCTTAGCGAGTCTGCAAGGTGATATTTCTGTTGGTGTGGGAAAGTGTTGCTCATGTGTGTAAGGGGAATGAAAAACAGAGTGTAGGGGTGTGAGTAATTGGGATTGGGGGAATGACACTAGTAGAAGGTGGGAGTGGAGTGAGACAAGAGCGTGATATAGTGGAAGGAGATTAGTAGGGAGTAGAGCGGAGGGTAGAAACCATCCGTGAAAGCGAAAGTGGGAGTAAGGGGAAAAGGGTGACACAGAGGGAGAGCCAGGATGGAAGCAGGAGAAAGGAAAAGTTTATAGACGGAAAGATTAGGGCAGGGAATAAGAGGGCTTGAGAGGGATGGGCAAGTGGAGTCTGGGCAATTGAAAGGCGTATATTACAATTGTAAAGACTATTATTTGCAGGACCCCTCCCTGCATAGGATTCATCTAGAAAATCCCAAACGGAGACTGATAAATAAGATGTTTGCCTCTCAGCCACCACAAATAGCCAGTCGGCTACTAGATATTCGCTGTTGCTGATCTCTAGTGATCATCTTGAGAGGAAAAGGACGCCTGGGCTAGGGGAGGGAACAGCCCACAGGAGACGGGCGAGGGAGAAAGAGGGAGAAAGGGAGGGAAGAATGGTCAATAACATACCAACTCACACAGCTCAAGGGTTTTTTAGTAAAAAGCTTGATAAGGAGCTTATTCATGTAAACCTCTCCATCTTTTTAATAAAAACCCTTCAGCTGTCTTCGAGAGGGGGTGTGATCTTGATGCCATCTGTGACAGCTGCCAAAGAAATGGAAATTGAGCTTGTGCATTTTTTCCCCAGCTCCCTTATGTTTTATTGGTCACCAAAAATACTTTAGTCTGCTAATGGCCATAATATACACCTGGGTGCACCATCGAGGGTGGTGCGCAGCCCTAGTTAACGCTAACTGTAGCTCCTTAGTTAGGCTTGTGGGCAATTGCTAGCAGGGATGGCCCCACTAGGTGTGTATTATTGCCTCACTATACTTTGTCTTGGTAGTATACTTTGCTCACCTCTGGTTCAGACGTCTTCCAGGCTCTTTCTGATGATGCTTCTCGAATTTAGAATCTGTGCATACCACGCAATATAGGAGTAAGTATCAAGGTCTCTATAGTGTTTTCTGGAAGGGATGGAGTTTCTGAAACTGTGGCGCTCACGAGTTGGCTGCAAGTTTAAGATGATGGATCCAAGTTAGTATTTATGGTTAAGAGGACATTGAGAGACACTCTTGTCAATTATAAAAATACTATGTTTGTATTTGTTAAAAGGTTATACACCCTGAAATTAATGTGTATTAAATAAAATCACAAAAACTTTATATTGTAATGATACACACCACTATCCTAGAGCAACAAACAATATAATAGAAGTATCAAACCACAAAAGCATTACAGGCATAATTTGACCTCAAACTCTCAATCCTGTTTCAGGGAATCATAATAAACTGTTAAGTGCAGATGTTTTGTTCCATATATAGGACACGCGTGTGCTCATCTAAAAAAATGCATGGATTTAATCAAATTGTACTCTATACATCAGGATCATAAACAATAAATAATAGTGTAGTTGCTCTACGATGCGTATATTTGAATACAAATTCTCCCAAGAACAACTTCACTTTATAGAGGTTTAACAATGTTCTTTTTCAGAAGTCTATACAATTAGTACTCACAGGTCATTGATAAAGACAGTATGTACAACGTAGTAGTCTTGGTCTTGAGCCTTTGGTGGTAGGACTCCAAAGTAGGGTAAAGCCCGTCCCCGGATCAGGGTGGGTTTGTTGGGTTAGGCTAAAGGAGGAGGCGGCATTCCGATGGAGCAGTAGGAGGAAATCATGTGCAGCAAAGCTTGATGTAGGACTGTAACAAACGCATGCAAGGTGAGGTATTGGTTGGTGAGAGAGTGAGTGAACTGCGTGAAAAAGGTTTACTGTGGGATGAGGGGGTGTAGCGTAGCAAAGAGAGGGCTGGTAGAGTTGAGGGGGAGAGTAGCAGGAGATGGATAAACATCAGATGAACAGACAAAGGAACAGAAAGAGTAGTAGGAAGGTAAAATGAGAGAATATCAGAAAGGAGTACAAGGCTGGATTCAAAGAGACCCCTTAAGATCTTTTAGTTTTTGTGACACCCTGGTTAGGCCTCCCCTAGAAGTTCTTGGAGGGCGAAAGATCGAAAAGGTGATTGCCTTTAGGGCCTCATGAGTAGCCAGCCAGATACAGTAGGGGTTACCAACCTGTTTGTTGCATCTTGTGATTTAGGGACGCCTGGTTTAGGGAGAGAAAAGCCCACGGGACACTAGAGAGGGGGCAGACTTTGGTGAGACCAGCTTTAAGCAGTCTGATAAAAGCCCTTGAGTCGTCTTTTAATTGGTGTGCTCTTGAAGGCCATCTGTGACGCAGGTAATATCTGTATCCCCTCACCAAATCATGTTTTGCCGTCAACTAATTGAAAATGTTTGTTTCAAAGAAAGCATTCTTTAATTGGAGGTGTTCTTGGACCTAAGACCTATTGTATCTGGTACAGCCTTATATTTGTTCACATAGTATCCTATTTCAATGAACCCTGTAGGTTTGCCTTCCTAAAGAAAGGAAATGTAATGTCTCCCTTGCATTGCCAATACCTTGTTCAATAAATAAGATGAGTAATTGACTTCTCATACTTCTCATTGCCTTTATAACTTCTCAATTCTTTATAAGGAGTAGAAAACACAATATGATCCACACATTTGAAAGATGGGGGTTGTGATTAATATGATGAGGTCCTCACTTGTTTCCCTGAGGGAGCCTCTTCTCATGTGGCCAGTGGACCGCAGTCGCTACCTGATCTAGACCCTAGGGGCGGCTGTTTGAGGGAGCACCACATGGGGCAAGGCGACCCTTGGGGAGGGGATGACATGACCTCAGGTGAGACATGCTGTCCCCCTTTCCCTTTTAGGGATATTCCCTCCATTCCTCATGCCGTAATGACATACTGCTATCATCCCCTGTGACAACGTGACCAGTCTACTGACCATACTCCTCAATATCAAATAGCGAACAAAGTGACAAAAACAGAGCCTAGGAAGAGGCAAGGAGCAATGATGATTACTCCACATAATAACCAAAACCAGCAGTATAGTAGCTGGAACAATCTGATTGGCCTGACACGGTTTAAAACCATGCCGGGAAGAGAATTAAGGAGTTTGGGGGGCGTGGCTTGGCGGCCATGCAAGCGTGAGCTAGTCTTGGAGAGCTCCCACTTGATCCGGCGATCGATCCTGGAAAAGACCGAAAACAGACGGAAAAAGATCAAACAAAAACTGGGGAGAAGCACCGGAGGGTCCAGAGCACGCACAGAAGAAAGCCCGGTAAGAATCGGAAACTGGGAAGGCAGAAACGGAGAGAGCGAGATACGTGGAACCGTCAAGCAAAATGTCGGACACGTCTTGCTGATGTGGCCGCCTGCGCCCTGAGATACGAAGGAACGCAGGAGAAGGAAGGCAGAGCTAGGAGGCGCTGACGGCCGACAACCAGCCCAGTGGAGGCCAGAGTCACCCTGGAGGTGTGATGGACCGGCCACTGCGGAGGGGGAGAAGATCAAGACCGAGATACGCGCTGCCGCGCTGTGCCAAGGCAGGCAGAGGCGCGGACGCTCGTGGCTGCAAAAGATGGATGGCGACCCGCAGTGCAGACCAAGCCGAGGAGGAAGAGCCCGGGCGGGCAGCGGTGGCGGAGCTTGCAGGAGTCTGGTAAGCGCGGCCCCCCTGGCTGCCGGCGCGAACACGAGTAGCTGTGCCTGAGCGGAGGCTAACGGTAGGACTACTGAAGGGATCGAGCGGGGCAGTGGGAGATCCCGAGGCCAGAAGGCGAGGAAGACTAACAGAGTGTTTGGCCCTGAGCCTGGAGGCTAAGATGGGGATCACTGGACATACGTGGGGGGACACAGCCCACTCAAAGTAGTACCCAGGCCGCCAGCAGAGACTTCCAAAGGGGGGGGAAGAAGAAAACCACGAACCCGCAACGGATTGCGATACGGTGGGGGACACAGCCCCACGGGCGGCCAGCTCCCTCCCCAAAAAAACCAAGACGAACAGTGGCCAACAGCAAGGCCACTGAAGAGAAGGCCAGAGAGGATAAACACATAGTATGTCCCAGGCCCGGTAGCCACTCTGGGGATCACAGGACATACGTGGGAGGACACAGTCCACTCAAACAGCGCCTGGGCCGTTAACAAAGGCCTCCAAAAGGGGGGGGGGGAAGAAGCCACGAATCACGCAACTAGATTGTAACACGGTAGCGGAAACAGCCCCACGAACGGCTAGCCTCCCCCCCACAAACGCCAGGGCAGGTGAAATAGCCAGGAAAAACACTACTCCATTGCAAGAAGACAACAACGCTCCCCCTGTGTGGCCACGTGAGACAGCAGTGCTGCACAGACACGGCTGCCGGACAATACCGAGGGAAGATGCGGAGAGGCCACCTATCAGAAGACGGCGCAAGTGGGAAACTGCAAAAGGGACCTCAGCTCAACGGAAAACCCGTAAGCAAACACCACTAAGGTACAGCATAGACTTTGCACGAGCAGGACCCGTATACTGGCACAGGGCAACTGAAGCCAACATGCCGGATAAGCAAAAAAGTAGCAGGGAGAGACAGACGGTCATGGAGTAATTCACCCACAAAAATCGAAGACCAGCAGCCCGAGCGAGCCAAGACGCACACGCCAGTGCCATACGCCACGCAGGGAGAGATTAGACAGGTAGAAGGCAGTATTCTGGAGGCCATAGAAGCACTGAAGACATTGATAGAATGCAAGCTGGATGCAGTGATCATAGATGTGGAGCTCCTTCGACAGGACACGAGGAACCTAGCAGAGTGACAACGGTGGAACAGCAAGTACAGAGCAACACAGCGAACATGACCACCTCCCAATCGCAAATTTCAGAGGCGCTGGAACGGATCAGCACACCAGAACGCAGAGCCGAGGATGCAGAAGGCAGGGCCAGACGCAACAATGTACGCATAGTGGGGCTGCCGGAGGGAGAGGAAGGCAGAGATTCCACAAACTATATAGAGAACCTCCTGATCCAAGAAGTGGAAGCAGGGACCCTGTCCCAGTGTTTCGTAGTGGAGAGGGCACACAGAGTGCAAACTAAGAAACCTCGCCCGGGGGCACCACCGGGACCTATGATCGCGAAGATCATGAACTTCAAAGACAGGGAAAAAATCCTGGCGTTCTCGAGGGAAGGTGCAGTCATAACCCGGAATGGAGCCAGGATAACCATGTACCCAGACTATACGGCACTTGTGCAAAGACAGAGAGCTCAGTTCTGGCCGACCAAAGAGCGCCTTTGGGCTGCGGGTGTGAAATTCATGCTGCTATACCCGTCCAAGCTTAAAATGTTGCACAATGGGAGGACACAGATCTTTGAGACCACAACTGACGCCCAAGAGTGGATGGACCAACAAGGGATCCCACAGCCAAGAGAGGGGAACGGACCGAACAGAGAGGCCCCCCGGCGCAGTAGAGAGCGAGATTGAGAACGGCATGCACGACCTAGGAGCCCGAGCAAAACCGGGCGAGGCAGAATCTGAGAAACACTGCAGTGGGCCGCCGGGTGCCACGCGACCTCGCAGCAACAAGAAATTAGGGATACCCTGCTGAAACGTCAAAGAACAGAATATTCAACAGCCTAGGAGTTTAAAGGCCTACACTAGAGACTTAAAACGGGAGCACACGACTTTTGCAACTGGACCGCCCAGACCCACACTAGGAACCCCAAGTAGAGACATGTTTGCAGTGTCAGTTTTAAGACACTACGCCGCGACAAGTACGCCCGAGGAGAGGAAGGCGGTACCTGGAGAGCGGTGAGGCCCAAGCAGGGGGAGGGAGGCTGGGTGTTTGTTGTTGTTTTTAGTTATAGTAGTTCGGAGGTTAAGTTTGCGAGGAGAAGGCACGAAAGAAAGAGGACATAACGGACAACGAGGACACGACGGAAGCACGGAAGACGGACACATGTCGCGAGGGACCGGTGGAGCGCACCGAACAAAAAAGCCAGTAAACTGAAACCAATGGCCGCAGGATCAACTAGACCCCGGGAAAACACGAGGGAAGGAGGACGTGCAAACCATTTAAAGCATAGCAAGAGGGAGGCGAGAAACCGATCCCCGAAAGCCATAAGGCCAGAAAAGTGAGCAGGCCCATGGGAAAGAGCGGACCACCAGCGTCAACCTCCACAAGGACCGAGATGACCTAAAGATCGTTACATGGAATGTTAGAGGGCTAAATGCATACATCAAGAGGGTAAGGGCCTACACCGGGTTGAATAAAGCGAGAGCCCATATTGCAATGCTGCAAGAGACACATCTGATGGTTGAAAAGCAAGCTAAGGTGGCCAAGATATGGGGAGGCCAGATGTATAGTTCAACATACTCTAACTACGCAAGGGGGGTGACGACCTGGATCGCCCCGGGCATCCCATTCCAACTCATTAATCAGGAAAAGGACACTGAGGGTAGGGTCCTGATTGTCCACGGAATGTTGGAAAACTGGGAGGTGTACCTGGTGAACACCTACGCTCCCAATCATGACGCAACAGCCTTCTTTAAGTCACTCATGCCCCGGCTGGCACCGCACAGGAATGCTACAATTATCTGAGCTGGAGGCCATAATTGCACATTGGACCACCGAATGGATAGGTCGGACGACAAGCATAAAAGAGCAGCGCCACCAGAACGGGTGCTACGGAAGATATTGGACCAGCTCGACCTAGAAGACATCTGGAGAAAGGTACATGAGGGAGAAAATGGATACACACATTACAGTGCTCCGCATGGGACATTCACTCGGAAAAGACTACCTTTTCACGGGCAAAGAAACACTGGGGGAATTCACTGAGGCACATATACATGCAAGAACCCTGTCTGATCACGCTCCCCTGAGAGTCACATGGGCACATACACACAGGGGAGCCTCCATACCCACATGGAAATTAAGGGCAGAAGCACTGCTGGATGGGGAATTCCAGGAACACATTAAAAGCATGATAGAAGACTACTTTGAGCATAACTCGGGTAGCATGGACAGCACAGTGACGATCTGGGAGGCCCTTAAGGTGGTGGTCAAAGGTGCAGCGATGGGGAAGATGGAAGGACTCAGGCGGGAAACCCTAGTACAACTGGACGAGTTAGAAAGGAAGATTGAGAGGGCTGAGGAACAGGCAGGGGAGAAAGGAGGAGAACAGGGCAACCTTACCACCCTTCGACAACAATGCACAGCGACCTGGGAAAGACTAGGGCGCCTAGACTATGGGAGGTATATACAGAAGCTGCATGCAGAGGGGGATAAGCCTAGCAGACTCCTGGCCTGGTTAACTAAACAGGAGACCAAGCGAGAACCGATTAATGCAATTCAGAATAGCCAAGGGGAGGTGATAAGGTCCCAGGAGGATATAAATGTGGTGTTTTCGCAATTCTACGAGAAACTAAACACCAAAGTCCAAGAAGCGGAGGAGGGGGACCTGGAGGACGCCTTCGTGGAAATCAGGCTCCCACAATTAACGGAGGAGCCGGCCCAAATGCTGGATGCTCATCTTACCGTAGAGGAACTGGCGGAAGTGATCACCCAACTACCAACAGGGAAGTCCCCGGGGCCAGATGGGCTACCGGGGGAATTCTATAAGAAATAGAGATCGCTTAGCCCCAAGACTGCTAGAAACATTGGAGGAAGCATACGAGACGGGGAAGCTCCCGAACAGCATGTCAGAATCCTTTCCCAATACTTAAGCCAGGGAAGCCACCCCTCGAGTGCGGGTTTTATAGACCAATCTCCCTGATAAATCAGGACTCTAAGATCCTGACAGCGGCGCTAGCTAACCGGCTCAAAAGAGTGATCCCCACCCTGGTCCACACAGACCAGACAGGGTACGTACCAGAACGAAACACGACATGGAACCTCCGAAGACTCCATTACATTATTGATAGGACAAACCAAGCGGAGGGGGAGTGCGCTGTAGCTTCACTAGATGCGATTAAAGCATTTGATTCGGTAAACTGGGACTGGCCTCTGGGAGCGCTCGCCCATTTTGGGATAGGGCAAGGGTTCCTACGTTGGATAAAGCTGCTCTACAAAGATCCGAGAGCAAGGGTGAAGACAGGTAGGCATGTTTCCGGGGATTGGAGCATAGAGCGAGGTACGAAGCAGGGGTGTCCGCTGTCCCCAATGTTATATATCTTGGCCCTGGAACCATTTGCGGCCTTCCTAAGAATGGATTACAAAGACACGGGCATAGTGATAGATGGGGAAACACACCAGATATCGATATACGCAGACGATATACTGCTCTACGTTCAGGATCCACGCACTCACCTGCGGGATTTGCTCGAGGCGCTGAAAGCGTTCGGTAGGCTATCGGGAATTATTGTTAACAGGGGAAAATCCTCATTGTTCCCGCCTGGCTGGCCTGCGAGCAGTGCCATCAGACCAATTGCCACGCCTGGGCCTCACATGGGCCCCGACCACCTTCAGATACCTGGGGGTGGACATTTACCACGACACCATGGAAACACATATAGCCAACACGCAGGCAGCCCTGGACAAAATTGGGAACGCTATGCAATTCTGGAAGACCCTACCATTGGGAATGATAGGCCGAGCGGCCTTACTAAAGATGACGGTCCTGCCCCGGCTCCTATATTACTTTGCCAATATCCCTTACAACATCCCAGGGGCTTTCTTAAACACCTGCACACCATGGTGAGAATCTTCCTGTGGGGAGGGGGCAGAAACAGGGTAGCACTGAGCACACTACAAAGGGGCTACGAGTGGGGGGGGCATCAGACTCCCTGACTTTGAGTACTATTAACGAGTGGCACAACTCCAATTCGTGGTGCGATGGCTGGAGGAGGAGACTTCCATAGACGCAATACTTTTTCGGCCAGCACTCCAGCAATACTACTTAAGAGAACTCCTATGGTTAAATGCTGCCCAGGCCAAAGCCCTTCCCAATATGGCCCAGCTGGGCCGAACATTATGGAAAAGAGCCTGGAAGACACCAGGCATGCAAGACCCCTGCTCGAGACAGATCCCCCTGGCGGGACTGGTAGATACCCGAGTAGCAAGCCTGGCCACGTACAGGGCACAATGGGAGGACAACGGAGTAGCCCAAATAGGGGACATGTGGCAAGAAGGACAATGGGTCAGATTCCAGTCCCTGGTAGAGGAACAGGATGTACACAAAGGCCAATTCATCCTGTATAACAGCTTAGTGCAAGCAATAAAGAAGAGCTGGGAAACCATGCCAGAAGCAGAGGACACTGGGGGTGCGCTAGACGCATGGTATGATGTTTCTGAAGGAGGACACACCGTGTCCAGGCTCTACGAGCAACTATTAGGAACCACCAACAAAAGGACACTGAATGCGCGAGCAAAATGGGAGGAGGAGCTTCAGCAACCTTTCAAGGATGAGGAATGGAACAGAACCCTCCAGTACGCGAAAAAGGTTTCCAGGAATGCTAGGTTCAGGCAGATACAAATCTACATTGTGCACAGAGTATATCTAACTCCCAAAAGAATGTCGAAGATGGGAGACGGACAAACTCGGAGCTGCCCACGCTGTCGGGAAGAACAAGCTGACATGGTGCACATGTTCTGGTCGTGCCCGAAAATAACAGACTTCTAGAACATGGTAAAGGAAAGGGCGATGACAGCAGGAATCCATATGTAAGCTTGGTCACCAGCGTCTTACATACTGGGCCTGTTTCCGAGTGGAGACAGACAGATGACACATGTGGCAAAGATGAAAGACCTGATGACAATACTGGCGAAGCGCTGCATAGCAATGGCATGGAACACAAGTGAAGGACCCTTGAAAGAGGGCTGGTGGGCAGACCTACAAAAGTGGGCAATAGCAGAAACAGAAGTCTGGACGAGAGCCACACAAAGGGGAGAAAGCAACAGCGGGGCCAGAATACTGGCGTGGAATACCCTGGTGCAGGACCTGTTCGGAAACGGAGCTGGAGATAGCATGAGTGACTCAGGCAGCTGGGAAAGAGAAGAAGCTGACGTGCTCGCGCCCGGGAGCGATATATAGACTAGAGGGAAGACTATACAATCGGGAAGGAGGAGGCCTAGCCGTGGCCTGTGTAGACGATGGACAACATAGACCCAACTGAAAGTGTCAGAGTACGTGTTCATGGACAAGGAGGAGACACTCCCAGGGGAGGAGGGAGGGAGGTAGTTGGGAAGGGTCGTTTCTCTGTTATAAACTTGACAACTTTTGGAGAATGGTCCGTGGTGGTGATGGACCACGGACATAATGCAGCTGCCTTCGAGGGGAGGGAGGATGGGAGTGTGGGGGGGGAGTTGGGAAATGCATTTTTTCTTTGTTGTAAAACCAATAAAATTAAGTTAAAAAAAATAATTAAGGAGTTTGTCATCTTCTTGCCCAATTGTGGTGAGAACAGCCTAGCAGAGAGACCGGGAGTACGGCGGGAAGGCAGAGCGAGAAGGCATGCCAGTAAACAGCGTGCCCAGTGAAGCTCTGTGGAGGCTGCAGCGAGTTGAAAGGAAGCAAGCAGTGCTTCCTGACAGCAGAAAGAGCTGGGACGCCCACCGAGGAATGGCCGCCTGCCAGAGGTGACTGCAGGGTCGGAGAGCAGCGAGAGTCCAAGAAGCACCTGATTCAGAGACTCAGAGTGCAAGAAAGCAACCTGAGAGCCCAGAGAAAGGGTTGGGACACTGAAGCACTGTCGGGCACGGCATATGAAGCCCTAGACAGTGCAACTGGGGTCAGGGACCTGCAGTACGAACTTGGGGAAGACCAAGAAGGAAAGCCAAAGGGTCATTGTATGCTAAAGAAAGTCCTGGCAGGAGAGTATACCAGGTGTTTTGCGAGTCTGGGTCCTGCAACCTGGCAGGAGAGTATGCCAAAGGCAGAGAATCCATAGGAAGATTCATGCCCTTAAGATTTTTGAAGTACGTTGAATGTGAAAAGGGTGTCCTTTTCCCTGGAGTGAATTGCAACACCAAGAGGAAGGACGTTATCCTCTTGGGCTACAAAGAATGTGGTTATTTTTTTTTACTTTTGTTTTGGTGTAGAGAAACCTGGGGAACTGAGTCATTCCCTGGAACTGTGAACATTATTCATTTTGAACCTTTGTTGGATTTTTACCTTTTTGTTGAACTTCAACATTTGCACATTTTTCAAGTCAGAGACAATACCCTTAGCACCTTTTATAGTTACTTTTAGAGTGAGGGCTAGCAATTTCGGACACAGGACATTTTTGCTTTGGACATCTTGACACAGGTCAGGACCTTTTTGTTTTGGGTTGAGGTAGGGAAATACCTCCTAGATTAGGGACAGTGAGGCATTTTCCAATCCCTTTATTAAATAAAGGTTTATGGCAAACACCATGAGTCATCTGCGACAGCGTCTCATGCCTGGCTCCTCACAAGGTTCTCTTGGGATTTTCAGTTTACTCCCATGCAGTTAGCAGTGGGACAATACGGGATCACAAGATCCTGAAACCACATCTAGTCTCCACCGAGATCAACCAGCTAATATATACTCGTGAGATTGGTCCCCATCCACTTTCCTCCACTACGTGCAATGAAGAGAGAGGATGCTACATGGATGGATCTACATGATCTCTCTGCGGCAGATTTTCCTGCGACGGAAATATTTCCATGGGAAATGCACTAAAAACAGTAGTAACCTTTTACTCACAAAAGGTGGTCCCCTCAATTACGTTTGGAGCAGAGGCTGGTTGGAATCTAGATTACCAGATTTGGCCCATCCTCGAGGGTATTTTCTGGAGACGTATCCTGAAGTTACCAAAGGGCGTTTCAATGACTGCCATAAAATAAGAACTTGGAATTGAATCGATGCACAACATAGTTGTATGGAAATGGTTAGCCATGATACGGAAGATGTCATTGAAGGATCAGGCTCCAGCATATCAAATATTCATAAACATGGTTCAACAACAGCGTTGCAGTATCATGCGAAATTGGTCCAGTGGCTTAAAAAAGATTCTTGATTCGGCTGATATAAAGTGGGAAACGCTTATAGCAACGCCACAGATTGCTAAAAAGAAATTAAGGAAGTGGAATTGGATCCAGAATTTAGAACAAAGAAACTGCCTATCTTCGTCAATCAATTTGGGCCCTGTAACAAAGTGTTTAGACTGTCTGCCCAGATATCTCCAAAAATTTCCATCGAGAAAACATCGAAATCAATTTGAGATTGCGTTTGAAAGCACATAAAACTAAGGAGATTAAATGGAGACGAAGAGCAATTAACATTGAGAACTATCTTTGTAGGTTCTGTGAAAGTTCAGTGGAATCGATCAAACATCTGATCACTGAGTGTCCTAAAATCACACATCAAGGAACTTGTCATCTTGGTTCCTTTGCTCCAGTTGATGAGGA
Organism: Ambystoma mexicanum; assembly: GCF_040938575.1. Taxonomy (NCBI): domain Eukaryota; kingdom Metazoa; phylum Chordata; class Amphibia; order Caudata; family Ambystomatidae; genus Ambystoma; species Ambystoma mexicanum. The sequence goes on from NC_090932.1 coordinate 594,000,439, forward strand.
CATGGTCAGTTGGTGGTACTGGATACTTTCAGGAACAAACTTGTCGCTCACATGTGCTGTGTGTGATTTTGTAGAAAGTATTCTAAGTGAGGACCAGCCTTAATTGATTGATTAAATAATTAATTAATTAGGAACTTGGATAGTTGTGTACGATATCTACATAGATTCTTTGTGGTGATTGTTTTAGATATTCATGTAGATTACGTGAAAGTTGGATGGTATATTTATTGTAATTGAAGTTTATTTGTAAACTAATTTAAAAAAAAAAAATTTAAAAAAAGAAATGCACGAATACAAAATGTTTGTACATTTCCCATGCGAACATGCAGGGGTGTCCTCCGCAAACCCTGCTCACTATTCTTTGTATTATAGTGAGCGGGGTGTTGCGGGGGGCACCCCCATTTTTTTATTTTTTTTTGGCTCTGTCACGATAGTTGCAGGGGTGTCCCCCTTTCACTGTAGTGAGCAGGATGTTCCCGGGGACACCCACCCCCCAAGCCTCTTGCAGCCTTTTTTTATTTTTTATTTTTTTCACACTGACCCCCACCAAAACACATACCACGAAAAGTTCAAACTTTTGGTAGTTAGAACTTTTCGTGGTGTGTGTTTTAGGTCTTTTGATGGGGTCAGTAATTTTTATTCTGACATTTCGTCCTATTCCTACATGGATAACATCCAGCTCCCTACTCATATGGATTTGGCGCTTTGCAAAATGTTTTTATAGGCTACATAATCTGTGACACTCATCGCTCACAGGGCACTTCGAGACCCCCAGATATCTTGAATCTGCAGATACCACTTTCAAAATATCCATTCACACATGCACAATTCTTTATGTAGATAATGTACCAAAGTGTGGGGATGGTGTTGCCCTTCGCAAGGCAAATTGCACACTAGCAGTTTTCAGTCTTGGCCATTTTAGGTATGTGGCCATTTCCAAAGTAATTTCCTGAGCATTTTGGTAGCCGCAAAAACCTATTTGTTTTTAAGTTCTTGTGTTTAAAATAAAAAAAGCGGGGAATGAAACCAACGAAAATAGATGGCAACACTAGAGATCCTCCTGTAAGCCAGAAGAAGGCACTACGAAATTACACTGATTGCACCGACACAGACTGCCATCACTTTGACAGCTGCAATAATGGCATGGAGTCCATACTAAGCTTTAACGCCTTTGTACTCCATGTGTACAGTTTCACCCATTTCCTTACTGTGTCCATAATATTGAATGAGTTGGAAAAGTATATTTGATAGGAAAGAGCAATACTAGTATCTGTGGTGGCACAGGTTTTAGTTAATCTCATCTGGGACCAAGGTATAAATCTGAGACTTAGTCCGAGTTATTAGTTCAACGTTTTGGATCATAGCAATCACCTTTGCTCCAAGCAACGAATTGGTGGTAGATCTCTTTCTTCAGCTGGGGCCTCCCTCTGGAACAGCCTTCCTGCCACCCTTAAACTTGAAGAGAACCATCTCCGGTTCCGGAAGCACCTCAAAACCTTACTCTTTGCTTCTGCTTTTTCTCCTCCTCTCCCCTGCTGACTTCCTGGCTGTAACCGGAATAGGCTTCCACTACCTGTCTGTGCCCTAACATTTATAACACAAGGTAGACAGTAGTTTATTTAGAGAAAATAATTTATTCCTAGATCTAAGCCCCTATTGGTAGCTTGCTGGCCCTGTGTATGAATACCTCATGCAACTGTAGTGTGGCAGCACACCATCGCCAACCAGGGATGGTTGTACCACACTACAAGTGCATGAGATATTCATACACAGGGCCAGCGAGCTACCAATAGGGACTTAGATCTAGGAATACATTATTTTCATTATTTTAACTAAATAACTACTGTAACCGGAACTGCACTGGTTACCTGGAAACCCTCTGATCTCGGGCCCAGGTCCCTCCCCCGCCAGTCTCACACACTTGCACTGACTGCCTGGCAACCCCCGCACTTGGGGACTGTTTCTGTATCTTTTCAGTCCCCCTACCAGCACTTGACACCTGATGTCTGCACTTAGCCTTGCACTTGCCAATTGCTGGCCGTTACTTTGACTTATTATTATCTATTCCCATGTACTGCACTGTCCCTTCCCCATCCCATGCACTTGCGCTATCTGAATGACACCTGGCCTAGTAAGATCGTTGTCTGTCCTCCCTTTTGTTCTTCCTCCCTTGCCTCGTCGCGCCTTGAAACACTTGAGTATAGGCGCGTTACTAATGCCATATCATATCATACCTAGCCAGGCTCTTTATGGTGATCGGGTTTTAGCATTCTCATTTTTCGTGGCTGGGAATTTAAATACTCTAATCCCATGATTTTGCGACCTCATTGATAATACACATTTTTAGAAAGATTAGATACCATAGATGGGGCCAATGAACATTAAACTTCTAGTTGCGTAGCTTCCAAAATTGGAACTTGGGATAATTGGCACTTTTGTGTGGATATCTATACATTTCTATTTTACATTCTCTTCCAGTTGGACTGGTGTAAAACTATTTCTTTGATCTAAAGATAACCAGATAATCGGAATATTATAAAACCCTTTGTGTGTTTTTGAAGACAAAGGAGCAGTATTTCCACACTTTGCACGGATAAACCTGGCCACCATTCCCTAAACCCTTTCTACTATCCTTATGCCTAATGGCCCTGTGAAGCTTCACCCAGCTTTGAGCCATTTCTCCATAACCTCATTCTATGTTGTTTTTATATTTTTGTTTAGGTATTTGAAATCGGGGTCTTTCCATTACATTGTTAACTTAAAACTTTCAGCTGCCCCATTAAAACTGATATGCTTGTCTCCCCCTCCCCTCCCCATTTCTTTCAATGGCCTCATTTTTAAAAGTTTTTTTTTTTAAGAGCTTCACAGGTGGGAGAAACTCTCAAGCAACATATGTGATATTGTACAGCCATCTTACAGGAACATAAGTCAAAGAAAGTCATCCCAATGTCAGGTGTCTAATTAAATACAGAACTGAAAACATTTCCCACTGCTGGTAGGCCTACATCCTGTCCCCTTTCCTCTATACTGATGTGCGTCTGTCCCGCCGGGAATGACCAAAGCCTTTTGCTCTGCAAAAAAACAACTTCCCCTTTAGATTTGTTGCACGCAAGGGTGTGCCTAAGTGCACCTGCGCACACCCACTCCTCTGACCGACCTCGCTCATCATTCCTGTTTAATGCTTGACTGGACGCCTACGCACTGCTGTTGCTTTTTTGTCCCTCTAGCTTCCCCTTTTACCACCTGCTTCACTTCCATACATTTGTCGCTCGCCGTTGATAGCAGGTTTCGCCTCATGCGCTTAAAGGAATAGTGCGCTCAGAAATATTATTGTCTCGAGGGTTCGGGCTTTTGTTTTTAAGCATACGTTGATCGATTGTACAAACATTTCCTATGCACCGTACTGTTGTTTTCCTCTTTTGTACACATGCGAAATCAGGCAGCGGGTGCGGCCATCTTGTGATAATCTTTTCTGTTGCCGCATCGGCCAAGCTGGACTGCCCTGGTGGCACTAAATCATGTCCCCTGCCCCTGAGGCTGACATCACCAAACCTAGTGATATTCTCTGCCTATCTCCAGGACATTACTGGGCAGCGTGGCCAAACGCGCCCAGTCATCACCTACGTGACGTGACGCAGAACCCGGAAATCAACACACATCATCTCACAACACAGCGCATCACAATTCGGAATATAAAACTATACGTTTTTTTATTTCACAATACACGCTCCGAGAACATCCAGCGATTGCCATATTCAATCAAATGGCTATTTTTTTCTTCGGTCTCGATCTGCAAATGTTTACCATGAGTCACGCCTTGTTCCTTTTGGGTAAAAGAAGCACTTTGGATGCACCGTGATTCGCAAGGCTTGTGCATCAGCTTGGCGCTAGGCCACCGTAAACAATGTTATGTTGCTCCTAATCACTGGTACCGCGTAAGGGCATATCGGCCCGTGGCGATCGCCCCAAAAAAGAGTCCTTGATATCCAGCTATTGACGTGTATCTGCAGCTGCTGGTTGAAAAACCCATCAGTTGGTATCTGGAATCGATGACAATCGCAGAAAGGTAGGATGTAGCTGTTTTGAAAACATAACAGAAATGTGTCTCAGTAGCCTTTCTTTATTACAATTTATCATTTTACCCATTAATTCGGCCCTTGTTAAAACTAACGATGAACACAGATGTGAAACAATGGGAACACAGAGAAAACAATGTGCAAAGTAGTCTACAATTTGCTTTGTAGGATAGTGCTATGGAGTATGTTCAGCTCGAAATGGAATGCGGAAGCTGACGCTACAATTCGAGCAAAACATAGACGGCATTTTAATTAAATATTAGTGTTGAACCTGGGGGAACTGAGTGGTGGTCTACATGCATCTCGATGCTGGACTGCCCATGTGCCTGGTAGAAAGACCAGTACACACAAAGGTTGTACTTGCGTTTCATTGCAATATGCCACACAGAACAAACGAGTACAATGTAACCCAGCAATAACAGTCGGCTAATGATAAGTTGACTCGTTCGTCTATAAAATTGTCGAAAGTCAAACTTACATTATATTCGGCATTTCCATTCTCTTGGTGTAACGCAGACTCCGTTCAGATCAACGATTTTTCATAAACTGAAATTACATGTTCCTTTGACCAGTTTTTGAATGGCGAACCTGATCATATCTGACGTTATTACACCCCTCCCTTAATAGGAATGGTCCCTTTCTCTCAAGGTTAAAAAAAATATTGAACCTTATACTATGTGCGTTGCGTGGGCTTCCTCAGCTCGCAAGCCAAAATTCAAAGCTGGTGACCTTCACTCAGAATGAAGATACATTCTTAGTTAGCAACTTCTTGTCTCGGCGCATCCATGAAAAAGGGACTTGTGAGGCACAGGAGAAAAAATGTGGGGCGTGTCAGTGCTCACTGTTCGCGGCACTGCTGAGGTGTAGGGGAAACTTTGCAATGACATAATGCGGCCTAGTCCAAAGTTGGAGTCGAGGGTACACAAAATGGAGTCCAAGTGTGTCTAGCAATAGCCCCATCTCTTCTTATGTCAGGGTCTTCTTCCCCGTGGCAGCAGAAGGGCAAAGGAGGCGCCCCCCACAAGTGCAAGAGCAGGATGTCACTTTCGCATATAATGTATGGGGGCCGGGGGCTCAACCGACCCACTCCTTCCTTACATTAGCAACGACCCCCAACACATGCCCCCATGAATATATTGGTCAGAGTGCTTCTATTGCTCACCAACAACCCACTTTGATGCGCTGTTTTGCTCACAGTCAGTAGTTCTTGCGTGCCGAGTATCTTATCTAGTCTAGGTCTCATCCATTTTGTGGGACGAGTAGTTATTCAGCTATTTGGGTAACTGTTAGGTAAGGCAACTGCAGAACCACAAAGTTGCATACATACTGTTATCCATCTGGCCATCACACGATCAGTGAAGGTCCCACAGCAGCTCGACGAAACTGGTAAGTGCGAAAGCACAGCGTTACATTGTATGGCATTCTTAAAAATGGTACTTGTTGAAAAACACAATTGACACAGAGGATAGATTTCCTAAGACAAATTGGATGCTTTATTTGGACAATTCATAAAAACATTTTTTTTTTTTTATAAACAATTTTTAATATTTTATAACAAACACGTCAACCATGGTAACTTTTTAGGACATACATAATCAATATCAAAACATCACATTATACAGTGTCGTTTTCCGTCCTCCCCCCTCCCTCCCCACAAACTCGAGCCATCTCAGCCTCATCATCTACATGAGCATTTTCGGGAATCTCTGTTTGTTGACTCATCTGAGTCTTCTGTATCATGATTGACCTGGTGGGGGCTTGCCATTGAGGTCACCAGCTGCCTCCAGGCTATCAGGGGGCCCGCTTCCTCCTCTCCCCCCTTGGTGACAGCTTCAAACCATACCACAGTTTCTGCTTCCGCCCATCTCAAGAGGTCCGCCCACCATATCTCCACTCTGGGTCTGTGGGCCGCTTTCCAACACATTGCGATTCTGCGTTTAGCTAAAATATAGGCCAGGTCCTTCATTTTACTGATATGCTTCGAATGACGTGGCCTGGGAAAATTCCCAAGCATGCAAGCCCAAGCCGATCCTACGTCCGGTACCACTCCCCCACCAGCCATTTTCATCTTTATTTCCTCCCAGAATCTGTGCACCTCAGGGCAAGCCCAGAACATGTGCAGTAGTCCTGCTTCCTCCTCCCCGCACCTGGGGCATTTTTGTGCAGCCGAGCCTCCAAACCTAGCTATTCTACTGGGAGTCAGGTAAGCTCTATGAGTGACATACAACTGGATCTGCTGGAGTCTCGCATTCCGGGACACCTTTTTATGGTACCTTTGGGCTCTATCCCACTGTCCTTCTGTTATGGGTTCCCCCACCTCCTCCTCCCAGTCATGCCTCAATTGGAGTAGCTCCTTCCCCGCCTTCGCCCTCAGGAGCGCATATATCCTAGGTATTTCGTGCCCACCCTCCGAGACATCATACATCGTTTCTAGGGAGGCATCGGGTTCTTCCTCTAGTCTCCGGCCACCTCTCTCTCACCTTTTTCATGAGCCTGGTATAAGTAATACATTGGCCTCTATGCACCCCTGTCTCATCCTGCAGCCTCTGGAATCCCAATGCCTCCCCTTCCTGCCATATGCCTCCAAGGGTGGCCAATCCCACTGGTTCCCAGTACCTACGGACCGCTTCAAACAATTGGGAGTCTTCCCCGCATAGCACCGCAAGCGGGGCCTGCTGGGAAAGTGGATCTGGATCACCCACCGTTCTCCATGTCCTGCGCCATACTTCCCAGCCCAGCTTCAATAATCTCCCCATCCTCGCTATTTTAGTTTTGTGCAGCCATACTGTCTCCCTCAAAAAGTAAGGAGCTGATTCACCTTGCAAAAGCCTAGCTTCTGCCGAGTCTTCTGTAGACAACCATCTAGCCACATACAACAACTGTCCTGCCAGGTAATCCAGCTCAAAATTCGGTAGGTTTATGCCCCCCTTATCATGTGTTCTGTAGTTTCCACAGGGCCACCCTATTCCTGGAGTTGCCCCATATGAAGCCCCTGCACATGCCATGAAGTTTCACAAAAAAGCGTTTGGGGATTAAGTACGGGACATTCACAAAAAAGTGCAAGAGTCCGGGCAAGACTACCATTTTGAGTAAAGCTGCTCTCCCCATCAAGGCTAGGGGTAATTTAGACCAGAACACCATGGTATTTTTAACTCCCTCCATCGCCTTCTCTGTGTTATGTTTGTGCTCTGTCTCTATTTTGTGGCAAACATTTAGCCCAGATACCTGAATGTCACGGTCTGCCAGGGTATCTGCAAGACGGGAAGCCTCTCCAATGGGGTGCTCTTATACCTTCCCAGGGGGAACAAACTGGATTTCCTGGGGTTCACCAATATGCCCGAGAGGGTGGCGTAACGACCCATCACCTCCAACACACATTGCAGGTTCTCCTTCGGGTAGCGCAAGTAGAGAAGCACATCATCTGCATACAATGATATTAGGTGGGTGCCCCCTGTCGTGCGGATCCCCACCTCCCCGTATTGTTGCCGCAGGCATATTGCCAGCGGCTCTAATGCCAGGATGTATAACATGGGTGACCAGGGGCATCCCTGTCTGGTCCCCCTGCTAAGTTGCCATTTATCTGAGATTGTGGTTCCGGTTTTGACTCTCGCCATCGGGGTACTATATAGCATCTGGACCCATCTAACATATCCTGGTCCAATCCCGTATCCCTTCAGAGTCGCTTTCAACCACGGCCACCTCACTGAGTCAAAAGCTTTCACCGCGTCCAACGACACGATAGCCAGCTTGCTCGAGTCTCCCTCAGTTTGGTCAATGATATGGTGTAGCCTCCTGTGGTTATCTGTAATATTTCTACCAGGGACATAACCCGTTTGGTCTGGGTGCATCAATTTGCCAATTACCCTCTTCAACCTATTGGCCAGCACTGCCGTGAGTATCTTGCTATCCTGCGACAAGGGCCTATAGGATCCGCATTCCGTGTCCAGTTTGCCTGGTTTCAGGAGCGGAATGATCACCGCCTCGCGGAGGGACGCCGGCAGTTCCCCTCCCCCCCCGCTCATATGCTTCATTAAAAATGGCCAGCAGCGGCTGGAGTAGCTCCTGCTTATACGTTTTATAAAACTCGCTGGGTAACCCATCCGACCCGGGCGCTTTACATGTGGGCAGGTGTTGGATCACCGCCTCCAGTTCGTCCACGGTGATGGGGCGTCTAAATCCGCTCGTTCTAGGTCATCCAAGGTGGGCAGCCCTATGTCCTCTATCGTATCTAGTATATCTTGACTCATGTCCTCTCCTGTGTCCTCGTATAATCATCTGTAATACTTGAGGAACTCCTCATTTACTCTTTCCAGGGTATTATGGATTTGACCCTCCGCATCCCTGACCTCTCTGATCACCGAGTGGGGGGTCTCATTCTTGTATAATCAAGCCAATAACCTACCCGGCTTATCTCGCCCAGCATGCAGCCTCTCCGTGTATTTCTTATAGTTCAGTTTGCATAATCTGTCCCAAAGTTCACTACAAGCTAGCTGTAAGTCCTTTATTTTAACTCTGTTCGCACGGTTGGTCCCCTCATTTTGTATCAGTCCTCTAGCTCTCTTTCTGTCTCTTGCAGTTCCCACTCAATACCCCCTTGGAGCCCTTTGGATTTAGATATTGCTACTCCCCACACCACCACCTTGACTGCCTCCCATATTGTCCCTACAGAACTTACACTGCCCGTATTAATCTCAAAGTATTCACTCGATGGCCTCCCTCAGATCCTCTCGAAAGCCCGCATCCTGTAGAGCCTCAGTCCTGAGCCTCCACGTCGGGATCCGTGCTCTGGGGGGTTGATGATGCCACTCTATGACCAAAGGTGAATGGTCGGAGAGTACCCGGGCCTTGTATTCCCGCCCCCCACCATTTCTCGCACTATCTCGGCAGATGCGAAAACGTAATCTAGCCTTGTGTGCAGGTCATGTGGTGCTGCATAGTGCGAGTATTGCCTATCCATTGGGTGTAGCCTTCTCCACACATCCTCTAGGCCGAGGTCCATCAACAGTGTCCTCAGCGCTTTAGCTGCTGGCGCCGGCTTTTCTGATTTGTCATCTGACCTATCTATCCTGGGGTTCAGAGTGCAATTAAAGTCCCCTCCCCACACCATCGCGCCACCCACCAGGGGGCTAATTTTACTATATAAAGACCTAATCTATACCACTGTATCATGGTTAGGGGCATACAAATTTATGATATTCACTTCTCTGTTCTCCAGGAGTCCCGCCACCACCACCATTCTGCCTTCTGGGTCTATTGTCGAGCTAAGCAGCTGAAATGGCACATGCGGTGCCACCCATGTAATCACCCCTCTTGCAAATGCCGAATATGTGGCCCCTATGACAGTACCCCTCCATTTCCTCCTAATCACCTCCAACATCTCCTTGGTGAGGTGGGTTTCTTGTAGCAGAGCTATGTCAATCCACATCCTCTTTAGGTACATCATCACCTTGTTACGTTTTAGATAGCTATTAAGGCCCCGCACATTCCAGGTCACAATTCTGAGATTACCCGATGCCATTGTCATTTCCCTGTAGGCTCATACACAAACTAAAATTAAAACTCCCCCAAACTATATATACCACAAACTTCCCCTCTTCCCCCACCCACACCCAACAACACCCTCCCCAACCGTTGCCCAGCTCCATCCCTGGATCTCAGGCACCCCCACATCTAGCCCTGCCTAGCAAGTCTATACTCAGGGCTCAGCAGGGTAAAGCCGCCCTAATGGATACTTAACTACCACTTCTCGGGGGTAGGTTGCTATCATCTCATTGCTCCTACTACCCATACTATCACGCATGATGTTAATGCTATTCAGCTCCAGCATGCAGTTGATACTCTATATTCCAGTCCAGCCAGAGCACAAGGTCCAAGGGCTACAAAAATTCACTCAAATCTCCCGTGTCCCCAAAACAAGTCCACCTTCCCACTTATCCCCTTAATGTCCATGGCACCAACTCCTCACTTGTCACACTCGAGGCAATCTCAGTCAGCCTCCTGTTCCGGGCAGCCCTGCAGGTCCAGCCACAATGCCGCCACCTCCGGAGTGTCGAAAAAAAGCACCTTGCTCTTATGCAGCACCTTTAGCCTCGCCGGGTACAGAAGCATATATTTGATGCCCGCTGCACGTAGCCTCCTCTTGACGGCCACGTAACTATACCTTAGCCTCTGCACCAGCATCGTATAATCCGGGTACGCCGTGATATTGGTGGATGCTCGCTCAATTGTCCCCCTCTTACGGAAATATTCCAGGATCTTCTCCCTGTCTTTATAATTCCGGATTCTTGCGATTATTGGCCTCGGCGGAGCTCCAGGTCATGGCCTCCTCATCAAGGCCCGATGTGCACGCTCAACAGTAAACCCCTGTGAGAGTTTTTCTGCTCCTATCCCCTGGAGGATCATGTTCTCTACATAGTCCGTGGGGTCATGACCTTCCTCACCCTCGGGCAGGCCGACCACACGTATGTTGTTCCTCCTCGCTCTTCCCTCCTCCACTCGATTTTCAAGGTTGGCGACCTGCTGTTTTAACACATGGACCTCCTTTGCATTGCTCGTGCTGACCTCCGTGTTGACTTTCACTGCACTTTCTAGGCCATTTGTTCTCTCTGCCAACGCACGGACATCTTGACGCAGCAGGGTAACTTCGAGTCCCACAGCGTCAATTTTATTCTCCAGGGCCGTCCGCAAGTCCGCCATTGCTGTGCCACATTTGGTGCTCAAATCTGTTATGGCCGCCAGGACCTGACGGTTATCTCCTTTTGCGGCACCATCTGCGGAGGCTGCGCCCGTGATTTGCGCCGCCGTCGTGGGGGTCCGCTGCGTTTTCCCAAAGACCTCCATTGTGGTTTGCTTGGATTTGGCTCTCAGTCCTTTCACAGACATCTCGCGGTTCCCTATCGTATCTGGTCCCCACACTGCGATGCTGTTGTCGTGCTCAGGTCCTTCAAACTCTAGGGCGCTAGTTGCGGCGGGTTGCGTTGTGCTATGGAGTGCAGCAATGTATTCAAATGGGCTGTCTTCTCCGATGTATTCCTGCTGCACACAATCATCCATGCACCATCAATGTACTTCGAGGTGCCACACAGAACACAACAGCTGCTCACCTCCTTCGCAATGGCCTAGTCACATGTAGGTTTTGCCAGACTGGGGTATGTCCTGGTAATAGTGTGTTACACACTCGCATGTCTCAGCCATGTCAGCAGCAGGGCGCGGCTGCAAATGTCTTCCCTTCAATCTGTGGCCTTCACCCAATACCGTAACTGGATCAGGGGGCCAGCAGTTTTGTTTCGCCGCCACGTCCTGCTAGATCCCTTAGTTCTCTGGGGACGCCGCCATTTTGGTGTTTTCGTCCGCGGCTGCTCCCCAGGATACAATGTGTCCGTTCGGCAGTTCTCCAGTCTCCCGCGAGCCTCTCACGCTCTTCCCGGCACCTTCCCACACGCTTGTGTGTGTTTTGCTTCCAGATTCAAGTGGAATACATGCGTTTGTTGAACGGATCAGGATGTCGGATCACGGAGCACACGGGGCTCACAGCCTATTCCATGACTGCCCAAGCCACGCCCCCCATAAAAACATTGTTGATCAAAAAACAGTTGGTAATCATTTGTACCGGGAAGTGAACTGTTCTACGAGCTCTGCTTTAGGTGAACAGGGCACGTTGGCAATGTTTTGTGGTAATGTATGTGTCCTCGGAGCAAAAAATTGCGCGCAATTCCGTGAGTATGTATCTCCAAGACAGTCATAATAAGATCTTTCACAAAATCGAATTCCATTTCCTCATATATTGTCTTGACCACCCATTTTTTGCTTCTTTTTGTAAAGGCCATTGTGTATCGAAGCATCCCAAAGTTTCCTGCAGTCCTCGATTGTTCACGGCCTACATTCTCATTATGCGCTAATACCGCTAGTAATGTCCTATATTTCATCCCGTCTATGCCAAAATGCAATCTCTTTGGCCTGTACTTTAGGCACATATTGTGGAACACCTCCAAATCTCCTGTGTGACAGAATTCTGTGAGTCCCTTTAGATCTTTTGATCAAATTTTATCAAACACAATCTTCTCAAGGGCTTTGTGTGGAGGTAAAGATGGAATCAACCATTTCTTCTTCCAGGTTAAACTGCAGAAGGTAAACTATGGACCTATGCATGCGCTCTGCACGCCTCAATGTTTATTCAGGTGGTAGAGCTTGAGCTGTGTTGCTTAGGTCAAGTTCTGTGAATGCCTACCCATACACAGTAAAATAGAACATATTGATAATTGATGACCAGCAAGTTGCGCTCCTCCTAGTTAGTGGTACAATTCTTCAGTGTTATAAGAAATGCATTAGGAATTATTTATGAAAAAAAAATAGTCCATGCGTAAATAATGTTTAATAGCGCACTGAATTGAAAACAGCCGACACGTGGTTCAACAGAAGCGTCGTTCTCAAGGCTGATATTGGCACAGCAAATAGTTTTTGATATGAGCCAAGTTGTTGTTAACACGTTGTGTTGATGATACAAATATAAAGGATTTCAAAATGTTTGCAAAAGTACATATAGGTTATAATGATTCATATAGACAATATTCATCATTGCATATAACATTTGTTGGTAAATATAAATATAAAATGTGAGGTTCACATACCCAATGAGGTAGCTCAATGAATAATGTTGCAGAGCGGAGCAAGAGAGAACAGAAGGAATTAAAATTATTAAGACAGAACTGGCCACCAGGGGGTGCAGAGATGAACACACTCTCTGCGTGAGCTCCGTCAGCATCACCCCAGAAGATGAGTTGAGCCCCCTCTTCCTGGTACCCCCCCGTGAAAATTCGACGAGAGTGTGTTGGCGGAACACCCCCCCTCGGCCTGGGAAAAATCCTGAGGAGAAACGGACCTCCGCACCTCCCGAAACAGCCGGAGGAAGAAGGGCCCTCGAGACGACGCCACCACACGCGCAGGCAGTGTCAACGAGACCTGAGGCCCTGCGTGTAGGCCCCGCGGAGTCGCACTACGCCGACAGGGACCAGCTTCTGGCCCATACGAAGAGAAGGGGAGGGCCCACACCCTCGGTGCCCGAAGACAGCATCCCCGAACGTTGCCGCGCAGAAGATCTACTGGCCTCCGTAACACCATCCCCCCGACACGACTCCCCGGAGGGAAGCCGCTGCGGAGCCACATTACGCGGCACGGAGATCGCTTCCCTCTGAACTCCAAGACACACAGGTACGTCGCCGACCGCCACGGACCCCACTCCTCAATGATGAATGGGCTGAACCCGAGACTAATCAAGGCCTAGACACCCGCGTGTTGTGAAGTGTGTAGAGGTCCGGATGGACGCTTTCTGCCGGCTCCTCTATTGGACTCCCTCGCCCTCACAGGAACTGTCAACAGGGACCTGCGGTGTCCTCTGCCCTATCCCGGCACCTCAAGTGGAGCAGCGTGCACTTGCGCCCGGACCCTCGGGCCCGCACCCAGACACGAACAGGGGAGTGGGCCACAGTGCGGACCTTGGACGGTGCGGCAGACACCCACACCCGGGCCGACCCCCACCCCCAAGGGCCCACAGTGTGACACGGACGAGGGAGTAGACCACGGTGTGAACCCACGACGACACGTGTAATCCAGCAACAGCGGTCTCCGACCTTCCGGCGACCTCTCAAGGGGGCGCATTACTTCATTACGCCCTCACCATCGTACCTCCGCTGGAAGAAGGAAGCCTTGGACACCGTTCTGCGAAAGAATCCTAGGGCGTTCCACGGCTGATCACGCTCGCCGGGGCTCCCTACGACGTACCAGTAGCAGAAGCCATTACCATCCTGTTCACCCCACGCACTGCCCGTTCCACCCAGCCATCGGAAACGCTTATGACCGCTAAACACAGGCTGTCGCACTTCGCCTACGCCCCTGCTTCACCTGCACCTTCTGAGCCCCCAATGGCGAACAGCAACACCACGGGGAATGACCTGGCGGCGGCGACAAAAGGAGATATTGCTGCCCTTCTGGGTGAAATAAAGTCATTCTAGATGGCGATTTCAATCAATGGGCCGATCCTGTCAGAGACCGTAAGCCCGGCAACCCCAATGTAAAACTCAACGACAGAACCGACCAAACCGGGCTTGCTGCCATGATGGAAACGTACAACATGAGGGATGTGTGGAGAGACCATCACCCAGACGAACAAGGCTTCACTTTCTACTCCGCCCCCCATAATACATACACCAGAATCGACTACCTATACGTAACTAATGAGCTCGCAGAGATGGTATCACATTCAGAGATTACCCCGATCTCTTGGTCTGACCACGACATGGTCCGCACACACATCCAATGGATAAACCTACCTGTCAAGAGTGGAAAATGGCGATGCAATGAGACCCTCTGGAAAGACGTGGCGTTTAAGGCTGAGATGGAGTCTGAAATCACGCAGTTTTTGGACACTAACGACAATGGCGAAGTATCTAAGCAAACTGTATGGGAAGCCGCTAAAGCCACCTGGAGAGGGATCCTGATAAGGGAAGGTGCGTCAAAAAAAAGAGAGAGAAACATTATTGCACACAGGTTACGAACCGAAATCACTCAGCTGGAGTCCAACAACCGGGGAGAATCAGAATCTGACCGAGCAAAACTGAACGAAGCAAGGGGAAAAAGAAACAAACTGAAACTCTTAGAACACAAACATGAGAAGGGAGACAAGGCAGATGCGCTTCTTCCCGCCAGGCTCCGAGAACAAAGAGCCGAACGAAGGGTACTACATATATCCGACGACGCTTCCTCCAATTCACGCCCTTGCCCCACTAGCCCAGAAAGCTTTGCCAACATTTATGAAGCTTTATATTCCTCCGAGTCAGGCCCCGACCAACCAGAAATAGAATCTTACCTGTCTTCAATACACATGCCCCGCATCCCCTCCCTAGATGTTGAACTGCTGGAATCCCCCATAACTGATTTGGAAGTTCAGGCTGCTATAAAGAGGCTCACTTTAGGCGAGTCACCGGGAGAAGACGGCTAAACAGCCGGATTCTACAAAACCTTTAGTTCTCTCCTCACCCCCTTCTTAACAGAACTTTTCAACAAAATCATCGATACTGGTAAACCCCCCATACTCCTTTGTCAGGGCTCTCATCACAGTAATCCCCAAAGATGGGAGGGACCCGACAAAATGCAGCTCTTACCGTCCCATTTCACTACTCAATTTAGATGCAAAGATCTACGTAAGGGAACTGGCTGCAAGGCTCGAAACACTAATGCCCTATTGTATACACTCTGACCAGGTTGGGTTCATACTGGGGCGACAGGGGGCCGACGCAATGCGCAAGACCCTACATTTGATTTATGCATCCCAAACCATGGGCAACGACCCTACTCTCCTATCCATAGACACAGAGAAAGCTTTCGATAGGGTCGAATGGGGATTCCTAAAGGCGGTGCTGCGTAAGGTTGGAATGGACCCGAGGTTCAGAAGGGCAATACAAGCGGTATACACAGACCCTAGAGCGGCAATATTTGTGAATGACGAATACTCTAGATGGTTCGACCTGGAAAGAGGGACCTATGTGATTAATCCGATAGGATTGTTTCACCATATTGTTATCTATATGAGCAAGGAAAGATGCACTGTAGTTGATCATTGTATAAGTAATAATTACAATCTATATTAAATTGCACTCGAATATATATTTCTGAGGCTTGTGGAATCTGCTTAGATCACATGCTGTGCATAGGCCGACATCTAGTGGAAGCTGCGGAGTATTACAGTTTGTTTTTCGAAAGTCGAAAATGGGCGTCGACACAGGCGTGCCAGTAATACTATCCCTAGTGTGACGTCCACTGTACCCAAGATCCCTCACGCGTGTAGGATCCTCAGATTGTTTTTTTCCGCCATACTGGTCGGAAGCATCTTGCGGAGTTCCCTGGCCTTAGCCATACTTTTGCTGTTATTATAATTTTAATTCTTATTCATTCCCTTCCCCACCCCAACGTCGACCCTCAACCTCGACGACGGCTGGAGAAGTCATCGACCGTCGACTGCTGCACGACGGATCTGGGCCTCGGTAGGCCGCTGGCCTCGGCCCGGGCCTAGTAGGCCGCTGGCCTCGGCCCTTACAAGTAGGGAGAGTGGGGGGTGGTACATACTCTTCACTCTTGATATATAGTTACATTTATATATATTCCTACACTTAGCAGCCCGCTGCCTTAAGGTGCGTATGGAGGGTACCCCTTTTCAATTCTGCCCCAAGTGCAATCGCAAATACCCTTGGGTCGACAGGCACGCCACGTGCAATCTCTGCTTGCCGAGGGATCACCCCGAAGCGAACTGCAGAGCGTGTAGTAGGTTTAAACCTAAGACACTTAAGGACCGTTCGACAAAGCGTTGGGCCCACCACGCCAGGCAGGAGGCCATGGCAGCGGAGGGCGCCTTCAGCGATGGCAGCGACGCCGTACTTTCGGACGGCGAGGGCATTACGGCGTCGAAAGACAGCCGACGAGCGCAGGTCCCCGACCTCGGAAGGTCGTCCGGCAAGGCGGCTATGGGGAAGACCCCCGGCGACGCAAGCGCTACACACCTAACACACACTAAACACACTAAGACCAACCGGACCTCGACGACGTCGACTTCCCGGAAAGAGGCACAAAAAGAACGGTCCGACTCGGTGTCCTCTGGGCGCTCTCGATCGAGATCGCCTCACGACGCAAGGCAATCATCCACTCTTGCCAAGAGTGCCTCGCTACACACACTAACGGAAGTTCGATCGTCGGGAGACGAAGACGACTTCCACCCCCAGGCCGCGCTCCAAGATACCGAGACCGCGGTTAACATCAGTGAGGCCCCACGCCCGAAGCACACAGATACCTTTCCAGACCCTCGACGCCAGGCGTCGAAAGTCTCTGGGGCCCCCAAGGGACAGGGAAAACATTTTTCCACGCACGGAGAAGGGGGGAAACAGCGGAAAGCACAGCCTTCCACCCCTGTAAAGCCTAAGCAGACAAGCAAACACAAGTCTACCCTTGAAAATAAATCACCTGCTAAAGTAATACCCTGTTCCAGGGAATGGTCCAGTGAAGACATAGACAGGGTTATGTCTAGGATGTCTTCCTTGGCTGATTTTTATGATAAGAACCCAGAACACTTTCTTTCATATAACCCTCAAGGGGCCACACCCTCAGGCTCCTCCGATCCTATCCCGCTAAGTAAAAAGCCCCGGGTCGAAAGACCTGAACCCTTCAAGGTTCAGCCTTACTCCACTCCATATTCTACTCCACTCCCCAGTTATCAGGGACAAGTTTTCCCTGAAGAGGACCAGGAGTTTGCAATTATGGAAGAACAAACCGGGACAGATTACTATGCAGAGGATGAGGACCTGGAGGAGGGAGAAGATGAGCAGGAAATTTACAGAGTAGATTCCCCAGTACAAAGCGAAGCCCCAGTTACTGACTCTCCAGTTGATAACCAGCCCCTCCTTAACGAGGTTCTCGCTCGAGCAGCGGAACACTTCCACATCGACACCCACGGTGTACAGGAGGAAAGGGACTTCGCGGAGGAGTTTGTAGGAGAGAGAAGACCGGTCGCTCAGACCATCCCTATCCTCAAATCCATCCAACGAAGAATAGATCCTTCCCTGGTGAATCCTAACCTCACCAGAGCTGTCAACCCCAGAATTGAAAAGATTTTCCGGGCAGCCCAGTCTGACCCTCTGTATATAAAGGGACATCTTAAACCAGATTCCCTAGTGGTGACCAACACTAGAAAGAGGGCTGGCACGCCCTTATCTTCATCAGAAGCTCCTCCCGACAAGGAGAGCAAAAAACTTTACGGGTTTGGCAGAAAGGTAGCCTCAACGTCCGCCTACCAAGCAAGGATTGCAAATTCCACCACCCTGTTGGCTAGTTACAATTGCCATCAATGGGAAGAAGTCGCGGCGCTCATTGCCTCTGCTCCAGAACCGTTAAAGGGCCAGCTGGCTCGGATCTCGGCAGAGGGGAGAGCCGTGTCTGGTTGCATTTTAAAAGCAACTTTCGACGCCGCTGACAACGCAGGGAGATTGATAGCAGAAGGTACTGTTATCAAGAGACATGCGTGGTTACGGCAGTCGGGATTCAAGACAGAAACCCAGGCTTCTTTAATAGACAAGCCAGTGGAACCCGACCTATTGTTTGGGAAAGCGGTCGAAGACGCACTTAAAAATGCCAAAGATGAATATGAGACTCTCAAATCCCTTGGCCAGCTTACCAACAAACCCCCTAACCAGAGGGGGAACAATAATTTTCGTCGCCCACGCGGCCAAAATTCACAAAGAGGCAACTATGCCCAGGGACAAGGTACACAATGGAATAACAACCAGCAGTCTACCCAGAGTTACGGCAGGGGTAACAAGAGAGGTCGTGGAAGAGGCAGAGGCAGCCCCAACAAGGGCGGTGGCACGCCTCCACCAAAACAGTGACGCTCAGTTCAGGGTCCCTTGCCACGCAACCCCAGTAGGGGGACGCATTTCCACCTTCACCCAGGCTTGGGAAGGGATCACCTCAGACAGATGGGTGCTGTCAACAGTATCCGCAGGATATTGTATAGAACTACTGCAGCGTCCCCGGAATCATCCTCCACGACAAAGAGTGCACTCCTTAGAGCATCAAAGGATCCTTCTCGAGGAGATCGCCATTCTGCTAGAAAAGGACGCGATAGAACTCGTCCCAGGACACCAGGTAAACAAGGGTATCTATTCAACCTACTTCCTTGTGCCAAAGAAAGATTTGACAATGCGCCCAGTATTGGACTTACGGCCTGCCAACAAATATGTCAAGCCCCAAAAATTCCGTATGACCACGCTACAAGAGGTAATCCCCCTCCTAAAAAAGGGGGATTACATGGCAACCTTGGATATGAAAGATGCTTATTTTCATATTTCCATGCTCCCAGCGCACAAAAAGTACTTGCGCTTCAAGGTGGACAGTCGCCACTACCAATTCAAGGTACTGCCCTTCGGGATAGCTTCAGCACCAAGGGTATTCACCAAGGTACTGGCGGTGGCGGCTGCACACCTACGCAGGGAAGCAATCCCGGTGTACCCTTATCTGGACGACTGGCTCATAACGGGGGAAACCCCAGGAATTTGCAGGTCAAACATTCAGAGGACTATCGACCTCCTCCACGAATTAGGCTTCTCCATCAACGAGAAAAAGTCAAGTCTGGTGCCAAGCACCTCAAAACAGTTTCTAGGAGCTATCCTAGATACTCAGAAAGGATTGACCTTCCCTTCGGAAGAGAGAATTCGGAATATACTTCTGCAAATTCCGCATTATCAGTCAGGTCAACAGATAACAGTACGCAAAGCTATGCGGTTACTGGGCATGATGGCGTCATGCATTTACCTGGTCCCCCACGCGCGTCTGCGCATGCGTCCCATGCAGGAATGGTTGGCGAAACAGTGGTCTCAGGCAAGTGGTCATTGGGACGATCTAGTGGTCGTTTCGCCAACACTCGTACAGAGCCTACACTGGTGGACAAGAGAGAATCTCGCAAAGGGGAAACCCTTTTACGATCCCGAAGTACAAGCCGTGGTGACTACAGATGCATGCCTGACTGGGTGGGGAGCTCACCATCTCCACCACACAGCTCAGGGTCTCTGGTCTCACTCAGTAGCCAAGAACCACATCAATCTGCTAGAGCTTCTGGCAGTATTCCGAGCGCTAAAGGCGTTCGAGCCCCATCTACTGAACTTGTCGGTGCAGATCAGGACGGACAGCACGACAGCCATGTTCTATCTGAACAAGCAAGGGGGGACTCGTTCGCCAAATCTGTCCAAGCTTGCCCAGAAAATATGGATATGGGCACTCAGACGGAACATCTTCCTGTCATCGCAACATGTTCCAGGGGAGCTCAATTCCCTAGCGGATACTCTAAGCAGAAACTCCCTCCCAGAAGAACACGAATGGGTCCTTCACAGAGACGTAGTAGAAGATCTCTTCTCTCAGTGGGGTTTCCCCACTATAGACCTATTCGCCACAAGCGAAAACAAACAATGCCCAGGATTTGCATCCAGGTTCCCCCAGCCGGACTCTCAAGGGAATGCCCTGTGGATGAACTGGTCAGGGATGTTTGCGTACGCTTTTCCACCAACTCCTCTCATCAGGAAGGTGGTGTACAAGATGAACAAGGAATCTATGACGCTCATCCTAGTTGCTCCCATGTGGGCGAGACAACCATGGTTTCCACACCTACGCAGGATGGCGGTGTGCGAACCCATCAGACTCCCAGCCTGGTACAACCTACTGTCCCAGCAACAGGGTCAAACAGTGCATCAGGAACCCAACTCTATGAACCTAGCAGCATGGCTCCTGAAGTCATAGAGTTTGGACATCTCAAATTACCACAGAGGTGTATGGACATTCTAAAGGAGTCCAGGAAACCAAATACAAGGCACTGTTACTTTGATAAGTGGAAAAGATTCGTTATCTGGTGCCAGAATAAACAAATCAACCCGGTTGATTGCACTCCTTCCAACGTTGTGACATACATGCTCCACCTGCTGGATGCAGGGTTGGTTTTTAACTCGCTGAAAGTACACCTGGCAGCCCTCTCGGCTTACACCACATCCCATAACAAGGTCTCGTGGTGGAAAGTACCAGTGGTTAAAGCCTTCATGGAAGGAGTAAAGAGACTTCACCCTCCTATTTCGAACCCACCGCCAGGATGGGACCTCAACGTGGTGCTAGCTAAGCTCATGGGACCCCCATTCGAACCCATGCATAAAAGTAGTCTCAAACACCTGACTTATAAAACGGCCTTCTTAGTAGCCATTACCTCCATAAGAAGGGTCAGTGAAATTCAGGCTCTGTCAGTGCAGGATCCTTTCTTTACTATCCACAAGGACAAACTGGTTTTACGCACACACCCTAGGTTCTCACCTAAATTCATATCCAAGTTCCATGTAAACCAGTCCATCGAGCTTCCGGCTTTCTTCCAGAACCCGCAAAGCTCGGCTGAGGTGAAACTACACACCCTAGATGTGCGTAGGGCGGTCCTATACTATGTAAATAAAACCAGACCGCTAAGGAAAACAGATCAACTGTTTGTCTCCGTAGCTACAGGCAGAGAGGGGGATCGCGTCTCTAAGGGCGCTATCTCGAAGTGGATTATCAACTGTATACAGCTGTGTTACTCTCTTTCTGACAAGACTCTGCCTTTTACGCCAAGGGCCCACTCTACTAGAGGCATTGGTGCCACTCTGGCTTTCATTGCAAATGTTCCCCTCGACACCATTTGCAAAGCGGCTACTTGGAGCTCTATTCACACTTTTACTCAGCATTACTGCATTGACACTCATTCCAAGACAGATACACAAGTGGGACAAGCGGTTCTAAGACACCTGTTTGCTCATGACCCTTCTCACATCCCACCTCCTTCTTCTGGTACTGCTCGCTAATCTATGCACAGCATGTGATCTAAGCAGATTCCACAAGCCTCAGAAGGGATACATTACTCACCGTAATCGTATTTCTGATGCTTGTATCTGCTTAGATTCACATGCGACCCACCCTTCCTCCCCTCCGAGAGAAGGCGCATGATTGCTTGTAGTCTTACCTTTTCTGTCTATCTGCTTGGATTATCTGTACTCACGCTACTCCTCATGCTTCCTCATGTCAGAAAAAATACAATCTGAGGATCCTACACGCGTGAGGGATCTTGGGTACAGTGGACGTCACACTAGGGATAGTATTACTGGCACGCCTGTGTCGACGCCCATTTTCGACTTTCGAAAAACAAACTGTAATACTCCGCAGCTTCCACTAGATGTCGGCCTATGCACAGCATGTGAATCTAAGCAGATACAAGCATCAGAAATACGATTACGGTGAGTAATGTATCCCATATATGCTCACCAATCGGAGATTACAATGTCCGGGCTGTTTGAAAGAGGCGATCTAAATGCAATAGCTTCCATGCACAATACTGTCTCATTGTTTTGGGTAACCTGCCTTCTATATAAGGATGTAAAAGATATGCAATCAATATGCTGTTGCTCCATCAAAGCATATCTATAATAGATGGCTTTCCGATTAAAAATTATTATAGACTTACGATATATCCGGGTTAAATCCCTGTGACAGTATTCTTGAGTAACAGAAAGACGCGAGCGACGATCGCGGCGTCTTAAATACTGAATGTGCAGCTGTTCGCACAGTGTCTAGTGCGACGTGGTAGCGCATGCGTGTAGCGGTCTATGCCATTTGTATGCGCATGCTCATTTGATTGAAGTAGTGTTCTTGAGGTGCGCGTGCGCGCTGTTTACTGCCACTAATGTTATGTATAAGCGCATGCGTGTTTTGTGCATTAGGTGATAATAATAAAAGATGTAGGATAATTATACCTATAAAAACGTGTTGAGGCATAAATTATACATTTGGGAGTTAGGTGTTTAATATATTGAACTTAAGTAAATGTTTATACATGATTGATGGTCTCTATATGTTCTGCCCGAGCAGTACAGTACATGTCATGACATTGTTTGATATGCAATAATTAGCACTAGGATTGTTGTCCTGTGTATCTGATGCCATCAGTCATCAACCATTACAAATAAAATAGTATACTCATTAAATATATCCTTGTAGAAAAGGATCAATAATAGACATATATTTTGCTTAACATTAAAACATTATATTCAATAGTTATATATCTATTTTAGGCCATATTACACTCGAGTGTGCCACATTTAGATTTGTCCCATCGACCTGTAGGAGAACAGAATATGCACTGTTTTTCATTGAATGGGTTAGTAATGGTCAAGCATAGGTGTCCGTAATCATATTCTCTTATAGATATGCAACATATAATCAATGAGCAGTAAAGGTATGAATACTTCCATAGTATCTAAAAATCATAAGAAAACATGCATCTCATGGTCACTGTTAAGACCAATTTGAGTACAACAGTAGAGACAAATGTATCTAGCTTCTGTTTGAGTTTGAGGGTGATGTCACCCCCTCTTTTTCCCAACTTTACTTTTTTCAGTCCAATGAAACAAATGTTATCCTTGTTGTCTTGTTAGTGTATAGTTTGCCAGTGAATGGCAAGAGGCAATTTAGGGTCCTGACTACCCAAGCTGGTGAGGTGTTCACGTGTCCTAAATCTAAGTTGTCTAATAGTAGACCCAATATAGGTCTTGTCACACACACATTTAAGTGCATACACTACATGTGTAGTTCTGCAGTTAATAAGGTCCTTTATTTCCGTCTTATAGCCATTGATAGTAGTATGTTTGGTTGCACTGGTTTCTGCATATTTACACATCGAACAGGTTCCACATTTGTGGAAACCTGCAGTTAAAGACAGCCATGTTCCACTTTTATTGAATGGTTCATTGTTAATCCTTAAAAATAATGGACTAATTTTATCTCGAATGCTTGTTGATCTTATGAATATAAGTCTTCGTTTATCCGTCAGATATGGCTTAATGTCTTTGTCCAATAATAAAATATCCCAGTGTCTGAGTAATAGCTTGTAGAGGCATTTGGAGTCTCTTGAATATTTGGTTATAACATCCACGGTGTGATGAATGTTAGAATTGTGTTTACTGGACGGCAGTGTCATAGTTCTATCCAATGTGCAATATCTGCTTAAACTTTTTTGATGTTGTTCCTGGAATAGCCTCTCTGCTTAAACCTTGTTGACAATAATTCACATTCTCGTTTGAAATCATCATCTTTGGTGCAATTTCTACGGGCCCTATAGAATTCACAGTTCGGGATATTTTGTATCGTTGATGACCGGTGGCAACTGGTAGAGTAGAGAGTAGAATTGGCCTCAGACGGTTTCCGAAAAAGTCTTTGTATTGATGGCACCACCTTCAATAAATATCGTAAGATCAAGAAAATCAATATTCGAACTGTTATACTGAACTGTGAATTTGATACCCTATGTGTTGTTGTTAACATAAGATATAAACTGTGATAGTTGTTGAATAGACCCTGACCAAATTATGAAAACATCATCTATGAATCTTCTCCAGATTACTATTTGAGATTTGTACTGTGTTATTAAGGATATGTTCTTCCTCCATCTGTGCCATGAATACATTTGCCAATGATGGGGCATATTTGGCCCCCATCGCTACACCCTTGATCTGAGCATATTATTGTCCATAAAATAGAAATACATTATTTTCGAGAGTGAATTTTAGGAACATCTTAAGCATAGTGACATGTGTTCTGTATGAAGCTGATTCATTTCGAAATGTGTAGTCAAGGCACGCTACTGCCAAATTGTGATCTATGCTCGTATATAGAGCAGACACATCTAAGGTGACTAACAAATAATGGGGTGGCCATTCAATACCTTCACGTATTTGTAACATGTGTCGTGTCTCTAATGTATGAGGATATCATCACTACATGTTGTTTCAGTGCATTGTCTAAATATTTGGACAAGCCTTCGGTAGCCCAACCAATCCCACTCATAATGGGCCTGACATCTAGTAATTGTTCATAGTGTTTATGTATTTTTGGCAGGAAATATATAGTGGGCATGGTTGGTTCCGTAATACTCAAAGATTTCTTCTCCTCATCTGTTAAATATCCTAACAGATACCATTCATTGATCATGGTTATCATGTTCTTGACTATTTCTTTGGTGGGGTTTGCCTGTAAGTGTTGATAACAATTTGGGGTAGTAAGGTGTTGATAGACCATTTGTACGTTTTTTAGGGCAGATAAGATACAAGAAGGGCGCCCAAAGAACATTCAAAGATTTCGGATAGATCCATCCTTAAATACCACAACAACAACCTCTACATCAGGAGCAGCAGGGGAGGAAGGAAACATAGAACCAGAAACAAGACCAAGAGTAATACTAACCAGATCGGAAGCACGCAAACAAATGGTGAGATGAGGATTCCAAATTTAGATGTGAACCTATCAGATAGAACACTTACGACCACTGAGCTTTCAGTACTTAACAAGGGACTTTCGTTTGCACCCACTTCGAGCACAGACTTTGTCCAATTTCAGATACATCTGTTTAAATTTATACGGAAGCTAAAACTAAAAAAATATTTTGCAACACAGGTACAAACTTATAAACCCACACCACTTCAGAATCCATTCAGCTCAGAAACCCTGATTGACAAATCAGTTATAAGCAAGGACTTAGGGGTACATGAAAGAATGTTGAAACTACACGAACTCAAACCTAAATCTAGATTCACTCCAAACTTAGCAACTGACAATGTAATAGAGACTTTCCATCAAGATGTAACAAAAGACATACACAGGCATATGGACAGACAAGATTCTCTCACATATAACACTTTTTCTAACCTAACCCAAGGAGAAAGAGCATCTCTGAACAAACTAGCAAAGGACCAAACAAACATCATAAAAGAAGCAGATAAGGGGTAATATAGTGTTACTCAATATCAAGGTTGCAGGCTATTACACTTACAAGTTACTAGTATATATATTTAGGTTAGCACACAATGGTGTCAATGGGAGGTGCTGCCTGCACATGTACAATCCATGTTACATTTGTAAATTAGCTACATCAAACATTTGTTCCACAGTATATGTCCTAATAATTTGAATTCCTCTGTTATCTCTTGCTCCGCTCTGCAACATTATTCATTGATCTACCTCATTGGGAATGTGAACCTCACATTTTATATTTATATTTACCAACAAATGTTATATGCAATGATGAATATTGTCTATATGAATCATTATAACCTATATGTACTTTTGCAAACATTTTGAAATCCTTAGTTTATATTTGTATCATCAACACAACGTGTTAATAACAACTTGGCTCATATCAAAAACTATTTGCCGTGCCAATATCAGCTTTGAGAACGACGCTTCTGTCGAAACACGTGTCGGCTGATTCAGTGCGCTATTAAACATTATTAACGCATGGACTATTTTTGTTTTTTATAAATAATTCCTAATGCATTTCTTATAACACTGAAGAATTGTACCACTACCTAGGAGGAGCGCGGCTTGCTGGTCATCGATTATCAATAATCACTTCTTCCATTCCTGCTCCTGCGACAAGGGGCCATATGCACATTGGTGGAAATGTTGGTTTTCTGTCCAAGAGTGAAAGTTGGAACAGTGGTGCATTAGTGACCGCCATTTTTCTAGTAGAATTTCCACAGACCCATCGCAAGTTTTGGAGCTCCACCAAAGATGGTTGCTGAAAGACTAGGGCCACTGTCAAATATTTTCAGAACCTTTTTTTTTTCCCTGCAGCTGAGATTTTTTTTATTGTTGGGTTTGGCAATGTGCCATACATCAAATTGATGGTGAATATTTGGAAACTGTTCTCTCATTGTCTTGGCTATTGAAACGTGTCTGTCCGTGGCTATGAGGCCGATTTGCATTCCCCTCGATTGGAGATCTTCCAGTGATTTTATAAAACCAAGTTTCTCCATGGCCACTGAGGATTTACATTTGGACACCTGCACGACCACCAAACTCCCCATTTTTTTTAGTTTCCATGTCCTGAAAGTGCTATGTGCAGTACTTTGCTGAAATTCCGGGGCTGTCACACTGTCCATCGCCAGCTAGCCTGAACCGTTTTTCGGAGAATGTACTTTGAATAGACATTTGTTAGATTTTCTAAGCTTCACTAATGCCAGTGAATAGATATTGACGTTGATATTTGTAGTACTGTGTTTTAGAAATGAAATGGAGTGCCACAAATTGACAGAAACTGGACCACTTAATGAAACTAGAGCCACTGAAAAGTAAAGCAGCTGCACACAGTAGATTCCAAGCTGGCAGTTTCCTCAGCATCGGTTGAGCGGACATGAACATTTTTTATGGAGCATTTTACAGGTGGCATGTATTTTGAGGTTACTGCCTTGTGATACACGAGTCACATTCACCAATGGCTTCCCACATACGTCCCCTCTCACTGAATGCACACATTTCAGCATCATTATAATCTCCATCAAACTGTTGTCGAATACTATGTGTTTGGGCTCCTTGATTAGACTATCGTCCTGCATTAATGTTGTTTCTGACTGAACTGTGGTTGACCTATCAGCCAAACTGGACATACTGTAGTCGAGATCTTTGTCTATTTCCTCGGTCAATTGTATTGATGCTTCAGTCTCTGTCATTGCAGCGTCTGTTAATTGAACATGAATCAGAGAAAACATCAATGTCGATTTGGTTTTTGGGTGGCCCTTTTTTGGCGGGGGTCGATTGTGTCAAGTGGTCTGTAACTAATTCAAAAGCATCTTTATTCCATTCAGTTTCATCTTCATCTGGTGGAGCAGTCACACTGTAGCAATGGTCCAACAACACTTTGCTGGCTTCGCCGGTCACAATAAATTCATTTCGAGGGGATTGGGTCCTCCGACGTATTCCATATCTATGACAGGTAATGTCCACAGCTGTGCTGCTTCGGAAAATCTTTGGCGTCTGCGTCCTGCGTCGATGACGTCGATGCGCCGTCCCCGAGGACCTCCTCCGACGGCCGACATCACCCGATGTGATAAGTAGGACGCACGACGCCCATAGCCTCAGTTCAGTTTTTTCCGCGAACGTGTTCGCTTCGTGAATCTCGGTACGTCTTGACTCTTTGGAGTTTGCTGTTTTCAATTCTCAGTTCGTTGAACCTGTTTGGTTTTTTGTGAAGACCTGTTCGTGGCGATGTCTACTTCGTCTTCAACCCCGCGTCCGGGCTTCAAGAAATGCGGGGACTGTGGGTCCAAGATGCCGGTCACGGACTCGCACAACGCCTGCCTCTGGTGCCTCGGGGAGGCCCACGATACGGACGACTGTGTCGACTGCCAGTCGCTCACAGCCAAGGTCTTGCGGGAACGCAAGAAGAAGCTGTCGGTAGGCCGGGTGTCTAAGCCCAGAAGTCGAGTTCTGCGGGGCTTTCGACGGATGACTCGAGGGGCGACTCTCCGCGTCATCGTCAGAAGTCCAGTGGGTCTCCTTCCAGGAGTCGGTCTTGCCACTCCTCCGCCTCTTCGAGGCATTCCCGGAAGCGCCGGCATCGGTCGCCTTCCCAGTCCTCTTCCGAGGACTCCGCCCGTCGGCGGGTCGCTTGTCCCTCAATGCAAGCGACACCGGAGGAATGGGCTTCCTTCGGGAAGCAGATGCTAGCGATTCTTGAATCGCAGGGCACCGGTCCGTCCGCGCCTCCGGGTTGGGTCGGTCGGCACCGGTCGAGAGACACCGCTCGTACGCCTTCGGGCTTGGGTGGTCGGCACGGCTTGCGGGAGAGGTCCCGCTCGGACAAGGGTAGCCGTTCTCACCATGCCCGCTCCAGATCCCGGTCCTAGACGCGCTCGAGACCGTGTGATCCTGTGCTGTCTTCGAAGAAGATGTCGAGGACTGTGTCGCCAAGGTCGTCGACGATTTCTCTCGAGGCTCCGCCTCTGAGGGGGTCGTCGACGCTGTCGGCGCCTAGGTCGTCGAGAGACACGCTCGGAGCTCCAGCTTCGAGGTCTGTGTCGACGCCGCCGATGCTGGCGGCTCTGCAGCTGACGTTGACGCCTTTTCTGTCGACACCGGCGCCGACTCGTTCGGCGCCCTCAACGCCTTTCGAGGCGGTGGTGTCTGAGGGGCCCCATGGCATGGGATTAGCCCCTAGGAAGGCTCTGGCTAAGGTCAGGCACTGATTTGGTCCCCAGGGGTCTTCCTCTCCCCGCCTGGAGTACATTTCACAGGGTGATGAAGGCCCGATGACGGCTTGGTTCCGGTTACGGTTCCAGATGAGCTTATCTCGGGCCATAGCCAGTTTGATGACCTGAGGCAGTCGCTGCATGATGCCAGTGGACTGGTCACCTCTCCGGAGGTGGAGTTTTGTAGGCCGGAGCCTGGCACACATGCCGATTCTTCAAATCGGTGCCTTATGTCTCGGGTCACCGAGTACTTGGGTTGGTCTGCTCCCCGGGGGGAGTTCGTTTAGGATGATCTCACGGACATCCTTGATCTTGGTCCCCCCACTGACCCGGTTTTGCCGTTTCATATGGCTCTGCAGAGAAGGGTGGTGGCGGCTTGGACTGCCCGGCAGTGGGCAAGTCTTTGCCGCGAAAATACCGTCCAGCCAGTAGCGACCCCTGCTACTTGTCTAGGCACCCCACTCCGGAGAGTTTGGTGGTGCAGGCGGCTGCAGCCCCGGCAAAGCAGGCATCGTATCCTACCATCCCTCCGGATAGGGACGACAAACGTTTTGACGGCTGGGCGAAGAAAGTGTTTTCTTCAGGGGGTATGGTGCTTCAGGCGGCCAACTCCATATGTGCCTTGTCTCGTTTCACACACACACTGTGGAACTGTGTTGCATTAGCGGCTGAACATATTCCCGAAGGGGACGAACAGGATGGTTTCCTTGCTATTGTTCAGGATGACAAGGATGCCATGTGTGAGGCCGTTCAGTCGGGTTTGGACTTGGCAGATTGTGTCAGCCGGTCTCTTGCGACGAGCACCGTAATGCGCAGGTTTGCGTGGTTGCGGAAGTCTGGGTTCGCTCCTGATGTGCAGTCCCAGCTCCTCAACATGCCCTTTGACGGTAAACACCTTTTTGGCAGCAAGGCTGACGAGAGCCTTGAGAGGTTGCAGACCTCCAAAGCTGCAGCGAAATCGTTGGGCGCTGCAGTTCGCCAACCTCCGCCTTTTCGTCCTAGGGGACAGCAATGGAGGGGAGGTTCCTTTCGCTATTACTCGTCCTTCAGTAAAGCGAGGGGAGCTAGCAGTCAAAGAGGCCATCGTAAGAGTGCCAGAGGTGGAAACAAAGGTACTCGAGGTGCCAAGGCCGCTCGGGCAGGTGCCTCTTTGCCCTCAGGCAACGCCGCAGCCGCTACCCCTCAGTCATGAGGCCAGGTCCCATGGTTCGCCGGTTGGGGGAAGGCTGGCGCAGCATCTTGTAGAGTGGCAAGCCATTACTTCGGATGTGTGGGTTCTGGAGTTCATAACCCACGGTTACTGTCTTCCTTTTCGGCAGAGGCCTCACGACAATCCACCAGGGAACCTCTCTTTTGAAGAGTCCGGATCCACTCCTTGCGCAGGAAATTCAAGCCCTGCTGGAGAAAGGCGCCATAGAACTGGTGCCTGTAGCGGAGAGGAACAAGGGATGGTATTCCCCTTATTTTTTGATTTCAAAGAAAGACGGGGGATTGAGACCCATCATGGACTTGCGCGGTTTGAACAAACTCCTCAAGAAGGACAAGTTCAAGATGGTGACTCTTTCTCAAGTCCTCCAGGCCCTTCAACTTCAGGACTGGTTGGTGTCTTTCGACCTCAAGGATGCTTACTTCCATGTGCCGATTCATCCCCGGCACAAGAAGTACCTGAGGTTCGCGGTTGGCGTCTCGCACTTTCAGGTCCCCCGAGCGTTTTCACCAAGCTCATGGTGGTGGTGGCAGCGCATCTCAGGAAAGGGGGGATTCACGTCTACCCCTACCTGGACGATTGGTTGATCAGGGGGAGCTCTCCCGAGCAAGTCCTGGATCATCTGTCCGTCACCTGCCACTCCCTTCACAGGCTGGGCTTCTCCCTCAATTTAAAGAAGTCCCATTTGACACCAACGCAGCGGCTCCAGTACATCGGAGCAGTACTCGACACGTCCCTGGGGCAGTGTTTTCCTCCCCAGGTGAGGGCTCTTCACATTCAGCAGATGGTGAACAAGTTTCAATTTGCCCTGGATCTCCCAGCGTCCGAGTTCTTGAGACTGCTTGGCCTCATGGCATCCTGCATTCTTCTGGTGCCAGAGGCCAGGTTGGGGATGAGATCGTTGCAATGGGCACTCAAGCTCCAGTCGTCTCAGTCCTCCGGCAGGATGTCGGACCCTGTTCAGGTGCCGTCTTCAGTCACCCAGGACCTTCTGTGGTGGGCCGACGAAGGCAATCTGATGAAGGGGGCTCCATTTTGGCTGCATTGGCTGGAGGTGACGATCGTGACGGACGAGTTGACAGCGGTCGTTGGTCTCCGTCGGAGTCCAGACTCCATATCAATCTGTTGGAGCTGAGGGCCGTCAGGCTAGCCCTGAAGGCTTTTCTGCCGACTGTGCGAGGAAAGAGTGTCCTGATTCTAACGGACAACACGGTGGCCATGCACTGCCTCAACAAAAAGGGGGGAGGGCAGGGTCACTTCCTCTGTGCAGGGAGGCGATGCAGCTCGAGTTCTGGGCCATCCAGCAGGAAGTTTCGATCTCGGCTGTTCATCTGGCCGGAGACGACAACGAGACGGCGGACGCTCCGGCGTGGGCCCGGAGGACGTGGTACCCGGACCTTCTCGACTTGCCCATCTGCCCTCAACGTCGTCTTCCCTACCGAGACGATCTGCTCTCACGGGAGGGGGGGGGGTCAGGTTCTCCATCTAGAGGTCAGATCCCTCAACCTTCACGCTTGGCTTCTGAAAGGTTGAGGTATAAGGATTGGGACCTCCCTGAAGACGGGTTGGAGGTGTTGCTCTCGGCCAGACGGCCGACAACAAAGTCTCTGTACCGTTGCAGCTGGCGTAAATTCTGCGACTGGTGCAGAGTTAAGAATGTGGATCCTTTTGAATGCGACATTCCCATGGTTCTGTCTTTTTTGCTTTCTTTGGCCCACAGGGGCTTGCAAGTGGGGTACCATTAAAGGTTATCTGGCGGGGCTGTCCATATTTAAGCGCTCGTCCGAAGAATGTTCCTATTTTAAGATTCCTTTAATTTCTCAGTTTTTGAAAGGGCTCACTAATGTGTTCCCTCCGTCACCTTTTCTGGTGCCAGGGTGGGATTTGAATCTTGTTCTTAAGTTTCTTATGGGTGCTCCGTTTGAGCCTTTGCATTCTTGCCCTTTGAGGCCGACGACGTATTCCATATCGCTCCCTCCCTACCTTCCCCGCTGCAGAATTTCTTATGCGATTGCAGCTTACGTTTCCCCAAGGCCTTGTGTGTCTGAGTGGCAGAAGACTGGTGTCACAGGTTCTGGGGGAAAAAACTAAAACTGAGGCTACGGGCGTCATGCGTCCTACTTATCACATTCGGGTGACGTCGGCCGCCGGAGGAGGTCCTCGGGGACGGCGCATCAACGTCATCGACGCAGGAAGCAGACGCCGAAAATTTTCCAAAGCAGCACAGCTGTGGTGATTACTTTCAAAGATATGGAATATATCGTCGGACCATCCCATCGAAAGAACGTTACCAGGTAAGAGAGTAACTTGTTCATCTGACCCATTCCCTTATTAGATCTAAAATCGTAACATGTTACTCGTCCCTTGAATGTACTATCGTGCATCAAAAGGAAACATGCTTATAGACACGGTCCGCAAAGAATGCAATTCGATCCCAAATGGCACTGATGACAATATATATATGCAGAGTTAACATAACAAATTAAAATCAAGTCAATGGCAATGAGATGAATGAACATAACACTGCTGGGTACGTTCGTTCGAAATAGATGGAAATTTAGAGATCAACGAGATATGATTAGGTGACCCGCATTTACCTTGACCAACAAACAGTTCGATTCAGCAAGCAGGGTAGTTAGTAGCAGGAGAACAGGGAGATGTTCACAGGTAGCACGACGACGAGCAGACTCGCAGTGGTCACATAAGTTCTCAGGTAGCATGTTCATGAGTTGACTTGCAGTGCTCAAAGATGTTCTCATGATAAATATCAAGTGGTTTATAAAGAATTAGAAAAGAGAGTGTGTATGTGAATGAATGACGTGTATATGTTGTGTTCTTATGTGGATAACAGGGGCGTGGCCTGCTTCAGGGGATTCTGCCTGGAGTCACGGGGTCTGAGGAGGGCATGTGAACATTGACCCCTGCATGTAAGATACCTTAGTAGTGTACATGGTGTTTGGCACCTTGGCCATTCCCACCCCTGCCAGCACCCTTTGGCAGCCCACATCCACTGGTGCAAACTGCCTTTGATAATGGAGGGGCCTGAGGCATGCTGACAAGGCCCGGAAAACTGCTGAATGGAGACACACTTATGTGGATTGCAGGGGTGCGGCCTCCTTCAGGGGATCCTGCCTGGAGACATGGGTCTGAGGAGGGCATGTGAACATTGACCCCCGCGGGTAAGATACCTTTGAAGTGTACATGGTGTTTGGCACCTTGGCCGTTCCCACCCCTGCCAGCACCTTTTGGCAGCGCACATCCACTGGTGCCAACTGCCTTTGATAACGGGGGCGGGGGTTGGAGGGGCCTGAGGCGTGCAGACAAGGCCCCGAACACTGCTGAATGGAGACACACTTGATTCACTGAAAAACTAAAACAACCATTGATAAAAGTTCTGTTGTGTTTTATTTTGTTGCTGATTTTGATGGCACAAATGTACTACACATTAAAAACTTCTGGTTGCAGCACAGTGTGGGAAAATCCCCTGTACACCAATGACACAGGCGGGTATTACTCGTCGAGCGCGGTGTCGAAGCCACCATGTAAACGAACGATAGGCCACCAGCCTGTGCCACCTGTGAAAGAGAAAGATACAAACTATTTTTAAAAATTTCAAGATAAGTGTATAAAACCTTAGTTGCCAATGACAATTCTTGTATCCAATGGCTTTGCCAGTACAAATGTTACCTAGACACTGTACAATATTGAACGACTATGCATTCCATTACATTTTGGACACAAAGAAATATTGCTTCATGGATGTACATGAAATTAACATAAGGAGGCCACTATGATTTCCCGAAAATTGCTAGTGATGTATAGAATTGCAATACAACCATGAAATGGTAGTGGCCTAAGTGACATCACAACTAGAGTACACTTACTCGTTACTTGGATTGCGAGGGCGAACTGCTGTTCGAAGTTCGTGCATAAGCACCATCATAATCCTCAACACGGTCCGTGTGAGGCAGGCTGCACTAAAGTCTGGCAGCTCTATAACACTTGCGGCCGTGTCTCGCCATCCGATATGTATGTAGGACAAGCATCCAGAGTTTTCTCGGCAGCAGCAGTTCTCCTCCTCGGTTGGCATTAGCGCTACCGATTGCAGGTACACCAGGTGGAAATGTCGTCCATGCGACTAGGCTCAGGCACTTGATCTGTTGAATCGTCCTCCCAACTGTTGTCCGAAGCCCCATCGTTTGCGCATCTTTTTCTTTCGAGTAATTCCGCCTTGGAATACTCCGGCTCGTACTGGTACGGTTGTATTGTTGCCATTACAGGGCAAAATTTTTTTTTTATAGTAATTGTACTGGTATCTGTTCGCACGGGCTACAAGCAACGTAGGTAGCTGACCAGAGCACAGAAACAAGGCACAGAATACTCAAGAAAAGACAGTGAAAGGAATGGAAAAGCAAATCTGATGATGTCTGTTGAGAAACAGTCTGTTTATACTTATTGAGGAAAGAGGTGTCCTGCCATTTCCATGGAGACACGTCATTAGCTGAAGCGCAGAGAATGTTGACACGAGACGTGCATTGGCGTTGCGAAATGGGCGATACGCGTCTAGTGATCTCAGCCTCAGGGGCGGGGGGCATGATTTAGTGCCGCCAGGGCAGGCCAGCTTGGGCGATGCGGCAACAGATAAGATTATCACAAGATGGCTGTGCCCTGCTGCCTGATTTCGCATGTGTACAAAAGAGAAAAACTACGGTAAAGGTACATTGGAAATGTTTGTACGATCGATCAACGTATGCTAAAAAACACATGCCCGAACCCTCGGGACGATATTTCTGAGCGCACTATTCCTTTAATGCTTCAGGAAATGTATGCCCTCAGACACTGTCTTAGCTGAGGCGTCAGGCCACAACCACTTTTAGAACACTTGAGAATTATTTTCTGCTTTTGGCTCTGGCGCGCATCATTGCGGATTGTAGTAGGAGGGAGGGATCTTTTTGGTGCTTTTCCACTGGGTCCTGTGAAGGTATTTGTTGGAAACCAAAGTCATAGATCTTCACGGTCCTCTGAGTTAAGAGCGTTTCTATGTTATTTTACCGCACACATTTATTTGATGGATTTTTTTTTTATACTGAATTAAATCCCTTAAAAAAAATCACTGAATGTATCTGTTTTATTTGGGGGAGGGTCGCCTCAACCCCCTGTTTCCTTATGTTTTTAACACTCCTAACTGCCTCACCATCTCCATTTTAACCCCTTGCGCGTGTATGTGTGTATATATGTGTGTATATGTGTGTATATATATATATATATATATATATATATATATATATATATATAAAACACAGCCCGCGGTAGCGGTCGCGTAGTTAAGGTTAAGTTGCTAAACCCATAGTAAGACCACTTTTTGGGCAGCTTATAACTTCACCAAAGTTTGCAAAAATAGTATATTATGCGCTCTGAATTTTATTAGCAAGTTTGGTGAGGTTTCTGTGCAGGGGGGGCCAAGTTATAGGGGTGGTCCCACATATTTCTTTTTTTTTTCCATAGACTGAATGGGCAAAGAATTTGCGCACAGCTCCAGCCCAAATGGCTGGATGGATTTTAACCAAATTTGCGGAAGGAGCGGGGGCTTGGTTCCGAAAGCGTGCTTTTGTGTGTTTGGTGGAAATCTGACCAGTACTTTTGTTGCAAAGAACTGAAATGTATGTCTCTCAAAATTTGTGATATCTGGCTGCGCTGACCAGTTTCCCTGTTTGTTGCACCTACAAAAGTCTCATTGGCTTGCAGTATGCCGTGATGTTGGCGAACCTTGGGTGCTTGGGTGGTTGGCTGGAAGGAAGCGTGCTGTGCGTCAACATTTTGGGGAAACGCTGCCATAGTGTACCAGAGGACGGTGCAGCGCCGATAAGGCCTGGCAAACATACTTTACGCCATGTGGTTGTGGGAAGAAGCCATGGAAAGGATGGGTGAGTGAGAAGTGCTTTATCTGAGATATTTGTGTTTATTAGATTTTATATAGCGCTTTACGTCAAAGCGCTTTAGATTACAAAAAGAATACATTGGAATAAAATCGAAGCATAATTGCAAAACATGAGACAAACCATCAAAAAAAATATCGAGAAATTTGCTTAGGAGAGAAACTGAACAGAGGAAGACTAAGAGGGAAGCAAGGTTAACAGGACAGGGAATGCAGAAGATGAGCTTTCAAGGAGGAACAGAAGGAGCAGTAAGAGGAAATGGAACGGATAGGGAGCGGTAGAGAGTTCCATTGTAGAGGGGCAAGGAGCTGAAAGGAACGGAAACGAGAACGGGTACAATGAGAAGGAGGAACAGTGAGTAGGAAGAGATCTGCAGATCGGAGGGGGCGAGAAGTAGCGTAGAACGAGAGAAGAGATGAAACGTAGGGCGGGGCAAGATCATGAAGAGATTTAAAGACGAGACAGTGGAAGTTAAATTTAAGTTGCGAATGAAAGGGAAGCCAGCCAAGGTAAGAAAGCGAAGAGGAAATGGAATTGGGAGGAGAGAGAAGACAAAGGGTACGGATAGCAGAGTGATAGAGGGATTTGAGGGGAGCCAGGTGAGATGCAGGGAGGCCAAAGAGGAGAGTGGGGCAATAGAAAAGATGAGGGAAGAGATTAAGACTTTAGTGGCATGAAAGGTGAGAGAGGAACTGATTTTACGAACATTGAAGAGGCGGAAGCGACAGGCACGAGAGGTAAGAGAAATGTGGTGGGTAAAGGAGAGGGAGGAGTCAAAGTGGAGGCCTAGATTGCGGGCAGAGATGGGGAGATTAGAAGGGGGAAAGAAAATAAAAGGAGGGGTAGAGGGAGAGGGAAGCGTGTTGGAGCGAAAGAATAAGACTTCAGTCTTATCAGTATTGAGGGAGAGAAAGTGAGATGACATCCAGCTTTTGATAGCAGAGAGACAGGAAGAAAGATCAAGGTGGATGTTAGGAGTGAAAGAAGAGAAACCGAGAAAGAGCTGGGTGTCATCAGCATAGAAATGGTGAGAGATACCGAAGAAAAATGATGGGGCAAGAAGGGAAGTGTAGTGTGAGAAAAGGAAAGGGCCAAGTACAGAGCCTCGGGGAACACTGAAGGCCAGGGGGGGAGAGTAGAGGAGGTATGACTGCCCCAAGAGACAGTGAAAGAATGTTTGGAGAGATAGGAGGAGAAACAGTTTAGAACAGGGCCTTTGAGACCAAAGGAGGAAAGAGTGTTAAGGAGTAAGGAGTGATCTGAGGTGTCAAAGGCAGCAGAGAGATCATGGAGGACGAGGATAGCTTAGAGTAACGAGTGGTAAGGAGAGAGTTGAGAACGCAGGTGAGGGCAGTTTCAGTGGAGTGTTTAGGGCGAAATCCAGATTGAGAAGGGGGGAGAGAGATTGGATACAAAAGCTGAAAGTTGAATGTAAACTTAGGATATGGCAATAGGTGGAAGAAGATGGTGGTGTGCCTGCAGTATCCGTGCATACTGTGCCAATTTACGGGTTCCACCACAGGTGACTACCATGTGTGGTGAATGCAGGCAGCATTCGTTACAGTATGATAGCTCGTGCAGCGACCTCTTACCGGGGTGACTAGTGGCAGCTCAATTGCAGAAGGGGAGTGCATTGCACATGACAGGAACATTGAAACATAGCGTGTAGTACGTTGTGTTGCGTGTGGTAAGTCCGTAGCCCTTTCGATTCATGGGTGGAGGTCTTGCACCGACAACTATGTGCCATGGTTGCAAGTAGGTTTCACATTGTTGCCTTCTGTGTGTGGTTTGTCAGCATTGCATATATTGTTGGTTCCATGAGTGTGGTGATTGTGAACACATCCTACAGTGTTTACTCCATGGCTGCAGGAAATAGAGTGAACAGTCCTGCAGTGTGTGCACTGGGTGCAGTGTTGGAATATTGTCACTATAGAAGAGGGTAGGGTTGAAATGGATCTCTGTGTTTGGATACTGCAGTGTGTGAACTGGATGCAATGTTCAAATTGTGTGTGCATACAAGTGACTAGGGTTGAACTGCATATTTCATAGGCTTGGGTTGTGTGCATTGCGGGGAGTGCTGACTACTGCACTGCATTATGAAGTATTGGTTTTGTGCACTGAATAGAGTGCTTGGACCAGGGCCACTGTTGCAAACAATTGTTTGGTTCGGTTAGTAGTAACCCCGTAGTATCTGAATGAAAGTGGGTAGGGGTGTCGGAGGCTGTGTTATGTTTGTAGATGCTGCTAACTGTTGCATGTTTCCATGCATAGCTGTATTACGGTGCAAAGGTTGGATAGGAGTGCCGGCTGTGGTATGTGTGGATTGTGGTACTTGGTCACATGTTACCATGCATGGCTGCATTACATTGTGGTGGGTGTGGCCAAGGCCTAGACTATTAGGTGCATGGCCAAACGCAGTAGGCCGTGCACCCAAGAGCCAAGGCCTCCACCACACCAACTGCAGTAATGCAGTTTTCACTCTGCATCTCTGAGGGTGGTAACCTTTACAGAATGGTTGTGGAGCACATTTTAGACTTCATAGAGCACCAGAAGTTAGCTGACATGCATATATTGTTGGTTCCATGGGTGTGTTAATTGTTAGAACATCCTACAGTTTTCGGTGTATGGCTGGAGATGGTGCAGTGACAAGTCCTGCCGTGTGCCCACTGGGTGGTGCAGTGTTGGAATACTGTCAGTATAGAAGAGGGTAGGATTGAAGTGGATCTTCTATGTGCTTGGATACTCTGCTTTGTGCAGATTGCTGGGAGTAGGCCCAATGTTGGGAACATTGTGTGGTTTGGTTGGCAGTGGCACAATACTTTGTGAATGGAAGTGGGTAGCGGTTGCCGGAGGCTGTGGTATGTTTGTGGATTCTGGTAACTGTTACATGTTTCCGTGAATCGCTGTTATGGTGCGGGGGTTGTGCAGAAGTGCTGCTGGCTATGTTACGTTTGTGGTATCTGGCTACATGTTCACATTCATGGCTCCATTATGTTGTGCTGGGTGTAGGCAAGCAGTAGACTCTTGTGTGCATGGCCAAAGTTGTGATGGGTGACCTCTGGATGATTTTGGATGCTGAAATCGTGGATTGTTTTGCAGATGTTTGTACTGGAGGTGCTTTGGAAGCGCATGCGACGTGCTCTCTGAGTGTTTAACTGTAAATATGGAGTGCTGTACAGAAATGATAGTGTTGGATGCAGAGGTCTTGAATGTGATTGCTGCATGCGTGTGAATATTTTACAGACCCCAATGAGGGAGTGCTGGAACAAGAACAGTGGAAAGGGGAGAAGGACTGTCCCTGCTTTACTGGCACAATCATATCCCATCCACGGCATGTGGTACTCTTACTGTCGCTTTGTTTCCTAGAATTATTCCTGCGCTTTGCTTCAGAGCTAGGGCTGCCGCTGCCACCGCCCTCATACATGGTGCAATCCTCAGGCAACTGCATCCAATCCAGTCGAGAAGTAGGCACAAGGCCTTTGCCTCCCACCTTGTTCTTGGGTTAATACAGACACAGAACACCCATCCACCTCATCCACAAACAAATAAAAATGTTCCCATAATCATGTGTCCCCAGACCTGGTGCGTTACACAAAGCACTTTTAAATGTATCATACGCCCTGTTCATCTCTTCCGTCCAGAGGAAGTCTTCACCTTACTTTTCCCATTTTAGTGCCACTAACAATGGTTTTGCGAATACAGAAAACTCAGGTATCCAATGTCTACAATATGACAATACCCCTAACACTTTTCGTAGCTCTTTGTGTTCTGGGACAGGGCAAAGATTGCACCAGTGCTATGCGGTCGACTGACAGTGCCCTTCCTTCTTTTGACAAAACATATCCCAAGTAGTCCACATTCTGTTGTACATACTGCATCTTTGCCAGGGACACCTTGTGATTATGTTTTGCCAAATGAAATATTACCAAGACAGTTGCCTCTCTGCATCCTTCCTCTGACTCTGCACTGATCAATATATCATCCACATACTGGACTAAGGATGTCCCTGTTGGTAGCATGAGCTCGTCTAACTGAGCCTTCAATGCTTGGCTAAAAATAGCCAGGCTTTACGTGTAACCTTGCGGAGCTCTCGTGAATCGATACTGCTATTGCCCCAAAGTAAAACTGAACAAATATCTCGACTCTGGGGCAATGGGCAGACTAAAACATGCATTTTTCAAATCAATCACACTACACCATTCAGCCGTACTTGGTATTAAGGTCAAAATACTAGGCACTACGGGGAAACGTGGTTCCACTATTTTATTTATTTCTCTCAAATCAATAATAAAGCTGTAGGGCAGTGCCTCATCTCCTTTTTATATGGACCGGAAGCACCGGGGAGTTGCAAGGGCTATCATTGCATTCTTCTACCACTCCTATGTTCACCAAGTCTCCCACAATCCTGATTTAGAGCCTCCTCCCCCTCAACTGATATCTGTCATGGTTATCAGGCAGGTAGTTGGGGCAAGCTGGGTGGAGGCTTGGCAGGCCTGGCATAGGCGCACAAAGAACCCATAGCAGATCCCTCCTTTCATTCCTTCCTAGTGTTAGTAGTGACTTCCTGGTTACCACTTCCTGTTGCCAAACAGGAAGTGCATGATAATTCATGAGCTCTCTAGTGTTTGGGTGTGGCTGGCTATGTAAGCCACACCCAAGAATCTTCCAGTGCTTCGTGTTGCTTACTGTGAGCTGTATCAGCAACACACTTGCCGTGCTCCGGATCATCCTGCTTCTGCTTACCTGCTCCGGATCATCCTGCTTCTGCTTACCTGCTCCGGATCATCCTGCTTCTGCTTACTTGCTCCGGATCATCCTGCTTCTGCTTACCTGCTCGGGAACATCCTGCTTCTGCTTACCCGCTCCGGATCATTCT
The DNA here is from genome assembly GCF_040938575.1 of Ambystoma mexicanum. NCBI lineage: Eukaryota > Metazoa > Chordata > Amphibia > Caudata > Ambystomatidae > Ambystoma > Ambystoma mexicanum. The sequence goes on from NC_090932.1 coordinate 594,041,148, forward strand.
GCTTCAGCTTACCTGCTCCGGAAGAACCTCCGTTCTTACTCCACGCCGCAGCTATCTCCAGTGAAGAGGGGACTTCTACACTGGCACCTGTAAGAACAAAGAAGAGGTGCATTAACACGCGCACATCAGTAACGCTGCGCATACTCACCGAATCTTCCTGCAACGCTGGAATCCAGGTCAGTTGTACGGGCGCACAAACCCCTGCAAAAGAAAGAAGAGACATTATTTATTGTGCTCGCCCCAATAACGCGGACACTTATTTCACTGCACTCTCTTTCTACGCGGTGCATACTTACCAAAAGTCTCCGTGCAAACTTACCCAACCACCAAGTCTCCAGTAGCGCTGAACCCAGACTCGAGGCACTGATACCACATAATTTCTCCTGCAAGGGAAAGGGAGAGACATTACCAGGTGTGCTTGAATTGGAGGTGCTGCGCAAACCTACCAGCAGCTAGCTTCTACACGCAACGCTACTCACCCACAAAAATACCGGCAAACAAAGACAATAAGGACAATTTTGGACACTCAGCATTCTCCGCGCAACGTTCACTTGTGGGAAGGACTTTCTAGCCAGTGAAGAAACTGGCACCTCGAACACTCAGCCTCGCTGTGAATGCATAAACAGCGTTTGGCATCTTAACTCAGCCTACAGACATTGGCACCAATCACATGAGTGAATCGCGCCCCTGCGAATGCAGGATGGAGTGCACACCTTACTAAAGATCAAGGTAAGCCCATAGGGGGACATCACAGCACACAGTAAAGAGAAGGGAAGGGCCCAGGGGAATCAGGTGAATTCAGGTCTGAGTGTACAACTTGTATTTGACAGGTATTCCTCCGGGTGAAACAGGGGAAATGAGGACTCGGGGTCAAGGGAGGTTCGTCCATCGCTCCTGCAGAGACACAGGTGAGTTTGACAATATCTTATACTGTTTCACTCTGGGGAGTCTCGCGTTCTCCTTCAGGTTTTATCACAATGGGATCAATTATCACAGTTCCCACATCATTACTATGTGCCGCCCATAAGTGTTCTGGCAAATCCTGTAATTCTACTGGTAGGGGTCTGCTGAGTGCCATTATAATGCGGTTACTTGGGTCATTTATGGTCATGTGCACCCCGTTCGGGAAACAATAAATGGTAGCATATAGTGCTTTTAAACAATCGATACCTAGTAAGTTTTTGGGACATTTCTCTGTTAGCAACCATTTACCATCCCACTTGACCCCTTCAATCTCTGCTTCCATTTCTCCACTTATCGGAGTCACTATAGGTTCCCGCCAAACCCTACTGATGTCTTGTTAGTTCCCGATAGTGGTGCTGAGGGGACGGCTTTTTGATGGCGGGTTGCTGACCTAATCGTAAAGATACATAAGGACCCTTTTGATCGATGGGTACAGATACTGTTCCCCCAGATCCACCTCTGCCTCTTCATAATAGACTGCTAGTTGGGTCCTGAAATCTTTCTGATTCATTTCCAAACAATATACAGTCCTCTCCTTCACACTGATCGAACTGTAACATCTGTCCTGTCCCTTGGTCAAAAACATTCAGACTGGGTGGAGAAAAATGTGCTCTCGGACCTGGTGGTATATTAGACTGTCGAGGGGGAGGTCTGGGCCCTACTGGCGGAGGGCCCGATTTCCGGGCCATACTTTCTGTACACTGGTTTTTCCAATGACCGGGCTTCTTGCAAAAATCGCATACATTCTGGGCCAGACTGTCCTGCCGTGCATACGTACTTACCCGGGGAGCGTTATTTCCGGTATTCTGGTTTTTACATTGACTGGGAGGGTACCTCTGGTTCCCCCCTTGCATCTGATGCCCTTGTTGTAATTGTTACATTAATACTCTATAGTTCCTTCTCTGCCTTTACCTTTGTCTGCACCTGGGTTTGCTCATTTCGTTCATAATATTGTGCCATCTCTAACAGTTATCTGGATGATTTAGACTGCCACATGCTTTCTGCTGCCCGCAAGTCCCTTTGGATAGGTTGGTGCAAACCATCTACGAAACTCCCTGCAAAATATCTTTCACCCATCTCACTTGTTAGGTCTAACCCACTATGGGCTTTGAACGCTGGTTCGTATTTAAAAAAATAAGACGCCACATCTTCAGTTGGGCCTTGGGTCACAGCAGCCATTTACTCAACATTTACATCTATTGGTTTAAGGACCTTCTCTAATGCACCTAACGCATTCATACCGTGTCATTTTAAACCATCAGTTAGTTTTTCATGTGGCTTCCTATCATCACTTGCCTTTGTAACCACTGCCCAGTCTATTCCCACTTCATTACTTGCCCTGAATGGAATCCACACCTCTTCAGGAACTAGTGACATCATGATGTTATCCACATCCTCCACCGTATATGTGACCAGGCCGGAACAGTTCTCATTTCCTTATAGAACCCTGCTGGGTCTATCCGAGGGTCGGGGATGCTTTTGGTAATCTGCATCAGTTCTGTTCTGGTCAACGGGACATACACATACGTTTGGACGGGTTCATTACTATCCCCTGTCATGAGCTAAAATTCTCGCAAGGGAAATACGGCCGCCCCTCCTGATTCCCCCTTACTCTTTTTAGCCACGGTCTCCTTCCAAGTTTTATACAGTTCTAATGCCTGCTTCAGCATCCTCTTTCTCCTCGACCTCGTTGTACCACTTCCTTCTGGTACCCATGGATCTGGATCCTCCTTTAAATAGTCTCTGAGACCCTGTAACTGTAACTCTGAATCGCCATCAGCTTCATCAATCAGTGTGTCTAATAGTTTGATCAAATGGATCAAACACTGGGCTTGTTCCGCCCATCCCGTGGGTCATTATGTCATCAAGTACCTGGCTTACGTTTCTGTTTACTAATTACTCTACCTTTTTAACCGCCTAGTTCCGACTGCTTCCGACATCTGTCGCTTCCTTATTTCTAATTCTTCAGCTAGTTCTTGTTCCTTTTCCACCTGGGTCATATGTCCCTTTCGAATTCCTTCCATGATTATTTAAATATATTCCCATAATGCCGATTGTGTCCTACCTACCTTTATTCCTGCTTCAGCATCCAGATAGGACTTGACTACTTATCCTGCGCCTGCACCTGTTTTCTAAAATCATTGTAATTTTCCATCATTAGTTGTGCGGTCTTTTTAAACTCCACTGGTCTTAATCTGCCCAATTTCTTCTTCACATCTTCCCCCAACCTCTCTCCTTCCACTTCCTTTGCTAGGGTTTCTAAGTCTCTTACTCGTTCTGGGGATATTACAACCGTCCTAGTGACCCCCGCTTCCCCATTCTCACCAGACCTCATTGGAAACTCAACTTCCGCGCCCTCTGTTATCAACCTGGGAGCTGTGGCTCCTGGGAATAGGAGATTGTTTGTGATTAATTCCGATTCCCTAGTAATGTCCTCATATCTTGGGGCAGGGATGGATGGGTACATACCCTTACTTTCCTTTATCATCATCTTTCTCCCTTCTGCATCATTTTTTTCTTGTAACTCTTTGACATCTAACTGTCTTGCCTTTTCTACAGCTGTTCGTCTATTTTGCTTCCGCTCGGTTTTTATTTGTGCCTTCTGCCTCCTAATTGCCTCGACCCTCCACAACCTTGCCAATTCTATTTCTACTAGGCCAATGCTGTCCGAATCAAATGCACCCTGTTCCCTCCACTTATGTTGGAGTGAGTCTTTTGTATATCCTGTCCACTGTCTCATAAACAAGGTTGCATTTAACCTGTGCTTAGTTAACATTTGAAATGCTGGTGTACCCTCTAATGGGGCATACCGGGCTTTAGCCAACCCCCACCCTTTCTTGACAGTGAATTCTCCATCTCCTTTGTTTCACTTATACCCTTTACATTCGGACCGGTCCTTCACATCAAACATCCATCCTTCCTTTTAGTCTACAAAACAGACCTCAACAATAATACATACCATAAAACTGATACTCTTGTCCCAACGGCCTTACCAACCGTTCCTCCTTCCCGCACTCACCTCTTGTGGGGTCTCCGCCAGAAGTCTATCGAACCCGAAGAGTGGCAGCCTGCTGTCCTGTCGTCCGGTGGGACTGGCAGAGAAAGTGTAATGCGTGTTTTCGCATTCCATGGTGCGGTTTTTTGTTGGGGCCCCAATACCGTTACCCCTCCAGCCTCGCCCTGGAGGGCCTCATCCAGTGATGGGCTACCGCACCTTCGGGTCCCTTCATGGTCGCCCAAAGTGAGGATACACCTTTTGCTCACCCCATCCTGGTATAAAGGACCCCACACATAAGACTCAGACCAAATAAGTCAAGTCATCCATTTATTCAATTTAAATCTGCAATAGTCATTGGCAGCTGGTTGCACGCCCTGTCTCACGTGTCTCGTTTGTGCAAAGGATTTTTGCAAACTCATTCCTGTGGCTTAACAGTTATCACACACACCACGCCTGCCTTAACTTCAGGTGGCCTAGCTCGGGGAAATTGCTTGTGTGGTTGCATAACTAATGCATATTTTCTGCTACAGACATGCGTCCCACCCCTGCTAGGCTCTTCTTCTTGGAATACCAAGGGTCTTAGTCATAAGCTATCAGCTCTTCCTCTGAAAGTGTCAAAGGTTTCCGAGAAGGGTTTATCTTGCTGAAAACATGAGCACCAACTGAAGCAACATGCCCAGCCCTCCTAATCAGAATCCACAAGTGCCTCTTGATGGTAGGTGATGGGAGAAAAAAAATGTGTTTTTTAAGTACGTAATGGATGTTCAGTGGCAGATACCGTGCTCAGAGGCACATATACCAGAGTTGTAAACATACTGCAGAAAAAGTATTCATATCTCTACTTTGTGGTGATGGGTGCTCATGTGGATGAATGTGGATGCAGAAATCTTGCATACGTTTACTGAACTTTCTACCGAACGTGCTTTCGAATGACACTACACTTGCACTCTGAATGTGTAACGGTACATATGAAGTGTTGTACAGAACTGGCAGTGTTACATGCTGACGTCTTGGATGGGATTGGTGGATGCGTGTGATTATTCAACAGTACCCAATGAGGTAGTGCTGGACAAAAAATAGTGGAAAGGGAAGGACTGCTGCTGCTTTACTGGGATGCGGCCCTCGTGGTACTTGGGGAAGTGCATGTGCCACATTCTGCGGTTCTCACCATGCTGGCCAATTGAAAAGGGACTGGGGGGATTATCCAATCAGGTACTGAGGGTGTGGTTCACAGGAAGGGGTGGTAATACTGTGACATGGAGAAACACATTGTTGATTTTTGGTGATGCCTTTTTTGATAGATCAGCACAAGTATGCCCAGGAAAGACACTTTGATGGCAATTTCAGTTTGGAAGGAGTGGGCGCATTGTAGTGCGCTGTCCATGTGCGCAGTTTCGCCGATATGCATGCACTTTGCAGACAAGTGGGCAGTTTCGGTACTGTTCATGTTGTCGTTGTGCACTACAGCGACATGCATTTGGGTTACGTGGCTTGGTCCAGTTTGTTCCATCGACTGAAGAGGTTGATGATTGCAGTGAAGAGGCTTTTTCCCACTGCCCAGGTGGTTTTCTCAGCCATACCACCAAGAACAGTATGGGACTATCCTATTGTATGTTGTTCAGTGCCAGAGGCTGGAAGCGGTCTGGTCAACAGAAGCATGTGTGGGTTTTATTTTTATTTTTTTTGTGGACCGCTCGTGGGATATTCTTCTGCAACAATGATATCATTCATTCTCGAAATGCAGAGTTTTTCCATGCAAATGGCATTTCGTTGTCGCCCATTGGCAATGCTGTTTTGTTTCCCCATCTACAGGATGCGTTGAAGAGTTTACTGTAAGAATGTGAGGAGAAGAAAACACAAAATCATATACAATCCGAAAAAAGGCATTTCTTTAGAAGCACCTAAAACATTTTTTTTATTTAAATAAAGCTCTTTTCAGAGCTACCACTAAAGACGAAATCCCCTGCCCTGGTTGCAATTTATTCCTGCACGCAGCACAAAAGCCACACCCAAAGCTTTTGAGGATGGCGGGCATGGAAATGGGACTGTGGAGGCTAAGGGATTGCGCAATAACCTTTGTGGGTGTGGTGTGTATGCAGGGGACTGTTGTACAGAACTGATAGTGTTACATGGAGAGCTCTGCAATGTGATTGGTGGATGCATGTGTGACTATTTAACAGTACCCAATGAGGGCGTGCTGGAAAGAAAATAGTAGAAAGGGAAGGAGTGTTTCTGCTTTAGTCAGGCGCAGCCCTCGCGGTACTTGGGGAAGCGCACGTACCACATACTACAGTTTTCAGCATGCTGCCCATGGGAATGGGACAGTGCGGATTATTGGTACCGAGGGTGTGGTTCACAGGAAGGGGCGTTAATACTTTTCTCCATTACTGTGCGTAGTGAGCCGGCCTGACATGGTTGCCATTACTTGCAAAGGCAATGTAGCACAGCAGATTTGGTCCGACATCAATTACAGCTCAAAGGTATGTGGGCCGCTACTCTGTTCTGAAAAGCTACAAACAGTTTGCGGAGCAGCTCTGGGGTGTGACCTTTTGTAGGGCTGCTGTGAAGACCTTGCACCCAGAAAACAGGCCTACATCGTTCAAACAAATACATACATGTGCAATGGCACATTGTGCGGTGTTTGTAAGCATGTACTTTGCCATGTACACTCCTTAGATTGCAGAAGACTCTACTTTTTCGCTGTCCAAGGGTCTGGATTGTGTCTGCAAAATAAGGGCCCACTTGCAGCATGGGTGCGGTCGCATCGTGATGTCGCGCAAGTTCTCGATTGGGACGGCTGTCCGCAGGAAGCGTTTTGGCCAAAAAACATTGTACGCATGTTCATATGTATCATATGCACACTGTTGGGATCTGTGGACTGAATAATAGTGTGACACACGTGCGCCGACCATTTTGAGACGAGCTGGAGCTGGAGGACATGCGTGGGCCTTCTCAAGCTAATTAAAGTTCATCACAAGTTTGTTCGCATATGCTGGACAGGGCCGGTGTCCCCAGGAGACAGAGGAAGAGATATGCATGCGCGTACTTGTGCAATGGACAAACGTCCGCTCCGTCAACTAATCATAGGTGGTTCACAAGATGCGGACATGCGGGTCTGACTGGAGTCGTACGGATGCCTCCATTGTGAATGCGGATTGGCCGGGCAGGTGCAGTGTCCGTAGGACAGCTCCCTTTTGCTTAATAGCGAAGTACTGTGCGCCGTTGAGTCATAAAGGCATTTTCAAAACAAAGGAAAAGCCACATATACACTCGGCAACAATTTAAATATCAACGTTTACTTTCCACACATTCATACATACTACTTGGAAAGGGAAGGGGTAGCACAAATGGATACATATTATGGGGAATTGGGGATTTGTACAAGTTGGTCGTGAGGGGAGGAAGGGATTGCTGTATTATCGTAACGTGTCTGATCACACGGATTTTGAGGGGATGGCGGGCTGTGAAATGGCGAAGGAGTACATGTGCAGGTCCGGCAGTGGTATTTTTATTTCTCCATAATATGTCCTTGTACGAGATCTTTTAAGGCGGCAAAATTGTTCACCAATTCTTCCATTTTGGCTTCCAGGCTGTTCAGTTTCCTATTTAGAGTTTTTTTCCTTTCCTGTGCCTGTATGCTGTTGTGGAAGGGGTGCCGCTTGTGCTGCCTTGCTTTCCTTTCCAATATGTTCTCTCACAGAAAAGAAAATGTATTTGGTGTACATATAGCAATATATATTACATAATGTACGCTGCACAGTACTGTGCGTACCAATGATGTTAGTAGTGCAAGTCATTGCGTCATGAGGGGAATTTTCTTCCCGCCACTCTAAGGTGCTCGCCATTTCTCCATAATAAATGAAACATTATGCTTCTCTACTATTGTTTACTGCAGCACCTATGCAGTTAGCAGACTCTGTGCATAGCAAAAAGGACAGACTGAAAGCCAAAGTGGAAAAATTGGTGAACAATTGTGCCGGCTGAAAGGTTGCGTACAAGAGTGTATCATTGACTAAATGAAACAGCTCTGGCAGACCTGCACGTATACCCCTTCCCAATGTCAATGGGCACCATCCCCTCAAAATCTGTGTGATGGGAGACGTTAAGGTGATAACTCAATGCCTTCTTCCCCTCACAACCAACTTGAGGAAATCCCCAATTCCCCACCCCTTCCCTTTCCTAATGGTGTATATGAATTTGTACAAGTATGCGTAAATAAGTGAAAGGTTGTTGACTGTATATGTGATGTTTTTTTGTTGAAATGCCGTTCTCACTCAGCGGCACACAGTCCTCGCTGGAATGACCACAATTAAGGAAAAGGTATGTGTCCCACGGACACCACAGTTGCCCGTCCTATCCACAATGACAATGGAGGCATCCGTACGACACCAGCACGCTCTGCATGTTGTCCTCCACCTACGATGACGTGTGGGAGGGGACATTTGGTCGTTGTGCAAGTACACACATGTGTATCTGTTCCTCTGTGTACTGGTAACACTGCCACTGTGCAGCATATGGGAACAAACGTTAATTAAGTTGCATCGCCCACCCACGGCCTACAGGTATCGACACAGATAAACATCCCACCTGCTATACCCTATAAACAGCCAGTGCCTCCCAAAATGCTCGGCACGCATATGGCACCCTATTATTCAGTATAGAAGTGGCAGTGGTATACGCATGCGCACAACGTATTCCGCCCAAAATGTGTACTGCGGACAGCAGGTGGAAAGGAGCAGTGGCGACCTCACCCACGGCCCTATTTCAGTGACACGATCCGGACCCATGGACAGGAGCAAAGTACAGTGTTGAGGAACGTAGGGAGTGTTTTTCGTAAAGTACATGCTTAGAAACCCACCACAATGGGCCGTTGTACATGTATGTAGGTTTTTGAACAATGTAGGCCTGTTTTCCGGGTGCAAGTTCTCCACAGCGGCCCTACAAAAGGCCACACCCCAGAGCTGCCTCACAATCGGTTAGCAGCTTTTCAGCACACATTAGCAGGCCACACAGGTTTGGCGCGTAAGTGATGTTGGTCCAAATGGGCTGTGCTACATTGCGTTTGAAAGTAATTGCAACCATGTCATTCCAGCTCAGTGCGCAAAGTAATGTAGAAAATTAGGAACAGCCCTTTCTGCGACCCACACCCGCAGGTGCGATAGTCCCCACTGTCCCAATGCCATGAGTAGCAAGCTGAAACCGGGAGTATGTGCACGTGAGTTTCCCCAAGGACATCGCCCAATAAAGCAGAAACATTCCTTCTTCCCTTTCTACTGTCTTCTTTCCAGCGCGCCGTCATTGCGTACTGTTAAAAAGTTCCACACGCATCCACCAATAACATTGAAGAGCTACCAACCCATGTACCAGTATTAGTTCTGTACAACAGTCCTCTTCGTACACACCACACCCAGAAACGTTATTGTGCGATCCCTGTGCCTCCACAGTCCCATTTCCATTACCGCCATCCTGAAAATCCCCGGATGTGGCCTTCGTGCTGCGTGTGGGCGTGGGGGAATAAATTGCAACCAGTGTAGGGGGGAGTTTCTTCTAAGGGGCAGCTCTGAAAAGAGCTGCTTTTTTTTTTTTTTTTGTAGATGCTTCTAGAGAAACAACTTTTTTCGGTTTTTATTTGCTTTTGTGTTTTTTTTGTGCTCACATTATTACAGTAAACTCTTCAACGCATCCTGTAGACTAGCAAAGAAAACTACTTTACCAATGAACGACAACAAAATGCTATTTGCTTGGAACAACTCTGCATTTCCACGACTGATGGGGTCATTGTTGCAGAAGAACATCCCACGAACGGACAAAAAAGTATACATGCGTCTGTTGATGAGTCCCCTTCCAACCTCTAGCTGGCGACAGCAATCATTGGAATAGGTGCATAGTAATCTTGGTAGTATACATGAGTAAAGCACCTTGGCAGTGGGAAAAATACGCTGCACTACTTTCATCACCTTCTTCAGTTGACGGTACAGACTGGAACTAGGAATGGAACCCAAATGCAATGCTCCATAGTGCACGACCACACTGTACAGTAGCTAAAGTGGCCACTCGTCGACATACTGCAAACACAGCGCCGAAGCTGCACACATCGCCACAGCACCACAAAGCCTCCACTCCCTCCAAATCGCAATGAAAGCCTTTTTCGACGGCATACTGGAACAGATTTTCCACAAAGCCATCACTGACTATCAAGACAGTGCATCTCTCCATCTCTGCCTGCTACTGTCAGTACACAGAGTAAAGGGAAAATATATTGCTGCTCTTTCCCGTGAAGCACACCCTGATTGGACAATCCCCACAGTCCCATTTCCATTGGCCAGCATGGTGAGAAGCGCAGATTGTGGCATGTGCGCTTTTCCAAGTACCGTGAGGGCCATGCCCCAGTAAAGCAGGAGTCGTCATTCTTCCTATTGGCGCGCTTTCCTGTGACGCACACCCTGAGCACCTGATTGGACAATCCCCACAGTCCTATTTCTATGGCCGCCATCCTCAAAATCCCCAGATGTGGCTTTTGTGCTGCGTGCGGGCGTGGGGGAATAACTTGCAACCAGGGTAGGGGGAGTTTATGGTAAGGGGCGGCTTTTAAAAGAGCCTTTTTTTCTATTAGATGCTTCTAGAGAAACACCTTTTTTTTAAAATTTGCTTTCATGTTTTCTTGTGCCCACATTATTACAGTAAACTCTTCACCGTATCCTGTAGACGGGCAAGCAAAACTACATTGCCAGTGGGTGACAACAAAATGCCATTTTCTTGGGAAAAACTCAGCAATTCCACAACTAATGAGGTAATTGTTGCAGAAGAACATTGCACGAGCAGATAAAAAAGTATACATGCTTCTGTTCATGAGACACCTTCCTGCGTCTGGCTCGGAACAACATCCATGAGCAGTGGCCCATACTCTTCATGGTATTATGGATGAGAAAAGCACTGTGACATTGGGAAAAAGCGTCTTCACGACATCCAGCAATCTCCTCAGTCGACGGAACAAATTTAAGCACGCCATGTAACCCATATGCATGTCGCGGTAGTGGATGACCATAACCTCTTCTGTTGCAAAAGTGGCCAGGTCTTCGCAAAGTGCATGCATATCGGCAAAATTGCACTCCTACACAGCGTTCCACAATTCGTCCACTCCTTCTAAACCAAAATTGCTGTCATAGTGTCTTTCCAGGGCATAGTTGTGCAGATCTATGACCAAGGGATCACCTACAGTCAACATAATGCGTTTCGCCATGCCAGCCACCCTCAGTACGCAGAGTATAATGTAAGTGCCCTGTTTCCGCCTGAATCCTTAATTACTAAGCCTGAGGGGGCAGCCTACAAGGCTAAACTGGGAGAAATTGCAGCTAGGAGAAAAATTCTCCTGGGTCATACCCAGCAATATGATTCTTTTCACTCCAGTATTAGTAATCTCTCTGGAATTCAACCATATTTGACCAGGAGCACTTTTAAAACAGAAAGGTGGTTGATTACGAGGGCCCGCTTTGATTGTCTTCGGCTACAGGGAAACACATGCAACTGGAAAAGTTTCCCCAGTGATGCCGGCTGCCCAGTCTGTGGTCACAAGCGCGAGGACCTTGTGCATCTGTTGTTTTTTTGTACAGGTTATGCGGGTATCCGCAGAATGACCTTGGTCCCCGCTCTTAAGAAAACGGAGATACGTTTATATAAGGTCGCACTAGAGTTTCTTCTGAGCGCCGAGTCAGTTTTTACATCCTGGGCACTGTTGACTTTTTTAAAAAGAGCGATGTATTTTAGAAAAAACTTATTGAATGTGCAAGGTGGGGGTAGTTAGTGCCACCAATTTTTATAATGAACTGTGCATGGGGAATAGGGGTTGAGTCCTGTTTTATGCTTGATTACAATGTATAATATCTAAATTGGGCCCTCCTGATTGGAAAGCAAGTGTCAGTTGTTATTACTATTTTCGACAGTGATTCGTAATTTTTGGTACCTATTTTTATCTGCCTTTTATACAATTAGTGCCTTTGCAATGTTGGAAATGTGTAATTCATTTTTCCTTTTTTTTGTTTTGTTGTTTAATGGAATTTTTCATATTTCCGAATAAACATGTTTGATGATGATGATAATGTACAACAGTTTGACCGCCCATTCCACACCCACAGTACCTGATTTGATAATCCCCACAGTGCCATGTCAATTGGACAACATGGTGTGAAGGGCAGATTGTGGCACGTGCGCTTCCCAAAGTAACTCGAGGGCCTCACCCCTGTAAAGCTGTAGCAATCCTTCCCTTTGCACCATCTTCTCTGCAGCACAACCTCATTGGGTTACACGTAAATAGGCCCACACGCATCCACCAATCGCATCAAAGCCGCCATCATCCAACACTGTCACTCCTATACAACACTTCAAATATACCGTTAGACATTTACAGTACAAGTGTCGTGCCATTCCAAAGCATGTCCACTACAAAGTTCAGTAAAAGTATGCACAATTTCTCCATCCGCATACATCCACATGGCCACCCAGGATGTGGCACCTGTAATCCTGAAAGTACAGCGGAATCCGCTACCTTTTCGTGGTAGTGAGGGGGGGAGGATATCAAACTGGGTAGGGGATTGGATCTTCCATCCTAGATGTATAAAGGAATTTATTTAGTTTTTCTTTTTTTGTTATTTCTTTTTTAACGTGCGTGCGAGCGTTGTTCATTATTTTCTCTTTATATGCGTTTCCGTTTGCCTCTCCTGACAGTTTTACCACATTCTGGTCAATGCTTCTTGCACAGTGTAAAAGAAAACGGCATTGCCAATGGCGCTCAAATAAATGCAATTTCTACGGAACCGCTGCATATTTTGCAACCTCATGATCTCATAGTGAGTGAAGAACATGCCAGCAGTCTGCATAAATTCACACATGCTTCTGTTTATAACACCTTCCGACCTCTGGCTGGGGACAAATTGCACCGGCATGGGCCCATACTCCTCTTGGTGTTATGCATGAGAAAACGACCTTGGCAGTGGGAAAAAGCTGCATCACTGTGTTCAGCAACCTCTTCAGGTGACGGATTAAACCTGACTATACAACACTTCAAATGACTACATGACAGGTCACCCAAATGTAGACTTCCATAGTGCACCACGACAAAGTCAACGTTCGTAACGTAGGTCACATATCTGCAAAGGTGAACCATCCCGACGAAACTGCAGTCACCCTGACAGCCCCAGAAAGCGTCCACTCCTTCCAACCCGAAATTACCAGCAACGTCTCTTTGCACACAACACCTGTGCAGATGGCGCACAAAGGTATCACCGACGATAAGCACTGTGCGTCTCTCCATCTCGACCAACCTCACGACACAGTATTGGGAAGATATAGTACCGTCCCTTCCTGTCAACCACGCCCTAAACACCTAATTGCCTATTTCCCACAATTCCATTTCCATGGCCAGCATGCTCATAATGGCCACAACACTATGGATCCATGCATGCGATCATGTGGGCAGCTAACATTATGCACACATGTAACATACGTACTGGCACTTCAACCCAACTCTCCCACACCATAGAACATCCATTCACGGAACCGTGTCACAATTAGCAGAATCCACAAACATACCACAGCCTGTACCAACCCTACCCACTGCCATTCACAAAGTATTGTCACTGGCAACCTAAGCACAACAGCTTCACAACATTGGGCCAACTTCAATAAATCTGCACACAGCACACTAACCAAGCACATATTAGCTGCACTTCAACCATACCCTCTTCCATACTCACATTACATAAACACTGCACCCTGTGGCCACAACGCACAACTTCTCACTCACCATCTCCTGCCGCACACCAAATACTGTAGCATGTTGCAACTATCACCACAACCATGTAACGCACAGTGAACGCTTTTCAACTCACTTGTGCTGCTGTAGCATGTCTACAATGTGCTCCACACCCATTCTCCAAAGATCAGCACCCTGTTGCTGATGCACTGTCAACCCTGCATTTCTGCAGTGGGTGTGCTCCTTGCACACATTAACCGCACTGTAATGCACCATACATGTCAGCATATCACCAACTACCACTATGCACATACGCACCTCTGGCACCAGCACTCCTACCCAATCTCCGCACCGCAGTGGAGCTACACAGCATTAACAGTTAACCATATTCTACAAACATTACACTGTCTCCGCACTTTCATTCACATAGTATGGTGTTACCCACTTCCACTCAAAAAGTAATGTCACTGCCAACCTAACCACAAAATGTTCACAACATTTCCCCTACTCCAAGCAATCTGCACACAGCCCACTATCCAAGCACATATAAGCGGCACTTCAACCATAGCCTCTTCCATACTGACAGTATGCAAACACTGCACCCAGTGCCCACAATGCGTGACTTTTCACTGCACCAACCACAAATGAAACACTTTACCATGTTCTAACAGTGACCTCACCTGCGAAACCAAACGTACATGTTTGGCAGCTCACTTCTGCTGCTCTATTGCGTCTGAAATGTGCTCCACTCCAATTCCGTACAAGTCACCACCCTCTAACTGATGCAGAGTCACAAATGCATTACTGCCGTGAGTGTGCTCAAGCCCTAGGCGTCTGAGTGCATGGCCTACCGCCTTCAGCCATGCACCCAATAGTCTACTAGGCCTTGAACACGCCCACCGCAATGTAATGCCACCATGCATGTCACCATGTCACGAAGTACGACAACCCACATACACGCCACTGGCACCCCTTCCCAACCTGCGCACCGCCATGGAGCTATGCAGCAACAAATTGCAAGAGTTACCATAATGTTGAAAGAAAACACTCTCTCCTGCACCCCTGTGCACTTTCATTCACATACTATGGGCATACCCACTTCCATTCACAATGTATTGTGTCACTGCCAACCTACCCACATTATGTTCGCAACACTGGCCCTACTCCAACCAATCTGCACACACCACACTATGCAAGCACCACCATCTACCGGATACAGAGTCAGACATGCGTTGCTGCGGTGGGTATGCTGAAGCCCTACGCTCTTGTGTGCATGCCCTAAGGCCTTCGGCCATGCACCCAATAGTCTAATCCTTCCACAGACCCAGCGCAACTTCCTGTACCCATGCATGCCACCATGTGCCCAACTATTGCATTCCATCCGTAGACCACAGCCACCCGCGCTCCCACCCAATCTATGTCATGTGCAATTAATTCCCCTTCTGAAATTTAGCTGCCACCACTCGCCACAGAAAGAGGTTGCCGCAAACTGGTCGCGGCAGAAGCTATCGGGCCGTTATGACAGCTGCCTCCAATCATCACACAAAGTACTCGCTTGTCTAGGTAGCCGCGAATTGGCGCCAATACGCACGAACACTGCAGGCACTCCTCGGTAGTCTTCCACCTATGTACATATGTCACATGAGCCACTTCTCACTCCCCCACCCGTTCCCTCCCTTCTTGCCGCCCACACATGGCGTACAATATATTGTCCAGACCTTTCTGCCTCCGCACTATCCTTCGATACACCATGGCAGTGTTTCCTCAAAAATGTTGATGCACAGCACGCTTCCCTACAGCCAACCGTGTCCAAAGTACTCCGACAGCATGCCGTACCGCAAGCCAATGGCACTTCTGTCCGCGGAGCGAACAAGGAAATGGGTCCGCAGAGCGGACCCAGATATCACTAATTTTTAGAGACTTACATTTCCGTTCTTTGCAACGAAAGTACTAGTCGGATTTCCACCCAACACACAAAAGCACACTTTCTGAACCAAGCCCCTGCTCCTGCCGCACATCTGGTGCAAATCCGCCTAGCCGTTCGGCCTGTAGCCGTGTGCAGTTTTTCCCCATTCAGTCTATGGAAAAAAAAATGTGGGACCCCCCCACTATAACTTCGCTCCCACCTCCCCCTTGCAGGAAACCTCACCTAACTTGGCAAAGAAATTCAGTGCTGGTCATATACTTTTTTTTGCAAAGTTTGGTGACGATTCCTTCAGGGGGAACGAAGTTATAAGCTGCCGAAAAAGTGCTCTTCCTATGGATTTAGCAACCTAAACATAACTAGGACCGCTACCACGGGCCGGTTAAAATAAATATATATATATATTTTAAAAATCTGTGTTTTGCGATGGATTTATTTGGGTAAAATCACTGGATACCGATAAGAGTGCATCTTTCATGGACGCCTTGTTGTGGCAACTCCTTCTGAGGACCTGCGAGCACTGCAGGGGTGCTTTGGGTCCTTCACGAAGGACAGAGGTGGCCCAGAGAGCATAACGGCTGACAAGGCTGACCATGTCTGTAGGGCCCAGTGCTTTTTGAAGCCTAGTACTGGATTAAGTTCCGAGGTAGGAATTACCAGTGACTTTTATTACAGAGGGTACTTTGGTACCTCCCAAGCCCATGCTCTAATCGTTCAAGCTACAGGAATCCGTCCTGAGGGGCTCCAGAAACCTGATTCCAGGTGCTTGGTAAAGAAAGGTTCTCATGTCCTCAGCCCCACTAAATGGGTGACAAAAAGAAAATGGCACGAGAGCGTTCTAGTATGTCAAGGGGGCAGTACGGATACACAAAACAATTACTTGGGATCAGGGGCCATTTGTTTGCCAGGGGTTACTCGCTCAGAGGTCATAAATTCCTGTTGTCTCTGCCTCCAGTGCCATAAGGATCCCTTGTGCCTTTTTCGAGCTAGCAAGCCAGCGACTGGTGTACCACTTATCCACCCTAATCCGCTCCTACTTCATGGGTGCCTATGTCTTGGATATCTCAAAGTAGACAACGATACTGTGTCCATCTACTTCATCCTGTGCTGTCAATGGCCACTGTGACTGCCACCAGCCACCTAAACCCAGACCAGACGATAATTTCTTCGGGGTTTTAAATCCGGATGAGGACCTTAGCAATGATCAAGGAGATACTATGAGAATTGATGCCACAGACTCCCTCATTTCCAGTTACGGCTACACCTTCAGCCATGCCCACGCTGGCCACAACTAATGCATCTCCCAGCTCTTCCGAGCACTGGGGACTGCCCCCTTGCAGCCATCTCCAGTTCTGCCTATGCCCGTTTCTGTACTTCTGCAGCAGGCACCAGCGCCACCTCTGCCTCTTCCAGAGGTTAAATTACCTCTGCACTCTATCTCGGGCCCCCAGAAAAGACCCTGGCCCTCACACTCAGCATGATACAGCTGACCAGGTGGACAAGAATGGATGACATTCCTCACTCTGCGAAAGCCTTCCATGACAGGATGCTTGGCCTGTCAGAATTCCACTCCAGATGTCTCAAGAGCCAGGTGTACTTGAGGTCTTGGCTTTCAGATCCTCTGGTAGATCTGGCATACATATTTAGAAGGATGTATTAGCTGAAGGTGAAAGGTGTGGCAGAAACCCTTCACTCCAGGCAAGCCACCACAGGAGGCTGGAGCCCCTCAGTCTCCTTTCTTCCAAGAAATCATAGCTCCCCATGCATCCACAACCACATGGAGTGGTTGCCTCTGCATCCCTGCATCTTAAGCCTTTTATCTCTGGCACTGCATCTTCATCCCCGGCCCAGTAGGGGAAAGGACAAACCTCGGGAATCTTATGGATACCAGGTTTATGCTATGCCTCCTTGGACTTTAGGCAGGCTAATGTTGATGCCCTTTTGGCTGCTGCTAACAAGAGGTTCAGAGGGAAATTGCTGACTTCCAGGCCTCTCACCAGAGTAACAGTAAGGCTTTGTCTGCCTCATGGTCCACCATATTGACACCTCCAATAGAGTCATTGTATTGCTGCCAACATGCGCATGGTGGCATGGATACATTTAACCAGCTTCACACAGGAAGTTCAAGAACTAATTCTGGACCTGCCCATCAGACAGGATTTGTTTAATCTATTCGCCAGCAAAGAATTTAGCAAGAGCAAAACGTTTGCCCATACTGCCAGGTCTCTTGCCATACTCTCCAAACCTGGTCACAAGTCTGTTCAGCAGTCATCCTTCTCGGGAGGCCCGACAGAGTTCCTTTGGTTGGTTTCGTGGCTACCAAAACCTAGAAAGCAAGGTACCCTGTCCTGTCTCCCAGTGACACCCACAGGAGGAAACTGCCTCTTCCAAGTGCTTCTTCACTGGCTTTGACCACTCTTGGCAGTTGACCACTCTTACCAAGTGATCTCTGCCAGTCACTTAACTGCTTGCAACTTAATCCCTAGCAGTTCCCCCGTGGCACCCCTAGCAATTACCCCCCTACCTTATCCCTTCTTTCTCTGCACTTAAGGCCTAGTAGGACCACCTCTCTTTGATTGTTATATTTGCTTTTCATTCCTATGTTCCCTTCCCATTGCCCTGTGGGCGCTTTGAAACACAATGTTTTTGATGTATAATCTCCTTACAAATGCACAATAAATAAAATTATCTTTTACCACTACCTCAGCAGAGCCAATAAAGCAATGGCTGATTAAGGCAGGACTACCTAATAATCAACTGCAGTCTCTCTCATTACTTTTATCACTGGTGGACCATCTCCCTGGACCCTTGGACGTACTACATAGTTTCCATTGGCTAACGTCTTTGTTACACTGAACCTTCCTCCATTGCCTTCTCCATTCACTTCTCTAATCCAGATGTGATTCACACCACTCCTGGGTGAAGTCCACAAACTCCTGTCCATGGAAGCAATGGGGCCTGTTCCTGCGGATCAGAGGAGATGAGGAATTTTCCAGTCTTTACTTGGTGCCCAAGAACCAGGCTGGCCTGTGAGCAGTGTTCACTCTTTCTACCTTCATTCTCTTTCTCCCCAGTGAAAAGTTCAAGATGGTCATGCCAGCACAGAACCTGGGATCAGTAACAATGGTTTTGCGCAGTGGACCTAGATGATGCATCACTCCATGTGCCAATATGGGAGCCCCACAGGAGATCCCTGAGGTTCTCAATCAGTGGGAGATATTTTCATTACAGGGCTCTGCCTTTTGGATTACATTTGGCCTTAAAGGTTTTGCCGAACTAACTCAGTAGCTACCTTCCTTTGTCTGAGGGGATACATATTTATCCAAACTTGGACGATGGCTGGTCCAGACCGCCTACCGAGCTGTAACAGGCTGCATCGTCAACTTCTTGCAGACACTTATCTGGGGTTCTCATCAACCACCAGCAGTCTGCCCTTATTTGACTCCCAGGCTGGCAGGGTTTTCGCATCAAAGCAAAGTAATCTGTCATCCTTTCAGCAGTGCGCCACTTCCAGTGCTAACAGCCCACTTCTGCCTGGTGGTTCCAGGGGTTGCTTTACTTTAATGGCTGCATGTGTGCTATCTGTTCTGTTGGCACTTCTGAAAATGACACTCCTCCAACTGCACTTAATGAGTTCCTGAAACCAATCCACGAAGAGGAAAGTCAGATTGTAACCTGCTTCCACCTTTGCTGGCTCATGATTTGTTTTGGGGAAGTCAACTCTGCAATCTGCTTGCAGGGAGTTCCCTTCTAATTAAAAGATCTTGAAGAATGCTTTAATATGGACTCTGCTGCAGGGTTGGGGTGCCAACTTGGGGCTTCTGAAGATGCATGCTAACGCTCCCAACAGGAGAGACTTCCCCTCACCAATATCCTCGAATAGCATGCGATTTTGAATGCCCTAATGGCCTTCCTTCCAGTCCTCGAAGGAAAGAGTCCTCATTCAGACCGACAGTTCCACGTACATGTTTGAACTGAATAACTATATCTCCTTTGTTCCAGCTAGCGACAAGGATTTGGGTGTGGGCCAAAGAGCAACAGACCTCTCTGAAGGCCATGCATCTCATGGGAGTGCTCCATGCGGAAGTAGCGCTCTTATGCAGGATGGCTTCTTCGGACCATGCAAGGGAGCTCCAAAACTGCTTCCTGTAGGCCATATTTATACACTGGGGTGATCCACAAGTAGACTTCTTTGGCACGTCTGAAAACAGCAAGAGAAAAGTAGGTCTCCTCCTTTTTCGTCCACAGGACGAATGGGCAGGAACTTCTTGGGTAATTCCCTGTTGATTGAATGGGACTCTTTCTGTATGCTTGTCTACCGATTAGTCTTCGTCCCAGGATCCTGGATTGGTTTTCCTGCTTCAGGAATGCCAATCTCATACTGATAGCGCTTCAGTGCCCAGTTCACTTATTATTCTCCCATCTGGTGTAATCTCGGAGGGAGTGACATTCTCCTTTCGGTAACAAAACAATCTCTTGCAGCAGGGAAGAGCTCTTCTAACCTAGATTACTGAGCTTATCAGCATTGGAACCGTATGGTCCTTTTAATTGAGGTAACACATCGTACGATGTATGGGATGCAGAATAACTCTTACACCAAATAAGACCGACTCAGGAAGTTGGCAAAATGTGCCGTCAAACAGTTTTATTTTCAATTCTGTAAAACAGGGAGTTACAGCGGACATCAACAGACGTCGCACAGCTCGCTCAACATATTTAATAAAAAAGCATTCTCATATAGCAACAAATCGGTCATTCTTGATGTCATACTATGTGCCAAACAAGAAAAACCTACCTGGGATTGTGGTTGGCTTAAGGGGAACATCCTAGTATACTTTCTATACTGGGTGGGATTGTGATTGGGTATCTACAGTCAGGTGGACAACTTATGGCCCACCCGTAGTGCAAGCCATCTTCGACGTTCATTAGATACACGGTACATCATTGGCTCTTAAACTATAAGGCCCTTCGTTATGCAGCCTTCTACAATTGGTTGGCACGCTTGTACCCTTCTAGAACATTTGATTCACTAGCTGTAACGCTTACCTTGTCTCTGCATGAGCGTAAAATGACCTGAAATCTCTTTGGGATGCTGCTGCTGGTCAAAAGATCCCCCCTGTGATTTTGGTTTTGGGGCGCTCTCCGTCCTGCTATCATACAGGGGTGCGTTGGTATAGAAGCAAGACTTTTCCAGAATGAAGAGAAGCTTCTGAAATTTCTGGGTTGGCTGTAATCTTGCTTTGAGTAGTAGTCTTTGTGGACAACAATGTTCCGAGGGAGGTTTTCACTTGATGGTCTAATCTTGTTCTGTCTCTTTATTTGCAGGATTTGAAAAGAAAATATTCACACGTGGAGATTCATGGGCGTTTTAAAATGAACGCCACGAAGGCTGGCTGTCCTGTGGTAAGGTGCACGCGTAGTAAGCGAAGAAGCGCGGTAAGGTTTAGGCGTTGTGGCATGCTGCAGAACTTCGCTGTGTGGTTAAGTCTCGGAGATCTAGGAAGCTGCGTTCTTCAGGAATGCGGTAAGTGAGCGCATAACTAATATCTGAGAGCGCTTTGTAAATTATATCTCTTTTAACCAAAATACCTTTTATTGCAGGTTACGGAATGTCGGAGGTCAAAGAAGAACGTAGAAGTCTGAGGTACGGAGTTCGGAGAAAAGGCTTCTCTTACTTGGAGAACTGCTGGGGAGAAAACTTCTAGTCAGATACGTAGAATCTTTGGTCTGTGGAACTTCTGGTACTTCGATAACTTTATAACATGCTTTTTCTTTTGTTCTGACAGGTCTGTGAACAGAGCGACAGTAAGTGTTGCACCACTCTCAGTGGAACCAACGCGAAGCATGAGTCAAAGCATGGGCGGGGCTTATGTAGTCCTCCATTCCTAGCTACTTGTTCTTACAAGCATTTCTGTCTGTAGCCCACTAGGCAGCCATCCTGGGGGAAACCCTCTACCATTAAGCTCTATGGGGGCTCACTGTGGATTCAAACTCTGAGAAAAATGTCTGACACGCTGTGCTGCTAACCATCTGGTCCCTGCATGTCCGTATAATGAACCCTTGATTTTTGAGGTGATCATGACACTAGCATCATGTAAACTGGCACCCCAGTTGTCGGTGGGTGGACTTGACCGGGTCTCCCCACCCAATTAGCCCCACAACTCTTATCGCTCATGCCTTCTGCCATTCAAATTGTCTTTGAACTCGGCCTTGTGGTTGCTTCTTACTCCTGGGAATTAAAGGGAGTATGGGCACTTCTTATCGCAGTTCTGGTCTGTGTGCCCCAACTCCTATTTTCATCCTTGGTCACATGACAGCAGACTGTGAATCAGTCCATTTTAAAGCATTTAATTGTCTTCAATTAATATACTTGGCACTCATGATGTTCTTTTTGCGACTGAACAAGGGATGCCTCGGCTTCTCACATTCACTGTTCTTCACGGACTGATGACCAGTTTTGGCGGCTTCAGCCATTGACACCAGGCCAAGCGGCCGTCTTGGTCTTGCTTCAAGCTCCAGTTAATTCTCTGCTGCAACACGCATAACGATCCATCCTATTTCTCCATGGGTTAGAGTTTACTAAAATGTGACAATGAATATCCAGATGTCTGGATTCCATGGTACATTTCTAGAGTTTCAAGGGTTCATAACCTTAAAAGCCATACCATTACAATTCCAAGGTAAATTAAATAGACTTACACATTTACATTACCTAATTAAGAATTCATCATTAGCACCAAAAAACCTTTTGAATGTAGTTTACTTAGAAGTGTGATGTTTGGGTTATGTTTGGATTGACAATTGAACTAGTATAACTATTCCTTAATGTACATTCAGGAATCACTTGACTCCCCAAAGCAAGATGGAGAGTTTTTTCTGCAGCACTGATTGGTGTAAATAGTTATGAGGTCATTTGGAATGTTGCTCCGAGTTTTCAACTGCCTTTCATTTTAGTATCCTTTGAGACAGGTCGCAGTCTAGTTAGCTCTAGCAAAGAATATATTTAAGTATATTTAATTCTTAGTATTTCAAGAAGATTTTAGAATTTCCATTTACTACTAATTCTAAGCTGAAGTGAAGTTTATCCAAGAAGCTGAAGAAGCCGTACAGATGAAGCAAGCTAATTTTATTTAATCTACAAAGTCTAATGTCAAGGATTTTCAGTTCGAATTACTTTTGAAAAAGACTGAGTGGAATCAAATGCTAATATTTATTTTTAATTGAGGAAAATAAGATTGTTACTTTTTGAACTTCTATTGTTGCGCTTCAATTCTGCTTCTGAAAGTGTTTTTCTGAATAATTGCGCGTTTAATATTTACTAACAAGGCGCGCGTAACTCTTCGTGTACTACTCGCATGTTTGTTTTTCTCGCTCGCAGTTCTTGCGTGAGTGTTATTTTTCGGTTCGAGTATTACGCCACGCGCGGCTCTGAAGTTAGAAGAAGGAACCCTATGGACGTTAAACGCACGTGTAAGCGTCGTGACGTCGTTTCAGGAAGTGCTCGTTTTGCAGGACTATTATATTGAGCACGTTAAGCGTCGTGACACCTTTTTTCTGAAAGCATCGTTTCGAAGGACAATTGAGTAGAGAAGCGTTGTGTCGGCTGACGTTCGTTTTTCAGGAAGTAAACGACTAGTGGAACTCTTTACAGCAATGCCGATCTTTTAAGGAGTTTACATTTTTTTTGACATCGTAATTTATTGCAAGTTTTATAAACTCTAATTCAAGTAACAGACTTTCCTTGTGCAATACATACGAGAATAAGTATTTTAAGAAGTTCATTTATGAAAAATATATTTGTGAATTGAGTAGTTGGAAAAAGCTTATTAGTAAACAAAAGACCTAACAAAGACATTTCTTAAAGAAAATATTATCACAGTAGAAGAAGAAAACATTGAGTTCAGATTACTAGACTTCAGCTACTAACTGAATAAGCCTATCAGCAATAAAGCATAGGCTACAGGTACTACAAGGAGAGTGGTAACATTTTAGTAAACTTAGCTAGAGTGGATTGATTATTAATATATACATATATATTTGTCTCCTAGATCTCACAGACACTGAGGTGTATATCCAGCTCCAGAGAACTACAGTGCCAGCCAGTGAAGATCTGTCTTTTGTTATTTTCTCCTCTATTCCCCTTTCCCCTTGGGTTTGCCAGCTTGGTAGTTTTATCAGTTGAAGGACTGTTGGGCAGGCAGACTTAGGAGGTCTGGTGGGCCCAGCATCACTCCTGCAGGAAGATTCAAGTTTGGACCTGACACCAGAATATGTATATATAGTGGCGGCACCGCCTGCAGTCTGTTTCACTACGTATAGCCAGTCTTATGATTACTTAGTCTACTTGCGTTACAGCATCTTTAGTTATAAAACGGCTTGCATTTTCTGCTAGTGCTCTTCACAAGTGCAATCTTCAATACGCATATGAAAGTTCACTTGATTCTTAACTTTGTCATCAGATTCTATAAGGTCTATGCATCTTCTTCTTTGACCATCCTTCTTAGGGCGTCATCAACTCCTTATTTCTCTTATTTTCATGTTCCTTTGGGAACTTCCTCCAGGAGATTATCATTTCTCTGGGGATACACCAGATAGGGTTTTCTTAGTGGATATCTTGTCTCGAAGACTCTCCTTGGAATGGTCAGTCACTGGTGTTGTGCACGTTGTAATTTCTGGTTCCCAACATGTAGGTAACAGAGGGGCAGGACTTCCTATAGAGGTATTTAGCTCCTGCTCTACACCCCCCCCGGAAACCTCCCTCTGGTTGATCAATCAACCACACCTTCACCGGTCTCTGTATTTAGACATCCTCTCTTGAAGAAGTACTTATTTGGTGTCCAGATCTTTACTACTCCCTTCAGGGATCCTGCTGATTTCATGTGTTCATCAACACTCATGTAGCTACATTGTCCATTCGGATTACAGTAGACCCATCTGCCTACGTACTACTTGTGATTCCTTGGATACAGGAATTTTGTTCCCTCAGGTGCTACGATACTGGTCTCTATGCACTTTCGGATTTCTTCATCTGTCAATTCCTTGTGTCCAAACCCTGATTCAATATCGATCTTCATTTCTACAACCTTCTTTGCTGTCTTCTTGCACTGTATAATTATTTTCTAATCACACAGAATCCAAACAGGATCATCACAAATACTGCTCCGAGAAGCTTGAAGATGTTCAACATTCAGTGCGAGAGACAAGAACCAACTGTCAACTGTAATGTCTTCTGTCTCATCTTCCATTTTATTATGCAGATTAGTCAGCAACGTTATGGCCTCTGTCAAGGTCACCTTGTCATTGTGAGAAGGTATGAATGCGCAACATGATTCTTCGATTTTTTTGGCAGAGTCTCCTCCATCCATTGCTGTGATCATATCAAGGACATATCTGCTCTGGAGGGTCATCAACCGTATGGCTCTCAATTCTTCCTTGATATCATTGAATCCTTGTATGGTAGTGTTGATCGTCTGCAGGAGCTCCCAGCGAGTGATTGGCAACCACTTTGCATTCGCCATCGTCTGGATCCCTGGCATAAAGATAATCGTAAAGATCGAAGCAGTTTTGCTGAACAACCTATGCTCATACGGAAGAGCGGCATACGCTTCTATCGATTTTGCAGGGAAGTCATTCTCCCTTTTTGTTCGATTGAGGAATTCGAGAGATCTCCTACTCCTAAAATGGGCGTCTGCTTTAGGTTCAGGTCACTTTGAGGAATCACTAATGCTGAAATATGAATGAGCACTATGGAACACATCCCTCCCCAGTCTTTGGGCAGCTTCATGTAAGCTCTGGACCCACAACCCCAATACTGGTCCATCAGAACTACTGTTACATCCTTTATGCTGGGTACATAAAAAATTCAGCCACACTGGTGATTCTCTCCAACCTTTCTTGTACCATTATTTCTGAAGCACAAAGCTGCACTTGCTAGTGGTACTATCTGTAATGGTCCTCCTTTATCGTCATCGCAACAACTTTTCAATCTATGGCCATTAATTCTTGCATGCCTTTTCTACAGTATCTGTAACTGGCTCAAAGTATCCAGTTATTGCCGCTGCTTTGCACAAAATCGGCCCATCCTTCTGAAGTCAGAACTGTTCCTTTGATTTGCAATTGGCCTCTTTCCCAACATCTCTATATCTCTTCTTTATTCTTGCCATGATAATTTAGCATCTTGTTTTCTTCCAACCCGGATTCCTGTTCGCTCATTTCAGGCTGTTCATATATGTTCACTAAATGCCTTGTTTCTGTCTTCCCTCTCATCTTTAAGTCTTGCACATACTTATCTTCTCTTTGAGATGTCTTCCCAGTTAACCATATCATGGATGCTGTTCTGCCCTGGAAATGTCCTCTTGCCTGGCAGAGTGCGAGATGCATCAGGCAATGAACTCTTTGTACAGGTACTTCTGTAGCTATGAATATTTTAGAGGTTCCCATGGCATAAGGTATGAGTGCGCAGACAGAGCAACTCTCCTTAGACGTCATCTCCCACTTTTTACATGTATTGATACCACATGTTATTACCCAAGTATGCTGTACCGTCTAGATAAGTGTTTATCCCATTATCGTCTTCCTCTGTACTTCTCTTGTGCCTCCCTCTCAAAATGTTAGCAGCCCATGGAAAGTACTCTAAAGCAGCTCTGCTATGGGACAATAACCCAAAGGACTTTAAATCCTTGTTAATGGGTAAATCAACATTAGTTTCTGGAGTGGGGAGAAACAAAGGGACGTATGCTTCTTTTGGATCATAATAATAGAAAAGATTAATCATAAGAAAGAAAAGGACACAAAACATAACTGTGCATATGTATATTGCAAACCAACATAACATAACATAACAATTTGTGCCATTCTGGAATCTCTTGAGCTTGCTCATTCTCTAGAATCATATCATTTTCATAATTCCTCATATTTGCTGTACTCCATTAAGGAAGGAAAACACCTTTTAATCAGACAATTACGATAGGTCTGGTAGTTGCAGCATTTCTTCTCCTATCGCTACAAGTAGTCTTCTAATCACAGGACCATTCTTAGGATCATGTAAGAAAGTATGAATTTCCACATCTCTTCGGACAAGGGCAGGGTAAGCTTGAAGAATAAAAACAAAGACAGCAAGTAGAAGTCTGTGGGTATCTCCGTTGGTCAGGACCATAGGGCTAGTTAAGTAAATGCTTAAATGAATCTGGGTACTGCTCACGCTTCCAGTTATCGTATCTGTACTCAAAATCCAGTTCAGGCATATTCATGATACATCACCAACTTTCTAAAGTTAATTTCCAAAGATTCCTGTGGCTCAAGCAAAGAATTGCACTCCGTATCCAAGCCACAGTCCAAATGCAATCTGCATTAATTTATCTGTAACTTTATCCTTCTTTGTCATCGATCGAGTCTGCACATGCTGAAGTTCTTCTTCTGGTCTTGCTTCTGAATCGATCGTTGGGGGTGCTGCGGCCTCGTCGGTGTAGAGCTTCACGTCGTTCAGATGGATCCAGGCTTGTCTGCCTTGGACTTTTTTACTGCTGAAGGAGTAACGTTCTCCGTGATAAAAGGACCTCCAAACCTTGGCTTGTGCCACTTCCTAGTGAAGTTTCTAATCATCACGTGTTGCTGGGAAACTGTCTTGAAAGTGATAAAAGTTCAGAAAATCCGGTTGCTGAATGGTCTTCATCTGTGTTCTGAGACTGACGCCCCTGGCGCTTGAGTTGATCTGAAATGACAGATACTAGCAGTCATACATGTCAAATACACACGTAGCTCATTTCCTTACAATACTGCAGTATTATGGGCATCACGTCTACTCCTCGATGGAGGAGTCAAAAGGCATTCTCATTCACCTTCCTGTCACTAGTTCATGGGGTGTGAGGTGGTGGTCCAAACCAGGTTGATTCCTTAGGGCATATAGAGTTAAGGGCAGGCAATATAGCCATTCCTTCTTCAGAGTTAACTTGAGCTTGGCAATTCTCTCTTTAAAGAGACTGGGTAGTGCTGCTGTTCAAGCGCTACCTTTAACAATGCTACTGGCATCACAGGCTTTCCAGTGCTGTTCTGTCGCCAAAATGCTTCTGTGGGGGATAAAGAACACCCCCTTTGTTTCCATAATTCTTGATCTTCCTATGATGTACTGCCTTGAATCTCCATTAACTGTTTTCGAGGGGATTGGGTCCTCTGACGTATTCCATATCTATGACAGGTAATGTCCACAGCTGTGCTGCTTCGGAAAATCTTTGGCGTCTGCATCCTGCATCGATGACGTCGATGCGCCGTCCCCGAGGACCTCCTCCGACGTCACCCGATGTGATAAGTAGGACGCACGACGCCCATAGCCTCAGTTCTGTTTTTTCCGCGAACGTGTTCGCTTCCTGAATCTCGGTACGCCTCGACTCGTTGGAGTTTGCTGTTTTCAATTCTCGGTTCGTTGAACCTGTTCGGTTTGTTGTGAAGACCTGTTCATGGCGATGTCTTTCTCATCTTCAACCCCGCGTCCGGGCTTCAAGAACTGCGGGGACTGTGGGTCCAAGGTGTCGGTCACGGACTCGCACGACACCTGCCTCTGGTGCCTCGGGGAGGCCCACGATACGGACGACTGTGTCAACTGCCAGTCGCTCACGGCAAAGGCCTTGCGGGAACGCAAGAAGAAGCTGTCGGTAGGCCGGGTGTCTAAGCCCCGGAAGTCGAGGTCTGCGGGGCTTTCGACGGATGACTCCAGGGGTGACTCTCTGCATCATCGTCGGAAGTCCAGTGGGTCTCCTTCCAGGAGTCGGTCTCGCCACTCCTCCACCTCTTCGAGGCATTCCCGGAAGCGCCGGCATCGGTCGCCTTCCCAGTCCTCTTCCGAGGACTCCGCCCGTCGGCGGGTCGCTTGTCCCTCAATGCAAGCGACACCGGAGGAATGGGCTTCCTTCGGGAAGCAGATGCTAGCGATTCTTGAATCGCAGGGCACCGGTCCGTCCGCGCCTCCGAGTGGGGTCGGTCGGCACCGGTCGAGAGACACCGCCCGTACGCCTTCGGGCTCGGGTGGTCGGCACAGCTCGCGGGAGAGGTCCCGCTCGGACAAGGGTAGCTGTTCTCACCATGCCCGTTCCAGGTCCCGGTCCTCGACGCGCTCGAGACCGCGTGATCCTGTGCCGTCTTTGAAGAAGACGTCGATGCCTGTGGCGCAGAATCCGTCGCCGATTTCTCTCGAGGCTCCTCCTCCGAGGGGGTCGTCGACGCCGTCGGCACCTAGGTCATCGAGAGACACGCTCGGAGCTTCGGCTTCGAGGCCTGTGTCGACGCCGCCGAGGCTGACGGCGCTGCAGCTGATGTCGACGCCGATTCGCTCGACGTCAACGCCTTTTCTGTCGACGCCAGGCCGACTCGTTCGGCGCCCTCGATGCCCTTCGAGGCGGTGGTGTCAGAGGGGCCCCGTGGCACGAGGTTTGCCCCTTGAAAAGCTATGGCTAAGGTCAGGCACTGCTTTGGTCCACAGAGGTCTTCCTCTCCCCGCCTGGAGTACATTTCAGAGAGTGATGAAGGGTCTGATGGGGGCTTGGTTCCGGTTCCAGATGACCTTATCTCGGGCCATAGCCAGTTTGATGATTTGCGGCAGTCGCTGCATGATGCCAGTGGACTGGACACCTCTCCAGAGGTGGAGTTTTGTAGGCCGGAGCCTGGCACTCATGCCAATTCTTCATATCCGCGCCTTATGTCTCGGGTCACCGAGTACTTGGGTTGGTCAGCTCCCCCAGGGGAGTTCGTTCAGGATGATCTCACGGACATCCTTGATCTCGGTCCCCCCACTGACCCGGTTTTACCTTTTCATATGGCTCTGCAGAGAAGGGTGGCGGCGGCTTGGACTGCTCCAGAGAGTCTCCCGGCAGTGGGCAAGTCTTTGTCATGAAAATACCGTCCAGCAAGTAGTGACCCCTGCTACTTGTCTAGGTACCCCACTCTGGAGAGTTTGGTGGTGCAGGTGGCTACGGCCCCGGCAAAGCAGGCGTCGTATCCTACCATCCCTCCGGATAGGGACGACAAACATTTTGACGGCTGGGCAAAGAAAGTGTTTTCTTCAGGGGGTATGGCGCTTCTGCGGCCAACTCCATATATGCCTTGTCTCGTTTCACATACACTCTATGGAACTGTGTTGCATTAGCGGCTGAACATATTCCCGAAGGGGACGAACGGGATGGTTTCCTTGCTATGGTTCAGGATGGCAAGGATGCTATGTGTGAGGCTGTTCAGTCGGGTTTGGACTTGGCGGATTGTGTCAGCCGGTCCATGGCGGCGAGCACCGTAATGCCCAGGTATGCGTGGTTGCGGAAGTCTGGGTTCGCTCCTGATGTGCAGTCCCGGCTCCTCAACATGCCCTTTGACGGTGAACACCTTTTTGGCAGCAAGGCTGACGAGAGCCTTGAGAGGTTGCAGACCTCCAAAGCTGCAGCGAAGTCGTTGGGCGCTGCAGTTCGCCAACCTCCGCCTTTTCGTCCTAGGGGACAGCAATGGAGGGGAGGTTCCTTTCGCTATTACTCGTCCTTCAGTAAAGCGAGGGGAGCTGGCAGTCAAAGAGGCCATCGTAAGTGTGCCAGAGGTGGAAATAAAGGTACTTGAGATGCCAAGGCCGCTCGGGCAGTTGCCTCTTTACCCTCAGGCAACGCCGCAGCCGCTATCACTCAGTCATGAGGCCAGGTCCCATGGTTCGCCGGTTGGGGGAAGGCTGGCACAGCATCTTGTAGAGTGGCAAGCCATTACTTCGGATGTGTGGGTTCTGGAGATCATAACCCACGGCTACTGTCTTCCTTTTCGGCAGAGGCCTCACGACAATCCACCAGGGAACCTCTCTTTGAAGAGTCTGGATCTGCTTCTTGCGCAGGAAATTCAAGCCCTGCTGGAGAAAGGCGCCATAGAGCTGGTGCCTGTAGCGGAGAGGAACAAGGGATGGTATTCCCCTTATTTTTTGATTTCAAAGAAAGACGGGGGATTGAGACCCATCATGGACTTGCGCGGTTTGAACAAACTCCTCAGGAAGGACAAGTTCAAGATGGTGACTCTTTCTCAAGTCCTCCAGGCCCTTCAACTTCAGGACTGGTTGGTGTGTCTCGACCTCAAGGATGCTTACTTCCATGCGCGATCCATCCCAAGCACAAGAAGCACCTGAGGTTCGCGGTTGGCGACTCTCACTTTCAGTTTCGGGTCCTGCCGTTCGGATTGACCTCCACCCGAGGGTTTTCACCAAGCTCATGGTGGTGGTGGCAGCGCATCTCAGGAAAGGGGGGGATTCACGTCTACCCTTACCTGGACAATTGGTTGATCAGGGGGAGCTCTCCCGAGCAAGTCCTAGATCATCTGTCCGTCACCTGCCACTCCCTTCACAGGCTGGGCTTCTCCCTCAATTTAAAGAAGTCCCATTTGACACCAACGCAGCGGCTCCTGTACACCGGAGCAGTGCTCGACACGTCCCTGGGGCAGTGTTTTCCTCCTCAGGTGAGGGCTCTTCACATTCAGCAGATGGTGCACAAGTTTCAGTTTGCCCAGGATCTCCCAGCGTCCGAGTTCTTGAGACTGCTCGGCCTCATGGCATCCTGCATTCTTCTGGTGCCAGAGGCTCGTCTGCGGATGAGATCTTTGCAGTGGGCACTCAAGCTCCACTGGTCTCAGTCCCCCGGCAGGCTGTCGGACCCTGTTCAGGTGCCGCCCTCGGTGGCCCGGGACCTTCTGTGATGGGCCGTCGAGGGCAATCTGATGAAGGGGGCCCCATTTTGGCTGCCCTGGCTGGAGGTGACGATCGTGACGGACGCATCCCTCACGGGATGGGGAGCTCATGCCAACGAGTTCAGTCAGCGGTCGTTGGTCTCCGTCGGAGTCCAGACTCCATATCAATCTGTTGGAGCTGAGGGCCGTCAGGCTAGCCCCGAAAGCTTTTCTGCCGACTGTGCGCAGAAAGAGTGTCCTGATTCTAACAGACAACATGGTGGCCTTGCACTACCTCAACAAAAAGGGGGGGCAGGGTCACTTCCGCTGTGCAGGTGAGGCGATGCAGCTCGAATTCTGGGCCATCCAGCAGGAAGTTTCGGTCTCGGCTGTTCATCTGGCCGGAGACGACAACGAGACGGCGGACGCTCTGAGCAGGCAGAGCTCGATCTCTCACGAGTGGGAGCTGGCTCAGGAGATTCTCCTGGAGATCTTCGCCCTTTGGGGGATCCCTCAAGTGGATCTCTTCGCCTCCAGTGTCAACCGGAAGTGCGAAAGGTTTTGCTCGCGGGAATTTCCTCCAAAAGGAGCCTTAGGAGACGCGTTTGTGGTGGAGTGGTCATTCCCATTGCTGTACGCGTTTCCTCCAGTCCCCGTCATCCCGCAAGTGCTGCGGAGGCTACGGAGGTTTGGTTCCCGGATGATCCACATTGCTCCGGCGTGGGCCCGGAGGACGTGGTACCCGGACCTTCTAGACTTGTCCATCTGCCCTCCACGTCGTCTTCCCTACCGAGACGATCTGCTCTCACGGGAGGGGGGTCAGGTTCTCCATCCAGAGGTCAGATCCCTCAATCTTCACGCTTGGCTTCTGAAAAGTTGAGGAATAAGGATTGGGACCTCCCTGAAGACGTGATGGAGGTGTTGCTCTCGGCCAGGCGGCCGGCAACTAAGTCTCTGTACCGTTGCCGTTGGAGAAAGTTCTGCGACTGGTACTGAGTACAGAATGTGGATCCTTTTGAATGTGAAATTCCCATGGTTCTGTCTTTTTTGCTTTCTTTGGCCAACAGGGGCTTGCAAGTGGGGACCATTAAAGGTTACCTGGCGGCGCTGTCCATAGTTAAGCGCTCGTCTGAAGAGTGTTCCTATTTTAAAATTCCTTTAATTTCACAGTTTTTGAAAGGGCTCACTAATGTGTTCCCTCTGTCACCTTTTCTGGTGCCAGGTTGGGATTTGAACCTTGTTCTTAAGTTTCTTATGGGTGCTCCGTTTGAGCCTTTACATTCTTGCCCTTTGAGGCTGTTAACTATGAAAACTGTGTTTTTGGTTGCGGTTACTTCCGCTTGCAGAGTGAGTGAGTTACAGGCACTTTCAGTTAAGCTACCCTTCACTGTGTTTCATAAGGACAGGGTTGTCCTTCGAGTTCGTCATCCTTTTCTTCCGAAGGTGGTTTCGGAATTTCATTTGAGCCAGAAGGTTGTTCATCCGGCGTTCTATCCTCCTCCACATCCCGGTAAGGAAGAGGAGAGGCTCCATAGGCTTGATCCTAGGAGAGCATTGAGCTTTTATATTTCGCGCATGTCCCGGGTCAGAGTGGACAATCAACTCTTTATTGGTTACGCTGGAAAGCGTTTGGGACAAGCTGTGACGAAACAGACTTTGTCTCGTTGGATTATTTTAGCTATCTCCGAGAGTTAACGCTTGGCGGGTAAGGATCCTCCGGCTGGCTTGCGGGCCCATTCTACCAGGGGAGTGGCTGCGTCTACTGCTCTGCAGAGGGGAGTTCCTATTCGTTACATCTGTGATGCAGCCACCTGGGCTTCAGTACATACTTTTGTACATCACTACTCCCTCGATTCCATCAGAGGGCAAGATCTGGCCTTTGGCAAGGCAGTTCTCTATTCCGCAATTTGATTGGGCATGCTAAATTTGTATACTAAATTCTTTCCCACCTCCTTGCTTGGTACTGCTTTGCGGGTTTGTCATAAATATGGAATACTTCGGAGGACCCAATCCCCTCGAAGAACAAGTTACTTTCTTACCTGGTAACGTTCTTTCGATGGGATGACTCGACAACATATTCCATATCGCTCCCTCCCTGCCTTCCCCGCTGCAGAATTTCTTTTGCGATTGCAGCTTGTGTTCCGCAAGGCCTTGTGTGTCTGACTGGCAGAAAACTGGTGGCACACGTTCTGGGAAAAAACTATAACTGAGGCTATGGGCGTCGTGCGTCCTACTTATCACATCGGGTGACGTCGGCCGTCGGAGGAGGTCCTCGGGGACAGCGCAACGACGTCATCGACGCAGACGCCAAAGATTTTCTGAAGCAGCACAGATGTGGACATTACCTGTCATAGATATGGAATACGTCGTCGGACCATCCCATCGAAAGAAGGTTACCAGGTAAGAAAGTAACTTGTTCTTCTTGGTAAATGATTAAATCCTTCTGCCACTACCATAATCATGACCACTTTTTCCTTTACATCTGGAGTATCAAAACTTGAAATATCTGGTGAATATGCACCCCTCTTGGCCTCCGGATCTGCGGCTTCGTTCCCGCAAGAGATAGTCAGTTTGTTTAGTATGTGCAAGGCATTTAACTATTGCTATGGCTACTGGGAGTTGTAGTGCCTTAATAAGCCTGTCCAATAAAGATGCGTGCTGCACTGGAGTGCCGTCCGCTTGGAGGTATCCCCTCCTTTGCCAACGTGCTAGCCCTGCGTGTACGGTTGATGTCACATAGGCAGAGTCACTGTACACTGTTACTTCCTGCCCTGCATGATTTTTGAGCGCGACCAATTCAGCTGCTTGTGCTGAAAAGTGAGATGTAGTCTTGCACTTGCCACAATCTAAAACTCTCCATTTGCTCTATGCCTCACTACATCTGCGCCAGAATGCTTTTCTCCACTCGTTTGATCAATTTTCGAAGAACCATCAATAAAGGGAATCGCCCCTCCTGCTAACTCATTTTCTTTGATGCGTGGTATGTCATAAAACTACATAATTAGCGCAGTCATGCAAATGCTCGCCTTCAGCTTTTGACTCGGCTACAAATGTGGCGGGATTCATTATTCTACATCTGAAAATTGTAATCACTGGCTTTGATATCATTACTTCGTACAGAGAAGCTCTCTCCAATATCAATGTGCCTTTTGGTTTCTCCGATATGCCAAATAAAGAATGTTCTTCAAAAAGCGTCATAGAGCAGCCCATTACAATACTTGCACATTTCTCAATTGTGAATGCGGCACCTGCCAATGACTGTTCGCATGGAAAGTGTCCTTTCAGAACTGGGTCTAGTATCCCACTGTAATATGCTAGAGGTTTGTACCCTAATGTAGTCCTCTGTGTAAGCACTGCAGTCATGACTGTCCCATTCGTGTGCAAAAACAAGAAAAACTCCTCTGCATAAATGGGAATTCCTAAAACAGGAGCTGTACAAATTGCCTTCTTAAATCCTTTCCGCCATTTCCTCAGTACGTTCTATTTTCTCTTTGTTCACTTGTGCTTTCTTTAGAGCCTGCAAGAGGGGTCTCGTGCACATATTATAGTCAAACACCCATGCTCTCACATAATTACAGAATCCCAAAAACTGTTGCATCTGCTTTATCATGTGTGGTTTTGCAGGTTTCATGATCACCTCAGCCCTTACAGGTATCACTTTCTTTCCCTCATGCAAGATCAACTGGCCTATGTATAACACCTCTTCTTGACAATACTGCTGCTTCTCTTTGTCTACCTTGTATCCCTTATCTGCTAGGATAGTCATCAACTGAATAGAATCTTGTTTGCACTCATTTTCTGTCGTACTCCAAATCAAAATGTCATCTACGTACTGTAGAAATGCTTTTCAAATCAATATTGTCTAAGTCCATCCGTAGGACTCTGTTAAAGATCGATGGAGACTTGCAGTACTCTTGGGGCAACCTTGTATGTTTCAGATGAGTCTGGCAAAACGTATATTAAGTTTAGTCTTGTGAGTCACTGTGCAACAGGATTGAGAAAAACGCATTTTTCAAATCAATTACCATGAAATATCGAGCTTCCAATGGGATACTGCATAGTATTGTCGCAGGATTAGGAACTAAAGGAAACTCTGCCTGTACAATCTGGTTAATCTGTCTCATGTCTTAGATGAATCCCCACAACCGTCCCTTTGATTTCTTCACAGGGTACACAGCGGTATTACACGAGGATTCCGACGGTACCGGAATACCTTGTTCCATCAGTGCTGAAATGGTCATGAAATTTCCTTCATCCGCCTCTCGAGACATTGGGTACGGTCTTGCGCGAGGTAAAATTGCTCCTGGTTTCAGCTTTATGTTGACCTCCCCTATTACCTTCAATAGGCCTACTGTTAAGCTCACCTGGTATCCACGGGGACGCCACCCAGCCCTGGTTGTTTGATTTGCACTGTCGAACCCTCTCCCGGTCCCTTGGTAAGGCCTCTGGTTAAAGATGGGTCTGCAATATAGGAGAGCTCGATTCAATACCAGATTGTCTTTGTTTTCCCACCTCCCTTGGCCTCAACTCCTTCCTCCCCCTTGGGCCTTATCCTCACCTTAATATTGTAAAAGGTGGATTCTCCGTCCTGCTCCTCATGGCAAGGGCGTATAGATGTGGGGGGCGAGCAGCGACCAAGTTACTTCACTGGTGCAAGCCCCCCTGTGGGAATCCAGGCCTGCTGCGACTCCGTAAGTTTGCTGCTTTACAGTCTTTATATGCAGTTGTTGTTCCTCTTAGTTTGAATAATAATGTCTCGCTTCATACCTTTTAGGTATGGAAAGGTATTTTGGTGTTGTCATGCAGTTTGAAGATGAGCAAGGGCCGGAAGGCGAAATCGCAGTGTGCGCGATACTGTCCGTTGAGTAATGCGTGATGCGCGGCGCTGTTTCGCCTTTTATATTGCTAACCTGTGCCTTTTCTCTCCTTGCAGGTTGCAATGTTCCTCTCCGAGCGCCGTAATGTTCCAGCAATGATACTGACCAGGAGATGATTACCCAGGTAAGAATTGTGTGGCTTTCTTCATTCGGGAGGAAACATGAGTAAACGCTTACTAATGCTGTCTTTCTTTCTCCTCGTTCCAGGTTCTGGTATTCCAGGATGCATGCAGTGCCGGATGATGGAGTTTGTACCTTCAGGTGAGTGGAACTGAAGTCAGCGATGGATTGAAGACAGGATACTGTTCCAGGTACGTTTCGTAGTGTACTTTCTCTCTCTGCAGGTTCTTGGTTTCAGGTAAACTGGCACCAAAGAACTGGACACGGTGACCGTTACGCTGCCCACAGTAGAATAACCCAAAGCATGTTCTGCTGTTTGGGTGCGGTTTAAATAGTCTCAGGTAAAGTAGTCCAGGTAAAATAGTCCCAGGCCTGCCACACCCAAAAGACTAGACAGCATAGTTCAGTTCCTTGTACCTGAGCTATGTGTGTGCCTCCATATTGGCTGAACTGCCCCCCCCCCCCCAAGTTAAAAAGTCCCAAGTAAATAGTCCCATTCTAATGTTGGTCTTCATGATGGTTATGAGCCTGGTGCCAAAGGCGCCAGGACTGACTCCAAGAGAGTCTTGGATGAGGTTTTAAGGCCTTTGTTCTGGCCCTAGCTGGAAGGCTGTCTTGCCAGTGAGGGCCAGGGGCAAGGGTCATGACACCTACGTTCTAAGGGCCTGTAGTCCATATAGCAGTTGGCGGTTTCTCCAAGTCTTCGTCTAAAAATGCTGGACGCTGCCGTACTATCGCCATTTGCTGTGGGATCTCCCCTATCTCTTTTCTGATCCAGTATGCAATGCCCATAACGAACACCACTTCATCATCGGTTGGGTCATCCCTAAACATGTCATTGTCGGTGTCGTCAGTGACGTCGGTCAATCTACACCCTTTCCCCCAATGGCAATCACTGTTCTCCATGATCTATCCTCATCATCTGTCCCTTCAATCATTGCCATTTCCCCCTCGTACTGTGGCTGCATCTAGCTCTAGAGGGATTATCTGTCCCCCCTCTTCGTCCATAGGTATCAGTGACCTGAAAAGAATTTGTCAGGTATCCTCATAGTTCTTCCCACTAAGCAGGTAGCCATGTTAACAGAATGCTCACCCCATAAAGGAAAATCTCTGGCTCCATTGGTAAACCTTGTAGAGCCGCTTGCCCTGTGAATGCCAATATAAATTCACCCACATTCATGTAATGTATTCCAGGAGTGGAACACACTATACCTTTGTCAGTGAAAGAAATCGTCATGTTAAGCTTCGTCATTAAATCTCTTCCCAAAATATTAACTGGTGGCTGCCGTGAATACAACAATGGAATAGACATGTCACATTCTCCTATAGAGACTGGTAATTCATCAGTAAAATGTACCCGACTCGTAGCTCCAGAGAACCCTTGAGCATTCATGGAAATTTCACACATTGGATATTTTCCCTCTCGTATACATGAGCATGTAGCTCCAGTGTCTACTAGAAATGAAAAAGATTTGCTTCCTATCGTCACATCAACCCTTGGTCCCTTCTGGGGGTCTGGTGTCACAGATAGTACTGAATACATCAAGTCGCCCTGTGAGCTGTCCTATTTTTTTTTTAATAACACTGTTTATTTGGATTTTAACAGTAAAAACAACATAGGCATAAACATAGGCATTCATCAGAAAATCACGGCACTGTTGTCAGTGACAAAGGCGACACAGGCATAAAGATAATAATGATACATCCGCAAAGCAGGTAATAGATGGCAGTTCTGGTTACGTCTCATGTCTTTGAGTTAGGAGAGGGGATGAAGGGGGGGAGGAGGGGAGGGGAAGAGGGGGGCAGGGAGGGGATGTGCCTCAGTGAGCGTCCAGCCATTTCCCCCATATCTTTTCAAAATTTCGGGGGCAGCCCCTCGCATTGTAGATACGGCGTTCTAGAGATGCGCATCTACTTAGTTCGTTGCTCCAACGGTTCAAGCTTTTTGGGTCCGCTGAGCCCCAGTTTGTGGCTATAAGTCTTTTCCCTGCACCCAGTGCCACCGTCAGAAATGTTTTCTCATACTTGGTAAGGTCAACCTCCCCCCAGATTCCCAAAAGTGTCATTTTGGGGTCTTTAGTGCAATCACCCCAGAAGACTTGTAACACTTGACAGTCCCAGATCATGTGAAAGAAGGTGGCCATCTCCTGTTTGCATCGGATGCATGTCTCATCTTCGGTCCCTCCCCATCTGGCCAGGGCTGTGCGAGAGTAGTATGAGCGGTGGAGTATTCTGAGTTGTATCAATCTGAGTTTGGCCTCGATACCTATCTCTCAGGGGGACATTAGTGCCTCCACCCAGTCCTCTGGTTCCAGATCACCTAGATCCCTTTCCCTCCTTTCTTTCAGTTCTTTAGCACCGAAGGAGTTAAGGGCCTGGTAGAACGTGGAGGTGACTTTGGAGGGGATACGTTGTGGGAAAAAGTTGGTCTCTATGGGGGAGCAGAGGGGTATAGTGGTTATGTCTGGGAACTGGGTGTGTATGGCGTGGGCAAGCTGTGCGTATCAAAACCGGTCCATAGGTGTCGAACCAAATTCGTCTTGCAGAGTATCAAAGCTTAGGAGGCATCCCTCTTGGATCACGTGTGCTAGTGTGGTTATCCCTCTTGTTCCCCAGTTCCCAAAACAGCCCATTATTTTTATTTCTGGGAGATGTGCGTTATGCCATATGGGTTGGGTTAGTGTTGGTTTTGCCTTCCATCCAACGAGTTTGTGTGCGTCCATCCAGGCATGACGGATGTGCCGTGCCATTCTTGGTATTTTCAGGAATTGGCTGTTGGTGGCATGTAGGACCTGTAGGGGGCGGCACTGCGAGCATAGTCTCTATTTCAATGCAGATGTGCGGTAGTATGGGGTCTGAGT
Source organism: Ambystoma mexicanum (assembly GCF_040938575.1). NCBI lineage: Eukaryota > Metazoa > Chordata > Amphibia > Caudata > Ambystomatidae > Ambystoma > Ambystoma mexicanum. The sequence continues at coordinate 594,080,308 of NC_090932.1, forward strand.
ATAACTAATCATTTACCACCCCTATCTGTGTTGCTAGGTAGTATGTGCCTATGCATGGTAGTCCAATGCCTCCCTCCCACACTGATTGTTGGAGTTGAGTGAGGGCGATTCTGGGTTGTTTGCCTCCCCATAGCAGCGTACGGAGGTTCCTTTTTGAGTGTAAAGGTTTCATGGGAGATGGGGAGCAGAGCATTTTGGAGAATGTATAGGAGTCTTGGGAGTGTCATCATTTTAAACAGGGCTGCCCTGCCCATTAATGATAGGGGGAGCGATTGCCAGTGGGAGACATCCCTGTTAAACCTATCTAGTACGGGTTGTAGGTTGAGTTGGAGGAATCTGTCTAGGGTCGGGCCAATGCGTATGCCCAGGTATTTAAACTCTCTGATACAGACGTGGTAGGGGCAAGTCTCGGGAATCGCAGCTTCGCCGCCCTGGATCGGGAGTAGATAGTTTTGGACTCGTTCACCTTCAGGGTATTCCTTGAGGATGAGGGATACAATCGGGCATGAGGTGACCGGATAACTAAGATATATAAGGAGGTCATCTGCATATAACGAGAGCCGATCTTCTCCTCCCCCTGGCCAGGTGAATCCGGACCAGCTTTTATTCGATCTAAGTTCGATTGCTAGTGGCTCGATAGCAAGCAGGAAGAGGAGTGAGGAAAGGGGGCATCCCTGTCAGGTTCCTCGGCCCAGAGGAAATGGTCTGGAGGACTTGCCATTCACCCTCACGGTAGCCTCTGGGAATGCGTACAGTAGTCTAACCCAGGAGATGAAGCTTCGCCCAAAGTTCATTCGGGCCATGATTTTCCATAGAGCCTCCCACCCCACAGAGTCAAACGCTTTCTCAAAGTCTACCGCCAGGAGGGCCAGTGGCGACGGTATCTCTGAGGCTCTGCCTACGGCAAGTTGGATTCTGCTAAGTTCATACGGGTAGATTTGTTGGGCATGAATCCACATTGATCTGGGTGGACGAGTATCTCTATCACCTTGAGCAGTCTGCTAGCTAGTGCAGTGGCAAGGACTTTGGCTTCTCAATTGATTAGCGAGATGGGACGGTAGGAAGTGCATTCTTCCGGGGGCTTTCCGGTTTTATGTATGACCACTATGCTCGCTCTTCTGAGGTCTGGAGGGAGTGCACATTGTTCTTTACTGCAGAAAAACATGCGGTGCATGTGTCCCGTTAGTGTGCTGCCAAGGCATTTCCAGGGCTCTGTTGGGAACCCATTGGGGCCCGGGGTTTTTCCAGCTTGGAGTTGTGCAAGCGCCTCTTGAATTTCATTTTCGGTGATTTCGGTGTCTAGGAGATCTGTTTGTTGTGTTGACAGTTTCAGGACCTCAATCATGTTGAGGAAGCTAGAGGGGAGCAGGTGTGGGGATCCCGTTTGGTGGGGTGTAGAGTTTCTCATAGTAAGCGGCAAATGTTTCTACTATGTCAGAGTCTTCAGTCAGCAGCGCCACCTCTGGAGATCTGATGGCTCGCACGTGCCCTTTAGTTTGTTCACGTTTCTCCAACCAGACCAGGGTTTTATTTGTCTTGTCTCCTTTCTCGTAAATTTGACTCCGGACTAGCCAGTGGGCCGCCTGTGCATTATCCAGGGCTATGTTACTGAGGGCTTCTTGCGCTGTTACCAGGGCTTCCTTTGTGCTTTGGGTACTGTGTGCACAGAGTCGTTCTTCACACTCCAGTACTTGCTTTTCGGCCTTCACGATCTTTCGAGCGTGTCGTTTCCGGTAGGCCGATACCACGGAGATGGCCTCTCCGCAGAGGACAGTTTTATAAGCTTCCCATATCGAGATCGGACATTTCACTGAGCCTTCATTTATTTCGAAGTATTCCGTAGTCTCTTTCTCGAGCTCTTCAGCAATTTCCAGAAGCCACAGGTGGTATGTATTCAGGCGCCAGGTGGTGTCTGGGTGCTGGCAAACATTTTTCATAGTTATAAGGAGCGGGGAGTGGTCCGAAATACCTCTTGCCAGGAACTCAGTGGATACAAGCCTGTGGGATGTGTTGCGGGGGATGAAGGCATAGTCGATTCTCGAAAATGTTTTGTGCACGCTCGAGAAAAAGGAGAAACCGGCCTCGCTGTCGTGCAGTGATCGCCAAGTGTCCGACAGTCTCAATGTCTCGGCAAACGTGTACAGAGCTGTCGGGGCAAGTCGAGTTCCAGCCCTCCTGCAGGACCTGTCGGCCGTGACTTCCATAACTTCGTTAAAGTCCCCTACTATGGCCCATAAATTGGCGTCCTCCTCCAGGAGTATGTTCTGCAGTTCGCCAAGTAGTTCCTTCGTAAGTGTGGTGGAAGCATAGACCACAACAAGACCCCATTTTTCGCCCCAGATGTCAGCGAGCAGCATCACGAATCAGCCCCGGGGGTTGGTCCGTACTTTCCTGACCTGTAGGGGGACTTGTTTGTGGATGAGTATCATTGTACCCCTGGTGCCTTTTGTGAACCCAGCTTGGTAGGTATGCGGGTAGTTGGATCTTCTAAAGAAGCTGTTACCGGTTCCGATCAGATGTGTTTCGGTAAGGAGAGCTATATCTGGTGAATATCGATTGAGATACTGGAGCATCAGTCTTCGTTTCACGCTGGAGCCTAGGTCGTTGACATTCCAGGTCAATAAGGACAGCTTGATGTTTGCTCTAACTGCGTGGGTCTCGTTGTGAGGCGCCAAGAAGGATCTGATGTCTTGGTAGCCTCATGGGTCGTATGTAGTGCCCTCTCGAGCTCTGTCCAGTGTGTCCCGCGTCTGGGTCCGTCGCTGTTAATGGGGGCTTAGTGTAGACGTGGGGTACCCAGGTGTATCTCCTGGAGGGGGGAGTCCAGAGGTTGCCATGTGACTGTGTAACTTGTGGCTGGATAATGCGGGGAGCACCTGTCGCCCAAACATTGAACTTTTAACTGTAAAACTTCTATGGGATAACCCGGACTGGGGTAGTGATTGCACCGCCTAGTGGGCGGCGGCTGCTAAATTAGAGTTCCCATAGTGTTGCGTTGCAGGTCGGTCCTTATGGTGTAGAGGCCTCATCAATTCTCTGTGGTGCTTTTGACAGGATGCTGTGGCATTTCGGCTTCCAGGCCCACTGGGTTAAGGAGGGCGAAAGCTGTCTGGGGTTGGGTTTCTGTGCGGACGGTCTAGAAGGCGAACGTTGGGCTCCGGGACCATTGAGGATTTGCGTTTCGAGCCATTCCCATGCCTCTTTGGGGTTATTTGTTTGTTTATTTGTTTATTTGGTAATGCGCTCGAAACTTAGTTACAGTGCCGGACACAGGCTATTACAAAACAGTAGTCACTTACAACAAATGATACAGGTGATACAGTGCCTACAGGATCAAAAGGGTAAGCGATACAGGTGATACAGTACATATGGGATCAAGATGGGTAAGCGCAGAAGAATATCGTCTTAACAAATGTATAGCGCTTTCCATTAGGTGAGGGCTAATATTGTTACATATCGTTGTTGTGCAGCCATTTGAGGGCGTTGGATCTAAATCTAGTGTAGGGTAGAGGGCGTCTAAGGTCAGATGGGAGTGTGTGCCATGATTGTGCGGCTCTAACTGTTGTGGAACAGGTGGGTGGTGCCCTAGTGATGGACTTTGAGCATCGCCGGGAAGAAAAGAGCATACTTGATTGACAGAGATTGGAGTTTCTTCTTGACAGAGTCGAACGACTGGCGGTCCTTTTGGACCTCCTTAATGTAGTCTGGGTAGAACCCTATTCTGTATCCGTTGTATGTGATTGGCCACGAGGCCCGTGCCATCTGGAGTAAAGCGTCTCGGTCTCGAAAATTTAAAAGGCGTTCAATTATCGTTCTTGGCGGGGCTCCAGGGGTGGGTCGCCCGGTGGGCACCCTATGTGCTCTTTCAATGAAAAAGAACTTGGATAGTTTTTTGGGGGCAAAGATATGAGCCAGCCAATCTTCACGGAAAGGTTTGGCACTGGGGCCCTCTTCTTTTTCCGGGATCCCGAGAATCCTGAGATTGTTGCGTCGCGCACTTCCTTCACTGTCCTCAGCGCGGTATTCAAGTTGGTTAACTTTTTGGGTGAATACGGCTAGTTGCTGTTCCAGTCGGCGGACAGTGTCCTCTGTGTCTGATACTCTTTGTTCCGCTTCGCCGACTCTAGATGATAGGTTGCATAAGTCTTGGCGAATGAGGGACACTTCTGTGGATAGCCCTCCAATTTTAAGTTCCAGAGATGTTCTCGAATCCCCAATTTCTTTCATTAGGTCGGTCAGTGAGACATGAGAGTCATAAGCCTCTTCTCTGGTTTCTTCCTTCTCTAGGGTCTGTGTCTCCAGGCGGGGAGGGGCCCCTACTGTGAAGAGGTCCATTTTACTTTGGAGGGTTTGTCTTTTGGCCTTATCCTTGCCCATAGCGCAGTCGGTGATCCCGGCGAGGTGTTGGGTCAGGGTAAGGTCGTGTTAGCGTCCCAAAGAGGATTGGTGTTAGAGTTGGGGGGGTACTGTGTGTGTCTAGCCTCTGCGCTTCCAACCTCTGTTCCGGAGTGTCAGTGAGGTTACCACCTATGCCTTAAGGGAAGATCCTTTATTTTGGCTTGCCTATTGTGTCTGGTTAGACTCTGCGCCCTCAGTGAAGGGTGTCCACTGCTGTGTCCATATGAGGGTGATAGCCACGGCTGTAGGCTGTGTTCCTCTTGGGTGGAGAGTGTAGGAGACTGCAGCCTCGAAGGTTGGCTTCTGGTTCTCCCCTATGTAGGTGGTGGTCGCCACCATGTGAATGGAGTCTCCAGAAAGGTTATTGCTTGGGCCGTGCTGGGTGGGTTCCCTTGTGGTTGTTAGTGCCTACCCCACTTTGCCTGGGTTAGTCGGGTGAATTTTGGGACTTACCCAGCTGTCACCCTGCTGCTGTCACCCACTGTCGCAAGTGTTTAGTCTCGCCAGAAGATTCTCCCTTATGGAGTGCATGTCTTGTGCCTTGTGGGGAGGGTTGCACCGTTCCCAGGATCGGGCTTTTGGGGCACTGGGTGCTTGATGTAGCCTCAGTGTCTATTTCTTTGTGTAAGCTGCACGTGGGTCCTTCATCCAAGACTATTTATTCCACAGGGACTGTGGTTTGTACATCAGGGGTCTGGGTCCCCTCGGTAGCTGTACCTCGCATGTAATGCCCCCGCAGGTGATGCCCCACTGCCAGTCTCTTTGTGTTATATATTATATGTTGGCAATCATGCACATTGATGGCACCATGTCAATTTAAGAAATGCCAATAAAAACATTTAAAAAAAAAAAAAAAAAAAAAATTAGTCACTTGCCAGTGACGTGGCGGAGGAGGGAAGTCTATGGCCCTGCTGTGGGCACAGAGTACTGCAGGTGCTTATGTTGGCTGGGGGAGGGGGATATTCTGGTTATGGGCGCCCTGCCCCACGTTCAGTGTGTGTGTTCTCTGTGGGGGGGCCTCCCTGGGGGGGGGCCCTCCCTCTGTTGTAGGGTGCTGCACGTGTGCCAGATGCGCCTCTCACCTTGCTCCGCTGGGATGTGTTCTCGCCGGAGTTCGTGGCTGGTGTCCGGGCGGGCGCTGGAGTCAGGCGGGTGAGAGGGGTCTTAGGCGGCACTCTCGGCGGTCCCGGCAGCGTTGATGGGACACAGCCGCCCTCCTCTGCTGAACCTACCACTGCAGTGCATTCTCCGCCTCTGCTCCGCCTTCTCCCCAGGAGCCTTGGTGGTGATGGTAGGTTGGGGGGAGCGCGGGCCGACTGCTCTTGTCCACCAAAAATGGCGGCCGGCAACACGCTGGCGGTCACGTCCCGAATCTGGTGTATCCGGGTCCGATTTTTACCGGGAATGCAGCGCTTGCTGCCCTGGTGGGTCCTCCCCGGTGTCGTTGCGTTTTGGGGTGAGTTTGGTGTCTGGGGGGAGCAGGATATTATAGGATGAATGCTGCGGCCGCCGGGAGCCGATGCAGTTAGTTCTTCATGCGCGGCTCGCGCATGCGCAGTCTGTGAGCTGTCCTATTTTGGATACATGCATACCCCTGTACCTGTGAAAGGATTGCCTCCCACCACAGCGACACCCCCTATTCTAGGTGTCACCAATTGTCCTGTGTTTGCATTCTGCTGCATCTGCATAGGGGCATACTGCGACTGCCCGTGCAGTGGATTCATTGGCGGTTGCTGTGCCTGTTGCATTTGCATCGCTTGTGCCTAATACACTGTTTGACCCTGGGCTAACCCTTCCCTAGCTTGTGAGCTATATGCAGGAGGGTATGCTGTCCCCCCTTGAGACGTGGCCATTTTGTACATACCCTTGGCTCCCACATGTGCGCGCAATGTATCCTGTCATCCCGCATGTCCAACATATAAGAGGAGCCCGTCTGACTAGTCCCCCTTGCGCATTCCGATTCCCATTTTGTGCATTCTGAAACTGGCCTTGATTGTTTTGGAATCCACCCCTTCCTCTGTAACCCATACCTCTACCTTGTGGCACAAACCCATAACCTCCTTGGTCCATCAGGCGCTGGTTATTTGCCTGAAATGTACCCAGTGCTTGCTGCATTCCCAATCTTTCTCCGCTTGTTAATACCGCCCCTTCTATGGCATATTTTGACAATCTCTTCTGAACTAGCATGGCTTCCTCAAATTTTCTAGCCTCGTCGTCTTATTTTTCTCCTACAAGAGCCGACAGTGATGCACAATAGTCAACTGTATTTCAGCCCATGGCTTCGCTTCCATTCCCACTAACTTCTTGAGTTGCCTCTGTACGTGCTCAGGCAATCCTTGACATAAAATGTGGTTAAATACTGCCACTGTTTTTCCCATGGCTTATACGTTTCAAGAGTCCAGCGCTCTTCAATATCCTGAATATAAGCAAGAGAGTCCTCATATTCTTTCATTTTACATGTCATAATTGCACCCTTAACTGATGTCAGGATACTGTACTCTGAGAGCCCTCCAGACGTCTGCTCTGCAATTATTAAAAGGCGTGCCATCATGCACTGTGTTTTATGCTGTCACACTCGAATAGCCTGCTCTCTTCTAAATGTCACCAGCTCTTTCCCCAAGAATGGCTGCTAGGACACCCTTATTGTCCCCTATTGCCAAAGTATTTCCTCCTGTCATTTTTTACTAATTCATAAATCCATTTTCCCGCACCCTCCATTAAACTGGGGAGCTTGCATCTTACATTATCCTTATCCATTTGCGGTCATGGAATATACTGTGGTCTCGCTCCTCCTTTTTCCAATAAGGGAAACTGCGTAAATCCTGACCCGCATTCTGCTCCCATCGTCTGCCTATCCATAGTCAGGACAATGGTTCCTGATAGTCTAATTACAGCCAACAATCTTAACCTATTCACATATGGCGGTGATTCTCCCTTCTCGCTATACAATCGTCCTTTGGGATGCTCCGGATATGCTATAGAGTCTGGCATCCTATTCTTAGGTCGCTCTAGGTTGGGCCAACTTACTTCCTTGTCTGCTTGCAGGCTTTCCTCGGAGGCACATTCACCCTCTTCCCCGCGGAAGGATTCTCTTGCTTCGTCTGACATACTTGGTCCCCAACTATTGTGGCTCTCGTTCCCTTCACCCTTATCTAAGGTTAGTCTGCTTAAGGATAAGGCTCTGTGCTCGAGACTGAATGGGTTTTCTCCTTCCCCTTGTAACTGGAATACTAGGGATTGATCTAATTTCCCTCGGCTTCCTGATTTACCTAGTTCCCTTAACTCTTGATAAGCTTTATCGAGTCTGTCTCCAATTCTTCCTATATTGAAGTTCTTTCCTAGGGTAACTCTAGATGGTCCTGATGTTGCTCCCTGTAACGGGAGGAACTCCTTTATACTGCCCCATGTTATTACTACGCTTGGTTCCATTAGCTCCTTTTGAATGAGATTGATCTCATGCTCTCGCTGTCTCCTCTTACGTTCTAATTCCTCACCGAATTCTGTTTGCTTTCTCGCTTCCCATCTAACCCGCTCCTCATCCTGTCTTATCTCTTCTCGCCTTACTCCTGCTCTACTTTCTTCCTCTTCCTTTCATCTTTGTATTCTTTTGTCCCTTAAATTCTGCACTTCTCCTTTTTTCCTTTGTCTATTCCGTTCTTCTATTGCTCTGTCTGTTATCATACCTTCTTTGCTCCTCTGCCCTTTCTTCTTTCATTTGTTCCTCCTCCTGATAAATCTGTTCTCGCCACTGTCTACTCTTTTGCATTAGTCTTCCTTCAATCTTTTTTCTCGTTCCCTGTCCTTTCCATCTGGTTTGTCCTTGTCTTCCTTTTGCCTTACTTCATCGATGCTTTTCACATCTAGCTTGAGTAATATCTGCCTCCCATCCATTTGTTCAGTGTGAGTGTTACCTCGTCAGCTTTCTCCTTTTCTCCTTTCCACCTCTTGATTTCTCGTTCCTTGACAAAGATTGATATTTGGTGGGAAAAAACAAAATGTTCACTTTGTCAGGGGTTCTGGGTAATAAATTCTGGGCCGCATCGCGCAAGTCAGACCTCTGTGGATTCCCACAGCTGTCCTCTTTTCAGAAATGCATGGGGTTCCCAGTTTATCTTGGTGGCTTGGACACCCTAGTTCCAAATCTGTATGGTGTGCACATAAGCCAAATTCCTGAAATTCTGCTGTGCGCAGACACTTGGGGTTACCCGCGTTGTAGCCTTCTCCTTTTGCGCCCTGGTAGGTGCACCAACACATGTGAGTTACCGTTTTCATCAGCAAAACAAAGGGGCGTCTGGGAGTGTGTCTGCCAGCATGAACACAGCTCGTTGACCTGTTCTTGGGCGGATGGCCCCTGGGAGAGTCACAACCAAGTCTTTAGCTCACTGTCCCTTTCACAGAGGAGAAATATCCCTGCATATATCAGTCTTTGTCCTGCCCAGGGGAAGTCCAGCACCGAAATGCTAGGCAATTCTCCTCTGAACAAGAGTACCAACATCAACCCTATACATGTGTTTCAGCCTTGTTGGGCATCATCAGTGGCAGAGCTCCACCTCACTGATGAGGGGGTTCTGGGTAATAAATTCTGGGCCACTTCGTGCAAGTCAGACCTCTGTGGATTCCCACGGGTGTCCTCTTTTCATAAATGCATGGGGTTCCCAGTTTATCTTGGTGGCTTGGACACCCTAGGCCCAAATCTGTATGGTGCACACATAAGCCAAATTCCTGAAATTCTGCTGTGCATGAAGACTTGGGGTTACCTGTGTTTTAGCCTTCTCCCTTTGCGCCCAGGTAGATGCACCCACACATGTGAGCTGCCGTTTTCGTCAGGACACCTGTGGGAACGCGGGACGGTAGGCTGTGTTGTTGGCGGCGTGTTTCGGTGGGTAATAATTCGGGGCCGATATGCGCAAGTCAGACCTCTGTGGATTCCCACAAGTGTCCTCTTTTGGGAAATGCATGGGGTTCCCTGTTTTCCTTGCTGGCTTCGACACCCTAGGCCCAAATCTGTAGGTTGCCCACATGAACAAAATGTGCTGTGCCAAAAGACTTGGGGTTACCAGTGGGTTAGCCTTTTCCCTTTGCACCCAGAAAGGTGCACCCACACATGTGAGGTACCGTTTCCAGCGGGACACCTGTGGGAACGCGGGAAGGTATGACATCTGTTGTTGGCGACGTGTTTCGGTGGGTGGCCAGAGGGAAATGTCTCTGAAATTTGCTGGAAATAAACACAATTGTCAGACATTTCGCTCTGTCCACCCACCGAAACACCCCGGGTAGATGCCGAAGAGTCTACAGGTCTATGGATCGAATCCCTCCTCTGCTACCAAGTGAACCCTTATGGTCCTTTTGAGGTAACACATCGTACAATGGATGGTATGCAGAATAACTCTTACACCAAATAATAAGACCGACTCAGGAAGTTGGCAAAATGTCCCGTCAGACTGTTTTTTTTTTTCTTTCAATTCTCTAAAACAGGGAGTTACAATGGACGTTGCACAGCTCTCAACATATTTAATAAAAAAGCATTCTTCTATAACAAAAATTCCTCATTCGTGGCATCCTATTACGTGGCAAACAAAAAAAACCTATGTGGGATTGTGGTTGGCTTAAGGGGAACATCTAAGTATACTTTCTATACTGGATGGGATTGCGATTGGGCGTCTACAGTCAGGTGGACAACGTATGTGCACCCCTAGTTCATCTTCGGTTATTAGATACACGGTACATCATTGGCTCTTAAACTATAAGGCCCTTTGTTATATGGCCTTCTACAATTGGTTGGCACGCTTGTACCCTTCTAGAACATTCGATTCACTAGCAGCACATAAACTGGCACGGCAGGTGTCAGTGGGTGGACTAGACCGTGTCTCCCCACCCAATTATCCCATATCTCTCATTGCTCATGCCTTCTGCCATTCAAATTGTCTTTGAACTTGGCCTTGTGGTTGCTTCTTGCTCCTGGGAATAAAAGGGAGTATGGGCACTCCTTATCGCAGTTCTGGTCTGTGTGCCCCAACGCCTATTTCCATCCTTGGTCACATGACATTAGACCATGAATCGGTCCATTTTATAGCATTTAATTGTCTTGAATGAATACACCTGGCACGCATGATGTTCTCTCTTTCCAACTTAACAAGGAATACCTCGACTTCTCACATTCACTGTTCTTCACGGACTGATAGCCAGTTTTGGCTGCTTCAGCCTTTCACACCAGGCTAGACAGCCTTCTTGGTCTTGCTTCGAGCTCCGGTTAGTTTTCTGCTGTGATACACGCATAGCTATCAATCCTTCTTTCTCCATGGGTTGGAGCTTACTAAAATGTGAGATTGAATATCCAGAATATGTATATATTGGGGCGGCATCGCCTGCAGTCTATTTCACTATGTATAGCCAGCCTTATGATTACTTTGTCTACTTGCGTTACATCATCTGTACAGTTATAAAAACGGCTTGCATTTTCTGCAGTGCTCTTCACACGTGCAATCTTCAATCTGCATATGAAAGTTCAATCGATTCTTTACTTCGTTATCGGATTCTATAAGGTCTATGCATCTTCTTTGACCATCCTTCTTAGCGCATCACACTTGCTTCTTGTGACGCCACCAACTTCTTATTTCTCTTATTTTCCTGTCCCTTTGAGGACATCCTCCAGGAGACTATCAGTTCACCGGGGAAACATCAGATAGGGTTTTCTTAGTGGATATCTCCTTGGAATGGTCACAGTTACTGGTGGTGTGCACGTCGCAATTTCTGGTTCCCAACATATAGGTAAAAGAGGGGCAGGACTTCCTGCAGAGGTATTTTGCTCCTCCTCTACACTATGGTTTCTGAGCAACTCGCCCTAGGCCACCTCAGGTTGTCTGCTAAAAACATTTAAATTATTCAGGCAGCCAGGAAGGCTTCTACTTGGGCCCTGTACAAAAGTAAATGTACTGAATATTGTCCTGCCTGCTTTTTTGTGTGGAATTCGTTTGAATTTTTTTATAATATATCAGTACAAAGTAAGGCATATAACCAAAAGAATACAGTGCTGACAGTTCCACCAGTGATGCATCCCATCATAACCAGCCCGGAGCCTCCAGTGCTCACTACTGCCCCCACGATCCCACAAGGCTGACATCTCTCTCATGCCCCCCAGCAACTGATGGTGCAATCAATTGATCCTTCCCTGTGACCTCCTTTTTGATGCCCCGTTCATTTTCATAAGCCCTGAAGGGCCACCAGAAGTCTATTGCCCTGATCCTGCTCCGAGTGACAGTGTACTGTGCTCCTTTTCCATCAGTCTTTCATATGATTGAACCACTCTAGAAAGGTAGGAGCTTGTGATTTCCCATAAGCCTTAGCAATAAATGAGAGAGCAGCTATAGAGGCCATACCTAGTGGCTTCTTCTCTAGCTGATTCCCCTTTGTCAAATGTGGACAGCAGCCAAGATCCCAGATCTTCCGGCTGCAAGCATGATACCATCTGAGCCATAACACTCGTGACCAGAACACCTGTATATATGCACAGCCCCATGCCATATGTATTAAACAGGCCACACTAAGGGAGTGACGTACACACTGTGCCAATATATCAGGATAAAATGTTTGCAATTGTAATGGTGTGTAATATATCTGATGAACATACTTAAAGTGGGTTAATCGTAATCTCTTGTTGAATGATATCCATTTTGTCTGCATTCATTCTTCCATTGTGAGTTGGTCGGGACTATTCCCAACGACTCTTCTCACCTGTCCTGGACCTTGTCCCCCTCTCCATCTGTAACTTTTTATCCTTTTACATGGAGACAATACCAGTTTTGTATACCTGGGAGGGCGGGGCGGGTGGCAGGTTTAACACATACTGTACTATCTGAGATGTTGTGGGTTCAACAGGAAAGGAGGGCCATCTCGTCATTGGTGCCTGAATATATAGTATTTATTTTAGCATTTTTTTTAGGTGCACAAAACCCTCGGGTATCTCGGCACTAGTTCCATTAGGGTACAAAGTTGCATGTTACATTGGGGCGGGGGGAAGAGCAGGGGATGCGGCAAAGCAATGGGGTGGATGCAATAGCCTTCGGAGGAATACAGTCAGTTGAACAGCCACATCTTTTAAGTTTCTGCAGAAGGTCCAGCAGGCCTGTTCTTTTCTGAGTGCAAGTGGAATATTATTCCAAAGTTTGGCTGCCATGACAGGGAACCTCTTGCCCCCTACTGAGAGGCAGTTGAAGTTTTGGGGGGGGGGGCGGTCTTCTGAAGTTGAGAGTTTGACGATCTTGGAGGACGGCCAGAGGCATGTTTCTCTACGCATCGTGAGAGGCAACACTTGGTGTTGGAGAGATATCGGTGGACCAGGGACAAGGTTTTGAATGTAATCCTTTCCCGGGTGGACAACCAGTGTGCAGCTCTTCTGGCTTCTGAGAGATGGTCAGATTTGGAGAGGCTAATCGCTGCTCAGAGGAAATTATTCTGGATCGTCTGGAGTTTGTTCAGGTTGCGTTCAGAGTTGCCGGTTATTAAGGCGTTAAAATAGTCGAGCTTGACTCCAGTGATGGCTCTTGCTGTTGTTAGGCAGTTGTGTGTGGAGAGGAGAGGAAGTGCCTGCTGGCATGAAGCAGTTTTGCTGTGTAGGCAGCCGCTGAAGTGACTGAGTTCATTTGACGTGAGAGATTAAAGTTGGCATCCAGGTAGACGCCAATAGTTTTGGTAGGGGTAGAGGTGGTGATGTGGTTATCATCGATGATGAATTCCTTGTATGCTGGCTCAATGTTGCGAAGTGTGGAGATTGAGCTGACGATGAGGATTAGTTTTGTCGTTGAGACAGAGGTAGGTGAGTAGACATCCAATTTTGAATGACCTTGTAAGCAGCGTTTATGGGGCTTATTAACCAGAGAGGGGGATAAGGAGCTGCGTATCGTCTGCATAGTTTGTGTATGAAATATCTAGTAGGTCAAGGTGGTCGAAGAGGGGTTTTGTGTAAATGTAAAGGGTGGGGAGAGGCAGGAGCCTTGGGGGACTCCGCAAGTGACAGGAGTAGGTTCAGCAGAGAAGTCATTGATGAAGACCTGAGAGGATCTGTCAGCTAGGAAGGACCTCACCCAATCGTAGTAGGGCAGCTTCGGTTCCGTGCTTGGGACAGTATCCTGATTGGCGAGTGCCTAGGATGTTGTTTTCCTCAAGATATTCTTGGAGCGGATGTAGACAACACGATCCAGGATCTTCAGGAGGTAGAGAACTGTGGTAGTGGGAGGTATTTTCGTTGGGATGGAAGGGTCAAGGAGGTGTTTCTTAAAGAGCATTAGGACCCATGCTTCCTTCAATGAAGTTGGCACTGAGTTGGTGGAGAAGAATGCATTGATGGCTTTGAAGAGGGGTATGAGTGTCTCGGCACAGTCTTTGATGATTGGAGCTGGGCAAGTGTCGCCTTTGCAGCGTGACTGTTAGAGAGGCTTGATAATCATGGTGATGTCCATGTCTGAGACAGGGTGGAAGCTGAACGGGGTGCTGGTGTGGGTCAGTAAGGGCTGGGTGCTGTGGGTGGTGGTGGTTTGTTGAGCATAGCAAGTTGCTTGGCATCGATTTTTCCTTTGAGGGAATTGGCCTTTGCAGTTATGGCGTCTTGGATTTTTTCGCACCAGGTGCTGTCTACTGTCAGGTCTGGCTGGGGCGCGGGGAGAGGGGGAGGGGGGACTCTAGTTCCCGGAGGACTGTGAAAAGTTCCTGGGAGTTGGATGAGACATTACTAATTCTGGAATTCTAGCTATTGGCTTCGGCAGCATCAATTTTCCTTTTGTAGTTTTTGGCAAGAGAGTAGAAGAGGGCTTTGGAGGCAGGGGAGGGTTCTTTTATCCAAGCTAGCTTGGTGGTGCGCTTAGTGCGGATTTCAAGGCGTTGAGGACTGAACCAGGTGTTTTTTTTGTGAGGGTTTGGCTTTCCTGAGTTTGAGAGGGGCAAGAGTGTTTACTGCTTGTGCAATAGATTGCCTGTAGAGGTCATCCAGTGCTGCTGGGTCTGTTACTGAAGGTGGGGCAGGTGCGCCAGGGTGGCAAGTAGTGGTGCAAGGTTGGTCGGGTTGAGGTTTTTTGTGCACTGGCCCATACATTCAGGTTTGGCAGGGTGAGCCAGTCTGGGGCGTTCTGAGTGAAGGATTTTGAAGGCAACAATGTGATGGTCCGACCATGGGCAGGGGGAGGTGACGGTTGTGGGGATGTTACAATTGAGGTCGCTTAACCAGTTTAGAGTGCATCCTTGGTCATGTGTAGGCTCGAGGGAGCGTTGAGACGCCGGCATGGTTAAGTGCTATAGCTATGCTGGTGGCCAATGAGTCAGCTGTGACGTTGAGTCCTAGATTGAGGTACCCAAAGATAATGACTTTGGATTTGGAGGTGAAGATACTTTGCATTAAGTTGTCTTCGAAGGTGAGGCTGGGGCCAGGTGGATGGTAGATAAGGAGGACTGTGATGGAGTCGGTAGGCGACATGGAGATCTTGGTAGGTAAGGATTCACAATTCGGGATGACATTGGTTTGTGCGACTCTGATGGTGAGTGTGTTCTTAAAGATCACAGTGACACCGCCTCCTATTTTAGAGGATTTGTCACATCTTAGGATAGTAAATCCCAGGAAGATGACAATAGAGAGGGCTGGACCTGCAGCGTGATAGAGCCAGGTTTCTGAGATGGCAAGCAGGTTACGGTCGTTGGAGGTTATGAGGTTGAGGATTCCTGCTGCATGTGCCGGGACTGATCTTGCGTTGATTAGCACGCAGTTGATGGCTTTGCGGCTGAGACTGACTGACTGAAGGCGTGCGTGTTTGCGGAATTCTCAATGGATGGGAAGTGTGGAGAGGGAGGCGTGGAAGGCACTGGGTGCAGAATCCGAGGTACCTGCTCCTTGTAAAGATAGGCTTTTGGGTTGTGAGGGGTATGGACTTTGGGTTTGCAGTGGGCCGATTGATTGCGATGCGTGGAGTGGGACGCACGCAGTAGGCCGAGTATGCAGCCTGAAGAGGCTGTTCCTTGTAAAAATCGGCGGCCGCATAGCAATAGTCTAGAATTTTGGGTTGTGAGGGGCCTGGACTTTGGGTTTGCAGTGGGTTTATTGATTGCGATGCATGCACACAGTGAGCCAAGTGCTCAACCTGAGGAGGCTGTTCCTCATAAAGATTGAGGGGAGCATGGCGGTGGCAGAGGCAAGGGTGTCGAGCTGATGGTGGGGTACAAGGGATGGCCTTGGGGAGCTTAGGAGGAGCAGTGAGTTGCTGCTGGGTGAGGCACCAGGGTGCTTACCTGTGGATCAAGTGGAGCGCGCATCCTTGGGGTTAACTGGACTTGTGTGGAAGGTGTTGTAGTGGTTCTTGGGTTTCCGGCTGTGGCCTCGGGTCTGTTTGGGGTTGTTACAAGTCCACAGTGATGTGGTTCAGCTGAAATTGAGAAGCGAGGAACGTAGCGGGTGAGATCTGTAGCTCCATTGTATGGGGCCTAACACCTGTGGCTCACAACAATGCGCCCTTGGCCTGCACAGGCTTTGCCGCAGAGGGTTCGGCACGTAGGTTTTAACATGGTGGCCGCATTCCATTGCTGCTCTTTTACCGTTTCCCACATGATAAATCTCCCTTCTTGTGTCCTATCTCCCTGGGTATGCAATCCCAGCCGTTCAAAATGGATCCGAAATTGTTTTCTCCAAAAGTGGCATCCACCCTGTGTGTTTGATAAATAGAGTAGGCCGGATCATACAGGCAGTCCTCCCCAGTCAAGAGCCCCACTCTGTTCTATGCTCTGCAAGTGGTGTCCACAGGTTGTATTTGTGTTCGAACAGGTCTACTAGTGCCCAAGTCAGACTATCCGGATATATGGTCACTCTCTCCAGCCGCACATGAGACCACCACCACACACTATTGGATCTGGGCTGCCAAGTAATCTATGTACATGTCAGGATTGTCAGGCCCACCCCTTTCATATAGTTGTCAATACATCATATGCGACCCTGGCCTGTTTGTCCGCCCACACCAAACGAACCATCATCCGCCTTAACCCTGTCCAGAACTTTGCTGGAGGTGAAATCGGCACATTATTGAATATGTATAGGCGCTTTGGTTCTAAAACCATCTTGGCTAAGGGGAGCCGAGCGGCCTGGGATAATGGCAGTAGAACCCAGGCATCCACCCTACTCTCGAGGTTCTCAAGCGCTTTCAGGTAATTACCAATGTTGAGTGACATTCCCGCTGTTGACACCTGCATTCCTATATATTTCATACACTGAGGGCACCACCTGAACTTCTCTACGACGTCAGTTTGTCGGGCTTCTGGCGTCAGCAGGGGGACTTTGGATTTTGAGTCTGCATAATTCCCCAAAGGCTGAGCGGGGTGTACCGCAGGTTGTAAATCCTGGCGTGGATTCTGATATTCAACAACATATCCTCGGCCTAGAGGGAAATAACGGAAATGTGTGAATATATTTCGACACCTCAGCGTGCATGATATTCCCTTATATGGCATGCTAAAGGCTCCACGGCTAGGGCAAAGAGAATGGGAGATGGGGATAGGGAGCATCCTTGCCTCGTGCCCCTAGTGAGTGATATGGTTTCAGATGCTACCTGATTTGACACAATCTGAACTTTTGATCCTGATTCAGCAGCTGCACCCATCTTATAAACTCCACACCGAAGCCTGAACGTCGTAACACTTCAAACATAAATTCTCACTCCGAGTCGAAAGACTTTTATTCTGGTGGAGTCAGGCAACCCACCAGAGGCGAGAGTCGCCTCGTACATAGTCATCAAGTGGTGTTTAATTATCTCACATGTTTTTTCCCCCATAAACTTTTATTTCACTGTGGGAAATGACGTATGCATAAACCCAAAGATTACATTTCCAAGAGGCAATATGACGAAGGGTATGGAATGCCCTATTTTCTGCAACAGGAAAAAAATCCCACAATCCGGATCCTCACAACCCCATAATACAACAGAGACCTTCAAACCCAACACAGCTTTCCAGACCAGGCTCATTAGAATGATGAAAAGTGATGCATAAGTGGGGGATTGACCACTATAACTGGGTTATTATCCCAAAGTCAATGATGGACTTCCAGATGGACACATACTTGCTATACCTTCCCTCGCGTAATGCAGTAATTTTGTTCGTCACCAGGATATCCCAGATTTTTACCCGCTAAATCTGGACCTGCCGACCGTCCACAGATTTCCAGTTTCAGGAAATAGTGAATTTAGCTGCCAAGAGAAAGTGTCCAATTATGCTGGTCATTGGACCTGTCAGGGGAATATCCCATTGCTGGTATCACCTAGGAAAACCACTCGGGGATCAATGGGAAGCAACAACCTTGTTACATCCTTGATTTTGGACAGCACTTCCTTCCAGAAGAGAACCACCTTGCCACAGGCCCATACAATGTGAAAGAGAACCTGCTTCAGCGCAGCCTCGTCCACAATTTGCTGAGTAACCAGCTGACGTGCGGTGAAGCCTCTCTGGTGTGAGGTACCATCTGTGACAGACCTTGTCGGAACATTCCCTATGCTTGACACATCTGGAAGATTTATACATTCTCAGCCATTTAGGCAACCACGCTTCATCCTCCTATTTGCGCACCAAGATCATCCTCCCATTTACTCAAATATGGCAAGCGCACCACCAAATCCCCTGTATCTAGCAGCTTATATGATTGTGAGACCTGTCACCCGAAAGGACCCCCACATGACAAAGAGCATTAAACGTTTCGTCAGTGAGGGGCCCAATGTCTCCATTGCACATAACGAAACCGCTCTGTCTCGGGCAGGGCAAAGGTGTCCTTACACTCTTGAAAATTCAATGGGCACCTGTCCTTATATAACTGCTGCAGAGTCACCAACGCCCTGGCTGGAAGCCTGGGTCGCCTCAGGCCGGTGTAAATGGGCCCAACCTGAGAGCTGCACCCCAACACATAGTAGTCTGTTCCTAGTTTTGGCCAAGAGTGAGAACCCGCATTCAATATCGGGTCTCTCCTCTCTATGAATGGGAGATGAATCCACCTAATTGTGGAACAGCTTGCTCAATTATTTTTCACTTAGGTTGCATATTGGCATCCCCCCATGTCCCCCACATGCAAATCCTGCTGCTATATTAAAGCGAAATAAGTCGGACTCCCAGAGCACCCCTGTGGGTTTCAGTGACACCTTCCTGGAGATCCTTGCCTGCTTATTCGCCCAGATGAATTTAAGGAGCTTAGCCTGAAGTATGCAAAGTTTTGAATCAGGGATCCTAGCTGGCAGCACTAAACCTCAGGCAACCAAGGGATAAGATTAATTTTAACCGCAGTGATCCCACCAAACCAGGATATTACCTACCGGCTTCACCTAATGAAATCGGACTACTTCTGGAACAGAGGCAGGAAGTTATAGCAAGAAAAACCTCAACCTGCTGGGGATGCGCACATCTAGATAGGGGATGGAATCCTGAGACCATTGTATCAGGGCCAGAGCTCCAATCGGGGACCCATCATGGGGCCTCAGGAAAACATCCAACCCATGCAATTTATCGAAGTTGATTTTGAAGCCAGAGACCTGACCAAAATCTGCTAGTTCAGGTAAAAGTGCACCAAGCGAGGGACAGGGGTTTTGCAGAGTGAACAGGATATCATTGGCATAGAGAAACCTTCTAGTTTACACCCTAATCCGCCCAATGGCTGTATTGGCACTAATGTGGCTGGCAAGTGGCTCCATGCCCAGCGCAAACATCAGTGGGGAAAGCGGGCAGCCCTGCCTCGTGCCCCTGGTTATTGGCAAACTAGTGGACAGCTGCCCATTAACACAGAGGGAGGTTGATTGGTTTTGATAGATGGCTATAACCCATTTGGTATACCCTGGATCAAACCCATAATGTTCTACAACGCCCCCCCATTCTCCCTGGATGTATTTCCAGCCCAAGGCTTTGTGGGCATCCAACGTTATAAACCCCAACCCCACATCAACCCCCGGGAGCTGCCCCACCTTCGGCAGATCAAGGGTCTGTCTCATGATATCATGGGTGCTACGACCTGTAATGAAACCAGTCTAGCCACTGTCTATAATCCTAGGAAGAACCTCCATCATGCAACAAGCTATGGATCTTGGAGAAGAGTTTGGAGTCTATATTGGTAAGGGTTAAGAGGCGCTAGGAATCTCACAGTTGGATCCTTCCCCGGCTTGGGAATCTACACTGTCGTGGAGGCACCCATAGAGGGGGCTAACCAACCAGACACCAAATATGAATGGTAAGGGTTCCACCAGTGGGGAACTAAGAGGGCGAAACCTCTTATAGAAGGGAGCCGTGAAGCCATCAGGGCCAGGGGCTTTGTTCTTCAGCGTTTTAATCACCAATTCCACCTAAACTAACGCAATCGGGACTTCAAAGCTTCACGCTCTTCAGCAGTTAGCTTCGGTAGATTCACGTAAATATTGGGCCTGAACTTCAGCCTGCCCTGGTTCACCTCGAAACACCCTCCCAAAATGAGCCTCAAATAGCTTTAATTTGTCAGTTTGCACACGCTGCAACACACCGTGTCCATCTTGCAGGGCCAACGCTGCATTTCGGTTCTGACGATTCTTTAATTTGGGACCAGTAGACGATTGGCCTGATTCCCATTTGCATAATAGAATTTCTTGGTGTTTAACATTGCCTGGGCCGTCCTGTCAGCAAGATATTCCTCAAGCTTCTTGCGCACCGTGCTCAATGCACTTAAAGCCCTCCATGACCCTGTCCTCTTAAGTTTCTGCTCGGCCTGTTTAACCCCCACCCCCCATGATTCAGGCAGATTAGTAGCCGCCCCCTAGTATATGCTTCAAATTTACTAATTTGTTTAAACCAAACTACCACCTTAATGGCATCCCATACAATCCCCGGGCAAGGACCTAAGTTACTGTTTTCATGAGAATAATTAGGGATCACCTCACGGCAAGCTACCGGATCCCTCAACACCAGATAGTACAGTTGCCATGCATGTTGGGGTCTTTCACGCTGCCCCACAATAGAATAGGGTAAGTGACACCGGGGCATGGTCCGAAGGCATTGGGGTGCCAATTTCCACCTCTCACACACACGGATACAAAGCGCTGGGAACCAGCACAAGATCGAATCTAGAGAAACCCCCTTAATCATTTGAATTGAAAGAGTAATCTTTCTCCTCGCCACGGAACAGCCTCCAGGCATGCATCCATCCCCAATCTCAGGAGGAGAAACCCAAAGGATAAAGAATGCTTAAAATCCAGTTAAGTAGCGGGCAGGGTTTTGTCCACCGGGGGATTGGGCACCAGATTCAAATCGCCACCTATCAAAATCTGCCACTCTGTAAAGGGAAGTACATGAGGGAGAACGTTTTCCAGGAACCCATGTTGGGCAGTGTTTGGGGCATATATGGAAACCAAGGTGAACAAGCATTCCAAAAGCAACACACACACACACACACACACACACACTCACTCACTCTCACATTCTCTCTTTCACTCTCACTCTCACTCACTCTCTCACTCACTCTCTCGTTCTCTCGCTCGCTCTCTGTTCCCTGGGGCTCTCGTAGGACTGGGTTATTGGGATCTGCCCGCCAATGAGTATCGCCATTCCCCCCCGGTTTCTTCTAACCTCCTCCAGAGGCAAAGAATTCTCTTGAACACTCGAGTGCATAACCGCACGTCATCCTGCATGAGCAAATGAGTCTCCTGCAAGAAAGCTATTGAGGGAGACATATCTCCTAGTTTATTTAGAATAGAATTCCTTCTCCATCAGGGAGTTTAACCCATGCACGTTTCAGGTGCCCAACACAACTAGGTTTGTGCCTCCCTCTCCCCCATCCCCCCCCCCCCCCGAGTTAGCTGCCACCTTCTTTAGAACATCACATATGACCCAGCGGTCCACAACACCTCATCACCGCTCAAAACACTCCTTTGTAGGAAACATAAATCCAACACCAGTCCCGCAGCAAACATTTGTAAACCCAAAAACCACCCTAACGTTTCCCTCCCGTACCCTACTGTTAACATTGCCCAAACAGGATAAAAAAATCAGACGTCTCTAATTCCACAGGGGAATCCGACCTGGAAGGCATAAACACTACAAAACCACACACCACCTCATTGCGCCTCTCCCCCTCCTGCCCCCCCAACCAGGTCACCCAAAGCGGACAAAGAGAAATTACAGTGTTGCCAAAAAGAAGTGTACTTGGGGCAAATACTATACACAACAGGGAGAAGAGTAACGCCAGATAGAGCCACAGCAGTCACACACTACAGCCCAACACTGTTATGCACCAGCCATGGAAGTTATGGTATAGGTGGAGATACACCTAACACGGACGCCTTCTATGTCTAGTTAACGGTCTAGCCTTCCACCAAGATGGCGTCCGGAGCGTATATACGCATCACGCACAGTAACAACGGTGCGTTGTATCATCGTTAATTTCTAACTTTGTTCATTGCCCCTTGCTCGTGTTATTCTGTTTCGCAGAAAGACCTTACCTCCTCCTCCTTCTTCCCTTAGCCTTTTCTCCCCTTCTGCCTTCACTCGCGGTGTTACCCCTTTCAGGTGTATACTCAGCAGCGGTTTATTCTGGTAAGTTCACGGGAGTTTTTTTTTCTCTTTTTTTCGGTTTTCTGTTCCTTTACTTGTATTTTACTATCTTTCTATTCTGCCTATCTATTACCTTTTTTCACATTTTCTTCTTCTGTCCTTTTTTCGCCTTTCCGAGGCTCTGTCTGTTTCCAGTTCCCTCTTCCAGTGCACTCTCTCACCGCTGCAATTATACTTCGGTGCCGAAGCTCCTGTTACCGCAGTTTCCTACGGAGCCGCTGGTCCTACGCGCCTTCTGCGGTGCCTGCCGGATCTTGTGGTTTTCCCAGACAACGTCTGCCTTCTGCGGTGCCTTCTGGATCGCAGTTCTCTTCGAACGTTACCGGTCTCCTGCGGTGCATGCTGGAACTTGTAGTTTCTCCATACTACAAATCTGTTCTTGTCCTTTGATTGCTTTAAAATCTTCAGCATATCTACAACTTCTAAAGCCCCTTTGTCACCACAGCGGGAATCACAATTAACATATCGGATACTCCTTTCCGACAGTAGAGAAGATCTGCTACACAGGGTTTTTTGCCAAACGGCTTTTTCCCTGGAGTTTTGGGACTGGCTCCTGGGAGATCACCGGATTTGGTACCCATCCGGTCAAGGTGGCCTCCGAGGAGCCACGTCCTTATTTACGTCAAAAGAAGACCAAAAAGAAGACGGAATCAGAGAAATATCGAAGAAGACAGGATTGGTCGACTTCTACGGGCTCCACCGGAGATTCAGGTGAGGAGGAGTTGGGCATAGAGAAAGGGGAAGTTGTTAGTTTTGACAAACACAGTAAAAGAAATGGAGCAATTCCTAGGGCTGTGCAATTACTGCAGGACATGGATTTCTGATTATTCTGCATATGTCAGGCCCCTAATACAGGCACTCAAAGATGCCCAGAAAAAGAAAGGAACCCTTCAATGGACAGGCGAGATGACACATGTTTTGATGATCTAAAAGCACCAATAAGCAATGCCCAAAGTGTTAACATCAAACTACAATAAGCAGTTTTATTTGTTTTTGCACTCAAATGGACAGTGAATGACGGCAGTCCTTAAACAGCGATCTTCCCTGAAACACAAGCCCCTATCCTAACACAGTGGACTTTTGGATCCAGCCATGCAGGGTCATTTCCCATGTGAAAGTCTCTAACAGTCGCTGCGTTTGCATTTCAGAAATCTGCGACCATCACAATGGGATGTCAAAAAACAACATATGCTGAACATGCAGTTTTCACCATATTAGAGGGAAAAAAAGTCTACCCTCACCACACAGAGAGCATCTGGGTATGAAATTATGTTGTTTGAGGTGCCACGTTGTAAACCCAGCATAGTTTGTAGCCAAACCTATTGAATCATGAAATCAGGTACATGATCTAGTGTATGAAGGAGAACAAGAAGAGAGCAGCAAGCTAAGTGAGGATGCACTTGTAATGGGAGAAGTACTTTATGTAGACGGGTCATCAACGATAAATTGGGAGAACGGTGAAAGGAACACAGGAGCAGCAGTGGTAAGATATGTGGAGGGACAAGAAGAATACCACACAGTAATGCAAAAAAGACTACCTTCACATTTCTCAGCACAAGCAGCAGAACTCATTGCACTCATAGAAGCACTTGAAGCGTCATTGGGCGATGTCACCGTATATTCAGGTTCATCTTGCGTATCTTCCACTGTTCATTCAGGTCTATCAAGATGGAAAAGGAGAGGGTACAGGAGATCAGATGGATCACCAGTTCAGCATGCAGCACTATTTGCCAGATTAACAGATTAATTCAAATGTCCCCTTCATGTATGTGGCAGATGGGCAGCAGGTGCAAGTGGATCTAGGTCACCTGGCCTAAGCACCACCCACCTTCTTAGCCCTGCCTCTTTCTTTATGCTCTTAACTCTTAGATCAAGGGCGTCCCTCGCCCGTGCATCTGAAGTGAAGGGCAGACGAAGAAAAGGGCAATTCCTGTTCTGACCAGGAGGACCCATGACCCAAACCCCCGCCCAGACAGCAGGTAAGCATGCACCAAAATGTTTACTCCCTCTGTCTCCACAGGCCATCCCCACCATCATCAGGCAACGCCAACTTCTCTGGCGCTGGGGTGAGGACAGGTGCTGAGTGGCACAGTAAGTTGTGCAGCGCCTTCCTGACTGCGTGGTCCCTCGCAACTCCCGATCGCGTGTGCCTCGCGCCCCCCCCTTCTCCACCCTCCTGTACCCACGCGCCCTGTTTGCTCTTCTGCATTGACTGCCCTTTTTTGCATTGTATTGCTTTGTGTTCTGCTGCATTCTTCCTTCTTCTAGGTTTACATCTGTCAACTGCTTTGTTCTTTTGTATATTGTTCTGTATTCTGCTGTGCTTCACCCTCCTCTAGGTTCTCTTTTTAATGACCGCTCTGTTCCTGATGCCCTGGTAACCAGACCTGCTTACCAGACTGCTTTGTTTTCTGCCTGCTCTTCCATCTCAGTTCTTGTCTACTTAGTCAATCGTCCACTATTCTCTTGTCCCTTTCTGTCTAGACTCCTTGCGTCCTCCCTAGTCTCCCCGCACCTTTCCTCTAGACCCCTCTTCCTCTCTCTTCCGCCACCTACTCTATTGTGCTCTCTGTTTCTTCTATCTTTTCAAACTGCTTCGCTATCGACTATCCTGCTCTCCTCACTAAGTCTGGTAGGAAGAGGTTCAAAAAGGAAATCTTGGTCTCCAACCCAGGCCTCCCTATCGCTGACACCTATACCAGTGCTTCCTCTAGACAGACCCTAACCAACATCCTCTTTGTCGTTCCCTATGCACTCTTGATATGCTCTCTGTGCTCTCTCCTTTCTCTTCTTCTCCCATTAATGGTGGCACCCGGTGGGAGGCCCTCCTGGCCCCCTTCCACTCCTCTAAGGTCATCATTAATGTTTTCTTGAATGGCACTGTCTTGGTCCAGAGCCCTCAGGCCAACCTTCTCCTCTTTGATACACACTTCCCACGCCTCATCAATTTCCTTTCTTCTCCTGCTGTCCCTTCTCTCCCTTCTTTGTCTTCCTTGGCTGCCTCTGCCTCCTCCTCCCTCGTCAGCCCCCCCCTCAGGCTCCTTCTACTCCTCCACAGGAACTACCTCTGATTTGTACCCCTCCCCAGAAGTCTTTAAAGGATGAAAACCTTCTCCTATTGCCGCTCTCATCTCTTGCTCAGCTGTCAAACACTCCTCTGACATCTACTGCCTCCTGGAAGAACTTGATCTCGGTGTCCTCGGTCTCACTGAGACATGGTTCACGGCCAGCTCTGTCACAAGCTTTGACACTCTCCTCCATGATGGCTACAAGATCCCCTCCGCGCCCAGAACCAACCATTCTGGAGGGGTTGTAGGATTGATATTCCCAGAGTGGATTCATGCCTCTGTCATCCCTATGCAGGCCTACTCCTCTTTCAAATGCCTTGTCTGTAGGCTCTCCTTCTCCGAGTGGGTGGACCTCTCCACCTCCCTCCTGACCTCAACCACTCAGTTCCTCCTTCTTGGAGACTTTAACATCCACCTGGATGCTTCCTGTCCCACCTCTGGACTCTTTTGCGACCTCTGCAACTCTTTCTATTCACCCCTCTGGCCCAACTCACTTTGCAGGGCGCACTCTGGATGTTCTGATCTCCTCAGACCTCCCTCTCTCTATCCCACTCACCACCAGGGCTGGACTGCCCCACCGGGATACCGGGACATCCCCCGGCAGGCCTGTGGGCATAGGGCCGCTTTCGTTGGCAGTGGCACGGAAGGATATGTGCATCACGTGAATACGCCTGGGTGGTTTTGTATGAATTGGCTGACTGCCGGCTGCCACCACCATCGGCACGCGCTGACGCTGCCTGCACATTTCTTTTTCCCCCAGGGCTGGGAATGGCAAGTGCGCCTGCGCTTGAGGGCATGGGAACCCGAAACTGCACGTGCCTGCAAGCGCAGGTCAGGTGCAGAGCAGGCTGCAGCCAGGCAAAGTCAAATGTTTGCTGTCCGGTCCAGGGCAGTGGAGGTGACGCCTTCACTGTGGCATGATCAACGTGATGTTGAAGGTAAGCAGACCAACGACACTTCTACTGCCTTCCCGTTGCCCAGCAATGAGGTGCCAGCCAAAGTCTCCCTGAACCCAAATTGACCCTGATTGATTAACAGTCTGGTGCTTATTCGATCCCTGCAGCCCCATCATGTCGCTTTAGGTTGTAAATACCCATTGGGTGCTAATAAGATAAGGTAAGTGGTCTTACATAGTGCCCTCTGCCACTAACGTTGGCCTCGGGGTGCATGGCTTTGTGAGAAGGCGGGTGTGGTGTGCTAGTCTGCTACTGGGAAGGCAGAGGTGGAAACCTGTGGCTTAGCTGTACAGCCACCTCCCAGTTTGGGAATTTACATTAAACATGGGAAAATGTTGACATGGGAAAATGATTGTTGCGTGGAGATGCGTAGAGAAGAACATCAGACCTGGTAGGCCCTCTGGGGACTGAGGGGGGCAGTGTAAGAGTCGGAGTCACCATAGTTCCCACTCGCAACAGCTCTTCCTGAAAGAGCACAAAATACCCCATGCACCCTTAAAATAAACATAAATATATGGAATGAGACAAAAGGCGCCTTGTCCAGTGAGTGGAGGAGTCACACCTGGGGTACATGCCGGGAAGGGGGTGGGTTGGGCTGGCTACTGAACGGGGATTGAACACTGCCACCCCAGGAGAGCTCTGCCAATGATATTTAGCCCGAGTGAGCTAGGGGGGTGGGAAAGAGGGATGTACGCTAGCTCGGCGGGTTGAGGCTGCTGCGGCAGAAACCTGCACCCAACTTCTGGTTGTCAGGGTTGAAAAATCGGCGGCACCAACTCTGTTTTTAATTTTCTGATATGTATGGGGTACTTTTGATGTTTGAAACAGATGAGAAAATATGAGGGAAGACATTGCATGCCAGAAAGAAATGGGCAGCCGGGCGGATGTACAGCTCCACACGTGGCACGCGCCACTGACGAGGAGGCACTTCCACGCCAACAAGGGTCTGGAACCCGTGGAGCCGACTTATGCCTTCATCAGTTGCGGGTTCCTAACTGGGTGCCACGAACGTGAGTAATAATAATGGTCATTCTGAATACCTGTTACCAACGGCTCTGAAGCTGTTAAAGGTGCTATAGAAAACTATACATTTTCTATTGTGTAGAGTGCCCCAAACCTTCTTAGCTTGCTCTGTGCTCTATCCGGGTGTAACTTCACACCACCAACAGCAGGCAGCTTTCAGGCACAAGGACCGAATACCGAAAAGCACCTATCGCCACGATGGGCAAAGCAGGATGTATGGACCAACAACACATTTTGAGCTGACAACCGTAAAGGTCGTGCTGGGGGATAGGGGGCAGAACCATGTGTTTAACCTACCCGCCATAGGTCTCAGTGTCAGGAAAATATCCTAGCAGGTTAAAGTGCCAGCTGTACACATTTGTGTACTGTGCAAGCCATACATCTTCTTGGGGGATATTCGCAAAATCCTCATAGAAGGGTTGGGCTCACATGCTGTGCTCACTCCTTCAGCGAAATATGGGGCCACTCTGAAAACAATTTCCAGGGCCACTTTTGGTTCCCAGTCCAGCCCTGCTCACCACTCCTCTCTCCTGGAGTGATCACTTTCTCCTTTCCTCCCATCTCTCCCTCTCGGGCCAAGCCAACTCCAGCACTGCCACCTACCTTCTCAGTCATCCGACCCATGAAGCGTGTGTCAGTGAGGCTTTTGCCGCCACTTTCTCGCCCCTCCTCCTCCTCTGGCTGACTTACACCCTGACGCAGCCCTTTCCATGCTCCACTCTTCTATCTCTAATGCTCTTGATGTTCTTGCCCCTGTCATGAGGATCCGCTTGATGCCCAAAGCCAGGTGCAACTCCTGGTATGACCTTTTCACCCTTAAACGCAAGTGCAGGATGGCTGAGAGGAATTGGCTAGCTTCTTGCGCATCCTCTGACAACCTGGCCTGCCGCCTGCTCCAAAGGCAATACCGGCTCTGTCCACACTAAGAAGAGAGCCCACGTCCAAGCCTACGTCTCTGCGGCATCTAACTACTTGCCGAACTTTTTAAAATCTGAAAGGAGCTGGCCAATCCTGCTGCAGTTTCTACCTCTCCTGTCCCCTCGCAGGCGCTCTGCATGGCCCTGGCTTCTCATTTCATCTAAACAAAACAGGACATCCTGTCCACCATCTTGTCCTTTCCGCCTCCTCCTTCTACTCTCGCCTCTACCTCCGGCCCCCATCTGGTCACCTCTCCTCCCTCTTTCTCTTCCTTTCCTCTGTTCTCCCCTGACGAGGTTTCTAGACAAATCCGATCTATGAAAGTCTTGTCAAAACAGGTTCTTCCCTGTTCTTCCAAAACCAGCAACGACCACATTGACACCCTCGCTCCTGCCCTGGCTTACTTCTGCAACCACTCCTTTGCCACTGGAGCCTCCCCTTACCCCTGAAGCAGTCTTGTACTACCCTCTTCTCAAACCCTCAGCCGACCCCTCCTGCCTGGCTAACTATCGCCCGATCTCCATCACTCCTTTCCTGGGCAAACTCCTGGAAAACCTGGCCATCTCCCAGCTTAATCTTTACTCTGAATCTGTTGGTTATCTCCATGTCTTCAGAACAGCCAGACACATGGAAACTGCTCTCCTGAACATACGTGAAGACCTGCTCTCTAACCTTGATTCTAATCTCCCCTCTGTCCTCATCTTACTCTCTTTTCTGCCTTTGACATGGTCAACCATGCCATCCTGTTCAATCGTCTCTGTTATGACCTCTATTACCGATCAGGCCCTGGCCTGGCTGACCTTGTTCCTCTGATCGACCCTCCAAGGTCCAACTTGGGTCCTTCCTTTCCTCTATCTCACTCTCTACCTGTGGTGTTCCCCAGGGGACTAACCTCTCTCCCTGGCTGTTCAACTCTCACCCACCGCACTGCAGCTCCCTGCTCCAACTTTCAGTGCTACGCAGATGACACTCAGCTTGTTTTCAAGCTCCCCTCTGCCACCCCGTCTCCTTTTCTCATCTCTGTCTGTCTGCTATCCAGGAGTGGTGTGTTGCCAACGATCTCTGTCTTAATGCCAGTAAGACAGAGATTCTCCTCATCGGCACACCTGCACCCTCCTTTCCTGTCACTCTCTGGCCGGCCTCCCTTGGCTCTTTTCCTGCTCCCACCCGTGAGGCTAAGAACCTCAGGGTCATCTTCGACTGTACACTCTCCTTTTCTCCTCACATCTCGTCTCTAAGAAGTCAAACTACCAACTGCACCTCCTCAGAGGTATTCTTCCTTTCCTCTCCTTCCCCCCAGAAGCTCACTGTCTCTAGAGCTCTGGTTCTCTCTAGGCTGGACTACTGCAACAGCCTCTTTCTAAATCTGATATAGAGCGAGGGACTGGGTTCTAGATAGTGAACACTCCTGTGCTGAGCTCCGTATATAATTCTCTTGGTATTGGCCTGTTTGTGCAAGATCACAGGTTTGTAAGAGGCAAACCCAATGCCTCTTGAAAGGGAAAATGATTAGAAAAAGCGTCCTGGTTATCTTGCTGGGTAAGTATGTGGATCCTTGTTTTGGGAAGGATCTCAAGTGTTTCCGCTGTAGTGGTTACATGTGGTTTTTGTTTAGGTTGAAATAAAGTTCTAGACACATTGACTTGTGGGTGATGGTCAGCCGACACGTGTTTCAACCCCTCACGGTCTTTCTCAAGGCAAGTTTGGTAATTCTGAGGGTGTGATCCCTGTGGTTCCGAAGCCAATGGCTAATAATGGTCCATTTCGTGTAAAATGGACGAAAACAAGGATCCACATACCCAGCAAGATAACCAGGATGCTTTTTCTAATCATTTTCTCTTTCTAAATCTGCCTGTTTCTACTCTCCGTCCCTCTGCAACTCATCCAGAACTTGACTGTGAGACTTGTCCTTAGCCCTCTGCATTGTCCACAAGGCCTTCTGGTCCCTACTCACCCAGTTGCACACCCACACTGCTTACCGGCAACCCTTGCACTTGGGTCTGTATCTGTAACCCTACAGTCCCCCTACCTGTAATTTTGGACACCTACTGTCTGCACTTACCCGTGAACCTGCCACCTGCTGGCTGCACTTATTGTTTTTATCCCATGTACAGCAATGCTCCTCCCCTTTCCCCTGTCACTTTTCACCCCCTCCCCGCACTTGCGCGATTTCAAGGTCACTTGGTCTAGTAAGATCGTTGTCTCTGTCCTCCCTCTGTTACCCCTCCCTTGCCTCGTCGCGCCTTGAAACTCTTGTATATAGGCACGTTACAAATGCCATATCATATGTAGCGATCATGGATTGCGCAGCGCACACCAAATGAAAAGACGCAATTTAGTGTGGGGATACAACTGCATAACAGGCAATTTATATGCCCTTTCCAATGGAAAGAAACATGCCCGTCATTAGCAGTGCAACAGGAACAGTTACCAGAACTCTACAGCTCAGTGTCCATGGTGCATATGGTACAGTTGTAGGAACAAGCGCCAGCTGAGGATAAAGCAGTATGGGCGAAATGAGGATGTACATTATCGCCCACGGACATGGTATGGAGACAAAACAGCACAGGTAAAGTAGTAATATCTTTGGAACAACTAAGCGTTGCCTTAGAGCCGCTCCACCACCCAACACATGCAACTAAGCAGCACATTGCTGCTGACATCAGCAAAGATTGGTTTGTCGCAAACCTGGCAGAGCAAGTGGATATGTTTGTGGCAGTTGTATCACCTGAAGCCAATAAAGTGGTGGGTGGAAGGTTCTGAATTAATCCGAACCTGGGTTCGGATTGATACTGGGCAACCTTCCATACCAGAGTTTTTAACCAGTCTTTACCATTGCAAAAGAGGTCCAGCCATATGCAAATCAGTCTGGTACCGCCACAAATGTGAGCCGCCCTGCCACAACTGCTAGACCAGGTCCCCTATGCACATAAACACAAGCAACTCTAGACATGTTTCGGCCTTGTTGGGCCTCATCAGTGAGGTACAGCTTGGTTTCCAGTGGCGCAGCAAGCAAGCGACCTGTGTCTGGGCATACCCTCTCTCACATAGAAAAACTGAAACCAAAAAAGTAATGGGTGGAAGGTTTTGAATTCATCTGAACCGCTGGCACTGCTTTGGGCAACCTTCCAAAACAATGTTTTTTAGCCAGTCTGTCATAAGTCAACCTGAGGGGGACCGGTAAACCCAGACATGGGTCCCGAGCCTCCTGGACCTAGAGACCCAAGCTACTCCTGACTGATCACGCCCAATGAGGCCAATACATGTCGGGAGATGCTTGTGCTCTCGTGTAGGAGGGAGGTGGCCTAGCAGTTCGGGCTGGACTGCCACTTTTGGGGTGGGACCAAGCCTGATTTGCAAATGGGCTTTCCCCTTCTGTAATGGCTTGGCAGGCTGAAGAACGCTGGCCTGGAAGGTTGCCCAGAGTAATGCCAGAGGTTAGTATTCCAAATCTTCCAGCCATCACCTCTTTTGTTTTGCAATTGCACTACGTGTCACATGTTCCACCCTTGGTATATGCTGAAAACCCTTGGGGCAACCTTGCCCCGCCCATCAAGACCTTTCAAGGAACTCCAGGGCGATTCCATCGACATTATGAACAGGTGGAGTACTTATCGCTACATTATAATCAACATTATAATCATTGTATGGTTGTAAAGACTGGTGGGGGTGTCTGTACTTCCGCTCTTTATATGGTAGAGGAGAGGCGCAGAGGACCCCAGCCAAGATTCTCTATTATTGGTAACATAGTCGAGCAATCAAGGCCTAGCTTCTCAGGAGGTGATGCAGGCTGGTTCTTAAGTACAGTGTAGTCCCCGGAGCCCCACAAAGGAATGTCCACACACTGTATTACTGAAAACACAGTCTTTATATAATTAATATTCAAAGGTATGTACACAATCACAATAACGCACTTTGTACTTGGAAGTCAATAATGATAAATATATACAAGTCTAAAGTGGTACCACTAATGTTATCGAATCTCATTAAAGTGCATCAACTGTACGGTTAAAATGTCACACAGATTAATAACGAGGAAACCAGCAATAGAGATAGGCAGGAACATAAGATGGTTGGAACAATAGGCAGAACACTGACCCCTACCGCTAGGCGCAGTTCTGAGTGGAGATCCCCCCCGCCTGGGAAACCTGTAAATAAAGATATATAGCACAAGCCCAGTCCATATAATGTTCAATAGTTTTACTTCTTCCTATTAAGGTTTTACCCCCGCCAATGTACCTGGTGGAGTAGAGTTCTCCGACGATGCGCCGAACAATCCTTCTTGAGTGCCTCCCTTTCAGGCGGGAGCCACGGATCGTTGAGAGGTGTCGGGGAACTTGGCGCTCGGTGTCAGGGAATCGACGGCCCTTCTTGAATGCCCTCCCTTTAAGGCGGGAGTCACGGGTCGTCGAACGTCCGACGGTGAACAGGGTGAACTACGGCAGGGAAGTGGCCGCTTCGTTCCTAGCGGTGCTCGTCGACGACAGAGCGTTGGCGTCCTGCAAGGAGGAGGCGTGCGGGGCACCTCGGTGACGATAGTTCTGGACCGCAAAGAGATGAAGAACTATGGCCCAGCAAGGGCGTCGAGTTGTCGGCGTCTCTGTGCTCCTTAGGTGGCGGGAAACCCACCGGTGGATGCTCCTCGGCGCATCGATGGTCAGGCCTTCTCCAGCAGGAGACAAGCGGGTGACGATGCAGACGAGAGCGTCCAATGATCAATTGAAGTTCTTAGACAAACGGGAGCACGGCGGCTCCGGTCGGCGATGGCGGTCGTCGACAGTGGCGGACAACAGTCCGAATGCTTCTCCTTGGAGTTCCGCAGCAGTCCCCGTATCGGGTCGGCAGCCTGTCGAAGGTCTGTCTGCCAGGGAGCATTGGCAAAGATCAGCTGTGCACAATGGTCCCTCGTAGCTCGGGAAGAGGGCGCCTTACCAGGTCCTCTCTGGGTCAGTCCTTGGAAGCACAGAAGCTTTCAGATTGCGAAGGAGAGCAACAGCAATTCTTCTCGTCCAGCAGGGCTTCAAGGTCAAGCATCAGTTATTCCAGTTACTCGTCGTAGTGGACTTCAGCTTCTGAACACGATTCCTAGCAGTGAGAGGTCCCCAGATATTCTGTTGATCTCCCATTCATTCCGCTCCATCCAATCACGACTACGGGCATTGAGCAGGCAGGCAGCCAATCAGGCACACGAGGTATTCAGGCCATTCACTTCTCTCCAGACACTCACAACAAGTTGTGTATTGGGACAAGTACCGAGCCATTCAACACTCCAAGCTGCATTCATACCGGTTTCGGGCAGGGTTGTCTCAGTCATTGTGTCAACCCCCAGATACTAGACACCCACAACACAGAATGCATATTCGTCACACACTCTATTCACCCAGGTCCCACCCACAGGAGGTACCCACAACATACATCACCGGGAAGGCTCCAGCTAGTCTGGCCAGGTCTTCACAACAACACCATATATGGCATTTCCATCCAACAGCCAGTCAGGGGGAAGGGACAGAGTCAGGGCTTCCCAGGACTTTGGGAAAACAAGGTAATGGGTAATAGAAAGCAAGAGACCACCAGGGCCATCTTGTTTTCCATCAGGAATCAACTGATCCCAGTGGCAGGGCCGGGGTATGCCAAAATGGAGGATACTCCGCACACCTGTCAAACTCAGCATGGAGCTGCCACCAGCCCCTACCCTGCTCTGCGGGCCACCCACAGGTGCCCAAAAACATACACTAGGGGCACAGGGTTGTACTGCCACCCATGGGTGTCATAAGGGTATCCCACGGGTCCGTTCACCAAACCAAAAGAGAGCTGCACTGCCAGGAGTCCCACATGAACTCCTGTGCGGAAAACAAGACAGAACACACGATAAAAAGCAGTAAAGGACAAGGATACGGAGGCCCTGTCCCTCCGATGCATTTCCAGCATCACAATGGCCATTTTCCTGATGGTTTGAGGCTGGTCCGTGTGTGAACGCTGATGCAAAATCTGCAGCCACATTTCTGATCAGAGGTATTTCTGATGTGGAAAATATGCAGTGTCCTGAGGTCAGACAATGGCCCTCATTTTAAAAATTCAATGACATTACAAAATGACTGGCAATCAAACGCCAGCTCTGCGCAGCGTACTACCCAGAAGCCAACGGGATTGTGGAGGGACTGATTTGTTTAAAGAATAAATTGGCTAAATATGTGTAACGCTTAAGAAGAGCTGGCTTTATTGCCTGCCTTTAGCACTGTTCAATTTGGGCATCCAGCTAAGCAAGGATCACCACTTGTCACTGCATCAGGTGGTGACTGGTAGGCGATGCATACGCAGGTTGTCCCAATGTGAACACTGAGAGACGCTCAGAAGAGCGCGGATATTGTTGGGCCAGAGTTTAATGCATATCTTAAGAATCGGTGAACATGTGCAAAGGTTTTGTCTCTTCAAGTAACAATCGAGGTATATCAAAGGGTCCCAGCGAACTCAAGCAGCAGAGAGACGAGACAGCCCATACAGCTATGCCCAGGGGACAGTGTGTACACAAGACAGCACATCCGAACATGGAGACAGCCCTAGTTCACAGGTCCACAGGAGGTCATCTATGCCACACCAACAGCAGTTAAACTAAAGAATCGAAAAGCATGGGTGCATCTATCAGACGTCCGAAAAGACACAAGGACAGCAACATAGCTCCAATGAGAAGCAGGTACTGGAAGCAGCACCAGCGACCAAAGTTGAATAGAGTAGAGAGTGTGAAATGTTATCCTAGTAAAGTACGACCGCTTGGGCAAACGAGAGCTGAGGTGTCGACAGATTTTAGAAAAACTAGTAGAAAATAGCAAAAGAAAGAAGCAACTGTGCTTAGGGATATGTTTGTTTTTCTCTTCTTTCTTATTCTATAATGAAACTATTGAGTGTATTAGAAATAGGAAAAGTAATGAAAGTGAAACTGTAACAGCATTTGGCGGTAATTTCGTGACCAGACAAAAGAGAAATACAATAGGAAGAAAATATAAATGTCAATGTTATAGACTAACATCGTTCTGAAGAAAATATTGGTTATAGCACCATACAATAAATGGGCAGAGCCCAGTAATAATGACTCATGTTATGTGCGCAGTCTTATCCTGCATGTGGTTGGCACCCCAGATTGTTCATACACAGAGAAATGGCGATATTAGAAGTACAGTGCCTGGCACATTTGATACTCTGCAGGTTGCAAGGGCAATTCCAGGAAGAGACCGTTCAAATACGGCTCGAAGAGACCGAGAAAAGCAAACGTGAAGGGGAAAAAAGGACAAGTATATAACAAGTATGCAACAAAACCCCAGATGTACATGGAAGAGGCAACATATTCAAAAAACAATGGGTAAAGAGGCTAGCACTATTTAAAGCAGAGGGACTGGTGGGGTATACAGATTGTCATAAGGAATTTAGATGGGGAAATGATGGGCACTATGGGCATCATATGTCAATAAGTTAACGAGTTTGCAACAACATGAATAACCAGTGAAAGCACAGCCACTCACTCGATCTTCATTTTGTTTGAGGCGAAGGAAACGTACCTTTTGGTCAGAATACAGGATGCAATAAGACTTTTACCAAGACAGCATTACGAGAAGGCACAGCAACGATAATGGAGGTGTTCTGGCTGTGAGGGATCAAAGCATACTTCCATTTGCCATCCTGGAACGGAGTATGTTCCATGGTGAACCTTCATGCCGCAGTGCTTTTAATCCAGGAACATCTTTCTATCCCAAAATGTAATCCCCAGTCTCTTGCAGGGCCCACAGCAGTGCAAAAACAGAACAGTTCTCAGACACTATCGCGCAGAAAGAGTGCTCATTTATTCAGCACAGAAGCAATTGAAGCCCTGGGGAAGACACCAACACAATACCGCCTCTTCACAAAGGGAGAACTATTCTTCGCATCTTATTTAGCCCCTGGAGTGCAGGCATCCACAAATGGCTCCAGATTGTCAGTTGGGGCTTGGTCGAGCTTGCTAATGCCACAGAGCATGGCCTCAATGGTTTGCGCGAAGAGATGCTAGTGCTCAAGAACATGACATTGCAGAACTGTATGGTGCTTGACCTCGTAGCCATGGAGGGTGCGATCTACAAAAAGATAGGCAGTAGATCTTGCACATATGTGCCTCCAAATAACCAAAATAATGTGCCCTTCAGTATAACAATAAAAGCTTTGCACCCTTTAAAAATAGGCTGGATAAATGAAATGTTCTCCTGAATGCTGGTTAACCAATGTTTGCATGCTCCTCCTACCTATCCTGATTTTTATAATTTTAATTTGGAGCCTAAACCAAGTAATGAGTTAAGTTACACAATCACACTGCGCCAAAACACTAAGATTTTCTGCGTAGTTGCAGAAATATTTATTCTCGCAGAGGTCAGCCTGACACGTGTTTTGAGCAAACCAAGCTTTTTCAAAGGCTGATTATGCAATTAGACCATATATAATTCATTGTTCACCATATAATTCACAATATTAAGACAATTATATACAAGACCATGAGGTAACAAACAGGGGATATCATGTACATATGTGAAAGTAAATCATATCAAGACAAAATAAGTAGTAAATGACAAGTACAGTAAGTATTAAATAAAATCCATTCCGATAAAGTACAAAGACACAGAACAAACATTAAGAGAGAGAAAAAGATATTTGAAGAGAGAATGAAAACACGATTAGTGTTAAGCTATTGTGTAATTAACAAAGTATTATTTCTTTAAATAGCCTGATGAGCGGCGTGCCACACAGACCAAGCACCATGGGGATTGGTAAATAGTGTAATTACCTCAAAGTAGTTCTTGTTGGGCACCCGACCTTAGCATAAAGTTGAAGATATACTGTGAGTTACATCAAAAGTGCCTATCCATGCACTACTTCGTCTTATTTCATTCACACCCATTGTGTTTGTGATAAGGTTTGGTGCCGTATCACTTACCATAAATTGAAAAAACGAATTTGCCAAACAGTACTTCATATAGGGTCATCATGGACAAGGTGGATTATATTACAATGGGGCTAAAACATTTGACACTGTGGACTGCTATCTGATTTTGAATAGCAACCCCTTGCAAGATTTAACAAATCAGTTAACATCCCTGATCCAAAAATGGTATATCAGGGGCAATTTAACAGATGTAGAAAAACTATTCCTAATAGTAGATCAACCCACTATGTCGACTGTGTATTTCTCACCCAAGTTTCATAAAGCATTTAAGAATATACCAGAAGACAGGCCGATAATTAGTGGAAGAGGGGGGATCCTGGAACCCTTGTCTGTTTACATTAATGAATGCTTTCTACTCATTGTCCTACAAACACTGACGTGCGTCAGGGAGACAATGCACATTCTACAGATTCTTGAGGACCTAACTTACCATCCAAATTTGTTACTGGTTACCCTTGATGTAAAGGCTCTCTACACGTCAATAGACCATTCAAAAGCAATTGAGAGTGTTAATTATAGCTTTCGTACAACTTCAGCATCATTTTACACACACGTGGAAATGCTTAAGGAATTCCTATTGTTTGCATTACAAAATAACATTTCTATTTAATAACATATATTATAGGCAACTAAATGGTGTGGCCATGGGGGCGAGCTATGCGCCGGCCTTGCCCAATTTGTTCATGCATCAATTTGAACAGCAAAATGTATTCATTAACACCAAATTTGCATCATTTATACATATCTGAAGGAGATTTATTGACAATGTCTTTTTGATTTGGGCTGGAACTGTGGATTGTCTCTTGGGATTTGTCAAATACCTGAATGACAACGAATGGGGTCTGCAATTCACTCATAACTTTAGTGACTCCAAGATTGATTTCCGCGACCTATCTATCTTTATTACAGAACAAGGTTTTAAGACTAAAACATTCAGGAAAGATACTTCTGTCAATTCATTTCTCCATGCACAGAGCTGGCATAAAAAGGCAGTAAAAACCAATATTCCCAAAGGGGAATACATTTGGGCGAGAAGGAACTGCTCAGATACTGAAGATTTTAATAATGAAAAGGCATTGATCAATACGAGATTTACAGCAAGAGGATATAAGAAGAAAGTATTAGCTCAAGCAGAATAAGCGGTTCAAAGTATGAGGAGGGCTGATTTGCTTACTCACAAAATACGATCAACCACTTCTCAATCTCATAAATTAAGATTTATTACAAGGTATAGTACTGATAGCAAACATATATATACAATCTTCAAGAGGCATTGGCATCTACTTCAATTGGATCAGGACTTGAATAAATGGTTAGATCCCAATCCGAGCATTGTATACAGCAAAGCACCTACCCTTAAAAATATACTTTGTCCTTCGTTCATGCCCACTCAAGACAGTAGCCAAACATGGCTATCTCAGGGACAGAAGAAAGGGTTCCACAAATGTGGGTGCTGTACTATGTGTGCATATGCTCTAGAATCAACATGTTTGGATTTTGGAACTTTGGGTCAATACTATATTAACTCTTTTATTAATTGTAATACCAACCAAGTATGTGTACTGTATCACTTGTGTGTGTGGACTACATTATATTTATTGGAAGCACGATCAGGCTGCTTAAAGTCAGAATTAGAGAGCACCTATCTACAATCTCTAATCAAGAAGTGAAGTTTCCATTGGCCACACATTGGCAGACCACTCACCAGATGGATAATAAGCTAGATCTCAAATTTGGTGCAATCGCCATGGTTAACTTACCACAACATGGAGGTAATCTTGAATTGAAATGAAGGCAATTAGAGGTGAGACTTATTTGCCACTATAGGACTGTTACACATGGCCTAAATACGGACCATGAATTTTCTGTGTTTCTATAAAATTGGAATGTGTTGAACTCAACTTTTGATAATATGCTTAATTAATAATAGCATATACTAATTGGAACTCAATTAGAACTCAAATTGAGGAATCTTTGATCTTTCCAAGTCCATGCCTATCTTTAAAATGTAAATTTTTATCTGACTGTGTGAGAAAATACAATGGGTCAGCACAGCACCATATCATTTGTAAAGTCATAAGTTACATATATTGTTAATGGTTATCGTCAATACCTTTATTTGATTGGTTATTTTTGTTGTTAGCCACAGAATATATTGCAAACTCAGATGCATTTAGGTATGGTTTGTTTGGCAGGTGCATGACCATGTGAAGGAGCCCAATGCCTCAGCATATTTAACAATTTGTAACATCATTTTACACTCTCCCAAACATGTTAGGGATTGTATTTACGAGTCGAGATTCAATGTCAGTGAATAGCTTGCTGGGCTATGCACTGCATTGGCTTTGCACAATGGGGATTATTCACCAATTAAATGCCTACACGCCTCTCAAGAGGTTTGGCATCTAAATAACGTGGACATCAACCGAGGCAGTCCTTTAAAGCATTAGGCAATGCAATGTGGTCATTTGCAAAGTTACAAGTTACACATATTGATTACAATTATATATACTAGCTTTGGATTGACTTGGGACTTAATTCATTGGGTGTAATGCCACTCATCGGTAACACCGAACTGAATACTTCAGCGGGTTAGCAATACGTTAGATGTAAATAGCCATCTCTATACAGATCTCTGGGAATTCTACCAAGATGGCGGTTATTGTTGCACTTGTATTTGTGAGGAGCTGATTGGACCAGCTACCGCAGAACCTATGAATAGAGGTCTGGGAGCACGCCATAGTTTCTCTCCAAAAGCTGTTTACATGCCGAAACGCCAGGTAAGTGTACAACGTTGTAACTGTTACGACCCCTAGGGTTGGATGGATAGTCACGCGCTAGAATGAGAGTGCAAATGAGCAAGGCATTTAACGAAATGCTCATCATTTGGTTCTTTTTTTTTTTTTTTTTTTTTTGCATGTATGTGCTTTCGGCTGCACCTGTATGATTGTCCTCTAATCTACAATGCGGACGATCGCGGCTTTAACAATTGCATTATCACATCGGATTACGATATGAAGCATTATATAGTTAAGCTGCAACAGCGCAGCATTTATAAGGTGTGACTCTACAATGCTAATTTTGTAACCATCCCTATATGAATTACTGGATCCTAGCTATTCACAATTGCCAAGTAATTCTCTTGAATAACGGTTGGCTCACCTATACATATATACTTCCTATTTTCTGTAGGTAGACGAATTTGACTCTTTGGCAAATTTTCTTTTTCAATTTATGGTAAGTGATATGGCACCAAACCGGTATCTAGTCATAGCATCGAATTCCAAGGCATTGAATGCCTTACCATCTAAAACAAAAAGTTACAAAAAAAAAAATGCAGTTTTCTTAAGGTAAAGGGTTTATTTTAATTGTATTGGTTTTTTAAAGGTTAAAAAAAAGGGGATTGGCGGGGGACCCACCGATTTAAAAAAAAAAAAAAAAAAAAAATGCATTCGATGCTTTTTTTTTTCGACGCTTTTTTTTTAGATGGTAAGGCATTTGATGCAATGACTATAAACCCACCAAACCTTATCACGAACACAATGGGTGTGGATGAAACAAGAAGTAGTAGGGCATGGATAGGCACTTTTAATGTAACTCACAGTATGATATCTTCAACTTTATGTTAAGGTCGGGTGCCCAACAAGAACTACTTTGAGGTAATTACACTATTTACCAATCCGCGCAGTACTTGGTCTGTGTGACGCGCCGCTCATCAGGCTATTTAAAGAAATAATACTTTGTTAATACACAATAGCTTAACACTAATCATGTTTTCATTCTCTCTTCATATATCTTTTTCTCTCTCAATGTTTGTTCTGTGTCTTTGTACTTTATCGGAATGGATTGTATTTAATACTTACTGTACTTGTCATTTGCTACTTATTGTAATTTGATATGATTTACTTTCACATATGTATGTTATCTCCTGTTTGTTACCTCATGGTTTTGTACATAATTGTCTTAATATTGTGAATTATATGGAGAAAAATTAATTATATATGGTCTAATTCCATAATCAGCCTTTGAAAAAGCTTTGTTTGCTCGAAATCCGTGTCAGGCTGACCTACCTGCGAGAATAAATATTTCTGCAATTACGCAGCAAATCTTGGTCTCTTGGCGCAGTGTGATTGTGTAACTTGTTAACTGGTTTATCTTTTTCTGGTGTATAGGACAAAATACCCACACTCCACAATCACCCGCTGCCATTCAGATAATATATGTTGTGTTTGCAAGCACTAGGGTTCCCTCGTCTTTTTGCCACTTGTTTGCTCTTAAACCAAGTAATAGGCTGTTGTGTGTCCTGTTGAAACAGCGTAAAAGTACTTGCAGTTAAGGTCGGAAATGCCAATTCTCCTTGGAAAAGACGATGTAGAGGTAAAGCAACAAATCAGGATGGTGAAAATAGAGCACCTAATGAGCCTGCCAGGAGCACTTTGGTCACCACCCCCAGATCCTCAAAATGACCATCACTGCTATAGATACCACAGCAGATGGAGATTACAGTTTCTTAGGATGCAGTCCTTGGGATTCTGCAAAGGGTGAGGAATTATGAGAAACGTTAGCAAGATGTTGGTCTTGAAGGATAAATGATTGGGCAAGGGAGCAGGAATTAAAGGACAAAGAATACCTCAGGGAATTTGTTCAGGATGGAACAAAAGGGGGAAATGGTGGGGATGAGTGTCCAACCTCCCAAACACGATCGAAAATATAGACTAAGAAAACCCATAAAACACTAGTCTGAAACCACACAGGCGGCCAGGGGCCCAGACAGCATGCACGACATAACGGCACTCCCAACCTGAGATCACCCTTCAGTGTGACATGAACAGTAGCCAGTAAGACACCTCATACATTTAGAATTCAGTTCACGTAGGAACGTGTAGACAAACATTAGGCCCAACCTGACATGCACCCACAAGTAAGCAAGATGGACCTGAGGAGTGCTTCAAGTAGACATATAAGCATTCATTAGAAACACTAAAATGTAGCAAATGTAAGACACAATATACATATGTTTAACTTCCTTTAGGTGTAGAACACATAGAATAAAGGTAGTTTCATAAGCCGTTTAGATTCACAAGGCTTCAGTTATTCATGGATAATTCCACACAGTAAAATGCATCCAGTTCAGCTCACAGAGAGATGCAGACAAGTTCAGCAGCCCCAGACAGAGTGTAGAGTCGCGCTGTGATTGAGCAGAGAGGCAAACTTCATTCCCAAGCTGCGGATGAGGAGCAGTGACTTTATTTTTTATTTTATTGGACATTTGTATGGTGCCTATACACAGTTGTTTCCAGGCGCCACCAGACAAGAGGGGGGGTGGGACGGGACATGGGAATCAGAAAAGTAGAATAAAAATGGTTATATTGGACTTGTGACAATACCACCATGCAAGTGCATGACTAGGTGATAAGTGCAAGGGGCAGTGGGTAGAGGGAGAAGTTCAGGAGTGGGGTGTCTCCAGGGGTGGGGGTCGGCAAGTGCTGGGCGAGCCAAGGTGGTGGACAGGGAGGACCAAGTTGGACTAGTTTGGGAAAGGGAGCCTGTGGGCAAGTGCTTACGAAGGAATTCTGCGGAGACTAATATGGATGGTCTGGCCCCTGTAAGACTCAGAAGGTACCGGGCCCTAGCCGCAGCAACAGATGCAGAGTTAGCATGGGAGAGGGAATGAAGAGGAGAAAAGTAAAGGAGAAGTATCCGGAACTTAAGAAGATCCGGCTCAAGCCTGAGGGGGTAGGGTGGCCGT
The DNA here is from genome assembly GCF_040938575.1 of Ambystoma mexicanum. NCBI lineage: Eukaryota > Metazoa > Chordata > Amphibia > Caudata > Ambystomatidae > Ambystoma > Ambystoma mexicanum. The sequence continues at coordinate 594,122,953 of NC_090932.1, forward strand.
TCTAGAGGGGGGAGCCAGCTGAGGAAAGGGATCTACCTTCCACTCTCTGCTTGGAGAAAGGTTTGACCTGCAGAGAGTTGGAGCCAGAGGACCGAAGGACTCTGGCCGGGAGATATTTAGGGAGGGAAAGCTGGATGTAAAAAGGTCCCAGGCCCCAGACAGCCTTGTGGATTATGCAAAGGGTCTTGAATTTTATCCTTGCGGTCACCGGGAGCCAGTGGAGAGATTTTAGGGCTTGAGAGATGCGGTCCCTGGGCTTGAGGCCAAGGATAAGTCTTGCAGTCCTATTCTGGATTAGTTTAAAGAAGCGAAGGGAGGAAAGAGGCGGGTTGAGAAAGCGGCAGTTGCACTAGTGCAGTCTAGAGAGTGCCAGTGCTCTGGAGACATTGAGCTTCTGGGGGAAGATGAGGAAAGGTAGAATGCCGCTGAGGAGATGCAATTGAAATTGTGACAAGGAAGGAAGGAAGGAAGGAAGGAAGCAAGCAAGGAAGCAAGCAAGGAAGCAAGCGAGGAAGCAAGCGAGGAAGCAAGCGAGGAAGCAAGCGAGGAAGCAAGCGAGGAAGCAAGCAAGGAAGCAAGGAAGGAAGGAAGGAAGGAAGGAAGCAAGCCAGCCAGCCAGCCAGCCAGCCAGCCGGATCAAGTAATAGGGCTATACACTTACACACATTCAGAAATACACGTGCACATGGTCCCAGAGCAAGAGGCCAAGAAGCACGCCCCATGAAGTCATGCAGACAAATCATAAGAAAGGAAGGTGAATGGTAGCATGTTACCAATGAGAAGTAGCAATATTAACTGTCAGTTAAATAGTCACAAAGGTGATAACGGTAAATTGGTGCCAACCTTTTACGTCTCGTGTGAAAGGATGCGAAGTATTCTTTTTTGTTTCCACACTGTACACACCTCACAATTCTATTGGATAATTATGATGGAAGCGACCCTCACAGGACATCCTAAGGGCCATAGTCAGTCAGCAATCAAGTTGTACATGAAACATTTTAACCTGTCCAATCAAAACTGTGTGAAACTAGATGACCCCATCATGAGATCATTAAGAGGTAGTCCTTGTCCAATCAACAAATGTGAATTTACATACATCTTGAAACATTGTCTACAACTTCACTTCTCACTCTGTAAACTGTCATGTAATGTTAAATGATTTATGGATTATTGCCAGTTGCCATTGCACATAATAAACCTTTGGTTTTTCTTGCTTCTGTGCACTTTTTATTGGCTCATTGGATTACTTTTATAATATTGATTTTTGGGGCTTACCTTACAGTATGAGAGCTAAACTGGTTCCATGTAAAAATGCTGCCAGGAACATAGTCTGTCAAAATGTAGTCGGCAAAAAGTAGTCAATCTACACAAGCAATGTAAAGTGTGAAAATGTTGCAACTAATAAGGTAATCGGCAAAGGCTGTTTTTACACACAAATGTGCAATGCTCTAATCCTAGCAATGACCCATACCTGTAACGCTCACCTGATTCCCGCAGAGGCGCCGGTCTTGACTGGGTGAATGCCGTATCTTCAAAGGTGATGTGTAACACACGGTTGGCTCTTTGGGCTGGACCTCTGTGCACTGTATGTCTGACTCGAAGAGTAAGATGTCTGCAGATAGAAAATATGGGATTAATGAACTGGGGTTATTGGGTGCCTCTCTCCTCTTCCCTTTCTCTTCTCCTGTAGAACCCCAAAGGTTAACACCCTCACCTTAGGTAAGTGAACGCCGAGCTCTCCATCTGCCTCGAGGCAGGGTGCCGTAACCAGTTTCTTCACTGGATAAGGGTGCAGGCCTCTTGACCTCAGAGGACTGCTGTCCGTCGTTAACTGCACGAACGGTAAGTTCTGGGCACTTCAAATGTCTTAAAAGTCTTTTGTAATGATATCTCTTGTTTTGCAGGGTTCCGGCGATGGCGGGCTGATGAGAGTTGAGGATCGAACCCGCGTGAGGAATAGAAGCGCCTGGAAGCACGTAAGTAAGCGCTTGTAGCCTGCTTCACGATGCGCACTAACTGTCCCTTTTATCTTGCAGGTACAAGTTCGGAGCTTTAGAGAAGCTGAAGGGTGCTGGAATACCCACTGGATTCGGCGTGGGAAGGAGTAATGGCACGTGAGTAATAAAGTTGCCCAATGTCTTTAAACGCACCTTCTTTTGTCTTTCAGATGCGGGATGCAGCGCCGAAGGCCTCCGGAGCGTGCGAAGAGCTGGTAAGCTTTTGTCTTTCAGATGCCGGAATGCAGTGCGAAGACCTCCGGAGCATGCGAAGATTAGGTAAGCCTTTGTCTTTCAGATGCCGGAATGCAGCGCGAGGCGTTGGTGACAGCCGATGGACCAGGTAAGAGATGCGCTGCCACTGAAGACCGTAGTGCTAACCTGTTCTTTCTTTGTCTTTACAGGTGCTGCTGAAGACTGGATTCCAGGATGGTAAGCCTTTGTTCCCTTAGGCCCAGGATCAGAAGCAGAAGACACGATGAGCGTTCTGCTGCAGAGAATGCAGAATAACGCAAAGCAAGATTCATCCATCGGGTGTGGTTTAAATAGCCTCCTGTAGTGCTTAGGTGTCCCCTTCCACAGCCACGCCTAGGTAAGAAAAGAGTTCCTGCTTTCCAGAAGAGTTCCAGTGTTCTGAACCTAGGGAGTGGCTCCTGCCCCACCCAACAGGAAAAGTAGTCCCAAACAGAAGAGGATCAGGGGTTCAACTGGCAGGTAAGTAAGCAGCATGGTCTGCTGCAGGTAAGTCCACCCAAGCATTATGAGCCCGGCGCTTCCAGCGCTGGGACTGGGCATCTTTATGAGCCTGGTGCCACTGGCGCCAGGACAGGGTCCAAAAGGTCCCAATTGGGACTGGCTGGCACTCGGAACCGGGGTTATGGGTCTGCTTCCAAGGGAGTCGGGCAAGTCCTGATCTTTTGGAAGCAGAGATCATGACAGCACTCCCCCTCAAGGCCCCTCCCAAACCGGGCTTCTCCGGGGGTTTGGGCTTGTTAGGAAATGTTCGATGAAATCCTTTGATTAGACGAGGCGCGTGGACATATTCTGCAGGTTCCCAGGATCTTTCTTGGGGACCGTAGCCTTTCCAGTCAATCAGGTAAAATAGTTTAGATTTGGAGATCTTGGAATCCAGGATGCTTTTGACTTCAAACTCGAGTTCTCCATCAACTAGAATAGGTCTTGGAGATGTAGTTAGTCGGGTTTGAGGTTGCACAGGTTTTAATAGAGAGACGTGGAAGACCGGATGTATCTTCATGTGAGGGGGCAAGTCCAACTTGACCGCTACTGGATTTACTATGGTAGTGATGGAATAGGGACCCAAGGTATCTTGGGTTGAATGTGCGTGGTCCTTTTAGAGGTAGATATTTGGTGGATAACCAGACTTGATCTTCTACTTGATATTGGGGGGCTTCCTTCCGATGTTGGTCTGCTCCTTTCTTGTATTGTTCTTTAGCCCTTTGAAGGTGAGAAACGGCTTCCTTAAAGGCTTGGGTGATTGTAGAATGCAGGTGGTCTACTGCTGGTGTTCCAAGATCTTGGAGTGGATCCAACTCCGAGGTTCGAGGGTGACTACCGTATAAAAGAAAAAACGGGGTATCCCAGTTCACGAGTGGACAGAGTTATTGTAGGCATATTCGGCTATCCAAAGGATATCTTTCCAAGTTTTTTCAGTTTGTTGTAGCATGCAGCGCAAATACTGTTCCAGAGTTTGATTGGTCCTCTCGGTTTGTCCGTCGGTTTGAGGGTGGTGGCTGGTTGAAAGTCTCACATCAATTTGAGCCGACCGACAGCAACTTTGCCAAAAATGAGAAATAAATTGACTACCTCGATCCGAAATTAGAACTGAAGGAAAACCGTGCAGTCGGACGATGTTTTCGAGAAATTCCCGGGCCAGAGTTGCTGCTGTTGGTAAGCCTTTGAGTGGAATGAAATGCGCCATCTTGGAGAATAGGTCCACGATTACTAGGATCGTATTGTATCCGGAGCATGGAGGTAGATCGGTGATGAAGTCCATAGAAAGCGTATGCCAAGGGCGAGGCGGGATGTCAATAGGGCGTAAGGGGCCGGCTGGTTTTTCCTTTTGACTCTTGTTTTGGGCGCATACTCCACAGGACATTATAAAGTCTCTGATATCTTTTTTCCAAGACGGCCACCAGAAGTAGCGCTTGATCTTTTCCGAGGTCTTGGTCATACCGGGATGTCCTTCCATTAAAGAATCGTGATAACAAGAGATTACCTTTTTCTGTAAATCTGTGCTGGGCAGGTATAACCGTTCTTGGAAATATAATAGGTTGTCCTTCACCGTAAAGTCCTTTCCCTGCAGATGCCAATTCTGTATGTCTGCTGGAGTTACCAGTAGCCTGGCTTTATCCTTAACTTCCTCTATGGATTGTGTGGCGATTACACCTACAATTCTTTGTTCGGGAATGATAGGTACAGGTTTAGGATTGATCAAATGTTCTTCCACTCCCATCCGAGAAAGGGCATCAGCTTTACCGTTTTTTGTACCAGGTCGATAGGTAATTATGAAGTCAAACTCGGCAAAGAATAGTGCCCAACGGAGTTGCCTAGAGGATTGAGCTTTTGCGGTTTTCAAATATTGCAGGTTTCGGTGATCTGTAATCACAGTAACGGTGTGTCGGGCCCCCAGAAGATAATGCCGCCAAGCCTTAAAGGCGGACTTGATAGCTAGAAGTTCCTTATCAGTAATAGTGTAATTGATTTCAGGAGGTGAGAATTTGCGGGACCAAAATGCCACGGGATGCAACTGATTGGTTACTGGGTCCTTTTGTGATAGAACTGCCCCCATGGCAAGGCTCGAAGCATCAGTTTCAACGATGTAGGGGAGTTCTGGGCGAGGCTGTTTTAAGATCGGTGCAGAGATACATCTAGTCTTCAAATTCTGGAAAGCTTGTTCCGCCTCGGTAGACCATTCAAAACGTTTGTTTTTCTTTAACAAGGCGGTGATGGGCTGGACTATTCGAGAGAATTCGGGGATAAACCTGCGGTAAAAGTTAGCGAAGCCTAACATGCTTTGAACACCTTTTACGGAGGATGGCGATGGCCATTTGAGAATTGCATCGACCTTCTTTGAATCCATACGCACTCCGCTAGGTGATAATATGAATCCCAAGAATTCAACTTCAGTCACGTTGAAAACACATTTTTCCAACTTAGCGAAAAGTTTGTGTTGACACAATCTCTCGAGGACCATTTTCACGTGTTTCCGATGTTCAGTTTCCGATGAAGAATAAACGAGGATGTCGTCCATGTAAACAACAACACACACATCTATGAGCTCTCTGAGGACATCGTTCATAAAATATTGAAAGGCGGCCGGGGCATTGCAAAGTCCGAAGGGCATGACCTGATATTCAAATAGCCCATACTTGGTGCGGAAGGCCGTCTTCCATTCATCGCCCTCTTTTACTCGTACCAAGTGGTAGGCTCCTCTAAGATCCAGCTTTGTATATATGCATGCTTTTCTGACTTGGTCCAGGAGTTCAGGGATCAAAGGTAACGGATATCTATTCTTAACGGTGATCTGGTTCAGGGCGCGATAATCTATACAAGTTCTAAGGTCCCCTTCTTTTTTTGGAACGAAGAACAAAGCTGAGGAAGCAGGGGACTTGGAAGGACGAATAAACCCATTCGCTAGGTATTGATCCAGGTATTGTCGGAGGTGAAGATTCTCAGGCTCGGTGAAGGCATAAATTCTACTACAAGGAGGAGTTAGATCCAGGTATCAGGTCTATCTGGCAGTCATAAGACCTATGAGGAGGTAGAGAGTTAGCCTGATCCTTCCGGAAAACATCTTGGAATTCTAGGTATTCAGGAGGTAACTGGAGAGCCTCCGAGGAAATTGCTGCCAGTGCAACACCAGGTCGAGGGTGACAAGTAGAGACACATTCTGGAAACTGAACCGTTCTTGCTCGCCAATCGATCTGAGGATTGTGCTTCTCTAACCAAGGAATTCCTAGAATAATCTGGAACTGAGGGGCCTTGATCACATCGAACACGATCTTCTCATGGTGTCCATCTGGACTTACTAGCGTCACTTCTTGGGTGGTATGCGTTACTGGTCCGGAGGCTATCTCCGTACCATCCACCGTAGTAATGACGTCCTTTACAGCCTTTGGACAAAGAGTCAGATTCATCCTCAAAACCATTTCATGATCCACATAATTGCCGATGGCACCGCTGTCGATGTAAGCTTCAATCGCATGTAATCGATCCGGATGTTCAGGGCTAATGAGGACCATAGGTATCACGAAATGCGAGGTCACGGAACTGGTTTTAACGCTCGGCAAGAGGACCTCTATTCTTGTCGGGCGAGGTCGTTTCCCTGCTCAGAGTTTGTGACCCTGGTAACTGCAGCTCCTACTGCCTTCTTGGCTAGTTTCACCGGACAGTCTCGAAGAAAGTGCCCCGAGTTTCCGCAATAGAGGCATAATTGCAGCTGTTTTCTCCTTTCCCGCTCCTTTTGTGTTAGTGGTCCTTTCAGGCCCCCTATTTGCAAGGGTTCCCCGGAGTCTACTCCTTTGGTAGGAGTTGGTGGTTTGGAAAATACTCGAGCATCAAACTTGGAACGATCGGCCTTCCTGTTCTGCAGTCTGTGGTCAATTTGAACGACTAAGTCAATATAGTCCGAACTTTCTTGCGGGGGATTCACTACTTGGGCTAACACATCTTTGAGCTCTCCACGTAGACCTCTATAAAACAGCGTAATCCTTTTGTCCTCAGGCCATCGAGTTTCCACTATCAGTCTGTTGAAAGACGCAATATAAGCCAAAAGGTCTTGATTACCCTGTCGCAATGAAAGGAGCTCATTGTCCAAGGCCTGCCCCTGTGAATGTCTTGCAAACAGTTTTTCCATACTGAGCTGAAAAGCTTGAAAATCATGGAGAACCGGATCATCTTGATTAACTAGAGGGATCGAGCAGTCTGCCGCATTGCCACTAAGGTACGAAAGCACGAAAGCTACCTTAGCTTGATCAGTTGGAAAGGCTGCTGGCCGGCATAAGAAGTGCAACCGGCACTGATTAATAAATACTGCAAACCTCTTTGGGTCACCAGAAAATCGTTCGGGCGGAGCCAGAGGTACATTCCCAGGTAGGTTGATCTGCACTGGGTTCGTAGAGGATGTTGAAGGAAGATTTGCCCCTGATGCGGGTAACGGAGTTTGTCCGGCTTGTGACTGTAGCAATTGTCTAGCGAGATCGTCTGTTCGCTCCTTGGAAATAATCAGTTCCCTTCTTAGAGCATTCGTTTCCTGACGGGCTGCATGCACTTCTGCTCTTAGTTCCCCAAGTAACTGGGCTAGCTGGTCGGTATCCGAGGTTTCCATAGCGCCTGGGTGGGAGTTTTGCGATGTGCTTTGCGTTCTGTAACGCTCACCTGATTCCCGCAGAGGCGCCGGTCTTGACTGGGTGAATGCCGTATCTTCAAAGGTGATGTGTAACACACGGTTGGCTCTTTGGGCTGGACCTCTGTGCACTGTATGTCTGACTCGAAGAGTAAGATGTCTGCAGATAGAAAATATGGGATTAATGAACTGGGGTTATTGGGTGCCTCTCTCCTCTTCCCTTTCTCTTCTCCTGTAGAACCCCAAAGGTTAACACCCTCACCTTAGGTAAGTGAACGCCGAGCTCTCCATCTGCCTCGGGGCAGGGTGCCGTAACCAGTTTCTTCACTGGATAAGGGTGCAGGCCTCTTGACCTCAGAGGACTGCTGTCCGTCGTTAACTGCACGAACGGTAAGTTCTGGGCACTTCAAATGTCTTAAAAGTCTTTTGTAATGATATCTCTTGTTTTGCAGGGTTCCGGCGATGGCGGATGGCGGGCTGATGAGAGTTGAGGATCGAACCCGCGTGAGGAATAGAAGCGCCTGGAAGCACGTAAGTAAGCGCTTGTAGCCTGCTTCACGATGCGCACTAACTGTCCCTTTTATCTTGCAGGTACAAGTTCGGAGCTTTAGAGAAGCTGAAGGGTGCTGGAATACCCACTGGATTCGGCGTGGGAAGGAGTAATGGCACGTGAGTAATAAAGTTGCCCAATGTCTTTAAACGCACCTTCTTTTGTCTTTCAGATGCGGGATGCAGCGCCGAAGGCCTCTGGAGCGTGCGAAGAGCTGGTAAGCATTTGTCTTTCAGATGCCGGAATGCAGTGCGAAGACCTCGGGAGCATGCGAAGAGTAGGTAAGCCTTTGTCTTTCAGATGCCGGAATGCAGCGCGAGGCGTTGGTGACAGCCGATGGACCAGGTAAGAGATGCGCTGCCACTGAAGACCGTAGTGCTAACCTGTTCTTTCTTTGTCTTTACAGGTGCTGCTGAAGACTGGATTCCAGGATGGTAAGCCTTTGTTCCCTTAGGCCCAGGATCAGAAGCAGAAGACACGATGAGCGTTCTGCTGCAGAGAATGCAGAATAACGCAAAGCAAGATTCATCCATCGGGTGTAGTTCCTGCTTTCCAGAAGAGTTCCAGTGTTCTGAACCTAGGGAGTGGCTCCTGCCCCACCCAACAGGAAAAGTAGTCCCATACAGAAGAGGATCAGGGGTTCAACTGGCAGGTAAGTAAGCAGCATGGTCTGCTGCAGGTAAGTCCACCCAAGCATTATGAGCCCGGCGCTTCCAGCGCTGGGACTGGGCATCTTTATGAGCCTGGTGCCACTGGCGCCAGGACAGGGTCCAAAAGGTCCCAATTGGGACTGGCTGGCACTCGGAACCGGGGTTATGGGTCTGCTTCCAAGGGAGTCGGGCAAGTCCTGATCTTTTGGAAGCAGAGATCATGACAATACCCCAATTAAAGGAAGTCAATCACAAGCCATACAGACACCCTCACCCTTTTACCCTAAGTTATAGATATTGTATATAACAGAATGACAAGGGAAGATTTGCTCCAAGTTGTTAGACATAGGTATGTCCTCACACACCACTCACTCAAGGGGTGTAGTGATGATGATTTTGTGTCCAAGCTACGTAAAGTGTTGCTAGATGAGAATGTAGGTACCGAACATTGACTGCTGCTCTGGAAAGTATAAATATGCCTCTGATCTGTGTGTACTGTGAGGGTTCAGAAATGTGAGGCAGACAACTTGGTAAAGGTTTTTTCTCAATCAGCCATTTTATTAACTCAAAAGGGTGTGACAAGTGCCTCGCTGTCCCTTACCTAAAGAGGATTTCCCTGCCTATCAGAAGGAAACTAAAGGAAAACACTCTAATCAAAGGAATCTGTCCCTCACACTTATACCTACATTAACTCATACTGTTTAGCTATGGCTTTCAAGTTTAACATAAACAACATATGTAATCAACATGAACCTGATACCAATATATCCTTGCATCTTAGGTCAGATTCCCTTCCCCAAGATCAAAACGGGATTTTATTTATTTGTTTGCATATGATTAACAATTCTCTGCAAAAACGATAAAGAAAACAGTCTAAAATAACATAATTGCATAACATTCAAATTCATACATTACAAGTTCAAGAAAATAATAGACCGCTCCAATTCTATAAAACCATCAAATTAAAACAATCACATCAGTTCATCGGTACAGCATACATTTAAAAACTTTAAAACTGAAATATTCAAAGACGGTACACAGCTATTAAAAATTAAATTCTGTGTTAAATGAGTATTCCGCTAATGCAAATTTCCCAAGGTAATAAATATGTAATTTGTGTAATTTTGGACACTCAATTAAAAGGTGACGAATTGTACCTATTGGCAGGGAACAGTATGTTGGATTCCTTGCCTGGCTCCTATTACCTGCCTAGTAGATAACACTTTCAGTTTCAACCGGAGCATTTTGGATCGATGTTTCCTAGATGGGTGTTGCATAAGGTAACAAGGTATTACTTTGCCCTTATTTTATATGCTAGATGATTAAACAAATTATACTTCATAGCTGATTGTATTTCTGACCCAGTCAAGCTCAAACAGCGACACCTTTTCTTATCTACCCATGGAGCAAACATTTCTCAAGGTCCAGACCATAGTCAGCCAGAAGTTTTAATTTTGATTGGAACCACTCGATCAAAGCCCTAGAGGAATTATGGAACAACAGGGAGTGTAATTCAGACAGCACACAGTTATCTGGGGGGAGTAATAGCATTCTCAAAACTTGCAGCCGCCTCCAGTCCACACGTGCCTGTAATGATACAAAGCCCAATTCATGTCTAATAACAGGCAATGGTGTGCCCCTGGGAATTGGGAGAAGCCGTTTCCACAACAGGGACTCCACTCTCCTTCAAATGGTCGGCAGTAGGCCCGTTTTAGCTCCGTATAGTAAGCGAGGGACCACTTTTTGATGGTAAAACCTGATCATGGGAATTGCTGAAAACCTGCCAAACCTTCTGTCAAATGCCAATAGCTTTCACATATTAATTCCTGACTTTTTTAATTAACAATTGTTTTCCATGAGTTTAGTTTTTTATTGAACTGATCTCAATTCCCAGATACTTAAAATTCTGGACAACTTCAGAGTTTTTCTTAGATATGCAACAATTCATATTTAGATTTTTTTTTTTTAAATAAATCAAACATTAACATGATAAACTATCAACATTAATTTGTAGATCTAAAGATGCAAAGTATGCACAGGTCACTGCAAAGTTCTTTGAAGGCCAATCTGGGTCAGATCAAATATGACTGTCATTGGCGTAAGCCCAATAGCTGATTTGCAGGTTTCCTAATTTGGGTGGAAAAGTTTGTTGTTTCTTAAAAATGTTTCCATAATCGCTAATATACATGCTAAATAAAAACGGTGCCAGCACACATAGCTGTCGTAACCCACAGCGGCTATAGATCCAACTCGTATAATTTCCTTTCTGGTCAAGGCGCACCCTCACCAGTGCATTGCAATCAAAACATCCACCAATCCCCGGGGCATCCATCACAATATGTTTTCCCCAAAGGCGTTCGCGATTTACCGGATCGAACGCCTGCGAGATGTCCAAGAACGCACAATATAGAACCTTTTTTTCTTGGATAGCTTAGGTTTGTAGGAGGTTGATCACAAAACAATTGTTACCAGTATTTAATCCTCCTCGAAATCCCGATTGAAATGTATCAATACTCCCAGTCTTATCTGCCCACTCCCGCAGGCTTTCAAAGATTAGGGCCCCAAAGATCTTACTGGTGGCATCTAAAAGGGATATTGGTTGGTAATTTGATGGATTTTGTATATCTCCCTTTTTTATAAATTACCACAATATTTGCCCCTCTTCATGAGGGGGACAGTTTTTTGTCCTTTACATATTTCGCAAAATAGGACAGAAAGAATTGCAGCCCAGAGATTAAGGTTTGATTTAAATGTAGCATTTGATAGTCCGTCCGGACATGGGGCGTTCGAGGGTTTACTTTCCTTAATTAACCCCTTTATCGCCCCTAGGTCAATCTTCACCTGGCCTGCCCAACTAATATCGCTCATGTGATATACCTTTATGCCCTCCTTTTCACAATACAAGTAAGAGAAGTGAACTTCCTGTAACCCTTCAAAAAGACATTGGACTAATGGCTCCTCGATTAATCTCCAAAAGGAGGTATTCTTACGAATAGAGCAACGCATTGCTTCTGCATCGTTTATATGCAACATAAAATGATGTCCTCTAGCCCAGTTTTTATAGGAAAGTTTCAATGACTTCATTTTTACATTGTAAGTGAGTGATGACTTTCTCAGTTGCCTCAACTCTTTGTTTAATTCCCTCTTCTCAGAAAGAGTAATGCCATACTTATGCCTATAGGAATAATTCATTATTTTCTTACTAGTGCTCCCTGAGTTAGGATAATGTAAGCTATCCAGAGCCCTTTGTATTGCCTTATCATACTTATTCGGATCCAAGAACTGATTTTCCTCATTACCACCCGTAACAAAAATACACTTATTAAAGTTTATTGAAAGAGCAGGTTTCCAAGTCGATACCTGATTCCTTGAATTGACGTCCACTACCAGCGGGTAATTTACAGTTTTTTGATCTACCTATTCATGCTTTATTGTTAAAACTGTCATCTGATGGTCACTGGATTCCATCGGTGGAACCTTCAGTCTTACATTTATAGAATAATGATTTTGTTAAAAACACTTAATCTAGAGTTGATCTCAGAGCACCACTAGCCCACATAATTTCTGGCGGCCTATCATTTTCAAGATTTACATTAGCCAGGATTAAATCCCAGCTACTTAATTCAGATTTTACCAATCTCCCTCTTTTTCTCGCCAGAGTTGAGGCCTCACTCCTATTTTGTTTGTATTAATTTTTTTTTTGGTACCATTTTGGGTCCAAACATTCACTGTCAAACTCCCCCAATAAAATTATGTTTGTGTTGTCGCTCGCCAACAAATCAGAGAAGTGTTGAAAGCACTTTCAGAAATGTTTCCATCGGACTAGATTTGGGATTAAAATAAACATTACACACATAGCAACAGGGCTCACTTTTAAACTGTTTGTGCATGCCCAAAGTTTTTTATCACCTGGATATCTTTCCAATGGGTAGCTATATTAATCATCCTGAGGCCTATAACATTCTTTTTTTTTGATGACATATTTTATTGATTTTTACAACACAAAACCACTGGTCCGAAGCGGGCCAGAACATAACATTACAACAACATTAACGTTTGATGGTAAACATGCTCACATAGATTGCTTACATTGCATAACATTTCACATGGTGAGATCTCCGCTATATTGTCCGTATCACATATCTCCTGGTAGATAGGCTGCATGGTTTGAGGGTTCATACACTGTCTTCCCAGCGTTGCCAAATCTTGTCTGCTTTTTCAGGACATCCCCTGGCTCTATAGACTCTTCTTTCAATGGCTATGCAAAGTTGAACGTCTGTGATTCACTGGTTTACCTGTGGTGGTTATGCTGCACCCAGGAGCTGGGCTATATTTCTTTTGATTATCGCAGTCGTGGTCATAAAGCATAGTTTTTCATACCTGGGCAGGTCTATTTCACTGTCCGCTCCTAACAGCATCAGTTTTGGGTCTCTGGGGATTGTTTGTCGCAGGACCTTCGTAAGGACATCGCAGCACTGTTGCCAGTAGTGACTGATGTGTGGGCATTCCCACAGTATGTGAAAGAAAGATCCTTCTTCTTCATGGCAGGGTAAACAGTTAGGCTCCGTTATTGTACCCCAGCTGTACAGGGCTACTCTCGGGTAATAGATCCTGTGGAGTATTTTAAGCTGTACTAGTCTTAGCCTAGACGAGATGGCAGTTTCACGGGGGTACATGAGGATTTGGACCCAGTCTTCTGGCATAATTTCCCCCATGTCCTCTTCCCACTTTGTTTTCAGCCGTGTTCATTCTGGTGTGGCAAAGGAGGTTATAACTTTGTACATCACTGTGGTGACCTTCGCCTGGATGTGATCCTCAATTATGTTCCGTTCCAGTGGGGTACTGTCCGGCATGTTGGAGAGGGCAGGGAGGTGGTGTTGTAGAGCGTGTCGTAGCTGCGTGTAGTGGTAACGTTCCGACTTTGGGAGGTTAAAAGACAAAGCCAGATCCTCATAGGGTTTAATGTTGTCATCCTCTACGATGTCTCCCACTTTTCCTATATCACACCTCGCCCATATGGGCCATTCTGGCAGTTTGGATATCTCGGGGAGGTCCCTGTTGTTCCATAGAGATTGTAGTGGTGTAATCTTGTCGTCCAACCCCATAAAAGCGTGTGCTTCCTTCCAGATGCGAGGTGTTTGAGTAGCCATGTCGTCAGGGGCTCTTCTAGGTATCGCAGCATATAACCTCAGGGGGGGGTGATGCTCTCACGTTTGGCAGTGTGGGTTCTGCATGTAGTGCGTCGTTTATCACTGACATTTGGCCAGCCCAGTAGTAGGATTGTAGCCTTGGTAGGCCAATGCCTCCTTCCCATATCGATCTCTGCAGTGTCGGGAAGGCTTTCCTCGGTCGTCGTCCTCCCCATAGGAGTGTTCTGAGTATACCGTCTATTTTCTGGAACGATTTCCCCGGTATGTGGAGTGGGGCGTTTTGGAGTATGTATAGGTATCGGGGGAGTGTTAGCATTTTGAACAATGCTGCGCGACCTAACAGGGTCATTGGTAGAGCTTTCAAATGTTGCACATCTCCCCCAAATCGGTCTGTAATGGGCTGTAAGTTATTGGACGTGTATTCCTTAAGGTTTCTTGTGATCTTGATGCCCAGGTACTGAAAGTGTTCAGGGGGCGTTTTGTATGGGCAGGGCTTTGGGGGCTCCATGCCTAGTTGGCTTAATGCGAATATCGTAGATTTGGACCAGTTCACTCTCAGGCCACTGAAGGCCCCATATTTCCGGAGTAGTTGCGTCACTACCGCACATGCTGACCTGGGGTCGCTCATATATATCAACAGGTCGTCCGCATATAGTGACACCGTATCCTCCCAGTCTAGTCCGCCCGGGATCCCTCTCCATGTGGGTGCATCTCTCAGGAGCTGGGCAAGTGGTTCTATCACTAATGCAAAAAGGAGGGCCGACGGGACAGCCTTGTCACTTCCCTTTCCCCAAGGGGAAGGTTCGAGATGTCCAACCGTTCACTCTGACCTCGGCCATCGGTGCGTTGTATAGTAGCTGGACCCAGGATAAGAACTGCTCCTGGAACCCCATCTTGCGCATGATCTCCCAGAGTGCCTCCCAGCGGATAGAGTCGAATGCTTTTTCAAAGTCAATTGCAAGAACTCCTAGGGGAATGTTCAGGGTCTGGGCACGTTCGATGCCTAAATGTATTCTTCGTATATTCATTCTCGTAAACCTGCCGGGCATAAAGCCGCACTGGTCTGGGTGAATCAGATATGTTATGACCCGTTGCAGGCGTGTGGCTAGTAGTTTGGCCAATATCTTCGCCTCGGTGTTAATAAGGGAGATTGGTCTATATGAGCTGCACTCATCTGGGAGCTTATTTGCTTTGGGTATTACAATTATTGTGGCCTTTCTGAGGTCCGCCGGTAGGCTGCCTGTGGTTCGGGCTTGCTGGTACATTTTGAGTAGATGGGGCGCCAGTTTGTTACCTCCTATCTTCTTCCATGCCTCAGGCAGAAAGCCATTCGGCCCAGGTGTTTTCCCAGATTGGAGTTGCATCATGGCAGATATGATTTCGTCTTCAGTGATTTCTTTTTCTAGGGCCGCGATTTGTTCGTCATTTAGGGAGGTGTTCCAACATAGAAGTTTCAGGGGCAGATGTCGGTGCTCTATATAATTCCTCATAGTACCTTGCGAACTCTTCAGCTATCGCCGCATCTGTCGGGCATGGATCTGCTTGTTGGTGGGATGTGATCATTCTCACATGGCTGTGTCCCTCGTCCCTTCGTTCGAGCCAAGCAAGCATCTTCCCTGCTTTGTCACCTGTTTCGTAGAATCTAGCTTTTGTGGCATTATGTGCTTATTGTGCATTGTCCAGTTCAGTGTTTTGAAGTTTTTTTTGTGCCAGGATTAGTGCCCTGTTCGTGGCACCGCTATCTTGGCTTAGATGCGCTGTCTCAGCTTGCTTCACATTTGCTTCCGCCTCCTTTATTGATTCTAAATGCTTTTTCCTTTGTGCTGCAGTCCAGGAGATAATTTCTCCTCGTAGCACCGGTTTATAGGCTTCCCACAGTGTGATAGGACAGTCTACCGATCCCTCGTTCAGCTCAAAGTATGTCGTGCTAGCCTCTTGTAGGCGTTCTACTAATTCAGGAGAGCCTAGGTGATAACTGTTCAATCTCCACGCGGGTGGAGGCTTCGGTTTACATGTCTTTATTGATATGAGTAGAGGGGAGTGATCCGAGATGCTTCTTGGGAGGTATTCTGCTTGCGCTGCTGTATGTATCATTGCTGCGGGTATAAAGAAATAGTCTAAGCGTGATAGCGATGCATGCATCCCTGAATGATAGGAGTATTGTCGCTCCCCGGGGTGCAGGTCGCGCCACACTTCCTTGACGCCAAGTGCCTCCACAAATGAGGCTAGATTGTTCCACGGGTGGGGTGTCTGCTGCGTAGATGTGTGCGATCCTCTATGTTACTTATGACGTCGTTGATGTCGCCCCCAAGAATCAGGATATCAGAGGCATCATCAGACATCAGAGGTGTTATGTCCGCAAGTAGAGTTGGCTGCAGTGCAGGCGAGGCGTAGATCGCTAGCAGGGATAGTGATTTATTCCAGAGTGTGCCTGTGGCATATGCAAATCTGCCCCCAGTATCTTGTGTTAATTTTGTGAGAGTGAGTGGCAGTCTTTTATGTACAAGTATCAGTACTCCTCTGGCTCCCATCGTGAAACCTGCCTGCGCTGCTGTGCGATAGTTTGAGCGATTGAACGGTGCATTGGATGTACCTGCCAAGTGAGTTTCCGTTAGGAATACTATGTCTGGGCCATGTCTGTTTAGCAGTTGTCGCACCAGTCGCCTTTTCAGGATGTTGCCCAAACCGTTCACATTCCAGGTAAGGAGCTTCAAGGTCCGGGTTTTGTCGACTTGCGGCGGTACTTCAGTGCTCGTGAACCTGGGTGTCATCGTGTCTTCCTGAGATAGTGATGTTGCCTATATTCATCTCGGGGTGGAGAAACGTCAACCAGTATATGATTATTTTCTAGTGTCTGTATGCTTTGATATTTTGTTGAGCTTTCCCATCTTCTAGGTTTACATCCAACTCCACCCTCCCCACACTTCATCCCCAACTGAAGTATCTGTCGCCCTTTAATAACTTAGTATATTAGTCCAAACTAAACTGATTAAATATCCTGTAGTTTCTACTTTATCGGGGGGGTTGGCTTTGGTTTGGCCGCCAGCTGCTGCATACTTATTCCTTCTTATTTACTGTTTGGAGCATGAGCCTATTTTCTTTACAGTGTGTAGTGGCTGTGTCGGCTCTGGTTGACGACAGATGGTTGTTGCGTGTTTCATTATGGCGGTATTTCTTCCTGCTGTTGGGGTCTGTTCTCTGGTTGTCTCTCAGGATGTGGTCCATTCCCTTCGCCTCCTGTTTTCTTCTTAACGCTCCAGTCGCCCGCTATGTGTGTCTCTGCCCAGCTCCACGCTTCTTTCGGGTCTGTGAAATGTACTGTGGTTCCATTGTGGAATATTTTAAGTTGGGCGGGAAATATTAAACCATATTTTTTCCCTAGAGCCTGCAGCCATTTTTTGAGTGGGTCAAATGATTGGTGCGCTTTTTGCACTTCCCTGGGGAAGTCAGGGAAGAAAGTGATTTTCGATCCATTGTAGGTGATGGCTCCCTTCGATCTCGTCATCTGCAGCACAGCGTCCCTGTCTCTATAGTTCAAGAACCTTGCGATGACAGCACGTGGTGGTGCCCCTGGTACAGTGCTTCCAGTTGGGATACGATGTGCGCGTTCGATGGAAAAGAATCTGGAGAAGGATTTTGCATCGTATATATCTGTGAGCCATTCCTCGAGGAACAGCTCCATGCTTCCCCCTTCGGCCTTTTCTGGGAGGCCCAGTATGCGAACATTGTTGCGCCTGGATCTCCCTTCATTGTCGTCGATTCTTGCTTCCAGAGTTTTTATCCGGTCTAACATGCCGGACATGCATCTGTTGACCCCTCGAAGGCTGTCCTCTGTTTCTGAGATGCGGGCCTCGGCCTCTCCAGTGCACGAGGTCAATTTTTGCAAGTCATGCCTCAGCAGGGACACGTCAGCCCCAATACTGTCCATCTTCTTCTCCATTGATGTTCTGGAGCTGGCGATGGCACACATCACATCCCTGAGGGAGATGTCGTCCTCCATATTGCCAGATTCCATTTATGCAGGAGGTTCCGGCGAGCGGGGCATGGGCGTCGTTGCGTATTGTTCTATCCTGCTCTGCGTGGATGTCTTTCTTGGTTTATCCTTTCCCATACTGGACCAGTGTTGTAATGGAGCTAGGGGGTCTTATGCTCCAAGGGAGAGTTTGTGGAATTTGAGGATCGGGAGTTTCGAGGGGTTTCTGAATCGCAGCGTTCAAGGCAGGGTAAAGCTGTGCTGCTCCCGGAGTGGGATCTTACATCAGTATTGTTTCCCTCCGTGGAGGCATCCGTTATTCGTGAGGCAGCGCGTGTGACTGTTTTCACAATTTTAGGTGCAATCAGCTGCCGTGTGTGTTGCCGCCCTGATCAATGGTCCTGGAGAACCGCTCAGTATTCATGCGGTTTATACGGTGCCTTGTGGATCGTGACTGCTGTTCCCTAGTGTGCACTGGGATGCGTCACCAATTGCGTCTCTTACAGTAGGCGTTGGGTGATGTTGTGGGCCATTCCCCCCCTCTCCTGGAGACCTGGTACGGCGCTCACAGGGTTCGTTTCCGTATGATCTTGTTAGCGCAGGTGTCTCTTTACAGACTTTATGCAGATAGGGATAAGCAGAGAGTCTATGTGTCCCTGCCGTCGTGGAGCGTTAGTAGCAGGGTTGGATCGGCACAGTTCTGTTTATACTAAGGCAGGGGCAGCTGATCTGCGTGGATTCATTAGCGGGCCGATGCCTCGTGTCTACCTCCTCTTTCCCTGCTTACCGTTGGTATCGACGGCGTCGATCCACCTCTCCAGCACCTGGCCTCAACACAATGCGGGAGAATAGGCAGGCGCTCTACGCAGAGCGGAGCGCCCGCGCCCGTACCACGGTTCTTGCCGACCGTCTGCGGGACCTTTTCTTCTTCTCGTGCACGGGAAAGTGTACACGCTGTCCACCTGGAGCAGAACACAGCTCACACAGCAAGTCTCTGGGCTGTAGCAGGCGCCACGGGTCGCGGTCGGTCTCTATCGGTTGATGTTGGGGAATCGGCACGTTTCCCCACCCAGTGCGATACGCTGGGAGCGTTCTTCGCCGCCTCGTGTTGCAGACTGCTCCGCTGTCGGGTGATGGGCAGGGCGGACCCGCTCCGCCTGATCGCACTCACTCCTCGTCGCTGCCGGGCGGGGGCCCGTGCAAACCCCACTCCCCCGAAGGTAGTCTCCTCTCCATGTAGGCTGGACTCCGCCGTTAGTTACTGCGCTTCGCCGCTCATTAGTATGTTCGGCGGCCATCTTGGAAAAATATTGTGCAGCTTCTCGTCTCCAGTTTACGGTCTCCGTAACTTCGTGGAAACACATCGAATCTGGTCCGTCGCGGTGCGGTTCACTGCAGCGGTTTATGGTGCTTCGCTGAGGCGTGTTCATGTGCCTCCAGAGAGGTTAGCATAGCAGGATGGATTCAGGATTAGGCTGGCGGCCTAGGAGCGACGCAGAATCACGTCTCCATCGGTCGCCCGCTGGCCACGCCCCCGGCCTATACCATTCTTAAGGGTACAAAGGAGGAAACCCTGCGGTCGGACCGAGCTCCCGGTAGCTTACACTGCATACACACTTATCCATCTATTATTGGAGTGGTCGTTAGCCATGTTTCCGGCAGACATATTAAGCAATACTTTACAAGGGAGGGGAAGTCAAAGTTCAAAAACCTATGGCCACTATAGTTCCAAGAAAATAGTAGGAAATGTTCTACACCTTCAGTATTTATATTCATTGAAAGTGGTAAGCGAGTTGTTAATTAATGTGTTCCCTTAAAATCAGTGGTGTTCGTAGTGGATAAGTCCTCCGGTAGCATGTGTTTCGATTCATCCAGAGTTTGCAGAACATAATAATCCATGGTTATAAAGCACTCGAGTTCTGATACAACCAATGCCCTTACTTATCATGGGTGATCGTAGTATAGTTTTTCAACATTCAATCTTCCTATGATGGGAAACTGTATCAATGCAATATCACTAGACGATATTGGACGCAAGCTAGCGGTTTCCAAAAATGTGGCCAAAATGTGGCCCCTGTTTAGGGGAAGTGAGTCTCTATTAGGAAACACCTTGCTCGGCTTAATGTGTACTCCTCTGCAAAGTTAATATGCCACTCTAAATGCTAATTTGTAGATTCCCTGTGAATCTTCTTGTTTTCCATTCCATAGTGAGATAATGGGAAAGAGTTTTTCTTAAACTCTTCATGTCCGTTTAATCTTAATTTTAATGAACCATTTATTCAACACAAATCTACTGTTAAATCCCCTTTATTTTCCCCTCATTTAACCCCAACCTTTGTGTTGTCAAGCTCCTGGCAATATATGCTCTAACTAAAGACTGTGCAGCCGGGCAGTACGTTTGCAGAGTCTTGTCCAGGAATGAGTCAACTTTGGTCAACTGAGAAGATCTTTGTCTTTTTTACTCTAGAATTAAAAAAGGCTGTAATTCGATGTTCCTAGATCAACTATTGAGCCCTCTGCCTGTCCATTTGGCAATGATATTGCGTACATGTTTTCACCTGTCGCATTTGTGGTCGGACAACCATTTAGGCCCATTTCTATTGAAAGTGTACTTTTAGTTGTCATCGGCCTGGATCTATGAGGCAGAAAGATCGGTGCCACCGGTGGCATCATTACACCTGGCAGGCTTGTGTCCCTCCCTGAGTTGCCACCCTTCGATTCTCTCACAACTGTTCTCTAAGGAGTTCTACTTAATACCTCAACCAGATGCGAGGTTGGTGAAAGATCCTCCAAGTCGGCCAAGTTCATGCCCGCCGGTCACCCATACTTTCCATCTCAGAGTATACCGACAACATACTAAGATCTCTACTTTTCATTTGCCATGTGTTTTATTTTTTTACGAATGTATCAATGGAACCTGTTTGCCAGCACTTTCTGGCCTTTAAATTTGTATTCTTACTTTTGGCTTTCAGAGACGTCAATAAGGAATCCTTGCCAGATCGGTTTGTTTGCTCATCTTTCCTAGGCTGATCATTGCCTAACGGTTCAAACTCAATTGCAGGAGACACACTCTGGGAATGCCATAGGTTCCTCATAGAACTGCACCAACCATTTCACTGCTCTTTACAGGGATTTTTCATATTTTGTTTTTTTGTTCCCTTATGCAAAGGTTTTATCATTCACTGTATTTGTTGCCACATCTGCTTTCTGAGGTTTGACCTGGCCATAAGTTGGACTCTGCAGTCGATTTTATCTTTTGTTTCTCGATTTGAAGCTATTTGAGATCGCTAAAGTACCCGATAGGTCCGACTGCTTGGGTTGAGTGTACTCCCTTGAGCTCTGCACTTTCCCATAAATAAAGCCCTCCAAAAAAGTCATCTTGGATGACATGGCATTTAGGAGGGAACGTTGCTCACTGAATTTCTCTGCAATTGAATCATAAGAATTGGCCATCTGGGAGAGCGTAGAGTTTAGGGCACGAAGGGCTGGCCCCCGGGGTATTTGGAGCCTCATCGGGTGGAATATTGTAATTTAAATTGTTTATTTGCCAAGTGCTTATACACAAGTGCTTCAAAGCGGGAAGGGAACAAGGGGATAATTTCGTCATTCTTAGGCCTTGAAGATTCTGAATGATCTAAGAACAACTAGCATACTAGGCCAGAGGCATTTCTACTGGTATAAGTGCGTGACCAAAGTGGGGAGAGAAGGGGATGGGGGTGGGGGGGGGGACAATGACATGCAAAGACAAAAAATGTTGGTCATCAATGTGAGTATATCAGGAACAACCAAGTTAGGGAGGGAAAGACGGAGGAGAACAGGACAGACCGACCTGCTAAGCGTAGTACATTTAAGGTTGTGCAAGTGCACAGACAGGAAGTGCAAGGATGGGGAAAGGAGACAAGTGTGCCCAGTCCAGCAGGGGCCAGGGTTAAGTGCAGAGTGGTTACCATTCTCATGGAACGTATTCTGAGTGCAGTAGTGCAAGGCACAGTCTGGTGGCAAGTGCAGGACTGGCAGGAGAGCCTGGGACCTGTGAGGCTCCGACCAGTTAGCGAACTGAGCAGGTTGGGGAAGAGAACAAAGGAGGGAGCAGGAGAGAAGAAAAAGAAGGTTAGCGTGGGAGAGTGAGAGAGAAAGAGGAAGAGAAGAGGAAGGTTGCGGAGAGAGGCAGATGTGATAGAAGCGAGCCATATGTGATAGAAACAAGCAATCTCTAAATTTTGCAACAAACCTTTAAAGGAACGATCTGGAACTGGTGTCATATTCTTATACCTCGAAGGTTCAGAAGTGAATAATTATGGAGACTGTGAGAGATTTGCATCTAGTGTTTGTCCAGTTTCAAAAGAGAAAGAAATGCGACGAGCATCACGAACACCCGTAAGTGTGGTCATTGCTTACATTGACTTGATCATTTACTGCCTCAAGGTTTATAACATTATAGGCCTCATCATGAGTTGGGCTGTAGCCCTTAAATGCGGTGGTAACGGTATTACCGCTGCATTTAAGGGCAGCCCCTATCATGAGTTGGGCGTCAAATCGGCTTTTTTACCTCCAGCTTTTTTCTGGAGGTGAAAATCCCTGTTCTCGTCAGTATTACAGCCGGCTGTATTAGCCCACAGTATTGGCACTGAAAATCCCCCATTGGATCCAATCGGGAATGGGGATTTACCGTTAAGGCCCAACCCCTGATCCGGTGGTAATACCACTGGGCCGGTTGGTGCTAGGGCTATTACAGTCGGCGGTATTACAGCCGGGAATACAGCCCAACTCGTGATGAGGCCCTATGTGTACATGGAAGGCTTAACTGAGCAGTATCTGTGGTAGAGGCAGACCTTATTGTCGATACAGTTGGACTCGCGAGAGGCTCCATGGCCACAGCTTCGCCTCCTAATTCTAAGGGGGTTGCTTTAACCCCGTTATTTTCCAAATGAGTAAATCGGTTGGCCTTATCACTACTTATCAATGAACATATATATATATATATATTCATTTACACCAAACTATACAGCGGTAATCTTTCCAAGGAAAGGTTATGCAAAGATAAATACAGATAACATAGGTTAAAATCAGATTGGTTACCCTCTAAAATACAATAACAACAAATAGGACCCAAAATGCTGTAACAGTGTTACACAATATTAAATACAAATCATGACAGACATTAAAATCAAATTGATCAGTCTAAAATACAACTAAAACAGATACAGTCTATATGTCATTTACCTAAACTTGTAGATAAATTAGTTTTAAAGTAGCTAATTATCCATACTTTCTTAATTGAGAACTGCTGTGGCTCAATTTGGCCTAAGTGTTAATGGGTCAGTTCAAAGGCAATTAGCCCGCAGTCACCGCCCTAAGCAAAGGAAAACTGCAAGTGAATATTAGAACTTCAGCAGTTGTCAGCTGACTAAGCTTGGTTTTGCCTACAAATAATGATGGGACGGCTCAAAGGCAAATTGCCTGCAGTCACCGCCCAAACCAGAGAGACGGCAGACACCCTGGCTAGTTATCAAAAGTACAGAAACTGCCACCTACCGTGCTCCGCTTTACCTAAACATGTTAATGGAGACGGCTCAAAAGCCGTTTGCCTGCAGTCACCGCCCAAAGCAGAGAATCACTAGAGGACCTCAGTGACTTTTCTTTCAGAGTGATTTGATACTTTTTCAGCTAATCACTGACAAAATGTTTGGTCACTGTACAATGATCACGTGGCTTCTCACTTCCCACCGGTTTCAAACAATCCTGCCACTGCTTCTTGCCTTCAGCCTCACTCTGCAGGCTGCAGTTCCTGGCACTCACAGCCACGCACTCTGTTATTCCAAATAGGAAAAAAAGTTGCAAGCTAAGCACGTTTTCAACCTGCTGCCTTCAAAATTCAAAGCTGCGTTGCTCCCAATATCAAATCTGAGTAACAACATTTCGAATGCATTGGGTCCTCCAACGTATTCCACATCTTTGTCATGTAATGTCCACATCTGTGCATTTCAAAAACTTTTTCGGCACAAGGCGTCCTGCGTCGATGACGTCGGCTCGATGTCCCTCGAAGGCCTCCGTCAAGGGCGACTTCAACAGATGTCATAAATGGGACACACGGCGCCCGTAGCCTCAGTTCAGTTTTTTCCACAAACGTGTTTCCTTCGAGAACTCGGCGCACCTTGTGTGTTTCAACGTAGAGATGTCTTCTTCTTCGACCCTTCTGACTCTGCGATTTTGCTTCAAGACTTGCCGGGACTGCAAGTCTAAAATGTCGATCACCGAACCGCATCGCATTTGTTTGTGGTGCTTGGGCGAGAGTCACAACACTGATGACTGTTCAAAAGGCCAGTCGCTGACTGCTAAGGCCTTGCGGGAGCGTAAGGGCAAGCTTCAGGTGGGTAGGGGTTCTAAACCCAGTAAGTGCGGAAAATCTAAATCATCCAAGGGGGTTTCCACTGACGACTCAAGAGGCGAGTCTCCTCGTCGGGAGGAAGCCCGGGGATCTCGGTCCCAAAGTGATTCCCACCATTCTTCTTCCTCGTCCCGGCATTCTAGGAAGCACCGTCACCGGTCGCCTTCCCCATCCTCCTCAGAGAATGGCGCCACAAGGAAAGTGGCATGCCCGATGAAGTCCTCGACTCTGGCGGAATGGGCTGCCTTTAAGTAGCAGATGTTGGTGATTTTTCAATCGCAAGGCACGGTTCTGGTCGCGCCTTCAGATAAAGCCGGCCAGGAACGGTCTCGTACCGTGGCTCCCACGCCTTCGGGCCCTTGACGCGACTCGCATCAGGAACTTTTGAGGTCCTGTTCAGACAAGGCTCAGGGTAGTCTCGGTCCTCATCCCCAGCGAGACCACAGAAACCTGCTAAGGGCTCGAAGCCTATGTCGACTCAGTCGGCGCCCTGTCCGTCGGATTCGGACATTGAGGCTTTGCCTTCTTATCAGCCGTCGGCACCATTGTCTATGTCGATGCCAAAGCCTTCAGCGCTCTCGATGCCGAAGCAGTCGACACTCTCTGCGTCGAAGCCTTCGACGCATCTTTGCCTGAAATTTACCGTTGGAGGTTCCTGATACGGTGGATCCTCGGAGGAAGGCTACTGCTAAGTCTGTTAGGCCTGTGGTACACTCCAGGCCCGCTTCTGTCCCGAGGCAAGGGTTTTACCTCCCTCTGGATGACATTTATGAGGAGGAGGAAAGGTCTGACTTTGAGGACCCTGTTGAGCCTGATGTGGCTCCTGTCTTTTCTGGAGACAGCCAATTGGAGGAGTTGAGGCAAACCCTTCATGGTGGTAGTGGGTTGGACACTTCTTAGGCCTGAGCCTGGGGCTCATGCAGAGTCGTCATACAAGAGGCTCATGGCTAAGGTCACTGAATATCTGGGCTGGTCCAGTCCTCAGGAAGATTTTGTACAAGATGATCTAACTGACATTTTAGATCACGGTCCGTCCTCTGACCCGGTGTTACCTTTTCATCTCACTTTACAGAACAGGTTGGCGGCTGCTTGGCAGTCACCGGAATCTCTTCTGGCTGTTAACAAATCGTTGACAAAGAAGTACGGCCCTTCCGTTAGCGACCCCAGCTATTTATCCACTCGCCCCACTCCTGAGAGTTTGGTGGTTCAGGCGGCTACAGCCCCATTGAGGCAGGCGGCGTACTCTACCATCGCTCCTGATAGGGACGACAAATACTTCAACGGTTAGGCTCGCAAGGTATTTTCTGCTGGGAGTATAGCATTGAAATCAGCCAACTCCACTTGTGCCTTAGCAAGGTTTTCACACCCACAGAAAGGGATGGGTTCCTTGCTCTTGTGCAAGATGGCAAGGATGCCATGTGTGAGTCCCTTCAATCTTGTTTGGACACGGCCGACAGTGTTAGCCAGTCCATTGCTGCGAGCACCGTTATACGCAGATTTGCGTGGTTGCAGAAGTTTGGTTTTACCCCGGATGTGCAAGCCTGTCTTTTGAACATGCCCTTTGATGGCGCACATTTGTTTGGCAACAAGGCTGACGGGAGCCTTGAGAGGTTGCAGACCTCGAAAGCTGCAGCAAAATCTTTAAGCGCAGCTGTGCATCAACCTCTGCCTTTTCGTCCTAGGAGACAGCAGTTGGGTGGAGGTTATTTTCGTTACTTCTCCTCCTTTGGTAGAACGAGAGGGACTGCCAGTCAAAGGAGTCAACGAAAAAGCACCTGTGGTTGTCAGGGAAATAGGGGTGCCAAAGCCGCTCAGGCAACTGCCTCTTTGCCTTCAGGCGCTGCCGCAGCCGCTCCAAAACACTCATGAGGCCATGTCCCATGGTTCGCCGGTTGGGGGAAGACTGTCTCAGCATCTCGAAGAGTGGTGAGCCATTACTTCGGATGCGTTGGTTCTGGATATGATAGCCCACGGCTACTCTCTTCCCAAAGCGGCCTCACGACAATCCACCTGGGAAACTCTCTTTGAAGCTTTCAGATCCACTCCTTGTGCAGGAAATGTTGATCCTGCTAGAGAAAGGCGCTATAGAACTCGCGCCTGTAGGGTAGAGGAACAAGGGTTGGTATTCCTCTTATTTTTGATCCCAAAGAAAAAGTAGGGGGATTGAGACCCATCCTGGACTTCCGTTGGTTGAACAAACTTCTCAGGAAGGACAAGTTCAAGATGGTCACTCTTTCTCAAGTTCTCCAGGCCCTTCAACTTCAGGATTGGTTGGTGTCTCTGGACCTACAGGATGCTTACTTTCATGTGCCGATTCATCCTAAGCACAAAGTATCTGAGGTTTGCGGCTGACGACTCGCACTTTAAGTTTCGGGTCCTGCCACTCGGATTGACCTCCGCCCTGATGGTCTTCAGCAAGCTAATCGTGTTGGTGGCTGCGTATCTCAGGCGAGGGGGGGGATTCACGTCTACCCCTACCTGGACGACTGGCTGATCCGTGCACAATCTCCCGAGCAAGCATTGGCTCACCTCGGTCTCACCTGTCGCTCTCTCCACAGGCTGGGCTTCTACCTCAATTTAAAGAAGTCGCATCTGACACCTTCCCAACAGCTCCAGTACATCGGGGCTGTGTTGGACACGTCCTTGGGTAAGTGCTTGCCTCCCAAGTTGAGGGCTCATCACATTGTGCAGATGGTGGACAAGTTTCAACGTGCCCAGAGTCTCCCGGTTTTCACATTCTTATGGTTGCTCAGCCTCATGGCATCCTGCATTTTTCTGGTGCCAGAGGCCAGGTTGAGGATGAGATCCCTGCAATGGGTCCTCAAGATGCAGTGGTTGCAGTTTTCAGGCAAGATGTCGGATCTCGTTCAGATTCCACTCTCGGTCTCCCAGGATCTTCTGTGGTGGGCCAACGAAGGGAACCTGAAGAAGGGGGAGCCGTTTTGGCAACCATGGCCGGAGTTGACTGTAGTGACGGATGCTTCCCTCACAGGATAGGGCACTCATGCCAACGCTTTGACCGCCAGCGGTCGTTGGTCTCTGTCGGAGTCCAAACTCCACATCAACCTGTTAGAGCTGAGGGCCATCAGGCTAGCCCTGAGGCTTTTTTTCCGTCTGTGCGGCGGAGGAGTGTCCTGATCATGACAGACAACACAGTGGCCATGCATTACCTCAACAAAAAAGGGGGGGTAGGGTCACTCCCGTTGTGCAGAGAGGCAATGCAGCTCTGGTTCTGGGCCATCCAGCAGGGAATTTCGCTCTCAGCAGTTAATATGGCTGGAGACCAAAACGCTTTGACGGACGCTCTGAGCAGGCAGAGCATGATCTCTCACGATTGGGAGTTGGCTCAGGAAGTCCTTCTGGAGATCTTCACCCTTTGGGGAACCCCACAAGTGGATCTCTTCGCCACCGGTGCCAACCGGAAGTGCAAGAGATTTTGCTGGATGGAATTTCTTCCGAGAGGAGCCTTAGGAGACGCATTCTAAGTGGATTGGTCATTCCCACTGCTGTACGTGTTTCCTCCAGTCACCGTCATTCCTCAAGTGTTACGGAGGTTCAGGTCCCGCATGATCCTCATTGCTCCAGATTGGGCCAGGAGAGCGTGGTACCCGGATTTTCTAGAAATGTCCATCTGCCCTCTACGCCGTCTTTCCTACAGAGAGGATCTGCTCTCACGAGATGGGAGGGGGTCAGGTTCTCCATCCAGAGGTCAGGACTCTCAACCTTCATGCTTGGTATCGGAAAGGTTGAGATATAAGGATTGGGACCTCCTGGATGATGTGATGGAGGTGTTGCTTTCGGCCAGACGGCCAGCAACAAAATCCCTGTACCGTTGCCGTAAGTTTTTTTTGACTGGTTCATAGGCAAAATGTTGATCCTTTTCAGTGTTCCATTCATATGGTTTTATCTTTCTTACTTTCTTTGGCCCACAGGAGCCTTTGTGTAGGTACCATTTAAAGGGTACCTGGTGGCGCTGTCTATCTTTAAGCGCTCGTCTGAAGAATGTGCTTACTTTAAGAGTCCTTTGATTTCTCAATTTCTTAAAGGACTGACTAATGTGTTCCCGCCGTCCCCTTTCCAGGTGCCGGTTTGGGATTTGAATTTGGTTTTGAAATTTCTAATGGGTGCTCCATTTGAACCTTTGCACTCTTGTCGTTTGAGATTGTTGTCCTTCAAAACTGTGTTCTTGGTTGCGGTTACTTCCGCTCGCAGAGTGATTGAAATGCAGGCACTTTAATCTAAGCCACCCTTTACTTTGTTCCTCAAGCACAGTGTTGTACTACGGGTATTTCCTTCCTTTCTACCTAAGGTAGCGTCTGAATTTCATTTAAGTCAGAAAGTGGTTCTTCCTTCTTTCTACCCTCCTCCTTACCAGGATGAGGAAGAGGAGCGACTACATAGGTTGGATCCTAGGAGAGCTCTGAGCTTTTATATTTCTAGGATGTCCAGGATCAGAGTGGACGATCAACTCTTTGTGGGATAGGCTGGACACTGATTGGGCCAGGCTGTTACGAAACGGACCTTGTCCAGGTGGATTATCCTCACCATTTCTGAATGTTAACGATTGGTAGGTAAGGACCCTACTGAAGGGTTGCAAGCTCATTCCACTAGGGTCGTGGCTACTTCCACCACCCTCCAACGGGGAGTTCCTATTAGGAATATTTGTGACGCAGCCACATGGGCTTCTATCCACACTTTCATTAAACATTACTCCCTGGATACCATCCATGGTCAAGATAATGGCCTTTGGTAAGGCGGTTCTTTATTCTGCCATCTGATTGGATATTCTAAATTCTTTTCCCTCCTCCATTTGCCTGGTACTGCTTTGGGAGTCTCAAAGATGTGGAATACGTTGGAGGACACAATCCATTTGAAGAACAAGTTACTTAACAACTGGTAACCTTCTTTCGACTGGATGTTCCTCCAACATATTCCACATCGCCCTCCCAGCCTGCCCCTCTGGAGAATTTCCTATGCAAGTGCATCTTTGTTTCCGCAAGGCTATGTGCAGTCAAGTAGGCATTGGATTGGTGCCACACGTTATGGGGGGAAAAAAACACAAACTGAGGCTATGGGCGCCTTGCGTCCTATTTATAACATCCGGTGACATCGCCCTCGATGCAGGCCTTTGAGGGACATCGACCCGACGTCATCGACGCAGGACGCCTTCTGCCGAAAAAGTTTCTGAAGTGCACAGCTGTGGACATTACATGTCAAAGAAAAAGATGTGGAATAGCAACAGGACCGATCATGCGAAGAACTCAAACTGGGACCTCTAGTTGCCTTTCAGGTACCAGACCTCTTAGAGAGATCAGTTGAGTCCTGCTTTTATGGTTCCTTATCTCAGTCCTCTGATTCATCCCTCGCTCTCGGTTGTTTAGTATGCTGCCCCAATCTCCTGTTGGGACTTCTGAGTTACTCACTTTCTTTGGCAGCCTTTCGCTTCTGCCCATCTTCTGCTTCAGGGGTCTTTTGTGCCCAAACACCTGTTGGGGCTCATTCTCCTATTTGCCCTTCCACCAGGGGTTGTTGCCAGTCTTGTCTCTCTTGGCTTCTCTTAACCCCACTCTGGGGGTATTCTCTTCCTACTTGATGGCCCTTTCTCTTTCTTTTTGCCCCTCTTCTCTTCAGGGCATTTGCTTCTGCCTGGTCTCTCTACCAGGGTCTTATCGACTTGTTGCCTTAGCCTTTTCCCAGGCTTCTTAGGCAGGTCATCACTCCCAACTGTTACACTTAGGTGGGGCTGTAGGGGTACTCTTCCCCCCTCCACACCCCACCACCCTAGGCCAGTCATTTTCTTCAAAGGTTTTCATGTAGCGTCCAGGCAGGCAGTACTCCAGTGTAGTCAAGGCTCCTTCACCCAGGCAGAAATTCCTCCTCTAGGATACAACTCCTCATCCATTTACCAGCATCTGGAGAGAAGTACAGGGAACCTGTCCCTAACTGAGACAAGTTCAGAGTGAGCTAGCTCTGTTTGTTTTTATGGCCAGACTACTCATGCTGGCTGCTAATTGGTGGAAAGCCGCCCTACTTGCAGCATTGGCTAACAGGGTATTTCCAATCTGGTCCTTTTCTGTTGGGCTCGCTCTACTGATTGGCCAGTTGGACTACTGTCTTAATCATGATTTCCCTTTTTTGGTTTCCTTTATTCTTTTTATCCTGAGTCTTTTCAAATATTATTTGTCCGATCCGTGGGGCTCAGGTTTTTATTTGATCAATTTAGGGTCCCTGCATTGCTATAAATTCATCTTTGGGGATTGGCGTTAGTCCTCCAACCATGTTCTGTGGTGGTGCAGACATGCTGGAATTGTAAAATAGTTGCTGCCTCTGAGGTCCTGCATTGCCTCTCTGCCAGCACCTCATCCAGTTCCATCCCCCAGAGCGCAGCACACCACCATCCCAGCTCCCTTGCTGCCCCTCTGTGAGCTATTCCTGGATGAGTCTCTTTTGGGGATCGCAGCACCATGATTCAACACAATACACTTGTGGTCTTTTGAAATGACACTGCGCAATTATGCCTGAAACAGAGCTAGAGCTTTGTTGTCTGGGCTAAGTATATTTTTAATGTTAAAGAATCAAAGATTATTTTGTCCAGGTGTAGAAATGAGTGACCCCTTATGTACCTTCAACTTTTTCAGATTTGTATTGCAAGCAGATTGGGCACACTGCATCACAATTAGTTAATAACCTTTGAATGTGTATGCTGATGGCAGCTGTACTTTGTTGTAAATTGTATGCATATGATTGCTCCTTTGCTATGCAACAAGCCTCTTAAAAAATCACCCTCATTTCAACAATGGGTGGGCTGAATTAATTTGGAATTCAGGGACCACTAATTCTATTGCTACTGTACGATTATTCACAGGAATGACAATTTTGGATTAAGCCTGCTAGTGAAGTTGCATCTCTGCTGTACATTTCATGTTGGGCAGAATTAATTCTATGTTTTCAGGGCATTCTTTTTTCACTCACTGTGTTAGTGATAAGACTTTTGTGGCGAGTAAGAAATGGTGTTCTGCGTCTGTGCGCAATTGAGGTGGCAAATTACTTTTTATGGCTCCCTAGTAGCTCTCAACTTGAAATTGTTACCCCCTGGATATAGGTCTATTGATTTGTAAGTGCCTGGTCAATGAACCCAGTTGCCTGTAGATGCTTGGAATACACAATTTATGATCGATTTGTCATCTGTTTTGTGTAAAGACGGGAGGCTGGAAATGTAATCAAAACATTTTTCTTTTCTTTTAGTTGTGACCCTTTATTCCACATTAGGAGGACCAGCAATAGCACATGGTTTAAATGAAACTGAAGTGACCCACATTATTACAAGCAAAGAACTTCTTCATTCAAAATTGAAGGTACATATTTGATATTCCTCATGTAATACCTACTGTCCTTTTTTTATTTCTATAATTCTTCATTTTCATTCTATATTTTCACATTGCGTTCTATCCGGATTATCATTGGCATTATAATTTGGTCTTTGTTGTGCATTATATTTCCTGCTTGTGTGAAAGTGAAACACTATATTTGCAATTTAGTATTTTCTTGTGAATAAAGCTTTCAAATGTTTTTTTTTTTGTTTCTGATCCACACTATAGCACAAATATTAATTGTGTACATTCGCTTCACTTCAGCGCCATAGCCAGTCCTGTAGCTTAGATTTTCAAATGAATTCCTGTGTCATTTTGTGGGCCGGGCTTTCCACAGGAGATGCAAGATCCCCATTGAGGACTCGACAAAGGTGGAGAGGGAATTAAACTACAGGCCCTAGAATACTGCCAGTTCCTTTGTTAATAAGCAACAGTAGTGTATCAACAATATATATATCTGTGAGGCTTGTGGAATCTGCTTAGATCACATGCTGTGCATAGGCCGACATCTAGTGGAAGCTGCGGAGTATTACAGTTGTTGTTTTCGAAACTCAAAAAGGGATGTCGACAGGGTGTGCCAGTAATACTAGCCCTAGTGTGACGTCCACTGTACCCATGATCCCTCACGCGTCGAGGTCCCTCAGATTGTTTTTCTTTACGCCATGCTAGACGGACGCGTATAGCAGAGTTCCTTTCGGCGATAAGCCTTTGACTTTATATAATTATGATAGTTTTTCTTTCTATCCTTTCACCGACTGCCGTAACACCACGCTGAGGAAAGAGAAAGAAAACTGCCCATCGGAGACGATTACGACGGACCTTATGGCCTTGGAAGGCCGCCCCGGGCCACGGCCCACACAGTAGGGAGAGAGGGGGGAGGCCATTTTTAGGAGGCCATTTAAGAATGTATATTCTCCCCTTCCTACATTTTGTTCGGCCAGCTGCCATTTCCATAACTCATAATTATGGAAAATACAGCATTTAAGTTTTTCCCTAAGTTTAATTGCAAATTCCCCTGGGTCGACAAACACTTAGTTTGCAATTTGTGTCTCCCGAGAGACCACATCGAAACGTCTTGTCAACCGTGCAGGTTCTTCAAGCCGAAGACGTTGAAGGACCGTTCCTCAAAAGGATGTGCCCACTACGCCAGGCAACTCGAAGCCATGGAAGTAGAGGGAGCCTTTAGCGATGGCAGCGACGCCGCACTTTCGGACGGCGAGGGCATTGGAGCAGCTTCGGCAACTCAAGCGCAGACCCCTGACCCTGTAGGACAGGCCGGTGGCCATGTTGTGGGGATTACACCCGGTGGCGACAGCACTACAAAAACACTCACCACAAAGCACATAAGCACTAGTCGACATTCAGCTGATGCGTTGAATACTCGACAACATTCAACACCTCGTGAACGGTCCACAGAGTGCCGGTCTTCTGGGCAATCTCGTTCAAGATACCCACACGACAGGGGCGTGGCTAGCCGCAGGATGAGAAAGATGTAGGTCTCCACGGCTCCCGCAACCGCAACAAACATCCTGGTAAAATCACCTGAAATTCGACGACATAAGAGCTGATAACACCTCCGTGTGGTGTCGGACACTCTTGGGCACAAACGAGGTGTAGAGCAGAGGAAACCGCAGCCAATTTCAAGAGAAATGACCACAAGAAGTTTGGAGGCGTACGACATCCAGCCTCCAAAATGGCCGCCGGCACGCACGGACGAACGCCCTGACGCGAAGCAGTGAGGCCGTGCTGCAACGGAACCCAGCCTGCTACTGATCCGCAGACTACATCGGAGGAAGAGTGTGGTCCCAGTGGGGCTCCGGCGGTGTCCCTCCCAACTGGCGGACTACAGTGGACCCGTGCGGATGTGAGGGCGGGGCGCGTATCCAATCGCGTGGGACGCCTGGGACCCCCACCGACAGCGCTGCTACTCGAGAACGAGGGACGTACCTCCCGTGTGGCCCAGCGTGTGAGGCAAGCCTGCGCGCCACCGACGGGGAAGAAGTGCCGGTGCGGCTGGGAGGCGTGGGTGAGTGTCCCCGCCCGAGCTCTGCTCGAGGTGGCAACGGCGTGCAAGACAGGCCAAGCATGCAGACCCATACGCAGCTAGTGATATTGGTACCATGGAGAAAGACAAGTCAAGGAAACTCCCCACACAAAGCAGGATGGATCAATACACCATCCCGCCGCCCCAGGCGTCAGACCTCCACCCGCAATCCGAGGATGAGATGGAATCGGACCAGGGAATTTCATTGAAGGACATTATGGATGCGATAGCCGATTCCCGCACATCAATGGAGCAGAAAATGACGGGATAAGTATGGATGTATCCCTCCTCCGACACAATCTCCAAAAACTAACGGCACGCACCGGGGAAGCTGAACATCGCATATCCAACACAGAGGATAGAATGCATAACATGCAACAGCAGCTACAAAATGTCACAACCAAACTGAAGGTACTGGAGGACAGAATTGAAGATGGAGAGGGCAGATCTAGAGGTAACAATGTGCGCATACTCGGCATACCAGAGAAGGCTGAAGGCCCCTGCATGGAACTCTTTCTAGAACAATGGCTGACTGACCTATATGAGCCAGACGCCTTCTCCAAGTTCTTTTCCATAGAGAGGGCACACAGAGTACCCACGGGCAGACCTCTGCCCGACGCACCTCCACGCACGATAATTGCAAAGTTCTTAAACTACAGGGATCGTGATGCCCTACTGCAACATGCACGCGCAAAAGGCGCCAACAGATTCAATGGCTCCAAAATTGCCTTTTTTCCCCGACTACACCAGGGAAGTGCAAAAGGCGAGGCACTCCTTCGACCACCTCAAAAAACAACTGCAAACAATGGGAGTGAGGTACGGCCTGCTCTTCCCTGCGCAACTCAAGATTTATCACAAAGGGACAACAGTCCACTTCAATGATCCCAAAGAGGCTTGGCGCTGGGCTGAACAAAACATAGACGGAGACTGGTCGACCCCCCGCGACAACAGGGGGAGGAACATAAGGCCTCCACCAGACCAACAGCCAGAGGCCCGTCGACCACCAGTGCAAGACCCACCGGAAGATCAGGGGGGCTGACCACTGCCTCAATGCCTGCCGGATGCCTGAGGTCCCGTTGGGTCACCCAGGTTGAACTACTGAATCATTTTGTCTACACACACACTTGCAACAGCAGGCTACACACACTTACCTGATGCGGCCGCGGTATGCCCCAAGACTGCGACACAAGGAGAGCCCCCTCCCGATAGTGCAACAAACTCTACGTTTATTATACGTGGCGGCCACCCCTGGTCACACCCCCAGGGGAGGGCTCTCTCCCCCTGGGGATCCAGGCAGGGGGAGGCCACCTCTACTTGAAGTTAAGTTAAACGCATGTAAGGTGTCCAGTTGACACCATGGGTTTTTTGTTCGGGCGACTGATGCTTCTAGTTGGGAGGAGTATGGGGAGGGGGGTTGGGGATTTGTTAAGTTTAGTTACAGATGGGACCTGTCAAACGCACAAGATAATATGGCTAGATAAGACGGGGTAACCCACGGGCATATTTGCAGCTGGCGCATAACACAGTCAGTGGCAACACAGGCAGTGACTATCACAAGCACCCATGGCATCACATAGCGGTAGTTGCGACGCTCTCAGAACACTGAGGCTTATGACATGGAACGTTAATGGTCTGGGCAATGCAGTCAAGCGCCGGTTGGTGCAGCAATTTCTCAACAGGCGGGGTGCTGACATAGTGTTCCTGTCTGAGACCCATCTTGCGGGCACAGACTGTACCCTATTCAGACGTACAAACTACAAGCTGACACTCCACTCAGGTTTCACGATGGGCTCAAGAGGCGTCATGATCCTGGTACACAAAAACCTCCCCTTGCACCTATGACGGTAACCCATGACACAGGCGGCAGATATGTGTATGTGACAGGCAAGCTATGGGATCACTCCATCGCACTGATAGCCACCTATGCACCCTCAACTCTACTAGAGCCACTGCCCCGTTAATCGCAAACGACACTTCTAACCTCATGATACTGGGAGGTGACTTTAATGAAGTCATGAATGTAACCCTGGACAGATCACACTTGCAGAATAGAAGCCCCAATGTTCCCACCAGACTTGCCACGTTTGCCAACGCACTAGGCCTATGCGATGTGTGAAGAGAACTCCACCCAGGCACGAGAGCATACTCCTTCTTTTCAGGGGCACATGCCTCGCTCTCCAGGCTAGATTATCTCTTCACCCCAGCCCAGCAACTGATCTACATAGGGCGCAAGAAATAAACATACTTCCCAGAGGCATCTCTGACCACTCCCCGCTAGAACTGACACTCATAACATCCAGGCGGATTCCGCCGCCAAGCTGGCGCCTGAATAGCTACTACCTGGGTGACCCCGAGCTTGTGGACAGGCTACAGGAGACCACCAATACATATTTCGAGCTCAATACACAGACGGCAATGAACCCAGGAACACTGTGGGAGGCCTACAAGACGGTGTTAAGAGGTGAACTAATATCGTGGACAACCGCAAAAAAAAGACAACACTGGAGCAAGA
This sequence comes from Ambystoma mexicanum, assembly GCF_040938575.1. Classification (NCBI taxonomy): domain Eukaryota; kingdom Metazoa; phylum Chordata; class Amphibia; order Caudata; family Ambystomatidae; genus Ambystoma; species Ambystoma mexicanum. The sequence goes on from NC_090932.1 coordinate 594,158,952, forward strand.
CACTTGAAGCCGAACAACAGGTTAAGCAGGCAGAGGAGAGGCACATAATTGAGGACACACCGGCCTCGAATCGGACGTTGCTACTAGCACAGAAAAGGCTGCAAAACATAGCGATGGACAATGCAAAACAAGCGCATTATGCAATGCGAGCAAGACTCTATGAAACAGGTGACAAGGCTGGCAAGATGCTGGCTTGGCTGGAAAGGAAGGAGCAGGGACGCAGTCATGTCCGAAGGCTCGACACAGGAGGGCCGAACGCAGGAGCGACGGATCAGGAAATAAGCCAAGGCTTTGCGGAATATTACGCTGAGCTGTACAGAAAACCCACGACACAGATGGACGTCACGATCATGGACCAAATTGACATCCCCACCTTAAATGAGACGCAACTGCAACTGCTGGAGAGGGAGATCACAGAAGATGAGATCCTAAGTGCCATGTCGGGCCTCCAAACCGGTAAATCCCCAGGACCTAACGGCTTCCCGGTTGAGCTATGGCAAAAGGTGGGAACCAATGTGGTGGCCCCCCCAACTACTCCGAATGTATCAACATGCACTAGAAAAGGGCATTCTCCCACCAGATCTGCGAGAAGCAACAATAATAGTGATACCCAAGCCGGACAAGCCCCCGGAAAGATGCAGTTCATGCAGGCCCATTTCACTCATCAATAGCGAGACCAAAATACTGGCGAAATTACTTGCGGACTGTCTGCAACAGGTTATTCTCACCCTGATACATCCGGACCAGTGCGGCTTCATGCCACAGAGATCAAATCGCATGAACCTTCACAGGCTATATTCAGCCCTTGAAAGGGCCAACAGCATACCGGGCCCACTAGCCCTACTAGCAATTGACTTTGAAAAGGCCTTTGATTCGGTGAGATGGGAGGCCATCTAGACCATAATGCACCGCATGGGCTTCGGTGAGAACTTCATGAAGTGGGTGCGCCTGTTGTACGAATCCCCGGTGGCCAGGACCAGAGTCAGTGGCTGGCGTTCGGACCTCTTCAATCTGGGGAGGGGCACGAGACAGGGCTGCCCATTGTCAGCCATGATTTTTGCAATCGCTATCGAACCACTGGCAATCCTCCTGCGAAATGCGCCAACCTGGCAAGGCTTCTGATGGTCTGAGACCTGTAAGACAGAATATCCCTCTATGCTGATGACCTTCTCATATATCTGAAGGACCCGAGCAACTCCTGCCCCAGAGTCATTCCCCTGTTAGAGCAATATGAGGCATTCAGCGGATTACGTGTGAACTGGTCCAAATCCATCCTCTTCCCTTTAGGAGACACCTCGATGGCAAACCTAGCGGCTGGCCCTTACCAGATCGAGAGGGAACAGTTCAAGTATCTGAGGATACGTATCACGAAGCATCTTACTGAATATACAACCCTGAACTTCTCCCCCCCTTGTAACAAGATTTGCAGAAGATACTCGCCATTGGATCTCCTTGCCACTAACGCTGATGGGCACAGCGGCCCTGTTCAAAATGATAGCCCTTCCTAAATTGTTATATATCCTGCAAAATGCTCCATTATACATCCACCAGCGAGAATTCCACAAAATCGAGTGCATCCTTCGGAAATTGCTATTGGGGGGAGGACACCCATGAATTGCTCTTGCCACGCTCCAAAGGTCTATCTGGGAAGGAGGGATTGGACTGCTCAGGATGCAGTCCTATTACTGGGCCAGCCAGATGGCGGTAATAAATGATATGCTCCATGGGGACGGAAGCCTCCCACACATCAAAGGTCTTATCTGTAATGCCAAGACCACGCCTCTAGAGCACCTGAATGGAGGCCTGAACCGCACACCAAAAACAGATTTGGTAACGCATATAGTGAGAATATGGAAGGAAGCACATCGGTACTTAGGATGGGGCAGGAAATTAACGCTGGCGCATCCCCTATGGAACAACTGCAACCTTCCCGAAATACGAAAATTGCCCAGATGGCCTGAATGGGTCCAGCGAGGAATCACCAACATAGGAGATGTGGTTCATGAGGACAACCTGGTACCATTCGAGATATTGCATGTGAAGTTCTCCCTCCCAGCCACAGAAAGGTACCACTACATGCACCTGAAACATGCTTGGACGACCCATCGACACATAACGCAAGACATACCGGAAAGCTCCCCATTAGAGCGAAACATAGTTCTGGACCGGGTCGACCGGAAGGTCACCTCTACCATGTACAATGTGATAACATCCTTTGCGACGCCGGAACTAACCAGTTTGAAGACAAAGTGGGAACGAGATGTGGGTCCACTTCAACCAGAGGACTGGGTGGAGGCCCTGATGTACCCGCGAGAAACGACCATTTCCTCAAGGCTAAGACTGGTCCAACTGAAGATCCTGCACCGCACCTCGAGAGTGGCCCTCTTCCGCTGGGGCAAATCCTCGGATGCACGATGCCTACGCTGCAAACGAGAAGGTACCTTTTTCCATATTCTTTGGGAATGTAGTAAGATACAGCAGCTCTGGCAGAAATGCTGTGATAAACTGTCTAGCGTTATGGGTAAAACGATACAGAGATGCCCAAAACTCCTTCTCCTGGGGATCTCCAGTGAAACTGACCTTTCCCGTTATGAGAAATTGCTCTGGTCGACTGCGATGGCGGTTCTCAGGCGGAACATTGCGCATCTGTGGGGCTCGGGACGTACGCCAAGCTATGACCAGTGGGTCACAGATGTGGACATATGCGCTATAATGGAACATAGAGTATACGTGGCGAGGGGTTGCCCGCAAAAAGCGGACAAAATATGGAGAAGATGGGAAGAGGCTAGCTAAAGGACAAGGGTGGCTCCGCAGCCTCTGAGACTGAGAGATGCCCCGGGAAAGTGGGGCTAACGAATCTGCCATGAATAGACTATGCAGCAAGGTCATCCGATGTCAAGTTGACGGTCTGTCGGACCGTGGTCCCGGAAGTTGAGTTTCTGAATGTTTTTTGTTTCTTGATTGTTTCTCTCTCCCCATCCCATCACCCTCACCTGGAAATGTTGATGTTGCATATCTTCCTCTCCCTTCCAGTCTCCCCTCCCCTTGCTTCCCCCCTGCTGTTCCTAACTCTCCCCCCCTTCCCACGTCCCTACCCTGTATTGCAGAGAGATAAGTTAAATGTTAAATGTTAAAGGTATTTGTACCGTGCACCGTCACCAACGGAATTGGTCCTCAGGCAGATCTGTAAACGATAAAGGTGGGATGCGTTAGTAAGGTGAAGAAGGGAGTAGGATAGTGAGGAGTGGTGTTCTGTTGGCAGCTTCAACTCAGTATACACCGGGTGCTGAGCTTTGGATTTTCAAATCAATAAAATCTTTGATAAAAAAAAAAGATACCCACACAACAGGGTTCAGACGTCGAAAGACGGCAAGGGTGTCGCACGGAAAACTCCCTCCGAAGGCTGTTCGTCCGCGGACGAAGCCTCGGCTCCCACACCCGAAGTTAGACGTTCATCATCTGATAAAACGTCAGGCCCCAAAAAGTCTGTTAAACACTCCTCTGGGCCCCACGGTGGGGAAAAACACCATAAAAATCATATAAGACTCCTCCATAGGGACAAGAGTCCTACTAGGGACAGGTCATCACAAAAGGGAATATTGTCCAAACCCATAGAGAAACCTAAGGACTCTAGGCCAAAGGTTATACCTCCCACTAATGAAGATATGGGTATTCCCACTCAACCCATTGTAATACCAAGTTCAAAGGAATGGTCTTCGCAAGATATCGATAGGGTTATGCGAAGAATGACCTTTATGGCAAATTTCTTTGAAAAAAATCCAGATTACCTTCAAAGTTTCCAATCCACTCGTCCCACCACAGCCCCTTCCGGCTCTCAACCCTCTGCCTTTCCACCCCCTCCTAAGAGATCTCGCTCTGATATCCCTGTACAAAGCAGAGTTATAAATCTGTATGACCCTGAGATAGATCCAGAAGAACAGGAAGGTCTTTCATTTGTGGAAACATCTGATCCTCAACCTATTGGAGAGGATACTGATGAAATTTATTATGGGGATGATGAGGACCCAGACACAGACCAGGAGGCGAACATGTACTCCTTAGATTCTCCTATTAATCAAGACCCTGCAGTGGTAGATTCCCCCGTCGACAATCAACCCCTCCTCAATGAAGTCTTAGCCAAAGCGGCCGAACACATCCGTATTGACACACAGGAGGTACAGGAAGACAGAGACTTCGCTGAACAACTATTGGGGGACAAAAGGACAGTAGGCCAGTTTATCCCACTGCTAAAATCGGTGCAACGTAGAATTCAACCTTCCTTAGAAGCACCCAATCTCACACGGGCCGTTAACCAGCGTGTGGAAAAACTGTTCAGGCTTGCACCTTCAGACCCCTTATACATAAGAGGTCAATTAAAACCAGACTCATTGGTGGTGACCACCACAAGGAAAAGAGCTGGCACACCCCTTGCTTCCTCCGAGGCCCCACCGGATAAGGAAAGCATGAAGATGTATGCAATGGGTAGAAAGGTTGCCTCTTCAGCAGCCTACCAGACAAAAATAGCCAACAGCGCTACCCTTTTGGCAAGTTTTAACTGCCATAAGTGGGAGGAGGTTTCTGCGTTACTTTCGTCCGCCCCGGGCCACTTAAATCTCAACTATCTCAAGTGGCTTTAGACTGAAGGGCCGTGTCTACTTGTCTCCTCAAGTCGAATTGTCGCAGGTGACGATTCCGGGAGGGTCATTGCAGAGGGCACTATTATAAAAAGACATGCATGGCTTCGCCAGTCAGGCTTTAGGCCAGATACTCAAGCCACACTGATTAATAAGACAGTGTAACCTAATGTGCTCTTCGGCAAGGCCGTAGAAGATGCACTCAAGACAGCAAAGGAGGAGTATGACACTCTAAAATCTTTAGGTCAGCTCACGAACAAACCTACTGGTCAAAGGGGTAATGGTAATTTTTGCCGTTTTCGGGGCCAAAATTCACAGAGAGGATCCGGCTACAGTCAAGGCCAAGGTTCCTATGGCAACAATCAATGACAAGCCTTCCATGGCTATCCACGAGGGCAATGTAGATGTGGTGGTAATCGGGGCAGAGGCCCAGCTCGAGGTGGCACCCCACCTCAGAGCAACTGACTTTCCGCTCCAAGTACCCTCCCATGCATCTCCAGTACGACGACACATTTCCAACTTCACCCACGCGTGGCAGGGTATCACCTCGGACAGATGGGTGCTGTCCACGATAGCAGGGGCTACTATATAGAACTATTCACGACCACCCCCTACAACAGAAGGTCCACTCGGAGGAACATCAGCGCATCCTTCTGGAAGAAATAACAGCGTTTCTATTAAAGGACGGCATACAAGTGGTCCCACTAAACCAGGTAAACAGGGGTATTTATTCAACTTATTTTCTGGTGCCAAAAAAAATCTAACAATGCGCCCTGTATTAGATTTGCGCCCTACAAACAAGCATGTCAAGCCACAAAAGTTCTGCATGACTACGCTACAAGAGGTAATTCCCCTACTAAAAAGGAGGATTACATGGCAACACTGGATATGAAAGATGCCTATTTTCATATTCCAATGTTCCCAGCGTACAGAAGATTCTTGCGTTTCAAGATGGCGGACAAGCATTACCAATTCAAGGTGCTGCACTTTGGAATAGCCTCGGCTCCAAGGGTATTCACAAAGGTACTGGCGGTAGCGGCCACGCACCTGCGCAGGGAAGCAATCCTAGTGTACCCTTACCTGGACTACTGGCTCATAATAACAGGGGAAATCACCTCTGATTTGCAGACAAAACATCCAAACAATCATCCTCCTCTTCCATTTGGGCTTCTCAGTCAACAAGAAAAAATCAAGCCTAGTGCCAAGCACTTCCAAACAGTTCTTAGGAGCTATCCTAAGCACAGAGGAAGGATTGGTCTTTCCCTCAGAGGAAAGAGTACAAAATGTGTTACTGCAAATACCACATTATCAGGCCGGCCGCCAGATAAGGGTGCGCAAAACAATGCGTTTAATTGGCATGATGGCATCTTGCATATACCTGGTTCCTCACGTGCGCCTGCGCATGCGTCCCATACAGGAGTGGTTGGCGAAACAATGGTCTTGAGCAAGTGGTCATTGGGACTATATAGTGGTTGTTTTGCCAACACTAGTACAAAATCTTTGCCAGTGGACGAGAGAAAACCTGACCAAAGGGAAACCCTTCTATGACCCGCAGATACAAGCCATGGTCACAACGGACACCTCACTGCCAGGGTGGGTGGCTCACTACCTTCACCACATAGCCCAGGGTCTATGGTCTTACACTGCAGCTCAGAACCACATCAATGTGCTGGAACTTCTGGCAGTATTGAAAGCCCTTCAGGTGTTTGAACCCCATTTAACAAACCTGTCGGTGCAGATCCTAACAGACAGCACCACAGCAATGTTTTATATCAACAAACAGGGGTACATGTTCTCCAAATCTATCCAGACTTGCACAGAAAATCTGGAAATGGGCACTCAGACGGAAAATGTATGTGTCGTCACAACATGTTCCAGGGGAACTCAAAGCTCTAGCAGACTCATTGAGCAGAGATCCCCTAGCGGAGGAACACGAGTAGCATCTACGCGAAGAAATCGTAGAACACCTCTTCTCTCAATGGGGTTTCCCAACTATAGACTTATTCGCCACAAGCGAAAATCGTCAATGCCCAGACTTCGCGTCCAGGTTCCCCCAGCCAAGCTCCAAGGGGAACGCTCTATGGATGAACTGGTCAGGGAAGTTTGCTTACGCTTTTCCGTCAACTCCTCTCATGAGGAAGGTAGTGAACAAGCTACCCAAGGAACCGATGACGCTGATCCTTGTTGCTCATATGTGGACAAGACAACCGTGGTATCCACATCTGCGCAGACTGGTGATGTGCGATCCCATCAAACTCCTGTGCTACTCACCCAGCACGGAGGACCCACAGCCACACTCAATGAACTTGGCAGCATGGCTCCTGAAGTCATAGAGTTCGGACATCTTAGTCTACCCCAGAGATGTATGGATATCTTGAAGGAATCAAGAAAACCGAACACTAGGCACTGTTACTATGATAAATGGAAACTATTTGTAATGTGGTGCCAGAATAAGAAAATCATCCCCATTTATTGTACTCTATCTAACATTCTTTTAACTCCCTAAAAGTACACCTCGCGGCTTTGTCAGCCTACACCACTTCCCATAACAAGGTCTCATGGTGGAAGGTACCAGCCATCAAAGCATTTATGGAAGGGGTAAAGAGACTCCACCCTCCCATCTCTAACCCACCACCAGGTTGGGACCTTAATATGGTACTCGCTAAGCTCATGGGACCCCCTTTCGAGCCTATGCACAAGTCTAGTCTCACACACCTGACTTCTAAAACTGCCTTCTTAGTAGCCATCACTTCCATAAGAAGGATCAGTGAAATCCAAGCTCTTGTCAGTGCAGGGTCCTTTCTTTACTTTACATAAGGACAAACTGATTTTACACACTCACCCTAGGTTCTCACCTAAATTCATCTCCAAATTCCATGTAAACCAGTCTATTGAGCTACCGGCTTTCTTCCAGGAACCCAAAAGCTCTGCTGAGGTAAAACTCCACACACTAGATGTGAGGAGAGCGGTCCCCTACTATGTAGACAAAACCAGACCGCTAAGAAAGACAGATCAACTGTTTGTCTCCATAGCGCCAGGCAGAGAAGGAGACTGCATCTCTAAAAATGCCATCTCTATGTGGATAGTCAAATGTATCGAACTTTGCTATTCCTTATCTAATAAAACACTGCCTTTTACTCTGAGGGCCCACTCCACAAGAGGTACTGGAGCCACTCTGGCTTTCATTGCAAATGTCCCCTTAGACAGCATTTGCAAAGCGGCTAAATGGAGCTCAGTACATACTTTCACTCAGCACTACTGCATTGACGCTCATTTCAAGACAGATACACAAGTGGGACAAGTGGTTCTAAGACATTTATTCACTCATGAACCTTCTCACATACCACCTCCTCCTTCTTCCACTGCTCCCTAATCTATGCACAGCATGTGATCTAAGCAGATTCCACAAGCCTCAGAAGGGATACATTACTCACCGTAATCGTATTCCTGATGCTTGTATCTGCTTAGATTCACATGCGACACACCCTTCCTCCCCTCGGAGGGAAGGTGCATGGATGCTATGAGCTTGTCTAATAAGTATCTGCTTGGATACAACTGTACTCACGCTACACCATCGCGGATACCGTGGACGTCACACTCGGGATAGTATTACTGGCACGCCTTGTCGACGTCCCTTTTCGAGTTAACGATAACAACTGTAATACTCCGCAGCTTCCGCTAGATGACGGCCTATGCACACCATGTGAATCTAAGCAGATACAAGATTCAGAAATACGATTACGTTGAGTAATGTATTATATATATTACATTACTCAACGTAATCGTATTTCTATTGCTTGTTAATCTGCTTAGAATCACATGCTGTGCATATAGTCCGACATCCAGTGGTAACCTCGGAATATTGCATCTTGTCTTTCGAGAATCGAAAGCAGACGTCGACATGGGCATGCCTGTAACACTATGCCCAACGTGACGTGTAGTGTATCCAAAATCCCTCGCGTGTCGAGGTTCCTCAGATTGTTTTTTTCTGCCCCAATATCTGGTCGCCCTAATGTAGAGCTCTTCATAAAACATTGCGTTATTGTTATATTTCGACCTACAGTAGTTTATTCTCATGGTCACTCCTTTGCCACTGCCGAAGACTGTTGACGACGGAATTTCGACAGCTGTTGAACCGGTTGGCGCTGCCGACCGTGTGGCCGGGCCTTCTGGCCAGCCTGTACAGTAGGGAGAGTGGGGTCGGGATGATCGTATTCTTTTCAAGAATGCCTTTCCTTTTCCCCTCTTTGTTCCCTGGGTTTTGTCGTCACTATCTCAATCCTGCGCTATGGACACGACTCCATTTAGATTTTGTCCTTACTGTAAGGCAAAATATCTGTGGAAAGACGAGCACCGTCGGTGCACTAATTGTCTTCCCCGCGACCACAACGAGGTGTCCTGTACGGCTTGTAAACTCCTATGTCCAAAGACTATAAAGGAGTGCCGTTTGAAGCGGTGGGCGGCCTACGGTATGTAGCAGGCCGAAAGTAATTCCCCCGCCGCCGAGTGTGACGAAGGGATTAGCGATGACCAAGGCTCCAGTTTACGAAGCCATTGACCTTACGGCCGATAGGCACGTCGTGAGTCCTGCTATGGGGACAAGACATCCCGGCAACAGTGACGCACATGATCCCCACACAAAGCACACAACCCACACGGTCCAGTTGAAGCGCTCCAAAGCACCAACTGACTCGTCGGATACTTAGACGGTGTCGCTGATCTTTATGATCAGCAGCCCTCCCTGCAACCGCGACAATGGCATGCATCTGGGCAGTCCAAAGGAAAGGGCGCTAGCACCAAAACACACACGGCCATTGAAACACTTCAGAAGAAAGTGCTGACACCACTCAAAGCCCCGATGGTGCCGAAAACCACCACGCAGCCACTGGCCCCATTGGCATACCTCGCTACTACCCCGAGCATCAGCGTTAGTATCGCGAGGATCGCTTTGGCGGTTAAACAAATGGAACGGCCTAAAGACGCGTCTAGAGACACGTCACAATGCCGGAGCCTCGAAAAGAGTTCTCTGAGTGTCCTTTGTCTTTATCCAACACTTTAGGAGAAAAATCTAGACGCCCTAGAGAGGACGATAGTCCAGAGGTCCCCTTTCCTCCCCTGGACGACTCTGGTTCATCATAATGGACCAGGGAGAAGTTTGAGGGGTGTATGAATAGACTGGAGAAGTTTGTTGCTTTTTGAAAGAGGTTTGCTCCCAAGAGGCCTCGTGAGGATCTTCCTTATAACGCCTATGGTCAAGTTTCAGAGGACCTTTGAGGATCATCATGAAGAGAATATTTATGACCTTACTGATGATGAAGTCCCTATAAATACCTATGTACAGGATGATGATCCCTTCGGGGACCCTACTGATGATCTGTCGGATCCCATTGGAGATTGGGAGGACAGCCATCTGGTTGATAATCGACCTTGGGCGTCCCCTACTCCTACCCAGGACCCTGACGTCCTGTGTATGGATTCCCCCCTACTACTCCAGTCCGTCAAGCCTCACTTGTGAATTATCAGATGGCATTTAATGCCATCTTAAAGAAGGCGCTGAACATTTCCAAATCGCCACACAGGAGGCTATGCCGGATTCAGATTTTGTAGAAGATTTTGTAGAAGATATAGACCAGGGCGGTTAATCCAAGGGTAGAGAAGTTGTTTCGCACTTCTCCTACCAACACCGTTTACATCAAGGGGCATACCACTCTGGATTCTCTGGTAGTTACCACGACTAGAAAGAGGGCGGGTGTGCCCCTGTCTACAGGTGAAGCACCGCCTGATAAGGAATCCCAAAAAATGTATGCACTGGGAAAGAGGGTCACGACTGCTGTGGCTGAATAGCCAACATCAGCACTCTGTTGGCTAGCTACGCAGACGTACAATGGAACCTGCTGCAAGAGGGCCTTCAAGAGGTCCCTGACCCAATGCGGGCTAGGTTGCTCGCAATTGCATCAGAAGGCAAGCAACTTAACCACAACATCCTTAAAAACTCTTTAGATGCTGCTGAAACAGGGGGTAAGGTCCTTGGCTCAAGGTACCTTACTGAAACAGCTTGCCTGGTTGAGGAACTCCGGGTTTAAGCCTGAAACCCAAGCAGCCTTAATAAACAAACCGTTTGAAGAAACCAACTTGACTCTCAAGACCTTCAGGTTAACCAAAAGCCTGCACAACAGAGAGGGGGCTGCTCTGATCATTCCTTTCGTGGGTAATCTCACTCGCCTCAAAACCAGTATGGTTCAGGAAACAACTGGAATTCAGGACAAGGATCTAACACCACCACCACATATCCACCTAGAGGACAGTGCTGTGGAAAGGGTAGAGGCCGGAGTACCACCCCCAGAGGCTCCCCGGCCTCAGGTCCGAAATGACCCTCAGATCCGGGTCCCCTCCCATGCCTCCCCGGTCGGGGGATGTGTAACATAATTTCTTCATGCATGGCAGGGGATAACAGACCAGTGGGTGCTCAAGACTGTCTCCCACGGGTAGTGCATGGACGTTTGCCGACCACCTCAACTCAGACTGCCAAAATCAAGACGCCTGACGCCGGAACACCTATGCATACTGCTGCAAGAGGTCGAGAGCCTGCAGGAAAAGGGCGCCATAGAAGTCGTCCCTCTTCTACAGGTAAACAAGGGTATTTATTCAGTGTACTTCCTTGTACCCAAAAAGTCTCTCGCCATGCGCCCTGTGCTAGACTTGCACCCATTGAACACATTTGTCAAACCTCAAAAGTTTCATATGGTCACGTTGCAGGAAGTAATCCCTCTGATGAAACAGGACGATTACATGGCAACATTGAATATGAATTATGCATACAGCGCCCAGAAAATACCTAAGGTTCATGATAGAGGACAAGCACTATCAGTTCAAAGTACTCCCCTTCGGCATTGCCTCGGCACAAAGGGTGTTTACGAAGGTACTGACAGTGGCAGCAGCGCACCTGCGCAGAGAATCTGTCCTGGTTTACCTTTACCCTGACGACTGGCTCATAACAGGGGATTCCTACGGAATATGCCTGTTGAACACTCAAAAGACGATAGATTTCTTATTCAGTCTGAGATTCTCCACCAACGAGAAGAAATCCAGCCTAGACCCCAATCAAGTCAAAAAGTTTCTAGGGGCTCTAATTCAGACAGAAGACGGCCTTGTCTTCCCCTCCAGTGAGAGGGTTCAAAACATGCTGTTTCAAAGCCCTCAGTATGTAGCTGATCGAGAGGTGACGGTATGCAAAGCCATGCGACTGTTGGGTATGATGGCGTCCTGCATTTACTTATTTCCTTACACGTGTCTGCGCGTGCGTCCCATGCAAGAGTGACTCAACAGCCAGTGGTGTCAGGCCAGCGGACAATGGTAAGATCTGGGAGTTGTCTCGCCAGCCCTCGTTCTCTCTCTGCCGAGGTGGTTGAGAGAAAACCTCTTGAAGGGAAAGGCCTTCACCACCCCCACAGTAGAAGCCTATCTCATGACGGATGCATCTTCACAGGGTGCAGGGCTCGCCTGCTTCAGCAGACAGCACACAGCCTTTGGTCCCAAGAAGTAGCATCCAACCACATAAATCTGTTGGAGCTGTTAGCTGTACTCAAAGCACTGAAAGCCTTTCAGACACAGTTACAGGGAAAGACAGTACTGATCCTCACAGATAGCACCACGGCCATGTACTACTTGAACAAGCAAGGGGGCACACACTCTCCAGAGCTAGCCAAGCTGTCTCATAACATTTTGAAATAGGCTCTCAAACACTGGACGTTCCTGTTGTCCCAGCACGTTCCAGGGGAACTCAATCTTCTGGCGGATGTGCACAGCAGAGACTTCCCACTGCCCGTAGAGTACGAATGGTGACTATTCAAAGACATTCTCTCCAACTTTTTCGCACAATAGGGCTTCCCAGAGATCGACTTGTTCGCAACTCTGGAGAATGCTCAATGCCAAGATTACGCCTCCAGGTACCACAGAACCAATCCAAGGGGAACGGTCTCTGGATTGCATGGTCAGGGAAATTTGTTTACGCTGCCCCCTACCCCCGACTCCCCTACTCAAATAAATTGTGCACAAGATGCACCAGGAACCAGTGACCATGATATTGGTGGCCCCCATGTGGGCCCGCCAACCCTGGTTCTCATCTGTTGATGTCCCTATCTCCTCCAATGAAACTGCCTTACCCGTACAACATGTTATTTCAGGACAAGGGGGAGACACTTCACCAATGCCTGCAAACCCTGAACTTAGCGGCCTGGCTCCTGAGGTCATAGATTTCGGGCACCTACAACTCCCTCAGAGATGTATGGACATACTTTAACACCCGATATTGCTACTCCAGTAAATGGAAGCACTTTGTTATCTGGTGCAACTCCAAGGGCATCAATCCCATTGACTGCTCTCCTACACACATTGTGTTGTACCTGACTCACTAACTGGTCTCAGGTCTGGTCTTTAATTCCCTGAAAGTTCATCTAGCTGCTCTCTCACCCTACACTACGTCACAATAGAAGGTGTTGTGGTGGAAAATACCAGTTATTAAGGTTTTCGTGGAAGGGGTAAAAAGAATTAACCCCCCATTTCTAACGCCGGCTCACGGATGGGACCTAAATTTGGTATTGACTAGACTTGTGGGGTCTCCTTTTGATCCTATGCATAAGGCAAGTCTCAAGGATCTTACATATGAGACGGCCTTCCTAGTGGCTATCACTTCTATAACAAGAGTTAATGAACTACAGGCCCTTTCAGTTCTAGACCCCTTCGTTACAGTTCAGAGATAAGGTGGTTCTGCACACTCACCCTCGATTTGCGCCTACATTTATATCCAAGTTGCATGTGAACCAATCAACAGAACTGCGTACTTTCTTCCAGAACCCTACTAATCTGGCCGAAAGAGACCTACACACATATGTGCGCAGAACAGTCATGTTTTACCTGGAAAGAACTAGACCACTGAGGAAGACAAACCAGTTTTTAATTTCAGTGGCAGCTGGTAGAGAAGGGGATCCTGCCTCTAAATCAGCAATCTCAAGGTGGATTGTCAATTGCATCACACTCTTATACTCTTGCTGAGAGAGAACTGCCCTTCAAGCCTAGAGCACATTCTACTCTAGGCACTGGGGTTTCCATAGCATTCATTGCAAATGTTCCCCTAGAGTCCATTTACAAAGCGGCAACCTGGAAGTTCTGTACACACCTTTACAAATCACTGTTGCCTAGACACTCATTCTAGGCCTGATTCTCAGGTGGGACAAGCAGTACTAAGACATCTTTTGACTACTGTTCCTTCTCACAACTCCCCTCCAACTCTGGGTGCTGCTCGCTAGTCTATGCACAGCATGTGATTCTAGGCAGATCAACAAGCATCAGAAGACATGCATTACTCACCGTAATAGCATTCCTGATGATTGTATGTGCTTAGATTCACATGCGCCCACCCTTCCTCCCCGCTCGGGTGGAATGAACACAGACGTTTTACTACTTTCTCTCTTTTATGTACTCACTCACGATAGTCATTAGGCTCCCTCATGGCAGAAAAAATACAATCGGCGGGACCTCGAAGCATGAGGAATTTTGGGTACACTACACGTCACGTTTGGGATAGTGTTACAGGCACGCCCATGTCGGCATCCCCTTTCGATTCTCAAAAGACAAGATGCAGTACTCCACGGTTACCACTGGATGTCGGACTATATGCACAGCACGTGAATATGAGCAGATAAAATCATCAGAAATGCTATTACAGGTAATGCTTACAGGTAATGCATATTATATATATATATATATATATATATATCTCCGAGGCTTGTGGAATCTGCTTAGATCACATGCTGTGCATAGGCTGACATCTTGTGGAAGCTGCAGACTATTAGTTGTTTTCAAAAAGGGACATTGACAGGGCATGCCAGTAATACTATCCCTAGTGTGACGTCCACTGTACCCATGGTCCTTCACGCGTCGAGGTCCCTCAGATTGTTTTTTTCCGCCATCGTGGACAGACACTATTTCACGGAGTTCTCCTTCCGGCATACTGCCATTGATTTATACAAATTAGAGAGCGTTTCTTTTCCTATTCTTTATATTTTATATCACCGACTATCAAAGTTCCGACAGCGGTGAAGATAACGACTGTCGAAGAATCCCCTCGGCGGATCCTTGGAGGGCCGCTTCGGGCTTTGACCCACACAGTAGGGAGAGAGGGGGGAGGACAATTGAGAATGTATTTACCCCTTTTTGTACATTACTCTCACCTGGCTGCCATATCATTCCATTATGGATTGAACCCCTTTCAGGTTCTGGCCAAAGTGCAACAAAAAATTCCCTTGGGTTGACAAGCACCTGGTGTGCTACCTTGGTCTCCCTCGGGATCACGTTGAAGGGACCTGTAGAGCCTGTAAACTCTTTAACCCAAGACGATAAAGGACCGATTTACCAAGCGCTGGGCCCAACACGCCATGCAGGTCCAGGCCACCATGGACGTAGAGGGGACTTTCAGCGACGGCAGCAACGCCGCGTCATCCGACGGCGAAGGTGACAGGGATACTACGGATTCCCAAGCGCAAGCCCCCGACCCCATCAGACAGGCCGGCGGCCTTGTTTCGGGGATGACAACCGGCAGCAGTGGCGCTCACAGCCCCTTCACTAAACACACAGCCCACGGCCCAGACTCGACGCGTTCGTCGAACAAAGGCCCACGCACGACATCTCTGGAGAGGTCCGCAGAATCCCTGTCCTCTGGGCACTCGAGGTCCCAATCGCCACATGACAGGCCCCGACTGTCGAAAGACAGAACAGACGTTGTGACTAAATCCATTACCGAACGTCGTACGTCCATAGACGAGACTTCAGGTCATTCCATAGCCGAAGTTCGACGCTCTTTGTCAAACTGCAAAAAAACCTATACAGGCGGGACTAGCACATTTGGTTAAAAAAACACATCCCAGAAAACCTAATGAAGGGGAAGGAGTCCAAGAAGGAAGTCTTCTAAAACCCCTCATAGGGATAGGTCCCATAAAAAGAGGTCCCCACACAATGGTAAGGATTTAAAAGAACAGGTGAAAAAGGGGCAGCCTGCAACACAAGTCCCAGTCACTCCTCAGGATCAGGGGTTTCCATTGGGACCTTTGTCAATTTCTAGCTCTGCCCAATGGACATGTTAATAGGGTCATGAGAAGGATGAGCTTCATGGCAGATTTTTATGAAAAAAAACCTGATTCTTTCCAGAGTGTTCAGTCCAACTGTCCCACAACAGCTGCCTCTAGTGCTCAGGTCCCTGTATCGGCCACCGTTTCTCAGCCCCCTCAAAGAGGTCTGGTCCCGGTACTCTAATTATTCCATCACATCAGGACCCCCAAGTATGACCCAGATAATGAGGACCTCTATATAACTCAAGAGGCAGCAGATCCTTACTATGGTGATGATGATGATGATGATGAGGATGATGTGGAGCCAGACATGTATAACATGGACTTTACCGTCAACCAGAATCCTCCTGTGGCAGATTCGCCTATAGATAACCAGCCACTACATAACGACATGCTCATCAAGGCAGCTGAGCACTTCCAGATAAAAACACAGGAAACTCAACAAGACAAGGACTTTGTTGACGACATTTTGGGGAATAAGAAGGCTGTCACTCGGTTCATTCCCCTCGTGCAGTCTATTCAGCGGAAAATACAACCCTCGCTGAAAACTCCTAACCAGACGCAGGCAGTTAATCCTTGCATCGAGAAACTCTTCCGCCCTGCTCCATCAGACCCCCTCTATTTCAGAGGAAAGCTCAAACCTGACTCTTGTAGTTACAACAGCAAGGAAAAGAGCAGGAACTCCCCTAGCCTTTTCTGAGGCACCTACGGATAAGGAGAGTAAGAAGCTGTACACGATGGGGAGAAACGTGGCTTCCTCGGCTGCCTATCAGGCCAGAATAGCTAATAATAACACTCTTTTGGCGAGTTATAACTGCCATACATGGGATGAGGTGCCAGCTTTGTTATCATCAGCCCCCTAGCCCCTTAAGACAAAATTGGCCCTTGTGGCTGCAGAAGGCAGGGCAGTTTCAAGCTGCATTTTAAAGAGTAATCTGGACTCCGCTGACAACGCGGGCAGGATTATTGCAGAGGGAACAATTATTAAGTGTGATGCTTGGCTACGCCTGTCCGGCTTCAAGCAAGAGACGCAAGCCGCGTTTCTTGATATGCCCGTTGAGTCCAACGTACTCTTTGGAAAGGCCGTTGAAGATGCCTTGAAAACGGCTAAAGAGGAATACGATACACCAAAGTCGTTGGGCCAGCTAACTAATAAACCCACTGGCCAGCAAGGCAATAGTAATTTGCGTAGCTCACGTAGACAAAATTCACAGAGGGGTTCCAGCTACAATCGGAATCAGGGAGCATCCTGGGTTAACAATCAAGGCCAAGCCTCACAAGGTTACCAAAGGGGGCAGCACAGATCCTGTGCTGGGGGAGGTCCTCCTTATCTAGAGGTGGAGCCACACCTCCAAAACAGGGACTACCCGCTTCAGGTGGAGGGAATCACCTCAGACAAATGGGTGCTATCCACTGTAGCGGGCGGTTATTGTGTGGAGCTCATCGAGCGACCCCCGAACCATTCCCCGTGCCAGAAGACTCACTCAAAAGAAGAACCAACGCATCCTTCTCGAGGAAATCGAAACGTTGCTCCAGAAGGCCGCCATAGAAATTGTCCCGGCCAACCATGTAAACAGGGGTATTTATTCAACCTACTTCCTTGTGCCAAAAAGAACTAACAATGCGCCCAGTATTAGATTTACGCCCTGCAAACAAATATGTCAAGCCACAAATGTTCTGCATGACTATGCTACAGGAAGTAATCCGTCTGCTAAAGCGGGGGGGATTACATGGCAACATTGGATATGAAAGATACTTATTTTCATATTTCAATGTTTCCAGCTCTCAGAAGATACTTGCGATTGAAGATAGCAAACCTGCACTACCAATTGAAGGTACTACCCTTCAGAATAGCATCCGCACCAAGGGTATTCCCAAAGGTACTGGATGTGGTGGCAGCACACCTGCGCAGGGAAGCAATCCCAGTGTACCCTTACCTGGACGACTGACTGATTACAGGGGAGACTCCCCAAATTTGCAGGAAAAACATACAAAGAACTATCAACTTCTCTTTCAATTGGGCTTCTCCATAAACGAGAAAAAATTCAAGACTGGTGCCGAGCACAACCAAACGGTTCCTAGGAGCTGTAATAAACTCAAAGGAGGGGTTAGTCTTTCCTTCAGAGAAAAGAGTCCAAAACGTGTTGCTTCAAATACCTCATTATCAAGCCGGTGTCATGACCCTTGCCCCTGGCCCTCACTGGCAAGTCAGCCTTCCAGTTAGGGCCAGGTCAAGGGCCTTAAAACCTCATCCAAGACTCTCTTGGAGTCAGTCCCATAACATTAGAATGGGACTATTTACATGGGACTATTTAACACACATAGCTCAGTTACAAGGAACTGAGCTATGGGGTCTAGTCTTTTGGGTGTGGCAGGCTTGGGACTACTTTACCTGGACTACTTTCGGTGTGGCAGGCCTGGGACTATTTTACTTGGACTACTTTACTGAGACTATTTAAACCGCACCCAAACAGCTGAACATGCTTTGCGTTATTCTGCTGTGGGCAGCGTAACGCTCACCATGTCCAGTTCTTTTATGCCAGTTTACCTGAAACCAAGGACCTGCAGAGAGAGAAAGAACACTACGGAACTTACCTGGAACAGTATCCTGTCTTCAATCCATTGCTGACTTCAGTTCCACTCACCTGAAGGTACGAACTCTATCATCCGTCACTGCATGCATCCTGGAATACCATAACCTGCAAAGAGGAGAAAGAAAGACAGCATTAGTAAGTGTTTACTCATGTTTCCTCCCGAATGAAGAAAGCCACACAATTCTTACCTGGGTAGTCATCTCCTGGTCAGTATCATTGCTGGAACATTACGGCGCTCGGCAAGTACAATCGCAACCTGTAAGGAGAGAAAAGACACAGTTTAGCAAATAAACGGCAAAACAGCGCAGTGCATCGTGCATTACTCACCGGACAGCTTCGCGCGCAACGCGCTTTCGCCTACTGGCCCATGCTCATCTTCAAACTGCATGACAACACCAAAATACCTTTCCATACCTAAAAGGAAAGAAGCAAGACATTATTATTCGAACTGAGAGGAAAATAAGAACTGCATATAAAGATTGTAAAGCAGCAAACCTACGGAGTCGAAGCAGGTCTGGATTCCCACAGGGGGGGCTTGCACCAGTGAAGTAACTTGGTTGCTGCTCGTCCCCCACATCTACGCGCCCCTGCCACAAGGAGCAGGACGGAGAATCTACCTTTTACATTATTAAGGTGAGGAGAGGGCCCAAGGGGGAGGAAGGAGTTGAGGCCAAGGGAGGTGGGAAAACATAGTCGATCTGGTATTGAATCCAGCTCTCCTATATTGTAGACCCATCTTTAACCAGGGGCCTTACCACTAGGACCCGGAGAGGGTTCGAGAGTGCAAATCATCCAACCAGTGCTGGGTGGCGTCCCTGTGGATACCAGGTGAACGTAACAGCCGGCCGCCAGATAAGCGTACGCAAAGCTACGACTTTGCTAGGCATGATGACATCTTGCATTTACCTGGTACCACATGCACGCCTGCGCATGTGACCCATGCAGGAGTGGTCTGAGAAACTGATCTGTGGCAAGCGGTCAGTGGGACGGTCTAGTGGTCGTTTCGCCAACACTAGTACAAAACCTTCGCTGGTGGACAAGAGAAAATATATTGAAGGGAAAACCCTTCCACGATCCGGAAGTGCAAGCGATTGTGAAAACAGACGCCTCACTCGCCGGGTGGGGGGCTCATTACCTTCATCACATAGCACAAGGTCTGCAGAACCACATCAATCTGCTGGAACTACTGGCGGTGCTCAAGGCCCGTCAGGCATTCGAGATACACCTAGCAAACCAGTCAGTGCAAGTCCTCATTGATAGCACTACAGCGATGCTTTACATAAACAAACAGGGGGGCACACGTTCTCCAATTCTGCCCAAGCTAGCGCAACAAATTTGGAAATGGGCACTCAAACTGAAAATATTCATATCGTCACAGTCCGTTCCAGGGGAACCCAACTCTCTGGCAGATTCATTGAGCAGAGATCCCCTATCAGAGGAACACGAATGGCAACTAGACACAAGGGTCATCGAGCACCTCTTCTCTCAATGGGGTTTCCCCACAATAGACATGTTTGCTACAAGCGTAAACAGTCAATGCCCAGACTCCGCGTCCAGGTTCCCCCAGCCAGGCTCCAAGGGGAACGCCCTATGGATGAACTGGTCAGGGAAATTTGCTTGTGCTTCTCCCCTCCCCCCACCCCCTCTCATGAACAGGGTGGTGAACAAGATCCACAAGGAACAAGTGACGCTCATCCTAGCTGCTCCTCTGTGGGCAAGACAACCTTGGTATCCACATCTGCGCAAGCTGGCGATGTGTGATCCCATTAAGCTCCCATGCCAGACCAACCTACTCACTCAGCACAGGGGATTAACAGTGCACCCTCGACCTCACTCAATGAACTTAGCAGCCTGGCTCCCGAATAGAGTTCGGACATCTTTCTTAACCTACCACAGAGGTGTATGGATATCCTGAAAGAAGCATGAAAGCCTAATACTAGACACTATTATTTCGACAAATGGACGAGATTTGACATTTGGTGTCAGTCTAAACAAATTAACCCCATAGAATGTACCCCATCCCACATTCTAAATTATATGCTCCACTTGCAGAACTCGGGTTAGTATTCAACTCTTTAAAGGTCCACCTGGCGGCCTCGTCAGCCTACACCACCTCCCACAATAAGGTATCATGGTGGAAGGTGCCGGTCATCAAGGCGTTCATGGAGGGAATAAAGAGACTCCACCCTCCAATTTCAAATCTGCCGCCGGGATGGGATCTCAATGTAGTACTTGCTAAGCTCATGGGTCCCCCTTTCGAGCCGATGCAAAAGTCAAGTCTTAAACACCTGACTTACAATAATGCCTTCTTAGTGAATATTACTTCCATAAGAAGAGTTAGTGAATTGCAAGCATTGCCAGTGCAGGATCCTTTTTGTCATACACAAAGACAAATTAGTTTTACATACTCATCATAGGTTCTCTCCTAAATTCATATCAAAATGTCATGTGAACTAGTCCATTGAGCTTCCAGCTTTCTTTCCAATACCCAAAAAGCTCAGTTGAGTTAAAACGCCACATACTAGATGTAAGGAGGGCGGACCTTTACTATGTAAACCAGACCAGACCTCTAAGGAAAACAGACCAACTGTTTGTCTCTGTAGCTCCAGGCAGAAAATTGGATCGCATTTCCAAAAATGCCATCTCCAGATGGATAGTCGGGTGCATACAACTGTGCTATTCCCTGTCGGACAAGACACTGCCTTTCACGCGAGACCTCACTCCACAAGGAGCAAATGAGTTATTCTGGCATTTATTGCAAATATCCCCTTAAACAGCATTTTCAAAGCAGCTAAATGGAGCTCGGTACACGCTTTCACTCAGCACTACTGCATTGACACACATTCCAAGACGGATACACAGGTGGGACAAGCGTTTCTAAGACATCTGTTCGCCCACGAACCTTCTCACAACCCACCACCTTCTCCTTACGCTGCTCGCTAATCTATGCACATCATTTGATCCAAGCAGATTCCACAAGCCTCAGAAGGGATACATTACTCACCATAATCGTATTTATGATGCTTGTATCTGCTTAGATTCGCATGCGCCCGCCCTTCCTCCCCTCGGAGAGAAGGCACATGGATGCTTATGAGCTTGTCTGATACATATCTGCTTGGATATTTCATGTCAGAAAAATAACAATCTGAGGGACCTCGATGCGTGAAGGGCCATGGGTACAGTGGATGTCACACTAGGGATAGTATTACTGGCACGCCCTGTCGACGTCCCTTTTTTTCGAATGTCAAACAGCTGTAATAATCAGCGTCGACGTGGCTAAGTAGCCATCGGATAGGGCGTGTTTCCTTGAGTCACCTGCTGATCCCGAGACATACGTCGGTGCACATGTGCTTGGACTAATGCACTCGTGATATAAATGAAGGTACATATAGGGGCAATACGTGAGCAACGCAAAGATTGAATTCTTGCACCGAACCGAGGTGTGTAACTAAAGTTACAGTGCGAAGAAAGAAATATGAGGAGTGCCCATGGCGGAGGAATCAAAATGGTGCCTGCGTGAGAACAAAGAGTAGCTGCTTAGTCAGAAGGGAAGCTGTGTGGGGCTGCAACGCGACCGAGACAAATAAAACCTGCAGGCGATGGTGAGGGCTGGGTGGGACATTGTGAACAGTGTGCGAGTAAACCCCTGAACACCCGATGCCCAAGTGAGCTGCCGGAGGTTCAGAGAAGACACGGCGGACCAGGCCACAACAACGGAGCACATACAGCAGAAGAGCGGTCTGCACCCCCATTGTGTGACCTAGGTGATCGAGGACATGCAGCTGTTGATGTGGGGTACCACAACTGGAAGTCCATTTGTACCCGGAACTGAGAAATGCCAGTAAGACCCACGCATACAAACTACGTATGCTGCCGTGCAAGGACAGACACAGTGAAACGAACGAGTGAGACGCAGCGGATCACTGTGCCACACCGACATTAGCAGGACCCCTCAACGAAGATGATTAGAGTACTGTGTGGTGCCCATGGAGCACACTGCAAAATGATAAACTTGACCCAGAGCGGAGTAATAACTGTTCTTTACTGTTACTGGGAATAAACGCGCTGCCCGCGCTCCGAATACTGTGAAACTGACATGATTCCAGGAATCACGAGGTGTAGGGAGATGCAAAGAATCTCCTGTAATAAGGAGGCAAAGTAGGGACTGGAGCCCCTGGCAGAAGGGTGGATGCCTGAAATAAGAGCACACTAGAGACATCCTTAATGCAAAGTGTTGTGCAAGGAAGAACCCATTAACCTTGTAGATGACGGCACAAAGGTGAAACTCCACGCCAGAGCTCTAGCCAAACTAGGCGCCCACGGGTCACAGCGGAAGAAATGAGATCATGCGACAGAGGTGTTAAGATATGAGAAACAATGTTGGTTAAGCAGCCCTAGCTGCAGGTTTGAGTTGGCAATCTGGATATATGATCAGAGCGGGGTCCACATGTAATGGTTATTGAACGGCCTGAGACCCGAAATACAATGTTACAACGAATAATTGTGAAGAACGTGAAACATGCTGAAATTGACACGGCAGCGAGCCCGAACAATCTACACTACGGACACTAGCGGTGCAACAGTGTTACGACAACATAAAGTCACAGCTACATATATTTAATAAACGCTGCCCCAGAATTTCGGGACACATGGATAGGTGAAGGCAGGAACGCAGGGGCACACAAACGCCAGCAGAGTGTACAGAGCAGTCTCGATGCGGCCGGAGACGAGAAGTGAAGCTGAAAAGTCTGAGGGCTGCCGGAACGAATGCGTGAACAGAGCAGAGTGATTAACAGAGGACAAAGGAAAGACGATTCAGCAGTGGAGCAGGCAAGAACAGTGAGCAATTCTATGAAGGAGGACTGGAGAATAAGCGGCTGCAGCCTGATTACACACAATAGTAAAAAAAAAGTGCAAAAAGGCTGATTTGGTCATATGAATCTGCCTGGACTTGCTGTGACTCCAATTTCTACATAGTCCAGCTGGGAGCAAATGACAGCCTGCAGATCAATGGCCCAGGTGTACTGCTGGTAGACTCAGAGGGACAAGGTGGGGCGTGCTCCATTGGTGAGGCGTACACACCACGAGAGTGGAATTTCGTCCCCATTAGCAGCAAAGGAGAGGAATGACCCGCAGCCACTCTGTATGGGAGCCAGAATGAAAAGCCTGTCCTCACCATAATAAGTAGTAGAATCAGTGGATGTACAAGGACATACAACACACCCTTCTGTGGTAGTCGTAAGACAAAGAGCCAGCGTACAAAACGATACCAGTGGCAGAGTTACACCAACGGACACAAATGTTGCCAGCTTTGAAAGGCAAAGTAGGGAAAGGAGCCGGTGGGGCTCATAGCACAATTGGACCATGTTCTCAAAGCAGTGAAAAGTCAAGAAAGGAAGACTGTGCTGAGCAATAGGGGACCAGAGCTTGATAAGGCAGCCTAAGAAAGTGACAGAGACCACACTGGACAATTACTGGACGGCGCCAAGGTAACACTTCCCAGCCTGAGAGACAGCATTGCTGGGGACGTCAATCGTAACAGTGCCACACATGGCAGCAGGAATAGCGTCTAAACCGAGTAAAACCAAGGGGAGACAGCTGACAATGGGCAGTTTTGCCAAACCAACTCAGGTAACGGAAGCCGCAAAAACTATGGAGAAAGGCGCGCAGGGAGGAATAACCCTGACGCGCAATGATCAACAGATCCTGGAAGCCATTGCAGGGCTGAAGTCATCATGGGGAGGGCAAGATTGACACGGCCATTGCAGAACTGAAGTCCTCGTTAGAATTTAAGATCGACGCAGTCAGTGTGGATGTCAACCTCCTGAGGCAAGATGTTAGGGCACTGGCCGAACGCACTGGAGGGCTAGAAAAAGAAGTGAAATATAATACGAGTACCTGCACTGCCAATGCCAAAGAAGTGGCCACACTACTACAACAAGTGCGTAACTTGAGACCAGGGCAGAAGAAGCAGAAGGACGAGCGCAAAGGAATAACCTATGGATTGTGGGGCTCCCGGAACGAGAGGAGGGATCAGACCCGACAAATTATATCGAAAATATGCTGCTGCAAGAAATAAGTGGTGGATCACTCACCCACGGGTTCGCAGTGGAGAGAGCGCATAGGGCTCAGGCCAGAAGGCCACCACCGGGAGCCCCTCCTCGGCTGATTATCGCTAAAATACTGAACTATAAGGACATAGGGAAGTTCCTGGAGCACTTTCGGAAAGGAGGAACGATCAACAGGGCGTCAGCGACTATCACAGCGTACCCAGATTACACCTTCCTGGTGCAGAGGCAGAGTCTGAACTACGTGAAAAGAAGGTTGTGTAAGGCTGGCTTCGAATGCATGTTGCTGTACCCAGCGAAACTGAAGATCATGCACAAGAACAAGGCACTTTTCTTCAAGACTCCGGAGGACGTGACAGCATGGCTGGACTCGAGGAACTGCCCGGCAGGGGCGGACGACCAGACTAAGCAGAATGGATAAGTTAACCTGCATTTTACCAGAGACATACATTTGGACAGAGCATATGTGGTGGGGTAACGATTTAAGCAATTTAAGCAATGACAGTGACTTTGGGACTAGAGTATAATGCAGAATATGTCGAGGCTAGTGTGAAATGTGCACATAAGGGTTTAAATACACAGAAACTGAGAAATATACTGTTGGCTTAATGCAGGAGACACCGGCGATGCTTCGAGATAAGCAGAACTAGACAACACACTATCACCCCCAGTAGTTAGGTTAGTTAGAATAGTGGTAGTGCAGTATCCTCCTGCGGAGCTCCGAGTATCAGCAGCTGACCGAGAAAGACTAGATGCGGGTAGCCCGAGATCCAGAGATGGAGCTGGGCAACAGTTGGGGATAGTTGGGGTGGGAGTTAGGGTAATTAGAGGAGGAGGGGGGTGAGTTGGGGAAGTTAAAGAGGGACGAGCCTACAGACACAAGCCAAAAAGTGCGATAAGGAGGGTGGGGGCGGGGATGTTAGGAGTGGAAAATGGATAAGATGGGTGAACTGAAGAGAGCATCCTGGAATGGGGGGGGGGGTGCTCAATAACTACAGTAAACATAATAGGGTTATGACTTACTTGAAGAGACAGAACATAGATATAGCATTGCTGCAGGAAACCCATCTGATCAAAGAAAAGCAGGATGTGATAACAAGGAAATGGAAAGGGATAACCCTGGGAGCAACATATTCAGCGTATGCTAGAGGGGTCATAACATGGAGAGCGCCACATGTACCGTTCGAGCTACTACAGTCAACCATAGATAAAGATGGTAGGATTAATAAGGGGGTGGTGGAAAATAAAGAAGTGTTTATCATCAACGGTTATGCCCAGAATCAAGACATTACAGCCTACTTTAGGACCCTATATACCAAGATAAGTCCGTATATGGACAGAGCTGTGGTGTGGGTGGGGGGCTTTAACAGTACCCTGCAATGGATATGTCGAATGAAAAGGTCACACAACAGACCCTGGCAACGAAGGCCCTAAGCACCCTGTTAAAAGCTTTTCGGCTAGTAGATGTATGGAGGCTGCAACACCCACAGGATATAGGATACTTGCATTACTCTGCCCCACAGAACCTGCACACAAGGGTAGATTATATATTTATTGGAACAGAGTTAACAAAAGAAGCGACACAAGCAGAATGAAAGCCATGGTCCTCTCAGACCATGCCCCGCTGGTGGTAATGTAGCAGATTCTACCACCTAGAGCCAGAATCCCGACATGGAGACTCTGGGCCGAATCATTAAAAGATAGTGTTCAGCGAGACCCTGAGAAAAGAGATAAAAGTATTTTGAATATAACACGGGTAGTCTAGATTAGGCTGGGACACTGTGGGAGGCATTTAAGGTAGTGGTGAGGGGAGCGGCAATGTCTAAATCAAAGGGGTTGCAAGGCGGTATAACACAGGAATTAAAAAACACAGAATGGGAGTTAGAAAAGGGAACACTGGAGGGTACTAGATCCCCAGAGGAGGCCAAGATCATAAATCAATTAAAACAAAAGTGTAGGGATCACTGGGAGAGGCTAAGCAACCTAAGCTAAAAGAAATCAGTTGAGAGGCAGCATGCTGAAGGTGACAAGCCAGGCAGATTACTGGCCTGGTTATACAAAAGTGAGACCCCTAGACAAACAATTAGAGCAATGCAAGGAATGGACGGTCAGTTACAAGGAACCCAGGAAGGAGTAAACAAATGCTTTTTCAAATACTTTAAGAGACTATATGAAGACACCACCGAAGGAGAAGAGATGGATGTACTGGAAGCATTAACAGAGATGACAGTCCCCAAACTTGACGCGCAGAAAGGGAGAACCTAGAGGTCCCGATAACGTCAGACGAGCTAGAACAAGTAATCGAGCTACTGCCCACCAGCAAGGCCCCAGGGGCAGATGGACTCCCGAGTGAACTCTATAAAGCTTATAAGACATATATACCCCCCCCCCCCAAAGCTGGCAATGCTTAATGAGGCGTTTAGTACAGGCACATTGCCCGGGTCTCTACGGGAGGCGATCATTTTTCCGGTCCTTATACCCAACAAACCAGACACGGAGTGCGGGTCCTACAGACCGCTGTCGCTGCTCAATCAGGACAGTAAGATCCTGACAGCAGTGATGGCGAATATGTTAAGATCAGTCATAAACAAACTTATACACTGAGAGCAAACAGGGTATGTCCCATGTAGGAATATATCTGACAAACCTGCAGAGACTCCATCATGTTATAGATTATGTCCAGGGGAGCTCCTAAGAGGCGACAATAATCTCACTGGATGCGGTGAAAGCCTTTGACTCGGTCAAATGGCCTTGGTTATTGGCGGTTTTGGAAAAATACGGAGTTCCGCCTGCATTTCTGAGATGGGTCCAATTTATTATACAGTGAGCCATTGGCGCGAGTCAAAACGGGCGCAAGCATTTCAGAACACTGGCAGCTTAGCGAAGGCACCAGACAGGGTGCCCGCGTCCCTGATGCTTTTCCTCCTAGCATTAGCAGCGTATTTAAGGTAGCAATATGGGGAAGTAGGAATCTGCACTAAGGGAGGGCAACACTTGACATCGATGTATGCGGATGACAACAGTACCTGCGATACCCAGAAGAGAATCTACAATACATTCTAGAGGTTATGAATAGTTATGCAAGGTTGTCTGGCATAACAGTTAACCCATAAAAGACAAGCATTTTCCCCCTGGGGAGATACGTCGGAATACCACAACACAAACTTCCGGTGCTACAGATAAAGTGGGAAACGGAGGCGTTTAGATACCTGGGTATAGACGTATATCACAATACCGAAGACGAACATAGGCAAAATACTGTGAAGGCGGTATCTAAAATAAAAAAAAGTATGGTATTTTGGGCCAAGCTGCCTTTGACTATGATGGGAAGAGTGGCATTATTAAAGATGGTGGTACTGCCCAGGCTATTAAATTATTTTGCTAACATCCCACATACAATACTCAAACGATTCTTTTCCAAACTACAGAGCATATGCAGGGGTTTTATCTGGCATAATTCCAGATATAGGAAAACCTTCCTTGGATATGTGATATCCTAAGTGCAACACAGAGGGTACATCAAACTCACACTTTTCGAGCTTTGCAATAGTAGATTGGTTTGTAGTCTCAGTAGCACCTCCTTCACATCCTTTGTGTGTTCGAGGATCCAAAACACCAAAATGCCATCTAGGTACTCAATGGTGGTGTGCCCCATTAGGTTTGACAAAATATGGCCAATGAGACGCCAGAATATAGAGGGGGAGTTTGAATATTAATGCTCGGAAGTTGGAAGCAGCCTCTTTGACTTTCTGATTCAGCTGAGGTGCGGCTTGACGTCCTGACTTATTGTGGTTCTTTCCTCGTAAGTGACTGAGACTGATCTCAACTGCGGAGAGCAGAGCAGAAGCTAGCAGTGGCAGTGGCGGTGACGTGATGAGGTTGCAGCGGCCGCCGTTTCAAACAATTGTAAACAATTCCAGTTGCAGCGGAATAGCGACCAAGGGGAACGACAGGAGAAGGACCCG
This sequence comes from Ambystoma mexicanum, assembly GCF_040938575.1. Classification (NCBI taxonomy): domain Eukaryota; kingdom Metazoa; phylum Chordata; class Amphibia; order Caudata; family Ambystomatidae; genus Ambystoma; species Ambystoma mexicanum. The sequence goes on from NC_090932.1 coordinate 594,187,336, forward strand.
GAGGCCAGTGCAGGCAACAGAGGACCCCACAACGTGGCGTGGGAGTGGTGGGTGCGGGGGACTCCCTTGTGCAGACTAGACCAGGTAAAGGGAGCCGTGCTCGAAGGCTGCCCTGTTCTTTTCTACTCAACGTGCTCGTTGCCCTGTGGTGGAAGACCACCCCAGGAGTGTCTGAGGGGGCAGGAACTGGAGCCCTGACTCTAAAGGAAGAAGGCTTTGTTCCCTGTACTGCAGAACAAACATTCAAAGCAACCAGTGAGATTCTGATGATTGAGAAACCCGGTGCGCATGTGTAAACTTGAGCATATCCTGAAATACTTTCAGAGCCGTCGAGTGTAGCAAGAAACACGTTGTCGAAGGCCTCTGAATATTGAACCATTCATTTAAAGTGAAACTAACAACTATTGAGATATGGATGAAGGGAAAATGAAGCCTAAAGCCAGATGTGGAGTCGCGTATGCTAGGATATGCTGTATCCAGTCCATCAGGGTCGCATGTTGGGAACTACTAATAAGCTTGTGCATACTTCATGTGAGCTGTATAGTTGTGGCGTCCGTATAGAGCAGCTTGTTTAGGGAGTTGGCTCGTAAACTGGTAAAATAATGTGTCCATGTTGTGGGGGGAAGGACAGCGTGCGTTGGTGCCCATACGTGCAGGTAGCTCAATGAGTTCGGAAACAGAGGATCCCTGGGATCGGGTGGTTACTATCCATCCCCTGCGCAGTGGTATGAGCGTACAGCAGTGTGTCGGGACTTGGGCGTGGGTAAGAGCGGTTAAAAAATTAAGTTATACTAGACGATTGCAGGGTGGACATCTTACGTGTCTTACGTGTCCACAACTATATAGCTCACATGAAGTATGCACAAGCTTATTAGTAGTTACCAACACACAACACTGACGGACTGGATGCAGCCTGTCCTAACATATGCAACTCCACACGCGGTCGCACAACAGGCACCGCCGCCAAGAGCTCCAGCTAGCCTTATTTAGAATTCATGCAGCAGGCACTAGTGGTTCACTTAACCACCCATCAGCTACAGGCCTATTAGCAACCCATCACAATGCATGCAACGTTCTGCCTCTCGGAGCTCCAGCTCTATTCTCGCGAAAGCGTGTAACGGACCCCCAGGCACTCGCCAAGGCACCCAACACTAATGGCCAGCAACACTACTTACTATAGCTTACTATACTTACTATAGCTAAGGAGACCTAGACAGGTCGCTCAATCTCACAATGTACAGAGGCCAACACAGGAGTAGACACGCACAACACAGGAATCACCGGCACCACATTAGACCCGGGATACCACTACAAAGCACTTGTTTTCCTCCCCAGGTGAGGGCTCTTCACATTCAGCAGATGGTGCACAAGTTTGAACTTGCCCAGACTCTCCCAGCGTCCGAGTTCTTGAGACTGCTCGGCCTCATGGCATCCTGCATTCTTCTGGTGCCAGAGGCCAGGTTGCGGATGAGATCTTTGCAATGGGCACTCAAGCTCCAGTGGTCTCAGTCCTCTGGCAGGATGTCGGACCCTGTTCAGGTGCCGCCCTCGGTCGCCCAGGACCTTCTGTGGTGGGCTGTCGAAGGCAATCTGATGAAGGGGGACCCATTTTGGCTGCCCTGGCCAGAGGTGACGATCGTGACGGACGCATCCCTCACGGGATGGGGAGCTCATGCCAACGAGTTGACAGTCAGCGGTCGTTTGTCTCTGTCGGAGTCCAGACTCCATATCAATCTGTTGGAGCTGAGGGCCGTCAGGCTAGCCCTGAAGGCTTTTCTGCCGACTGTGCGAGGAAAGAGTGTCCTGATTCTAACGGACAACACGGTGGCCATGCCACTACCTCAACAAAAAGGGGGGTGCAGGGTCACTTCCTCTGTGCAGGGAGGCAATGCAGCTTGAGTTCTGGGCCATCCAGCAGGAAGTTTCGATCTCAGCTGCTCATCTGGCCGGAGACGACAACGAGACGGCGGACACTCTGAGCAGGCAGAGCAGGATCTCTCACAAGTGGGAGCTGGCTCAGGAGATTCTCCTGGAGATCTTCGCACTTTGGGGGACCCCTCAAGTGGATCTCTTTGCCTCCAGTGTCAACCAGGAGTGCGAAAGTTTCTGCTCGCGGGAATTTCCTCCAAAAGGAGTCTTAGGCGATGCGTTCGTGGTGGACTGGTCATTCCCACTGCTGTACTCGTTTCCTCCAGTCCCCGTCATCCCGCAAGTACTGCAGAGGTTACGGAGGTTCGGTTCCCGGATGATCCTCATTGCTCCGGCGTGGGCCTGCAGGACGTGGTACCCGGACATTCTCGACTTGTCCATCTGCCCTCCACGTCGTCTTCCCTACCCAGACGATCTGCTCTCACGGGAGGGGGGTCAGGTTCTCCATCCAGAGGTCAGATCCCTCAACCTTCATGCTTGGCTTCTGAAAGGTTGAGGTATAAGGATTGGGACCTCCCTGAAGACGTGTTGGAGGTGTTGCTCTCGGCCAGACGGCCGGCAACAAAGTCTCTGTACCGTTGCCATTGGCGTAAATTATGCGACTGGTGCAGAGTTAAGAATGTGGATCCTTTTGAATGTGACATTCCCATGGTTCTGTCTTTTTTGCTTTCTTTGGCCCACAGGCCGCAAGTGGGGACCATTAAAGGTTACCTGGCGGCGCTGTCCATATTTAAGCGCTCGTCCGAAGAATGTTCCTATTTTAAGATTCCTTTAATTTCTCAGTTTTTGAAAGGGCTCACTAATGCGTTTCCTCCGTAACCTTTTCTGGTGCCAGGTTGGGATTTGAATCTTGTTCTTAAGTTTCTTATGGGTGCTCCGTTTGAGCCTTTGCATTCTTGCCCTTTGAGACTGTTAACTCTGAAAACTGTGTTTTTGGTTGCGGTTAATTCCGCTCGCAGAGTGAGTGAGTTACAGGCACTTTCATTTAAGCCACCCTTCACTGTGTTTCATAAGGACAGGGTTGTCCTTCGAGTTCGTCCTTCCTTTCTTCCGAAAGTGGTTTCGGAATTTTATTTGGGCCAGAAGGTTGTTCTTCCGGCATTCTATCCTCCTCCCTGTTAGGAAAGATTTCGTAATTGTAGGGAATTTTCCTTCCATGTGGCAACCCCTAAACTTTTTGCTATTGTTTTTAACCTTGTTCTTGACTTTGCCAGAGAAGTACAGCCTTCTGCCGCACTTCTCTGGGCTTTCGCTCCTTTTCTTATGGGGAAACTGACATGCCCTTAAGACAGTCAGTACCGGGGAACGCTGTTTCCCGTAGTTTCTTTTATCGTGTTGCGGCTTTAGTGCAACATGACACAAGAGGGCACTGTAAGCTAAGTTACAGCTCTCTTGGGTCTCTAGCCTTCTACAGACCCTAGATACTCTTTTAGGATGGTATTTGATCGGTGCAAGTCATTCAGGGACTCGAATGGTGGCAGCGATCGTTTTGTTTATTTTGAGCTCCTTTTGGCGTTCTGAGCACGTTTTTGCACTGAACCCAAAATGGTGGCCTGGCTCTCCAAAATGGCCAGACCACGAGGCTCCTTTGTCTTGTCCACTGACCGTCTTGCTCCCTTCACCTTCCCCAGGTCGGGCGACCCGGGGCCTTCCTTATTTGGGCATGTACTTTCCCGCGAAACGTGGTTGCTTTCGCGGGCTTCTACATGTCGTTTGTGTGCCTCCAGGGTGTGGGCTGGGATGTCTGGTCCCAATACACATCCTGGGTGCCAGAGAGTCTAGGGTGGTGTGAATGCCTGGGACCACTGTGGTCCGTGATTGGTCCACGTATGGTATGTGTTTTGATGAGCGGATCTCCCATTGGCTCCCCTCCGTTTTGGCGCGAAGGGAACCGTGGATAAGAGGGGGCTGGAAACACCACTACCATGTCGATCTCCTGAGTTCTCACGAACGAAGGAATACAGGAGCCAAGTATCCTGCAACCAAGAGGCTGGACCGAGGAATCGCTGGTGACCCGCTGAAGGAATCCTCCTTTGCACTGCTGTCGTCCGGAGAGCCCCTGTCCTCCTTTGATCGAACCAGAAGGCCTGTACTGGTGCTTCGACCTTTGGAATAGCAGGAACAGCTATTCCCGGCGACTTCATCATCTCCTGCCAAGTAAGCCTTCGGAAGTGTCTCTGGGCCATCCAGTTGACTGACCAGCTTACAAGGGAGTCCTGCTCTGTAACTGCCGCCAGGTTGTGTTGTATTTCGAGTCCTGGTCACTCTCCCACGCTTCGTACGCTTGGCGTCCCCAGGTCTGAAGGGAGGAGTGTACATTTGGCTCGAATACACACGGCCGCTCCGTTGTCCTGCTGCGGCAACAAAACTGTGCTGGTTTCGTCGATTGGGACGTCTTTTTGCTCTACACGACTACGAGGCGTTCCCTGCTCTTCTGAACCTGCCAGCTGCTGAAACTAACGTGGAGAAGCCTGGGTCTGCTTGCTTCAGGGACCGGTGAGTAGTTTAGCTAGGATCTGGTCGCCCTCCTGCAGTATCCCATTGCTTTTCCCTGCTGTGTAAAAACAGCACCCTTTTGGCCGTACTCGCGCTCTGCTTCTGCCCGCTGTGGAGGCTGCGCTTGAGTTGCGGAACCTGTTCTCCTTCTGCTGTGCACTAACCCGAACTGCCTGACTTCCTCCGAAGAGCTTCCCCTTTTGCCCGTTGGCACCGGCGTGGCAGGTACTTTGAGCACAAGGCTCCACTCTTCGCAGGGCTCGGACTTCCATCTAGTTAGGTGCCTCTAAAGGCGAACTGAGTCTAAAGCGTTATCGCACTGCCTGTTTTCCTTCCCTGGCAGGTGGACTACATATTTCGTGCTTTAAACGCTTGCGACTGTGTATTTGTATATATATTGTGTTGATTTGGTATGTGTTGGCTTAATACTGTGTTATTGTGATTTTCTCGCTACGGTCGTTGTTTTAAAGGCCTTAAAATAAATGTGTTTATATTTTTGATATAGCAACTGTTTGGAGTAGTTTGTAAGTGCTCTTGCTTTGTGTGCTCATTGCGGGCTTTCAGTCACCCTCACCCCTCTTGAGACCTAGTCTTGACCGCCGCGATCGCTACCTTGATTGGTCTGGCTTGTCCAGAGGTTACCCTGTTCCAAGTAATTAGGTTGGCCTTCTGAACTTCTGCGCCACCAGGACAGAGTTCAGAAATCCGTCTTAACAAATTGGTGTACAGCGGTGGGATACGACTGAAGGTATCCAGTGTTGCGCTCGAACTAAGGCATTTCAGGTTATTCCAAACAGTACACGTAGTGAATTGTTGTAATATAACTTTAAAAAGGCCATAGTCCTATCAAACAGTATGGAAACAAGTACGTTGTTAACTTTAAATGCTTCCAAATCAGAAACGCTGAAAAAGATGTGTGCGGAGAGAGGTGTTTCCTCTCAAGGCACGAAATTGGAAATGATCCAAAGAATCGTGGCGTGGCAAGAAGCGCAGCTTGACGCTATTACTTCTGAGGACAGTGCGGAAGGTGGTGGGGCTGCTCTCACTGGTAGAACCGACGGTTCTGCCGCCGCACTGTTCCACCGCGACCACGAGGACAGGGAGGACGAGCTGTCTAATGTTTCCTCTGCCAGTGCTGATGGGGAGGCTATGCTTGAATTCAAGAAGCAAGAGCTGCGGTTTAGGCAGCAGGAGCTTGAATTCAGCATAGCCAAACTAAAAATCGAACAGGCAGAAAAACAGAAAGACAGGGATCACCAGTTGGAACTGGCCAAGTTTCAGGTTGCAAATGGATCCAAGGGTCCTGGACATGGGTCTGGGGCTTCCTCTCATCCACGGTTTCCAAAAGATCTGCTCAGTGTGTATGAAGAAAGGAATGACATTATGGACTGGCTGAATGCGTTTGAGTATGCATGCGAAGTTCAAGAAGTTGACAATGCTGACAAGATTGCGTGGTTGCTCAGTAGACTGCCCCATTCTGGCTGCAGTGCCATTATGGAAATGTCGAAGGCTGAGCGGGCTGATTTCGCAATGTTAAAGCAAACTCTCATTTTAAAGTTTGGGAAGACTCCGGCCCAATATTTAAAGCGTTTTCGAGAGTATAAGAAAAAGGAAGGTGGTACTTGGGTATCTTATGTCGCTGAATCCTTGAAAAACTTAACTGGCTGGGTCGAAGGTTATAAGGTTTCTACCTTCGAAGGCATGATAAATCTTGTCATGCTGGAACATATTTTTGCTTCTTCTTCCCCGGAGCTTAAGCAGCATTTGGCCGATTCGAAGGAGATAGATCCTAAGAAGCTGGCCATTGCAGCAGACTTATGGGTGTCACATCGAGTGTCCCATAAGGACAAAACTCATCCTGGTAAGCAGGAGGAAGGGAAAAAGTCCAAAGATATGGAGGGTGGGGAATCTGCTAAATCTTCTTCCCATAAGGGCCACAAAAAGAAAAACAAGGGTAAGACACAAGAGAACTCACAGGGTAGTGGAGGTTCGCCTCCGAAACAGAACTCTGGTTATAATAAGCCTCCCTACGTAAACAGACCCAATGGGGCTTGTTTTTCTTGTGGAGCAACTGACCATGTGAAGGGGGATCCCCGGTGTAAGGTTAGACCTTTGGGGGTCCACTCCGCTAATCTGGCCTTCTCCTCCTACGAGGAAGAAGAGATTACAGGAGCATCCTTCTCCTCAGACTCGTTTCCCAGCGGGATAGAGGCTGAGGTAGTTTTAGTGTCCCTGGGTTCCTGGGAGCCTAAAGTCGCAGAGGCTTATGCTAGGATTCCGGATAATACCAAGCACTACTTTAAAGACAGTGTGCTGATCAATGGAGTGGATACTCCAGCTCTTAGGGATAGTGGGTGCAGTCGAACTGTAGTGGATTCTACCTTGGTAGACTCAGAGGAAGTTGCCAGAGCTACTCTGATGCCCACCAAGTTGGCTGACGGCCCCCTCCGTATGTTTCCCGTAATACCTGTAAATCTTACTTTAAATGGTACAGCAGTCAGGATTCCAGTGAGCATTCAGAGAAACGGCCCGGGAAAGGTCTTGTTGGGTAATGATCTCAGAGCTTTAGGGCTCATAGGAGACACTGCCGAAAGACCCTACACACGGTCTCAAGCACGGGCAGCATTGGCCAAGTCCAATACGCCGCCCCAGCCGAAGGGGAAACCCAAGGCGAAAGGAGTCTACAAGTCAAAACGAGGGAAAGAGAATATTCCCCCGAGCTCGCCTACCACTGCGGTGGAGGAAGTTGGTCAATCGCCCGGGCCTGACGAGGAGGTGGCGATGCCTGAAGTATTCGACCCCAACGATCATCCTGAACTAAAAGACTTGTTAGTTGAAGGAGGTCCTGATAGGGACGAATTCAGTAAAGGCCAACGTGAGTGCCCATCTCTGGAAGGCCTAAGGAGACAGGCCTGCTCCCAGCTTGAGGGTGAACCTCCTGGGATGCATAGGATTTACCAGGAAGGTGGACTCCTGTATAGTGAGCCCACAGAGTCTACAGAAGGAGACCATAGGAGGTTGGTGGTTCCCCTTGCTGTTAGGCCCTTCCTCCTGCAGTTGGCGCATGAAGTTCCCCTTGCTGGTCACCTTGGTATGAAGAGGACCAAGCAAAGGTTATCCATGCACTTCTACTGGCCCAAGATGGGGGTGCAAGTAGAAAGTCACTGCAGGAGTTGTGCCGCCTGCCAGTTGTCTGGTAAGGTTGGCGCGACAATCCAAGCTCCGTTGGTACCGCTCCCAGTTGTGGGGGTACCATTTGAAAGGGTAGGGATCGACATGGTTGGTCCCCTTGACCCGCAAACATCCTCAGGCAATAGGTTTATCCTGGTGCTGGTCGACCATGCAACCAGGTATCCTGAGGCCATCCCATTTAAAACTGTAACTGCCAAGTCAGTTGCAGAAGCTTTACTCGGCATATTTACTAGGGTTGGCTCCCCTAAAGAAGTTGTGTCGGATCATGGCAGCAACTTTATGTCGAAGTATAGGCAGGCTATGTGGAAAGAATGTGGGGTCACCTACAGGTTCTCTTCTGCATACCGCCCCCAGACCGATGGTCTGGGGGGGCGTTTTAACAGGACGTTAAAGAGCATGATTGGGGCTCTGGAGGAGCCTCAGAGAAGAAAATGGGATCTTCTTGTTTCATGCTTACTGTTTGCCTACCGAGAGGTACCACAGGAGGGTGTTGGCTTCAGCCCCTTCGAACTTCTGTTCGGTCATCCCGTACGGGGACCCTTAGCCATCGTCAAAGAGGGATGGGAGATGCCCACTCCCCCTGTTACTACCAATGTAGTTGATTATGTGCTAGGGCTCAGAAAACGGATGGTACTTCTGATAGGCTTGACTAGTGATAAATTGAAGGCAGGGCAAGCGCTGGTGAAACATTGGTACGACCAGAAAGCTTCCCTCATCAACTTTACACTTGGTCAGCAAGTCCTGATCATGAATCTCATAAGGCCTCGAGCTTTACAGGATAAATGGTCAGGTCCTTGCCCAGTGGTGGAGCCCCTGGGTGAGGTTAACTATTCAGTGGACCTTGGAAGGCCTGGACAGGCTCCCAAAGTGTTTCACATGAATAGGCTGAAGGCTTTCGGCCTAAGCGTCGAAATCGCAGCACTGCTACTGGCTTCAGATGTTGAGGAAGAGGAGTCTGAACCTCTCCCCGACCTGTTCCCAAGCAGTCCTTCAGTTAGCTCTTTTGAGGGTGTCCGAGTGGCCCCTCACCAAAATGGACAAGGCTCAGTGGTTTACCTTGGACATGAAGTAGGTGGAGGGAGGAGACAGCCTCTACTCAGTCAGGTACAAGCAGTACAAGACTGGCCTACCCCCACTACGCAAACCCAAGTGAGAGCCTTTTTAGGACTCACGGGATATTACCGCAATTTTGTGGCAGACTATGGCACCATAGCTGCTCCTCTGACTGCCCTCACAACTCCGAAGAAACCCAAGAAGGTAACTTGGACCGACGAGTGTGAGAAGGCCTTCAATGGCTTAAAAGACTCCTTGTGCCAGGCCCCTGTCCTAAGGGCCCCTGATTATCAAAGACCTTTTATCGTGCAGACAGACGCCTCTGACACTGGGATAGGAGCTGTACTATCACAAGTAGATGAGAAGGGTAAGGAACACCCTATCGGTTTTATTAGTCGCCAGCTTAAGGACAGAGAGCTCAGGTGGTCCACGGTAGAGAAAGAATGTTTCTCTGTTGTGTGGGCCCTAAGGAAGCTGAGGCCCTACCTCTATGGGACCCACTTCACTGTGCAGACTGACCATAAGCCGTTAAAGTGGCTAATGAACATGAAGGGGGAGAATCCAAAGTTGCTTAGGTGGTCCATAAGTCTACAAGGCTTCGACTTCACTATTGAGCATAGGCCAGGTGTCCAACATAGCAATGCTGATGGGTTGTCCAGAATGTTTTACCGACCTGAACAAGAGACTCATCCAGGGGTGGATTAGTTCCCCCTGTCCATAGTCTGGGAGGGGCGAGTGTTAGGAAAGATTTCGTAATTGTAGGGAATTTTCCTTCCATGTGGCAACCCCTAAACTTTTTGCTATTGTTTTTAACCTTGTTCTTGACTTTGCCAGAGAAGTACAGCCTTCTGCCGCACTTCTCTGGGCTTTCGCTCCTTTTCTTATGGGGAAACTGACATGCCCTTAAGACAGTCAGTACCGGGGAACGCTGTTTCCCGTAGTTTCTTTTATCGTGTTGCGGCTTTAGTGCAACATGACACAAGAGGGCACTGTAAGCTAAGTTACAGCTCTCTTGGGTCTCTAGCCTTCTACAGACCCTAGATACTCTTTTAGGATGGTATTTGATCGGTGCAAGTCATTCAGGGACTCGAATGGTGGCAGCGATCGTTTTGTTTATTTTGAGCTCCTTTTGGCGTTCTGAGCACGTTTTTGCACTGAACCCAAAATGGTGGCCTGGCTCTCCAAAATGGCCAGACCACGAGGCTCCTTTGTCTTGTCCACTGACCGTCTTGCTCCCTTCACCTTCCCCAGGTCGGGCGACCCGGGGCCTTCCTTATTTGGGCATGTACTTTCCCGCGAAACGTGGTTGCTTTCGCGGGCTTCTACATGTCGTTTGTGTGCCTCCAGGGTGTGGGCTGGGATGTCTGGTCCCAATACACATCCTGGGTGCCAGAGAGTCTAGGGTGGTGTGAATGCCTGGGACCACTGTGGTCCGTGATTGGTCCACGTATGGTATGTGTTTTGATGAGCGGATCTCCCATTGGCTCCCCTCCGTTTTGGCGCGAAGGGAACCGTGGATAAGAGGGGGCTGGAAACACCACTACCATGTCGATCTCCTGAGTTCTCACGAACGAAGGAATACAGGAGCCAAGTATCCTGCAACCAAGAGGCTGGACCGAGGAATCGCTGGTGACCCGCTGAAGGAATCCTCCTTTGCACTGCTGTCGTCCGGAGAGCCCCTGTCCTCCTTTGATCGAACCAGAAGGCCTGTACTGGTGCTTCGACCTTTGGAATAGCAGGAACAGCTATTCCCGGCGACTTCATCATCTCCTGCCAAGTAAGCCTTCGGAAGTGTCTCTGGGCCATCCAGTTGACTGACCAGCTTACAAGGGAGTCCTGCTCTGTAACTGCCGCCAGGTTGTGTTGTATTTCGAGTCCTGGTCACTCTCCCACGCTTCGTACGCTTGGCGTCTCCAGGTCTGAAGGGAGGAGTGTACATTTGGCTCGAATACACACGGCCGCTCCGTTGTCCTGCTGCGGCAACAAAACTGTGCTGGTTTCGTCGATTGGGACGTCTTTTTGCTCTACACGACTACGAGGCGTTCCCTGCTCTTCTGAACCTGCCAGCTGCTGAAACTAACGTGGAGAAGCCTGGGTCTGCTTGCTTCAGGGACCGGTGAGTAGTTTAGCTAGGATCTGGTCGCCCTCCTGCAGTATCCCATTGCTTTTCCCTGCTGTGTAAAAACAGCACCCTTTTGGCCGTACTCGCGCTCTGCTTCTGCCCGCTGTGGAGGCTGCGCTTGAGTTGCGGAACCTGTTCTCCTTCTGCTGTGCACTAACCCGAACTGCCTGACTTCCTCCGAAGAGCTTCCCCTTTTGCCCGTTGGCACCGGCGTGGCAGGTACTTTGAGCACAAGGCTCCACTCTTCGCAGGGCTCGGACTTCCATCTAGTTAGGTGCCTCTAAAGGCGAACTGAGTCTAAAGCGTTATCGCACTGCCTGTTTTCCTTCCCTGGCAGGTGGACTACATATTTCGTGCTTTAAACGCTTGCGACTGTGTATTTGTATATATATTGTGTTGATTTGGTATGTGTTGGCTTAATACTGTGTTATTGTGATTTTCTCACTACGGTCGTTGTTTTAAAGGCCTTAAAATAAATGTGTTTATATTTTTGATATAGCAACTGTTTGGAGTAGTTTGTAAGTGCTCTTGCTTTGTGTGCTCATTGCGGGCTTTCATTCACCCTCACCCCTCTTGAGACCTAGTCTTGACCGCCGCGATCGCTACCTTGATTGGTCTGGCTTGTCCAGAGGTTACCCTGTTCCAAGTAATTAGGTTGGCCTTCTGAACTTCTGCGCCACCAGGACAGAGTTCAGAAATCCGTCTTAACACTCCCACATCCTGCTAAGGAAGAGGAGAGGCTCCATAGGCTTGATCCTAGGAGAGCGTTGAGCTTTTATATTTCACGCATGTCCCAGGTCAGAGTGGACGATCAACTCTTCATTGGTTACGCTGGAAAGCGTTTGGGACAAGTTGTGACGAAACAGACTTTGTCTCGTTGGATTATTTCGGCTATCTCCGAGTGTTGCCACTTGGCGGGAAAGGACCCACTGGCTGGCTTGCGGGCCCATTCTACCAGGGGTGTGGCTGCATCTACTGCCCTGCAGAGGGGTGTTCCTTTTCGTAACATCTGTGATGCAGCCACCTGGGCTTCTGTACATACTTTTGTACGTCACTACCTCGATTCCATCCGAGGACAGGATCTGGCCTTTGGCAAGGCAGCCCTTTATTCTGCAATTTGATTGGGCATGCTAAATTTGTATTCTAAATTCTTTCCCCACCTCCTTGCTTTGGTACTACTTTGGGAGTCTGTCAAAGATATGGAATACGTCGGAGGACCCAATCCCCTCGAAGAGAAACTTACTCTCTTACCTGGTAACGTTCTTTCGATGGGATGGGCCGACGTATTCCATATCGCTCCCTCCCTACCTTCCCCGCTGCAGACTTTTTTATGCGATTACAGCTTACGTTTCCGCAAGGCCTTGTGTGTCTGACTGGCAGAAGACTGGTGTCACACGTTCTGGGGGAAAAAACTACAACTGAGGCTACGGGCGTTGTGCGTCCTACTTATCACATCGGGTGACGTCGGCCGTCGGAGGAGGTCCTCGGGGACGGCGCATCGATGTCATCGACGCAGGATCCAGACGCTGAAAATTTTCCGAAGCAGCACAGCTGTGGTGATTACTGTCAAAGATATGGAATATGTCGTCAGACCATCCCATCGAAAGAACGTTACCAGGTAAGAGAGTAACTTGTTCTTTTCACCCCTCGCCACAGGCGAATTCTAGGAACCCAAGATTGGCATCCGCCAAGACAATTTCAACCTCGAGGGCTCAAGCTGGGTCAACACCCCCACATCCTAAACTAATACCCTGGTAAGAACCACATACACACAACGCCATTATCAACTAAACCTAGATTCCATAAACTAACCTGTTTTCTGTTCTCCTTCTTCCCCCTCTTTTTTCCTGTCCTGCTCATGGAATTGGCACTGCCCATAACCAATGTAACAGATTTACTGTGGCAACTCTAATTTCCTCCAGTGTGATATCTCCTTCCAGCTCATCCCTTCTTAGACTTGTGATCTTGTTTACTGGACTTGACTCAAGATATTTTATTTGGGTTTGATCTGTAGGGGCGTCAGCCTTGTATAAAGCAGAGTAGTATCTTGTGAACTCTTTCATAATGTCGGGGAGGGCTGAACTTTCCTTTCCCCCTTCCATTTTAATCTTTAATATAGTTCTTGGCAGTTCTTGCTTCCTCAGTATCATTGCCAGTAGGCGATCTGCCTTATTGGCCTTAATGTAACTCTCTGTCTGAGGTATGCTAGATATCTCTCGGCTGCTTTCATCTGCAGAACTTCGAGTTGGCCCTTTATAAGCTGGTACTTCCTCCTAATTGACCCTCGAAACAACTTCTGCCGTAGGGCCATGATTTATTTCAGGTTACCTTCCAGCTCTGTTTCCAGTCGCCTCAATTGTCTATCTCTTCGAGCTTTCAGGGCTATAAGCGTCCCGCTCAAAGTGGATTTAAACGCATCCCATACCATTTGCTGGCTTGTTCCTCCAACATTGTTGTTGAGGAAGTACTCCCCTATGGTGCCTTTTACCTCCACCCTTAGGGTTTCGTCTTTAGTAATGTGAGCCCGTGCGAGCCATATCCCAAGTTTATTGACAGTTTTATGGGAGTGTGATCTGCCAGGGCGATAGCACCCACTTCTATTTCTAACACCATTCCCAGTAGTGACCTTGACACCCAGTGCTAGTCAATTCTAGAGAAAGTTCTGTGCACATAGGAGTAGAAAGTGTACCACTTTGTGTTCCCTTGCTTTTCCCTCCACCCGTCTACTAACACCAGATGAGACATTTTGTCTTTTAACTCCTTCTGAGTCCTTGCCCTGGTTGTGGAAAATCCTTGCACCTCCTGTCTTCGCAGGGGCCCCAAGCTATATTAAAATCCCCCACTAACATTATAAGGACTTTAGCGAAAACCTCCAGTTTGTTTAATGTTTGCCTTAAGAATTTGTCTTGTCTTGAGTTTGGGGCGTCTATAGGTGCCAGCGTGATGTCCCCTCCCTCCAGCCACACCCCCACCCCCTGGGGGATTATTGCCGAATAGCGTCTGAGTCTCTCTCCGAACCGGTAATTTGAAACCCCAATGTATCCCGTAGGGCTACCAGCATTGGCTTGAAGAATTGGGCAATAACCCCTTATTCTTACTTTGTTCTTATCTTGATTGCGGATGTGTGCTTCCTGGAGAGCTATTATTCCTGTCCCCCCCCCCCCGCCCCAGAAAGTGTTCTAACTTTTAATTTATTTGCCTAATGTTCACAGAGATGATGATAAGCATATCCCTCCTAGCAATGGTCATGTTCTGTTTGTCTACGCACTACTGCTGAAGGTGGACTACAATTATGACCCGCTCCCTTTCTCCCCCCCTTCGAATCGCCCTTATTCCCTTCTTCCCCTCCCCCCTCACCGTGCAGGATCAACCGGCCTCTAGCCTAGCCCCCCCGTTCCCTAACCTCCATCTCGGGAGTTGAGCCCCTGCACCATCCCAGCGATTTCCTGACCGGTTCCCCCCAGACCCATGTATGATTCCAATTTGGCCTATATCCCTCTTCCCTCCCCCCGGTACCTCCTTTCGGACCACCCTCCCCAGGTTGGTCTTAAATTTGTTCTCTTGGGAACTAGATCTTCACTTTAACTTGGTCATGTTTTCTGACATAGGGCCCCCTTCCCCCTCCGTTTCCTCTTCCGGGGGTCTAGGTGGGCCGTTTGGTGCTTTTTTCCTGGATTTCTTTGGTATATATTTGGTCCATTCCCACTACTTTCTCTATTGGCAGCTTCCATTCTGGTAATTTCTTTCACATGCCTGTAAAATGATGCGTCTACAATTTCACCTCGTAGCCTCTTGGGATCAGGCAGTGCAGAGACAGTCTGAGAGTTTCAAATCCAGCAGATCTCAAGTGTGTCTTGCTTTGGTGGAACGACGAGAGCAACTTGCAAGCAGGAATTTTGTTCCATGATTGGCCCCAGATATATTGTAAGCACTTCGGACTCATCCGTCAGGGGCTGGGGAGCAAGCCTAGGACAGCTTCAGAAACATGGTCTCTGAAGGAGAGGGAGCTACATATAAATCTCCTAGAACTTCTCGCAATTTTCAAGGCATTGAAATTGTTTCTTCCTTTCATCCAGGACTCTGCTGTCATAAGAACAAACAGTATGACGGTGATGTTTTATATCAACAAGCGGTTGGGGCAAGCTCCCAACCCCTTTGCAAGTTGGCAATTCAAATCTGGGAGTAGGCCACACAACAACACATGTAGATTTGTTTGCAACGGTGCACAACCGAAAATGTCAGCCATTTGCTTTGTTACTGGCGCAGGGCCCGGCCTCCCTGAGAGAGGCTCTCCAGATCTCAAGGGACCACAGGGCATTTTATGAGTTCCCCCTCTTCCACTCATTCCAAGGGTACTTGCCAAGTTTCTCAACTAAGTTCACTGCGTCTTGATCTGGCCCACACGAATATGGATCTTCTGCAACTGAGGCTCTCGTGGACTCTCCAACCTTCAGTAACGCATGACCTTTTGAGCCAGTAAAGGGCGGGGCGGGAGGCAGTTGTTTAATCCCTACTCTGAATAACTGAGTTTAGGAGCCTAGTTCCTGAATAAATAGTTTACGGAAACCTAGGGGAGAATCTTTCTAGAATTCTTGCAACCAGAAAGCCGCCTACTAAGAGCCAGTATAAGAGTAAATTGACTAGTTTCTGCTACTGGATGCTAGAGCACCCAATCCCATTATAATACTTTTCCACCAGTCAACAGATACCACCCGTTATGGGACCTTAATGTGGTGCTAGCAGCGCTTGCTCATAAACTCTGTGCCAATGACTACAACAGATCTTAAGCTTGTCACGTGTAAGACAGCCTTCTTAGTTCAGTCACTTCTGCTTGTAGAATTAGCAACATCTAAAATTCGACTTCAATCGCTATGTTTCAGAAGCTCGGACAGTCCATTTGTAACATTAGGCTGTCATCTTCCGGGAGCACAAGTTTCAAAGGCAACTATACCGCGCTGGATCATTTAGTGCATTGTGGAATCATACAAAATTCAGAACAAAACCATGTCCAAAGGATTGCACGCTCATGCTGTCAAGGCTAGTACCATTGCCTTCCAACAAAATGTTCCTTGGGACATTATCAGTAAGGAGGCTACTTGTATTTCTCCATTAGCCTTTGGCATACATTTTATGAACACAGCTGCCGGGTCAGATGCCAGATACAGACCTGCAGTTTCAGAAGTTGCTTGGTTAGGTACTTATTCCTTCCTCCCGGGGGTTGTCTGGTGCTTTGCAGCCTCCAATAACTATAGAGGAAAGGGGATGGCATGTAGGAGTAACAAAACATTACTCACCATAGTGACTTCTGTACTCCTAATTCATAATTCCCTTTCCTCCATACACCCCGCCCACCATCACCCTTTTAAAAAGATAAGTTCAGCTGCCCAATCTAGCGATCACTATTGTAACTTTTTCTTTTTGGTTCCATTTTTCTCTCTAGGAGAGAATCGAGGGAATCCGTCCCTTGTCCCCAAGCAGGAGCCTCCCTCTTTGATGCTAGGGAGGTGAGCTGCTCCGCAAGACCTGCCCTACGGGTCAGGGCAAATGTGACTTCACTTGGCGAGACTCCCCCTTAGGGGACAAACACTCCTGTTCCTTTAAGGAACTCCCCAATTTATTCCCCATGATGGCATACATGGGATTAGCTAAGATGCTTGACTGCAATAAAAACCAAGACTGGGCCGAAGGCAAACTTACCATGTATCATGCTTATCAGAAAAAAGAAGCTGTCTTTTTAACAACAAACCTCAACTTCACTGTGACGATGTTTAAAGAAGAGAACATGCTGAGATCGGATAACGAGAGAGAATCCTACTGCAACCGGGTAGGCTCTCGGGCTGCGTAAAGCAAGCTGAGCCAACGAGAGCCACGGAGCCCTGTGAAGTTCAGAGATACTCTGAACTAGAGTGGCAGACGTTGGAGAGACAGCATATAGAATCGGTGAGAAACCGAGGGTGTGAAGCCATGAACTGTTGGTGGTGTGCCCATGAATAGGCCATGATGGCAGGTGGCCCAAACAACTATGCTGAAACAAACCCATGGAGACCTCTGAAGTGGCACTGGTTGCCAGGAGGAACACCGGACCGTTGCACAAAGGGAAAGTGAGAAGACGGCAAGGAGACGTCAACGGAGAAACCAAGCAAGGAACCTGAAACCAAGTGAGAAGGAAGGGTCCTGAGTGACCGCAGGCCCTGGGGACATTCACCTGTGAGAAGAGGGGTAATGGGGAGAACGTGTGTGTCGGGAGGCCAATAGGGAATTGTTATGCAAGTGGAGAAACTCGCACAAGTGAAATTGTTGAAACTAGAACTAAAAAGTTGATTAATCTGAACTGTAACAATACAAGAAAAAACATGCTAGTAAAACCTGAGAAAGAGACTATTAATCAGTGTATAAAACTACCCTCAGTAGAGAACATCCCAACCCTTAAGTTATCAAACAGAATAGTGGAAACAAGAGTCTGAAATACGAACAAAAGAATTGAATGAACAAATAATACAAATAATAGCAAGCTAAGATAGGCACCTAGTACCAGTTCTGAAGGGATACCCCCTGCAAGAGATGTTATCACCCAAGGTCATACCTGGCCAAACCATGTGGATTTAAGGATCAAACAGTCTTCACAAAATAACCCTTGGAAAGTGATCCCACTAGAATAGGGAATACCCAAAGATTTTTTACCCAAGAATTGCAAGCCCTGGTACAGAAAGTGCCCTAGGTCTATTTGAAAATAAGATACTAATAGAGCTCTAAAGCAAAGCAGAACCCTGCTTCACCAGGAGAAGGGAGCCCTTCTCCTGGCCTTTGGTTTCAATTGTGATCGGGCTCAGTGATGGATGATGGTTTTTGCTTTAAAGGTGATGCAGTCTTCCAGGTCTAACCAATGAAGGGACATTTTGTCCTCTTGTGATATGTTCCCCCCCTTTTTTCTGGTAATTGTCCTCACCGCGTTGTTCTGTATGACCTGACCTTGTTTGATGCATTTTTTATTAGCCCCCATCAGCAGTGCATTCCCATAGTCCAGTCTAGATAAGATTGTGGCTCTGGCGATAATGATGCTGTTTTGTTTTTTCAATACAGGCCTGATGCGACTGAGCAGCCTTTGGTGATATCGGCAATTGTTATTCAGATATATTACGTGAGCATCCGCTCCCAAGGATGCTTTCAGGTAGACACCTAATGTCTTGACCTTGTCAGAGACCCCTACATTTGTGTCTTTGATCTTAAGGGTGGTGTAATGTGTCTAGTTTAGCTCTGGCAAAAGTCAAGTGTCTAACTCTAAAGACACTCCCGTCCCCTGCACAACATCGAGGCTGAAAAAATTCAGTCAAAAATTCTTAACAAAATCAAATGTTTACTTGTGAAAAGTTGTGGAATAAACAGAGTATTGTTACGCTCACCTGGTCTCTGCGGGACGTTGGGGCACAGTTGGAGCCCTCCCTTGACTTGGCTCCCCTGGATCAGCCTTTACCCCCAGCTGCTGTAGTGTGGACTGCTCTGGTTGCTGGCAATGCCCTTGGGAGAAGGTAAGAGGCAGTGAGAATGCTGCGGTTGAATTGCGATCACCCTCGAACCTTTTGTTCCAGAGTGAGATGAGCATGCGTTTTCCCATTGTCTCACCTGTTGTTTTGTAAGGATGAGCTCTCCGTCATGCTTCTCATCAGCAGGGGCGCCGTTGATGGATCTAGTTGCTTCGCTGGTCCTTGTGCGTGGCAGCCCAGACCGGATGTGACCAATCCACTTTGTAGGTAAGTGTTCGTAACTATGATTATTGTCCGTATCCTTTGCAATGTCTTTTCGCAATGATTATTGTCCGGAATTATTGTAATGTCTTTTCTCTCCCCGATAGGTGTAAAGATGGTCACGCAGTGTTGCGGTGTTCGAAGCGGGACCAAACGGTGCCAGGGGGGAATTGAGCAATCCCCACTCGAAGGTAAGTAGGGTTTTAAGGTTGCACGCAAGGCTTATGTGTTGCGCGGCCAAACGTAAGATGTTTATGCAGTTTCTAACCTTAGCGTTCCTTTTCTCTTGCAGGGATGGCCTGGCGGCGTATGATGGAGAGCGACGATCCAAAGACCTGTCGGCGGGTGCCAGATGGATGGATCTGTGAGGATGCTGGAACTGGTGAGGATGCAGCCCGAATCCGAAGGCTCCGGGAATCGGGGAAGATGTTACACGCTGTAGGCAATGGGTTTGCAGAGACAGGTAAGGTGCGCACCGAAGATGCAGAGTTGGAATCAGGTAAGCTGCGCTTCGAGCAATGGTATGGCTGGAGTCAGGTAGGATGCGCGCTGAAGATGCAGAGTTGGAATCAAGTAAACTGCGCTTCGAGTGATGGTGTAGGTGGAGTCAGGTAGGTGCGCGCTGAAGATCATGTTCCAGCACCTGATGAGGAGCGTGCTGAGCTGGAAACAGGTAAGAGATCTTCAGACGGCGATAAGCGTTACGCTGCACACAGCAGACTAACGTGAAGCGCCTGCATGCAGGTGGTGCTGGCTTAAATAGCCTACCCCAGCCACTCCCCTTTAGCCCCGCCTTGTGGCTCCACCTTGCCACTCCCACAGACTTCTGCACGTGCCTTCCAAGGCTTTCCAATGGCCACGCCCAGCCTGGATGCACGTGCCCTAGACATAAAGTGCGCATAGCACACTTTCTTATGAGCCTGGCGCCAAATGCGCCAGGACTGGGTCCATTTGGACCCTCTGGAGTATAAAGGTGATGGCACTTGACCAGTGGCCATGACAAGTATTATTGCATGTCATACATATCGTTTTAAAAAAACTGGCAGGTAAAATTACACATTATCCAAAGTAAATGAAAAGCCCTGTAAATGACAGGGTAATGTTCAATTTACAAAATATCCAAATGCGTTCAATATACAAAATGTCCAAGCTCACCGTGTTTCGTGGTGACGACCCCTTCTTCAGGAGCAACAAATCTGTACAAATGTATACAAAAAACAACCTATCAGCAGATTGTACTTTCAATAATCGTCACAACATATTAATAGTACTGAACAAGACATGTGACCAACACATCCTAAATTGAATCTTTAAACACATCCTCAAATATGCTTGGAGTTCCGACCTACATCCAATATGCATGCAAACCTGAAATGGTTATCTTAGTGAAAACAGCATGGAGATCTATCTGTTACAACTCTACATGGGGCCCTTAAAGTGATCGACCCTTGATGATGTCCCTATCATTTTCAATGCTTAATCAGGCTTACATTAATCGTGTGAATCACACAATTGGTCTACTACTGAGCCCAAACAAAACCGCTAATCATTTTCTAAGGGTTGTCTGATTTATTACGGTGCTGTGGCCAAGACCACTAGTGTAAGTAGATGGTTAAATACCTGAATTGTAATCACATGTATGAATGTTTCGCCTCTGTTTGCGGATAGGAATGGATCCACTGTGACAGCAGATTATGGCGACTGAAGTTCATAAGGATGGTTCGTACTGGAATCTATGAACACCGAAGTGTGTAGTTCCTAAGGGTAAATATCAAACATTCAAAGATCGAATATCTAAACTCTGTCACAGAGCCAAATTGCACTGAGCCAAGTTGCATATGAGTGAATCGGTTGAGACTTACCTATCGGTCTAAATGTGTAGATGATTCAAAATCGGAAAATTTGAAAGTAGCATAAGTGACAACTGAACACATGAAGGTGTCACAGTATGTTGAAGATTGAGTTCCAATGCTATATTTAGCCCAATGAAGTCTGAAAGATATAAGTGGGAAATCTAATATAAGTATTACCCAAGGACCTGAAGTTGGCCAGAGTTCAACATAGATGAGCAGTAGTCCAATTGAAAGTTAAATGGCAATAAAAAGATTTAAATGGACCGAACGGTAAAAACAAACTACGTGTGACCGTTGTATCTCTAAGGAATTCTACCTGTAATGTGCTTCAAAGTCCTTTTATGGTGAAATCCTCCGATCAAGAAAACAATTATGGTCACAGGAAGCAAACTTGTAAACCGCGATACGGAGAGCGGTCCGTCCGATGCGATTCAAACAGAGTCACTGGTCACGTACCTCATCATGTGACCTATTATATACCCGGGGTACGTACGCTGCATTAGGAAAGCAGCTAGAACGTTTCGATAGAAACAACCTGCTCAGAGTCGCAGGTCCTAATGTTGAGAGTAACAAAGGGTTACTCAAGACTTCAAACGGGTTGTAGTCTCACTTTTATAATGCTTTACTGTGCCTGTTTTATGTACATTAATTGAATGTACATAAACCTATTGAGTGGAGATGCTATTCAAATGCGGTCCTGATGGAAACACTCCTCTTAGTCAACATGTGACATTAAGTGTGCAAAGATAAAGACACTCTGGTGAAAGGCAGAGTAAGGATACCTAGTGAAGGTGAATTAGATAGCAAAACGGCACGTCCAGACCTCAAAGCATCCGCAAAATGTATCTTAGATTGCATGTCTAACGCCTCTCACGGGAAGTATTAAACATAGCAATTCTAAAATGAATTACCAACGGTCAATGGGAATAAAGTTAATCATACCACTGCAACCGAGGTCAGAAATTTAGCACTAAGACTAAGGTGCACATTGAAAGAATTCCAGTGCAATCCTCTAGTCCTAGAATTGATTAGAACAGATAAAGGGCTGTAGATGGAAAAATACAAGTATCTAAAGGAGAACTCTATAGTTGGTCAAAAGGTGAAGAGCGTACACATACTTGCATGGAAGTAATCAATTTCTTAAAGAGGAAAGTCATTGAGATATTAGCTTCCAAAAGTGTAAAAAAACAATGAGATGCCGCACTGTGCGGACAACAGTAAGAAAAATGGAGATGGTTCTAGATATAGCAATTCAATGAGAAGTCCTCATTTAGACCTTTCGGATTGACTGTATGCAAAAGGTCTATCCAGTACATCTCTTTGTGAGAGTAACCTGTTGTAATCACCTCCTCTAGGAGGTTTTTTCACTACCTCTAAGATTTTGAACTTAATCAAAGCAACAGTGTATCGTAGTGCTCCAACATGTCTGGCCACAGGGTATTTGTTCTTACAACGGATGTACGATTTATGCTCCGTCCAATATTCACGGGCAGACCTGGCTGTCTGACCTATGTATAAAAGCCTGCAGGGGCACTTTATACTGTAGATAACACCTGTTGTTCTACAGGTGGCAAAGTCCTTCAATATGATCTTTTTACCAGTGTGAGGGTGCACGATGTGGTCACCCTTAACTATGTTGCTGCAATGGCTACATGATAGGCAAGGGAATGTGCCCATTTTTTAGATGTCAATATTGTCATCTTGTTTGGGACCCCTTTCTGCTTTGATTAGTCTGTCCCTAAGATTAGAGTATCGTTTGTATACCATCATTGGTGGTTGTGGAAATAATTTCAAGACAGTCGGATCGTGGTGTAGGATAGACCAATGTTTTTGCAGAACCTTCTTGATGTGATAACTCTGTGTGGAGTATTTGGACAAATGCGGGATAGATCCTTCTTCCTTCTTATATTTAGGAATAAGTAGTTGATGTTTGGGGATAAGAGATGCTCTTGCTTGGGCCTCTTCCACTACTCGCTCAGGATATCCTCTAGTGGTGATTTTCTTAGCTAGTGTGGTACATTCTGTTGTAAAATCTTCAGCGTCTGGTTTGTCATATAGAGACGTTTTAATCTTGTTATTCACAATGGTCAATTATACATCCAGGAAATGCAATGTAGGGTTACCAATCTCTAGAGTACATTTTATTTGTGGATGTACGCTGTTCAAATATGTAAAAAAACTCTTGTAGTTCGATTTTAGAACCACACCAAATCCCAAAAATATTGTCGATGTATCTCTTCCATGAAATCATTTTAGAGAACCATTCAGGTTTGTCTAATACATGCAGTTTTTCAAAAGCAGACATACATCTTTTTGCATAAACTGGGGCCATAGAAGACCCCATAGATGTTCTAGAGACTTCTGCATAAAATTGGCATATCTGAAAAAGCTTTTATACAGAATAATAGTAATGAATTCGATGATGAGCTGTCGGCCACATTTAACACGCTGTGACTGTAATAATAGCCATTCAACCGCATCTATCCCCTCATTATGAGGGATTGAGGTATACAGGCTGCATACATCTAAAGAGAATAGTATGCAGTCTGTTGATAGACATGTAATCTCATTCACGTTAGTGAGAAAATCAGTGGTATCACTTAAGTAAGTTGGAATTGCTTGCACCAAAGGTTGCAAGATCTTTTCAACGTAAGTAGCCAGTGGATCCAGGATGCTGTCCGTACCGGCAACAATTGGTCTAAGTGGTGGTTGGGATCTATTTTTATGGATTTTTGGTAATCCATAAAATACTTGTATGATTTGGTATTTTTTTTTGCAGAAATGCTTTAGTTTTATCACTAATCCAATCATTATCGTAGGCCTTAGTTACACAAGTTTCAATGAAAATTCTTGTTGCCTGTGTTGGATCCTAATCCAAGGGTACATAAGTTGTTAGATCATTTAACATTTCCAAACATTGTTTGTGATAGAAACTGGTATCCATGACTACAACCGCCCTCTCCTTTGTCGGCCGGTTTTAAAGTCAGTTCCTCATTCTTAGACAAGTATTCAATCTCTCCAAGTTGCAAATCCTTAATGTTAAACAGAGTTCGCTTGGTGTAGTTGATCTTTTTAACATCACGTTCCACATTGTGTTGAAACATATTGATGACCGGATTCTGTATTGGTGGATCAAATTTGCTTTTAAGTTTGGGTTCAAGTATGTCATCATTTTCCTCTTCTGTGACATCAGCCATTTGTGTTGCAAAGAACAACTTCAGTCTGATTTTACGTAATAATAAATGCAAGTTCACTTTCTCTTCAAACAGTGTTGTGTTTGATGTTGGAACGAATGATAGACCCCTGTTTAAGATCTCAATTTGATTAGGTGTCAGAAGTTTACTTGAAATGTTGACTACAATTGATTCACCTATTTGTTTTTCTTTTTTGACCTTGTTCCCACGTCTGGTCTTTTTTCTAAAAAAGTGGACATGGCCGCAGGTATAGGTGCTGTAACTTTTTTTGTCTGATGTGTTTGTATTATCACGTGATCTCTGTGGGGTCGGTCTCTTATCAGACATGGGTTCATCTAGACTTCCTTCGCTGGTGTTATCTGAACTGGATATATGATATGATATGGCATTTATAACGTGCCTATACACAAGTGTTTCAAGGCACGACAAGGCACGGGAGGGGGAACAGAGGGAAGACAGACAACGATCTTACTAGGCCATGGTTCATTCAGATCGCGCAAGGGAAGGGGAAAAGGGTGTGGGGAAGGAGGAGGGGACAGTGCTGTATATGGGATAATAGAATAAATAAGATAAATAAAAAATATGGCCAGCTGGAGGCAAGTGCAAGGTAAGTGCAGACATAAGAGCTGGTAGGGGGACTGTAGGGATACAGAAAATAGTTCCCAGGTGCGCGGGTTTCCAGGGAGGCAGTGCAGGTGTGCCACTGGCAGGCCTGGGCCCGAGATCAGAAGGTGGCCAGGTAACCAGTGCAATTTCAGTTTCAGCAAGGAATTCAGCAGGGAGAGGGGGATAGAAAGCAGAAGCAAATTGGTTGAACAGCCAGGGAGAGAGGTTAGACCCCTGGGGAACACCACAGGTAGAGATAGAGATAGAGGATAGGAAGGACCATAGTTGGACCTGGGAGGGTCGATCAGAGAGGAAGGAAGCCATCCATGCCAAGGCCTGACCGGTGATACCCAGGTTATCACGGAGATGGTTGAGCAGGATGGCATGGTTGACTGTGTCAAAGGCAGAAGAGAGATCAAGCAACATGAGGACACAGGGTGTTGGAATCAAGGTTGGAGAGCAGGTCTTCCTGGATGTTCAGGGGAGCAGTTTCCATGCTTCTGGCAACTCTGAAGCCAGACTGATGATCCTGAAGACAAACAACAGATTCAGTATGGAGATTGAGCTGGGAGATGGCCAGCTTTTCCAGGAGTTTGCCCAGGAAAGGAATGATGGAGATTGTGTTCGGACACTGGTTAGGACATCTATTTTTATTTCTTTGTGCGTAATACTCCTGTTTAGCTCTTGCCTTGGGTGATCCAAAGATCATGAGTTCAGTCTTACTTCCATTGAGGCAAAGCCAGTTTGTCATCATCAGGCTTCAATGGAGCTGTAGATGCTAGCAAGTTTATTGTCAGTGGTATGACAGCCGGTCAGTTCGATGACTAGTTGTGTATCGTCAGCAAAATTTGTAAAGAAGACACCTAAGTTGGTTAATAGGGTACATAGACACCACAGATAAAGATTGAACAAAAGGGGCGATAGGCTGGCCCCCTGGGGTACGCCACACTTTATAAGTCGGGGTATGGAGAAATGATCACTGCAGTGGATCTTGGAGCTCCGATCTTTAACGAAGGATGTTACCTAGGCTATGGCTCCTCGAGAACAATTACCTGATTTGTCGTATTCGTTTTTGGACAGCAGGCTTTGTTTTGATTTATACATTTTCAGATGACTGGCGAGCGCCTTAGTTATTTATATAGGTAGGGAACAACCCCATAGTTATGGGGAGAGAGAGAGGCTTTCTTCTTATTTAATAAATCTTGTTGGAAATGTTTTCAGTGTGTCTGTCCTTCTTTTGATCTGCCACAACTGTGTGTGCTTGTTAGGCATGGGTGGGCAGTGTTGACAGCCAGAGCTGGGCAATGTGAAATGAGCCACTAGAAATTCTGCTAAAATGTTCACTACCGGAACATCACTGCAGCTTGGGGCAGTTTGCCGCCTTAACTACTTTTACTGGATGACTGGATTTAAGACTCTACACCCTGTTCGCGTCCTCCGTCTCGCTAATCCACAATGGTCTCACACGTAATGGGACTTTCCCTGCATCCCCTGTTCGGACTGCTTTCTCCTTTCTGCTTACCTGATGCTTGTACCTCCACCCAACTTCCTCCCACTTTCTTATGGCTCAGGTCCTTCATCTCGGTTCTCTTTCTTCAAACTCTTCCTGCAGTCCCTTCTCCCCCCTTTCTCCATTTTTCTCTCCTCACTAGTCTGGTACTTCCCCTGCACCTCTTTGACACTCTTTCTCCTCTCACCTCTTGGTACGCAAGAATCCTGCCCTCCCTCCGTTCCTAACTGGTTGGGATAGCCTGTACTGCAAGCTGGATTGATAAAAGCTTCTCTAAGGTTTTGTCACTAAGAGGTTTGGCCTGAGGCTCTATACGATCGTGCATCCCTCCATGTGCCTGGTCCCGCTCCCACTGTGCGTCACCAACCAATACCTTCCAGGTCCTGTTTTTCCGCCTATTCGGTTGGACGTGGGAAGAGCTATCTTCGCCTTCGTTTTTTGAGGCATTCATTTTTCTTCTTTCGCTGGCTTCCCTCCCTGAGGGGTGTTTTTTATTTTTTTCAAATTCAATTGAATATCTTTTTGTCAACATTGCCTCCTTCTCTGTGCATGTCGCCGGGTTCAAGCGATGCAGTGGAGGCTGTGCCAGCTGTCTCTGAAGCATTGATCTGGTGAGTTCCTGTCAGTGCTATGTGGGAATAAAACCTAGGCCGCTGAGAGTATGCTTAGTCTACATGTTGAGGAAGGGTACAATAACACAAGCCAACTTGGACTTTGTTAAAGGACATAAGACTTTGCATCCAAGTGATAAGAGGGATTTGAAAACCAGGCGTGGTCTCTTTTTCAGCATCGCCTTTCAGTACCTGTGTTAAGGTCGCTATCTCAAGGGCCTTCCACCTATTCTGGATTTCTCTCTGGGTGCATGCACTTGTGGATACCTCTTGGTGGGAAAGTGCCAGGTCGTAAGACTGAGGGCTTTGATGCCCCAAGACTTTTTCACTCCAGACAAAGTTCAGAAGGTACGGGAGAAGAGTGTTTAAGCTTTGGCACTTTTCTGAACAGGCAAAGATCACTCTTAAAAACAGCAAGGTCTCCAAAAAGGTGAAGACTAACTCCATTCAGCGATCTGGTCTAGCTCCCTCTAGGGTCCCAGTACTGCTAGGATAGCACCAGTGGTTCACAAGTCTGTTACCTCGGTGTCGACAAACCAAAAGCAGGCCGAATAATCTACCACCTCAAGACCTTTTTGGTACTCTAGTGGGAGAGGAAAATCCTCCTACTCCACATTTATTTTACCAGAGCAGGGTTTTCCAATATCCTTTCAACCTTGAATGCAGATTTTCCATACTAATGTCCACATTCGTAGATCTGTAGTTTTGAATGTGCGACATAATACTGTTATGTATTATAATATATTAATCTGTAGCTCCTTCTTTGACTAGAGCGGAGGTACTAACTTTAGTGGACGCTTCTACATCCCCTACATTCCTTGAAAGAAGCGCATCCGGGTCCTCCTCCCTCATTATAATTGATTTTATTTCTACAGTTATGAATTTGTTAATGTCCGATGTTTTTCGATGTTTTGACCACCAAACAATCTGATAGATGTTTATGAGTTGGCCCGTTGGTTCTTATTCTTACTCTGGTACCTGCAGATTTACCAGCCAACCATCCTCCTCCAAAGGTATGTTTGGTCAACGTGATTCCTTCTTCCTTAGATGAAGAGGCACAATGTATTCTTTTCACACAAAGAATTCACTTGGTAATGCCAACGGCTATGCAGGCTTTGGATTGATTACCAACTGGAAAAAAGCTAGATGAATGTTGTCTTTTTTGTTTATTAAGACTATATTTTTTGCCATCCGATAAACCTCTTAACAATGAAGGCCTCATTAATGGAGCAAGCAATAAGCACCTGGTCAAAGCCTCATTTAAAACCATGTATTTCCACGTTCTTGGACCATAAATATAAAACCCATAAGGATTAGCCTTTTATCGTCATGGGAAACTTGTCTGCACAGTCAGCGGTTGTTTCTGCAGCCCTTAATAAGGGTAAAGTCCCTAATCAGAAAGCAGCACCTGTCGTTGGCAAAGATTTAAAGTTGTGCCAATCTTCAAGGGTGTGGGGGGCAGGGGGTTACCAAAACGCATATCTTTCCCTGAAACAGATGAATGCAGCATCTGTATTAGCCTGTTACAATTGACAGAACTGGGAAGACCGAGAGATGTTGAGAGGTTACCTTCCTATTGAGTCTCTGGAGGTATTCTTTTTGTTATCAGAAGGCAAAGCAGTATCTTGGCAGCAGTTTCATGTCAATAAAGACCTTACTGCTACCACTTCCAGGGTTATGAGCTCTTTAGTTAGAATGGGAAGGCATGCCTACATCAAAGCAAGTGACATGGAAGAGACTAAGTTCCAAGAGAGTACCACAATCACAGACACTAAAAATCTATTAGTAGATTTAAACAAACAGTTTGAGGACTTCAAGGCTGCAACTTTAGCCAGCAAGACCAAGAAACTCCAAAAGGGTATAAAAGATTTCCAATTGGAGGTGGTTTACCCCTACATCTCGGACAACTATATTCCTAACCCAAATCAGGGAGGTCCATCCTGATCATTCCTGTTAAGAATACAGAAAAATCGATGGAGAGGGGTACATTTTTCAGGATCCAGCAGTGGATCCTCCTCGGATGATCAACTAAGACAGCAGCTAAGTCAACCACAACCAAACTATCCTTATCCACCACCCCAGTTCTTCCCTTTTTTAGGAGGGGGAGGGTTTGGCAGTCCGCAATGGGGACACCCACAATGGCGCCCTCTGCCCAGAGGAGGCAGATCCGGCACCCGGACACGCCGGAGGAGACCGAGATACTAACATCCACTACTGAAGTCTCAAAGACATCTGTGTTCAACCTGGCCAAAATTGAGCTCACAGAAGCACAAATATCCATCTTGAACAAAGGATTATCCTTTGTCCCAACTAAACAGACCGACTGGTACGATCTAGAGATGGAAACACGAACTTTCCTTTGGAAAGTTAGGCTCAGACCCTTTTTCAAAGAACACCCACAGTACACACAAGATGGGATAGCTTCACTCCAACAGATAATCAAGTGCCACCAGAACTCTTGACATTTGAGAAATGTGTCCTACACGACCTAGAGAAATTAAAAACCAGAAAGATGAAGTTGAATTACAATCTTACCTGGAAGGATAAGCAAGCCCTGTCCCAACTACAGAACAACAAGGATATAATGATAAAGCCAGCGGATAAGGGAGGCGCAGTAGTCATTATGTCCATGCCTCAATACAAAACTATGGTACTCATTATTGGATGACAGGGAATGTTATTCCATTCTTCGTACTAATCCCACGATAAATTTGGAACAAGAGATCATGGAAAGAGTTGACTTTGCAGTACGACGAGAGTGGATTACCCAAAAAGACGCAGAATTTCTAACGAGGAAAGGGGGAAGAACTCCTTGTTTCTATGCGTTACCCAAAATACATAAAGACCCCGTGAACCCACCAGGTAGACCAGTAGTGTCGGGGTGTGGCTCCATTTTGGAGCCCCTGTGTACATTTGTGGATACCTTCCTACAAACCCCTGAGTAAGCAAACCATCACGTATCTACGAGATAGAAAGCATACCATAACTATTCTGGAGGGGAAAAATTTTGACCCACAAACACAGATTCTAGTGACTATGGACATTAAATCACTTTACTCTAACATTTTGCAAGACACGGCCATAGAATGCGTACGCAAATGGCTTACGAAGAACCCTTTACAACATTGAGTACCCACAAACTTTATTCTGGAACTAATGTCCATAGCCCTAAGAAACAACTTCTTTTCATTTGATGGTCAAATTTACCTGCAAACTAAGGGGACAGCGATGGGGGCTGCCTTTGCCCCTAGTATGGCGATACTTTATATGGCCAATTTTGAAGAACAATACGTGTTCTCTCACCTAAATCATTGGCATGACCATATCAGTTCCTGGTACAGGTATATTGACGATGTCATCTTCATATGGATGGGAGAACTGACTCACCTGCTGCAATTCTGGGAATGGTTGAATACATGAAATCCGGACATTCAGTTTACCATAGAACACAATATCAATCAAGTTCCATTCTTGGATCTGATTATCAGACACAAAGATGGAGTCCTGGAATGTGATCTGCATCGCAAACCCACAGATCACAATACTTTACTATACCATACCAGTAATAGTCCAAACCACACAAAAGCAAACTAGCCATATGGCCAATTCCTACGGGTTCGTAGGAATTGTACTTCCAAATAAGATTTCAAAAACACTCTATGGACCTCTATGCTAGACTAAGAACTAGAGGATACCCCTAACCACTTCTAGACAGAGCAGCAAAAAGAGCCCTTAATACAAACAGGGATACTTTGATACAACCACTTGACATAATGAATACTGAAAGTGAAGACCGTTTGATATGCGTAATTACTCACGGGACTCATACATCGCAGATGAAGAAAGTCCTCCAACATTGGCATATAGCCAGGCTCAATCTACCGGATGATCCACCAACCCGTTTTGCGTACAAACGAGGCAAAAACATTAAAGAATATCTGGTGCATTCTCTTTCAACCAGACTTGAGACATAAGGCACAAAAAACTCTGCAACCAATGCAAGGACACTTTCCATGCGGCAACTGTGTGGCATGCAGGTTCACCACTATTAAACTCAAATCCTTCAAAATAGGCCAACGAGAATGGTTCTTGAAGGACCTCACCAATTGCATACAATGCCCTTGTGGCCTGAGGTATGTCGACCAGACCTCACGTGCTGTACACCTGAGGATATCAGAACATCGATCCTGGATAAGGTGTAAAACCTTGACAGCACCTTTTTGGTGACACATTTTTTGGAAGCCAGACATACCCCGAATGATGTGGTTTGGTGGGTCCTGGAGAGAGTGAAAGGAGGACCGGATATATCCAAGAGTCTACTACATAGGGAATCCAGATGGATACACCGCCTGGACTCGTACCCACACGGTCTCAATTAATTTTTTCAACCCGCTATTCATTGACTTGGATCACTGCTCAGTGACCATATGTCTAGATAATGGTAAACTCTGACTGCATTTGCAGTTGAATTGGGAACATACCAGCACAGACTAAGGGGTACTGTGATATAACACATTCCCAGTTATGGACCAAACGGCATATACCAAAAAGTTCAGACATTTGGTATACTCTCGGAGCTACTATTATACAAGCTGAGGAGTCCAGAAAGTTGGAATTAGAAATCACTAATCAATACCAACACGATCGCTCCATCTGTGTGCCTGTATTTACCTAAGGGCACAGTAAATGCTTATTTGTACCCATGGCAACACACATTGCCAGCGATCGAATCACGGGCGGATTACGTCAACCCGTAGCGTTCTTCCTAATTTTCAGTCATGTGACACGGGACACACGGTCTCCATGACTACGCTCTAGCTTCCTGGAAACCGAACGGAAGTACGTTCCGCCGTGGTTGGTGGACACGTAACATGGACAAGGGACAGCTAGCGTCTGTCTGTATCCATGACAATGCGTACAGCCAATGACCGCACCACGGAATGACTACGTCAATCCGCAGCGTCTTTCTTAGCCAATGGACATGCGATACGGGATACACAGCCTCCATAACTACGTTCTTGCTTCCTGTAAGCAGCACGTAAGCAAGATCCTTAACGGTTGAAGGACGCGCAACAAAGACAAGGGACCCCCGCATGCACGGCGGCAGATGGCTGCCACAAGGTGAGTCGCCTGCGGAGTGTCCATGGGAATAACTTACCCTCCACAAAGGGGACGCACTGATCCTATAAACTGGGGCACGGGTGCAAACTACATATGGCTTAGGGCTCTCAAGTGAATGCTAAGTACTCTATCACACTAAGGGGATACGTAAGGCAGCAGATAGATTGGGTCCTACACAACATCCATGTTTCCTGGTATATGTATGCAAACTAAGTTGCACCACGTGTAAAGCATGGCTATGTACTTCACTGGCTCCCATAGACTCCATGCATGCAGCGACACACAACTCGGTCTCGGTTCGATCCACCCTATTTTCTTGACAACTTTAGAAAATGCAAATATAGTGAGAGTTTCATTTTTACACGCAGATATGGACACATGCTAAAGAGATCCAAGGAGATCTTTCACCTTGGATACACCCATGGCAACTGCTTAAGGCCACCAGCCAGCATGGGATTTTTCAAGCCAATGTGAATTAAAATTAAAACTGCTCTTCACAGAGCATTTTTTCTTAAGCCACACATGTATATACTACGAACCTACAAAGCAATGACATTCTATTTCTTTCCTTTCTGTTTACTCCTGTAGAGAATCGTATAAATAGAACTGCAGGCACCTAACCTGCATACCACGCTGCACGAATTACGGCCTTATCATGCAACGACCACAGAGCACCTAACTTTTGTCTTCCCATTCCAGAATGACCACAGACTTTGGGATCCATTTTCCGACTTATGTAAAATACAGCCGGTAACTTGAGTTTTAGTAATTAGTTTTGTTCATGCTGAGTTTTTACCAGCATTAATTTTGAGAACTGCTCACACTACTTTTTCTTTACATTCACAACAGGGTCTACAAATAGAACGCCCTGAAGAAGGCGGTTGTAAATTCTCATATATCCCGCCGAAACGTGAACACACTAAGGGAACTACTGAGGATAAATCTGAATTAGACGCCAGTTCCTTAACAGTGTGGGATTTTGACCTTTCCACGTAGGAAATACATAGATATCTTGTAATTTCAAGACCCAGACTCCATATATCATACGGACCAGGACGGGGGGGCGTGACATGCACGCATGGAGTGAAGTCAGCAACCCGCCGTGCTCCTGCCCATGATCCTACAACGGCCGATATAACGGCATCTGAACTAAGAGAGCTGGGATATAAATCAACGTGCTCGCAGAAGAACCCTTTTGCCGCACTTGACCGTGTCGCTGGAAGAAATCGGCACCAGCAACGTAGTGAACGGAGCATCGGAAAAGGCACCCCGGTGGCACCCAAGATGGCGGCTTCTAGTACGGAGGCTGACAGAGTGCCGCGACAGTGAGATGGACTAGAGTGCCGGCGAACTTACTGGATGAGACTGCTGTCTCGGGCCCCTCTGCGAGCAGCCGAAACGAAGCACGACTAAGACCGGCACGAGCGTTGTGGCCTCGGTGCATACACGGCGTACTGAGCGCAAGGGGAGACCCCAGTTGGCGGACGAGCACAGGAGGAAGCGGGGAATCCCAGCGGTGCACTGAAGCAGGGACGGAGCGGAACGCTCGGTGCCTGCTCCTGCTGCGCTGCAGGCAGGAGCGACGGCACCTGTTAAGATTATTGCCGAGTCGTCTGGTCGGGAGACCGCGAGTGCTGACAACGGATAACTCCTCGCAGCACGATCCCATCGGGTGGAGGCGGGAGGTGAACCCGATTGTAGGAAACAACTGAGGCACATTGGGAATAGTCCCATATACAACGCATCTGGTTGTCTTAACCGGAAGAAGGAACCACAAAGCACCCACAATACGGAGGATTCACAGGACGTAATTCTATGCCTGAGACTTGGCGGGTTAAGTGATACGCCACGCGAAACTCTGAACTAGGTGGCTGGGGCCGGATGCACCACCACCATCCGGAAACCAGCAACAGTCTGTTACATGGTGAGTGACTGCTCCTTATTAACCCAAATACCGCCCCTCAGTGCCACAGATCTTACCAGGGCAAGAAACACCACTAGCCAGACGGGACCGTCGGAGGCGTCTAATGGTTGGGGAGAATTGAATAATCACATGTATGCCCAAAGGTAGAGCTCCCACCCCGCCTGCCGGAATCATAGTGTGGCACACAGGCACAAAGTACGAAGACTGGAGGCCAAAGACTGCTCATAAAGCCCGGTGGGGTAGATACTGGATCCGCACTCGACTCTAACCTGTAACCATATACCGCCCGAACAAGGGCCACCCGCAGCAGACTTCCAGAACTCTGGTTACAAAGCTAAAGCTTATAGCACAGAGTATAAGTCTGGATCCCCCAAACCGGGCCATGTCGCCTCCAAAGAACAGATGAAAAACTGCGGCGATGGACGCCTTCACGACGACTTTGCCAAGGCAGCAACCAATGCAGGAGGTCACTCCCCCGACTGAGACACCAACCCTGGTGGCGGACCCCCGAGACACTCAAATCCTGCAGGCTTTTGCGGCCCTACGAACTTCTATGGAAGATAAGATAGGAGAAATTAGGTCAGACATACAGCTAATGAGGCAAGACGCCCGCAACCTGACGGAAAGGGTGACCAAAACTGAAGCCTCCCTGCAAGAAACCGGTGAGGACACAAACTGAAGGCAAAAGTCCAAGAACTGGAATCAACAGTGGCTAGGCTGGAATCTCGCTCCGAGGACGCGGAAGGACGCGCCCGCCGCAACAATGTTCGAATTCTTGGGATTCCGGAGGACATGGAGGGCCTGAACCCCACTGAGTTCATTGAAACGCTGCTACTTCAGGAAATTGGAGCAGGCAAACTCACCCAAGGATTCTCTGTGGAACGTGCCCACAGGTCTCTCCAGAAAAGGCCGCCACCTGGTTCATACCCACGCCTAATAATAGCTAAAATTTTAAACTTCCGAGATAGAGAGGTAATAGTGCGGTTCTCAAGAGAAGGCGGAGAGATCAAAAGGAACGATTCTCTAATAGTCATATACCCTGATTACACCCCCACGGTGCAACGAGCGCGGAACTCCTTCATACCAATAAAAGCTAAACTACGGGAACTCAATCTGAAGTATATGTTGCTGTACCCAGCCAGACTTAAAATACTGTACGAAGGGAAGGCAATATTCCTTGAAACTCCAGCGGCTGCAAATATGTGGCTTGAGCACAACAACCTCGCCGATGACACGGAAAAATTCGAGAAAGGAAACCAGCGATAAAGGAACGACTGCAACTGCTTGAGAAAAGGATCACGACACTATGCAATCACGACATTGTCTGCGGAGCCTGAATCAACGCTGTAATGAACAGAAGTCTTAATTGGGCAGGAGCACGAGGGCCCAAGTCCAGGAACGCCAGCGACCCGCTCCACCCAATACAGTGTTGGCCGAATGCCTACACACCACCCGTACCGAAAGGCCTGGAGAGGCCCCGGAGGCTTGGGAGCCCCCGAGCGTTGTGTTTGAAACAACTGCTGGGGGCAGTTACTTGTTGTTCCCTTTGGTTAATACACCCTTCGAGATGAAAGTTGAGAAAGTTGGTAAGTCTCCGAACGTTAATATGAGGATAGGGGATGGGAGGGCTGAAATAGCAGACTTGATGGGTTTGAACCTACAGCTAGGGGGACTTTGTGAGGACTCAGCCAAGTTAACAGATGGCCCTTATGAGAGGTGGATTGACCTCAGACCCCCTGTGAAACCACCATGGCTGGTTAATTCAGGATAATGACATGGAATGTGCGGGGCCTGGGCACCTATCTCCGCAGAAATAGAATTAGATCCTACCTGCATAGGAAAAAAGTGGATGTAGCTCTGCTACAGGAGACGCACTGCACTGCCGAATCAGAGGCGAAGCTTAGGGAACACTGGGTGGGACAGGGCTGTGGGGCCTCCTACTCCAGATTTGCAAGAGGGGTTTACACCTGGATCAACCCCCACGTACCGTTCCGACTCGCCAAGATGGAAAAAGACCCAGAAGGCAGATATGTGGTAATATGGGGGACCTTTGAGCAGATGGAAATATGTATTGTGAATTCGTACTTCCCCAATCACAATATCCCAACGCACTTGAGAGAGCTGAGTACCAAAATGCTACAATATAGGAATGGCTTCTTTATATGGGGGGTGATTTCAATTGTGTCCACAACCCAACGCTGGATAGGTCCTGGCCTCCAACAAAGGGGCCCTCCACTGCCACCACGTCCCTGAAAGCTATGACTGATGGAGTAGATATGGCAGATGTCTGGCGGGAACTACACCCAGCGGAAAGAGGTTATTCGTACTTCTCGTCTCCACATGCCCTTCATACTAGGTTAGATTATTTCTTTGTGGGTAAAGAGCACTTACCTCAGATAGGGGATGCGCAATATCTGGGAAGAACCATTTCAGACCATTCTCCACTCTTAATAGAATGGAATCACACTGGCCCAAAACCTCCCATCCCCATGTGGAGAATGCCGGTGGAAGCCCTGAAAGACCCGGCATTTAAAGAGGAGCTGCATGAGTCCATAGACAATTTCATATCAGAAAATACTGGGAGCGTAGAACACGTCAGTACTCTATGGGATGCCCTAAAAGTAGTAACGTGAGGAGAAGTCATTGCTAAGGCGGGTGGCATCAGGAAACTATTGCACAGTGAGTTAGGCAGGAAGGAACAGGAAATTGTGAAACTGGAAGCTGCCCCCATAGACACCCCGAAGAGGGAAGAAGAACTTAGTACACTTAGAGAGAATTGCGCTGAAGCATGGAGCAGATTAGCTAGATTTGACTTTGTCACTAGAACAAACAGAGCACACGCAGAAGCAGACAAACCTGGCCGGTTACTAGCTTGGCTCTGCAAGAAAGAACACCCCAGACACATAACCACCACATTGCGGGATGAATTTGATGAAACTCATAACACTCAACAGGGTGTTAATGATACTTTTACGAGTTTCTACATGCAATTATACTCTCACACTGACCGAGTCCCCCAAGACCAAATACTAGATACTCTCGATGAGATTGGCCTGCCCAAACTAACTCCATCACAATCTGAAACCTTAGACATGGACATCACACCCGAGGACATAACTGAGGCAATTAGATCCCTGGCGACATGTAAAGCCCCGGACAGCGATGGGCTGCCTCCGGAATTTTACAAGGCATATGAATCCTCCTTAACACCGCTATTACACGAAGTCTTCTTGGAATATTATGAAAGGGGGACGCTACCTGATAGCATGAGGGAAACTCTGGTTGTCCCAATGCTCAAGCTTAATAAACCCACAGATAGGTGCGACTCTTACTGCCCCCTTGCTATGCTTAATTACGACGTTAAAATACTTACAACAATTCTAGCTAAGAGGCTATCCAGAGTAATTGGAGACATAATACATACGGCCCAGAACGGCTTTGTGTCTGGTCGTAACACGACCATGAATCTGCGCAGGCTCCAGCACATAATAGCTCAAACCGACACAAGCAAGGAATGTTATGCACTA
This sequence comes from Ambystoma mexicanum, assembly GCF_040938575.1. Classification (NCBI taxonomy): domain Eukaryota; kingdom Metazoa; phylum Chordata; class Amphibia; order Caudata; family Ambystomatidae; genus Ambystoma; species Ambystoma mexicanum. The sequence goes on from NC_090932.1 coordinate 594,224,216, forward strand.
CTGTCCTTAGACGCCATTAAGGCATTCGATTCTATATATTGGGAGTGGCTGGTGGCAGTTTTGGAGGGATTCGGCTTTGGCCAGGGGTTCATTAGGTGGATTAAAATCCTTTATAATAAACCGAGAGCACGGCTAAAATCTGGGAGATATGTGTCGGAGGCCTGGGACATTTGTAGGGGAACTAGGCAAGGCTGCCCTCTCTCACCCATGCTTTATATCTTAGGTCTGGAGCCCATAGCTATTTACTTTAGAAAGCAGTTTTTTGACGCAGGCATAAGGATAGGCGGGGTGGATCACATTATTTCTTTATATGCCGATGATGTGCTTATATATGTCAACAACCCTCTTCTTAATGTGCCAACAATGCTGGAAGTCCTTGACAATTATGCGAAGGTCTCGGGCATACAATTCAGCAAAACCAAGTCCTGCTTGTTTCCGCTAGCGGGACTAAAAGGTAGGTCTGCTGAAGAACTTCCTTCGGTGGGCATAAATTGGCAAACTACTTCATTCCGTTACCTCGGGATCTAGATAATGCACACCCCAGAGCTAATGCATGAACGTAACACGAGGGCGGCACTCCCGGGACTGCGTAAATCCATGGGATTCTGGGCTAAGCTACCTCTATCTATGATGGGCAGGGCCACTATACTTAAAATGATTGTTCTTCCTAGATTCTTATATGGGTTCCAAAATGTGCACTTCTACATCACTAAACCCTTCTTTCTATTACTCGATACAATAATCCGGGACTTTTTATGGGGAAGTGGTAGACACCGGGTTACCCTAACCATACAAACAAGGTGGAATTCAACTACCGAATTTAGAGAAATATTACCTCGCTGCTCAGCTGGGCTTTGTAACCAAATGGTTAGCAGATGAGACCACGTCTGAAACTCCCCTGCTACAGGCCATGATCTCTCCGGTAAGACTGAAAGAACTGATTTGGGCCCCCCAAAGCCTGCTACGCAATGCACCCTTTCTGGTGACCCTGGGTAGGAAAATATGGCATAGAACCAACTCGGTTATGCAACTAAAGCAGCCATACTCCCCGGAAATGCCAATAATCTCGGGGCAGGAAAAGGCCGATACGGATCTGCATAATGTCAGACTCTGGGAAAGGAAAGGGGTATACACTTGGGGTGATCTATATGCTGAGGGAACCTTCCAGGAATTCCCCATGTTACAAGCGGAAGATGGTATTCCCTCTGGCAAATACCTTTGGTACCAGAAGATTCGAAAAATAGCACGAATAAAATGGGTAACCTGGCCAGAGGAACTGGAAATGGACCCCTTCATAACACTACTATATAATCTCGGAGAAGGCGGGAGGGCGGTGTCCCAAATATACAGTCACCTAATCGACACTCCTAACCCCCCGAAGTGCAGTACTTACCCCAAGCAAATTGGCTATATTCAACAATTCTACGCAACCGAACTGCACCTGGTGCGGGACTGATAATGCAGACCTGATCCACATGCTATGGAACTGCACCAAGACTCAGACCCTCTGGTCAAAAATAAAGCAAATGTGCGAAGAGGCGGGTTTGACCAGGTATACATGGACTCCGCATGAATGCCTTTTAGGTACCTACCCCAGACTAGCTAAATTCAAGCACTCAGTTAAACTGATGGACTTAGTGTGCATATTGGCAAAAAGAACTATGGCCATGTCATGGAAAAAGCCCACAGGTCCGATCTTCACGGTATGGCATAAAGAACTTGAGAAATGGGCGAACGCCGAGACAAGGGCCTGGGAGGATAGTGTAGCCAGATCTTCCGAAGACTCGAGTATGGCACTAGCTGCATGGAAAGACACCATGGCAAAACTGTTCCATTCTCCAGACGACAAACCCCCTTGAACAACTCGCTGGGACGAATCTCTGGTCCACGCAGCCAACTAAGTTACCTGGAACTAGACCATCACGGCCCAAGATGGCTCCTGAATTGGTTTTGCCCTCCTCCTCCCCACCCCCCACAACCCAAACATCCACCCTGTCGGTGACCAGTAGAACACTGTTCAAGACGACTCAGGAGACAGTTAATGTTAATTTGTTGTTTGTAGTTACTGTTTAATATGTTGCTGTACGACTATGAAGAAAATTTGCTCATTTGATACTGACGGATGCACCCGCTGGTGGTGGTGTTTTTGTAACCCTAACTAAATGCCAATAAACAAATTTCAAAATAAAATCATACGGACCAGGACGACAGCGTAGGGACCCTTGGTATAAAAACGCAAAGGACTTGTGACTTTGGTTATGTGCGCAATCTAGAAACATTTGGTAGCATGTAGAATGTTTTCTCCTCTTGCTTTCTGAAACAATAGGTCGCACAGGGAGTTACAGATGATATGATTTAGGATATTTTTTGATTTGGGCATCAGAAAACGAATGATTTTTCGCTTATGCATATGTTATTGTGAAAAAATTGTTGTATGTTTTGATTTATTTTGAAATTTTACTAGAACATTATTAACTTTTCCTTAATTGTCGCATACACACAAAATATTATAAAAATATATTTGTATGTCTGTCTCAAGCTTGTTTTCTCTGTTATATGATTAAGGCAATATATGTAAAAGAACTGTGAGTAGTTCTCTTTTATAGTTCCTTTGTCCCGAATTGCCTTATACTAAAAGCAAGGACAAGGAAGGAACAAGCCTGTCCACTCACTGGGTAGTGGAGTGACACAACTGAGTTAGTTATTTTTGAATTGTACAAACCCGAATAGGGGTACACTTTTGGTTTGATACATCAAAGCAAGTTGTCTTCATTTTGACATCCAAGAGACAGTGATTGATTTATCCTTTGAAGCACAAACTTAATTTTCCTTTTTTACCCCTTCAATAGATGAGGTACTTCAGACCTGCAAGACTGGTGTTATTGCTCCCAAATCATTAAGTGCCATTTCTGTGCAAACTGGACCAGAGTTGCAAGCCTTAGCAGTTTTTAGGGCTTTTAAAAGCAGGACCCTCAACGGCAAGTCTTTGATCTGTCTCCCCTCACTTCATCTTCAAATTTTTCTGAGAAGGAACCTTTCTAATGGATCGTATCCTCCCACGTATTGCTAATTTTTTATATTGAAGTCTGCTTGCAGCTTGCTTCAGAATTTATTTTCATAGGGTTGAGTGCCATGGAGCATCGGGTCTTGGTCTTCGACGGCCTCCGTAGCATCCCTTGTGACGTTGATGCTGGTATATGAAGCATGCATGCTGACCGTTACCCCAGTTCTGTATTTTCTGCTTTGCTGCATGCTTCAAAGCTATTTTCAATTGCATAGATACATCCATCAAGTATTCGATACTTTTTCAACATGTCCTCGAAACCGAAAATGGGTTTCAAGCGGTGTGCAGACTGTGGGGCGAAAATGTCTACCACGGACCCGCAACCCCATCTGTCTGTGATGTTTGGGGACAGGCCACAAGGTGGACGACTGTGGCTTATGTCAATCTATGACTTTCCAGGCTTTGCGGGAAAGGAAGGGGAATTTTAATGCAGGTAAGCCCCCTCCCAAATCCCTGTCCTAAAGAAAAATCGAGGGATGTTTTCCCCCCGACAGAAATCGTCTGAAACATCAGAGATGTTCAAGGTCCGGTTCACGCAGCTAGTCGTCCTCTTCTCACAAGAAGAGTATGAAACTGTGTCACAGGTCCTAGTCATCTTCCTCTCCCGAAAAAGTTTTGTTCCCTAGGAAAAACCTGACTCCAGCGGAATGGGAAAGCTACAGTTTTTAAAAATGCTTGACTTTTTTTAGAGGCAAGCTTTTCAGAGTACACCTCTCAAGCAGTCGGGGAAACGTAGCCACCCCTCCGTGTCTGACAAGACCATTAGGGAGTCTTGTATCTCCTTCCCGCGTGCATAACAGCCCAGGAAGAGAGGTTCTTTGACAAATATTGAAGGAGTCTTCATCGACACACAAACAGCCTGTTCCTTCCTCCTCGAGGCCTTCGACTCCTGTATTGAAGCCTTCTTCGAACCTATCGAAACTGTTGAGTATGTCTCCTGAGCCTTTGAAACGTGTAATTCATTTGAAGAAGTCGAAGCACATTAAACCGTCGCCCCATTCACTGACTGCATCAAATAAGTAATTGAAGTCCTCTATGCCTTCGACACCATTGGAGCATTCAGTGCTTCCAAAGACTACTAAAGAACAGACCAAGTCATTTAAATCCATACCTCGACCTGAATTCTTCAGGCAAATGGGATCCATCTTTGAGGAATATGAAGAGGAGGAACAATACCGCTTTGGATATGAATATGGAACACCAGATGTTCCAGAAGAACTTATTTCTACTGAGTCAAAAATGCTGTTTCTAGTGGATACCCTATTGCCAGAGACTGAATTTGGTAACCCAGAAGTGGCTGGTTATGCTGATACCTCATACAGATCAGTGATTTGTAAAGCAACTGAATATCTGGGGTGGTCTAGGCCAGCAGCTACTATTGAAACTGATGACCTTACCGATTATATTAGAAAGTGGTCCAGTAAAGGAGGCTGTGCTAACTTTCCATGTTGCTTTAATGGTAAGGGCTATGGAAAATTGGCTGAAGCCAGATTCCGTTACTCCTATGAATAAGTTCTTGACAAAGAAATAAAGAACAGCTTCTGTGGACCACTCCTTTCTGAACAGGCATCCAACACCAGAGAGTCTGGTTGTACAAGCAGCAACAGTCTCTTCTAAGTTTGCAGCTTACCCTTCCACTCCTGCTGACAGAGGATAGAAAGGTTGACTCTCTGGGAAAGAGAGTATTTGGTGCAGGAAGCATAGGTCTGAAATCGGCCAATGCCACAAGTGCCTTTGGAAAATACACTCGCACTCTTTGGGGTGTAGCTGCTCTAGCAGCAGAGCATATACCAGAAGGTGAGGAAAGGGACAGGATTTTAAGCCTAGTCCAAGATGACAAAGATGCCACGAGGCAATCCTTACAGTCGGATACAGTGGATGATGTAAGCAGATCCATGGCTGTCAGCACTGTTTAAAGACGGATGTCATGGCTGAGAAAATCAGGATTTACGGCGGATGTTCAAGCACGCCTGTTAGACATGCCCTTTGATGGTACTTTTCCTTTTGGCAATAAGGCTGACAGCAGTTTCAAGAAGCTCCAAGCTTCCAAGGCTGCAGCTAAATCATTAGGGGAAGCAATCAAGCAACCTCAACCTTCAGGTCAAAGATGGAGAGTATGTCCTTTTCGCTTCTATTCTCAGTCTCTAGAGTAAGAGCACAGTTCTCACAGAGGGGCCAGGGAAGAGCACCTCATGGTTGCAGAGGCAGAGGAAGAGAGGGTAGAACTCTTTGTGGACCCCCCAGAGTTAACATCTGCTGCAAGTGCAGCAACAAAATGACTCCCTCACCCACAAGTCTGTGATAGGCAGACTGTCATTTCATCTCCGGAGTTGGCAGAACAGAACTTCTGAAGCTTGGGTGCTACAAACAATAGCAGACAGTTACTGTCTCCCATGCCTAAAGAAACCTCCCGATTGCCCCCCAAAAGGCAGATCTGCCTTGGTCCCGGATCTGCTCCTCCAACAGGAGATGATCATCCTGTTGGAGAAAGGTGCAATAGAACTAGTACCTGTGGCGAAGTGAAACTAGGGTTGGTATTCTCCCTACTTCCTAATTCCCAAAAAGGACTGAGGAGCGCGACCCATCTTGGACTTGAGATGCTTGAACAAGTTAAAGATGGCAACTTTCTCAAATCCTTCAGGCCCTTCGACTCTAGGATTTGTTGGTGTCATTAGACCTTCAGGTTGCTTGTGGCCATCCTTCAGAAGCACAGAAAGTACCTGGGGTTCGCAGTTGACGATTCTCACTATCAGTTTTGGGTTCTGCCATTTGGGCTCACCTCAGCCCTGAGGGTCTTCACCAAGCTTAGGGCAGCAAGTCTAAGGAGGCAGGGTATTCACATCTACCCCTAACTGGATGACTGGTTGATCTGGGCTTGTGCTCCGGAACAGTCACAGAATCATCTCATTGGCACCAGCCTCTTCCTCCATGAGGCTTCTCCCTGAAGCTGAAGAAGTCCCACTCGACACCTTCACAGAAGCTTCCGTTTATTGAAGCAGTCCTGGATTCAGCCTCAGGAAAAGCTTTGCCATCCGAGTTAAGGGCTCAACATCTCTTGGAGATAGTCCAAAAGTTTGAGTGCCCAACATCTCCTGGCCTACGACTTACTAAGGTTGCTCAGCCTCATGGCATTCTGCATTTTTCTGGTGCCAGAAGCCCGTCTGAGAATGAGATCCCTTCAGTGGGCTCTCAGATCCCAGTGGTCTCAATTCTCTGGCAGAATGACAGACCTTCTCCAGGTCACGACAAAGGCTGGCCAGGATCTACTGTGGTGGGCCAGACAAGAGAATGTAATGAGAGAAGAACCTTTTTGGCAACCATGGCCGGAGATGAGTTTTAAAAAAAATAAAATGTATTAGGTTATTTAACAATACAACAGTTATAATCGCTAATGCTTCAATAAAGATATCACAATTTAATAACCCCCCTCCCTTCCTCCCCTCCCAACTCCCCCAAGACCACTTATTCACGTATTCAGTTCAGCCTCGCCGGATGACCAACATGCGCTGCTTGTGTCGTCATTGGAGGAGACTTCCTCTCTTGGATGGAACAGTGACACCGTGAGTGCCACCCATTGTTGTAGGTCTTCGCTAATGTCCAGTTTCTGCTCTAGCTGCGCGTTCTCCCACGCTCCAGTTTCTGCTGCCGACCATTTACGGAGGTCTTCCCACCATAATGTTACACCCCATAACAATTCGTCTTTTCGCCAGAATGTACATCAAGTCCTTGAGCCTGTTCAGAGGTTTGTTCTTCTTGCTTTTATTGTATCTGCCCAGGATTCACGCCTTGGGTGACTGTACGTCCACTGTGATGTCTGCGGTGGCCACCTTTTTGTAGCAATTTGTGACCAGAAGGATTGTAATGACCGGCACCCCCAAAACATGTGGGTCATCCCCACACAGGGTTTATGGCATTTTGGGCATTCTATTGCTCTTGCCACTTTAAATTTGGAGATGACTACAGGTGTGAGGTATGCTCTGTTAATAATGTAAAACTGCATTAGTTGCAGTCGGGCGTTTCTGGATACTTTTTTGTGATAGTGTGTTATGGATTCCCATTCTTTGTCTTCGAATTGCAGGCCCAACTCCTGTTCCCATTTCTCTTTGCACTTGAGGTCTTGCTTGGTTGTGCTGTCTAGCAATGTCTCGTATAGCCTTGAGGTTTCGTGCCCTCCCTCGGCGGCGTTCAGCATGTTTTCAATGGCTTAGTGCCCAGTTTCGAGGTTCTCTGCCTCCGCCCATCTGTTTGTGAGCTTTTTTACCACAGCTACGTGGAGTAGGAACTGCCCTGTTGGTAGTCATGAGGTCTCATGCAGCTCTGCAAACGTTAAGATGCTGTGGTCATCCACCAGGTCGCTCAGGGTGGCAATTCCCCAGGGTTCCCATATGTTCCTTATCTCTTTCAGGCCTCCAGGTCTGCCGGTCATGATAGCTGCTATCAGGATCTGAGGGGAATATGGGTCGTTAGTTTTCATGGCTTTGCAAGCTCGTTTCCAGATCTGGATTCCTAATTTAATTAAGTATGAGTTGTGGTGGGTTGCCATTGTCGGGGTCCAGAACAAGTCCCTTACAAGCATGTGGGGGATCGCTGGCTGTAGCAGCTGGGTGTCTGTTGTTGTTTCGTCTGCCATCCATTGTATTACGTGTTTCAGTTCGGCTGCTAGATAATATAATTCAAAGTTGGGGATTTTCAGACCTCCCCTGTCATAGGGTCTATGTAGTACTTCCTGCGCGACTCTGTGCCTCCTTCCCTGCCACAGGAATCTTCTGCAGAGCTTGTTTAGATCTTTGAAGAACTGCGGGGGGGATGTTGAATGGGATGTTGGTGAAGAAATGGTCGAGTCGGGACAACGCTACCATCTTAAGAAGCCCCGCTCTCCCTGCCACTGAGAGCGGTAATTTGCCCCAGAAGTCCATTGATTTTTCCAGACTATCTTTGGCTCTCTCCATGTTTAGGGTGGGTTTTGTCTTAGGGTCGCAATGAATGGATATGCCTAGATATTTGAAGGAGGTGGTTTCCCACTTACTGGCCATGATTGGGAGACTTTCTTCTCTGGCCTCGCCTAGGGCAGCTAGGGGAAAGATGCATGATTTGTCGTGATTAATTTGTATCCCTGTGTATCTGTGGAGCCCATCTAAGGTCTCAAGTATGTATGGTAATATGTGTTCTGGGTTGTTTAAGTAGAGGAGCATGTCGTCTGCGTACATTGAGACCAGGTGGGTCTCTTTGTCTATCTCTATACCCCTGTCTCCGTACTCCTGTTTTAGGTATGCTGCTACAGGTTCAATGGCTATCATGTACAGCATGGAGGAGAGCGGGCATCTGTGCCGGGTCCCTCTGTGGAGGTGCCATTTATCAGAGTAGGTATTATTTGTACGTACTCTTGCCGTGGGATTGGTGTATGAGTTTGGTCCACTTCATGAAGGCGGGTCCTATTCCCATTTTGGTCATGGTGGCGTGCAGCCAATTCCATCTGACTGAATGAAATGCCTTGGTGGCGTCCAAGGACGCCACTGTGCATTTCCATGGCCTACCTTTAGTGCTGTATATGATGTGGTGTCATTTGCGTAGGTTCTCTGTAATGGATCGCCCTGGCACATAGCCCGTTTGGTCTTGATGGATCAGTAGCGGGATCGCTTTCCGCAGCTTCCTCGCAAGCAGTGCTGTCAGTATCTTGTTGTCTGCGTTTAGCATGGATAGGGGCCTTTATGAGCCACACTCCCCCCCACACCCCCATCCTTGCTCGGTTTCAGTAATTACGGCTTCTCTCATGGTGTCCGGGAGGAGGATGCCTATTTTGTATGCTTTGTTAAATACTTGGGCTAGGAGAGGTGCCAGGGTGTCCTCGTATGTTTTATAGAACTCTGCTGGGAGACCATCGGTTCCTGGAGCCTTTCCGGATGGCAGAGATCTAATGGTGGCTGTAACCTCTTCCGGTGTGATGGGCTCGTCCAGGGCCTCGGTCATTTGCACGTCTAGTTTAGGTAGTTTAATGATGTCCAAGACATCTTCTATTTCGGTGTCTGTGGGTGGTGGGGGATCTGTGTAGAGGGCTTGGTAGAACCCAGTGAACGGCAAGTTTATCTCAGCCTGCGTGTGTGCTACTGTGCCATCCGGTCTGCGGACTTGGCAGATGGGCTTCCTGGGGGCCTCCCGTTTGTAGAGCCAGGCTAGTAGCTTCCCCGGTTTGTCCCTGAGGGCGTGACTCGTTTCAATATGTTTTGCGTAGCTGAGTTTCCCTAACTTCTCCCTGTGCACCAATCATGCTTGCTTGAGCTCTACCACTTTTTGCATACGGACTGGGTCGTTGGAAGCCTTGGCTTCCAGTTCCCTCAGCTCATCCTCAGTACGTGCTAGTGAGGTTACTATGGAACTCTGGGCTCCGCCTATGGTTGCAATCATTTCCCCCCTCATAACCACCTTGAACGCTTCCCACGCTGTGCTAATGCGTTGCACACTATTTTCGTTTATTTGCCAGTAGTTTAGCGTGCTTTTCCGGATGTGTTTGTCAAAGGCCTTATCTAGCAGGGCTTCACCTCTGAGCCTCCACGTGGGTGCGGGGGTTCTGGGTACTGGCACTGTCCAGGTAGTTGTTAATGGGGAGTGGTCTGACAGCACTCTGGCCAAGTATTGCGTATCCCCAAACGAGGCCTGATGTTCCTCGCTCGCAAATATGTCATCAATTCTAGTGTGGACTGTGTGTTGGGGTGAGTAGTAGGAGTACTCTCTTTTATCGGGGTGCTGCTCCTTCCATAAGTCTCTGAGCGCAAGTTGTTGTGTATTCAATGTTCAGTATTTGGCAGGTGGGGAGGGGCGGGTGTGTTTGCTGTCAGATCTGTCTATCCGGGGGTGAAGGGTGCAATTGTGGAACCCCCTCCCCCCCATATCAAGGTGCTATCTCTATATGGGCCGAGCCGTTTGTATATTGAACAAAAGAAGACGGTGGCATCGTGGTTGGGGGCGTAAGAGTTGATCAGGCAAACTTCCTTTCCCTCGATGGTGCAGTGTATTAAGGCCATCCTGCCTTCGTCATCCGTTTTCGTGTGCATCAGTTTTATGGGAATGGTTGGGGCAGATTAGGACACCTCTTGCGTACGTGGAATACGTGGTGCCTAGCAGTGTTCCTCTCCAGGTTTTGGCTAACGCTGCAAGCTTTTGTGCATCCAGGTGGGTCTCCTGTAGGAGGGCGATTCCGACCTTGCTTTGTTTAATGAATGTGTGGATTCGGCGTTGCTTGACGTAACTGTTCATTCCTCTGACGTTCCATGTCATGATTCTGATTTTGCCAGCCATGGATTTTGTATGGCCAAATGTTCGAGGGTGGCATTCTTGGCATGTCCTCTTTCAGTTCTGGCGATTTTCGGTGCTCTGGGTGGGCTTGGTTCTTCTGTGTATAATTCCCCAACTTAGATACTAGCTCCCAAGTTCCCTTTCCCCAAAACTTTAAACTCCTTTGTAACATAACATGTCTAGCGAGGTTTCCCCCGTTCCGACTACCCAAACTACTTCTGTGGGCAGAAGAAGTCCGCTTCAGCTGCTGTCGTGTTAAAAGCAGTCCGTCTCCAGTGTGGCTCCTGTTGGGATCAGTCCTGCTGTATCTATTTCCCCCCGGTGTGTGCCTTGTCCAGTTGCTAGCTGACGGTGGCCACTTAGTTTGCGGATTGCCGTGGTTTGGGCTCTTTCACCTCGAGGTCAGGGAACTGCTCTCTGTCCATCCACTCTCTGGCTTCGGCCGGTGTATCAAACAAGTGCGCTTTGTTGTTGTGCAGCACTTTTAGTCTTGCTGGATATAGGAGCATGTAGCACACTCCCGCGTTTTTCAGTCTTGTTTTAGAGTAAATGAATTTGGCTCTTCTCATTTGGACTTAGAAGGTATAGTCTGGATATATGGCTATCTTCGCCCAATCTCTCTCTATGCGGCCGCCTGATCTCGAAAAGGCTAGGATCGTCTCCCTATCTCTGTAGTTGAGCACCTTTGCGATTATTGGCCTGGGAGGGGTCCCTGGGGGTGGCCGTTTGGTGAGGGATCGATGGGCTCTCTTGATGGTGAAGCCTTGTGATAGTTTCCCAGCACCAATTTCTTGCAGTAGGAGATCTTCAATATAGTTTGTGGGTTTGTTTCCTTTCATGCCTTCAGGCAGGCCTAAAATTCTAAGGTTATTTCGGCGTGCCCGCCCTTCGGCCTCATCTGCTCTATCTTCCAGGTTTTTCACCTTCTGCGCCAGTTCATCAACCTCCTTCAGGAGCTGAGTTTTGGTCTCAGTGTTCTCTTGAACCTGGGTTTCAAGCGATTTGGTTCTGCCGCTGTAGAGCGGACATCTTGACGTAGTAGGTTTAGGTCGATTGCCACTGCGTCTATTTTACTTTCCATTGTCTTCTGGAGCGTTTTGATGGCCTCAAGGAGCTGCGAGTTAGCTAGTTCAAGAGGCTCAGTCCGCGTAGTGGCGGTGTCAGTGGTGCTGGTGTCTGATCTAGTTGAACCACTGGCTGTATAGGTCTCCACGGTGGTCTGTTTCTGTTTGCCTCTTCCACCTTTTGCGGACATTACACTGTGGGCAGGCGGGCTTACCGGTTCTCTAAACTGGCTGTTCTGTTGTTGGCGATGGTGCAATGCCTAGAGTTGGTTCTGCTGTTGCGCACACTTTTAGAGTATCCTTTGGTGATCTCAGTGTCTTCAGGGAGCTGCGCGGGTCACTTGCGTTCCCTTGGGTGTATGGTGAGTGGGTTCCTGGGCCTGCTGTGAAGGTGCCAAGCACCTCTGATCCTCAGTTCAATGTGTGAGGGGACCCCTCTGGTCGCATTCCGGCTGATTGCCTGTGTTACTGTAGGCTCTGTTTAATATGGAGCTCTGGGGGGTTATTTGCTGATTTGGGATGCAGTGCGGCCTCTATCACATCTAGTGGAGCAGCTGGTAATTATTGTTGAAGTATTAGATAGTTATTTATTTCCGGCGCCCTCTGCCTACTGTGGCGGCAGCACACTTTATGCAGTTTGCGCTTATTGAGTGCAGTTCCAGGCCCCGCACAGTCCGAGGCCCCGGCCTCAGCGTGTCCATTGTGAGCGGGGGCCCGAGGGGGAAAGGGGGGCAGCCCGCTTCACAGTCGCGGTGGACGCAGCTAATCCAGCTGGGCTCCCCCTCCCACTGGCTCCTTACCTTGTGCCCTCCGCTCAATCTGTCGGGCTCTTTCCTGCACTGGCGGCGGTCTCTTGCAGTGGCTCTCCTCGCCTGTCTCGTCCTGCCGGCTGCTCCACGTCTGGTCCCAGTGCTCCTTATGCTATCGCTAGAAGCAGTCTCCCTCGCCCGCAGGGTCGCCCCAGTGCTCTCCGGTCCCTCCGGGTATCCACTGCCCCAACCTGATGAGCCGGGTCTCTGCGCCCTGCACCGGCCGTTCATGCGGCGGGCGCCATTTTCTCATGCTACGCCGTCTTTCCATGACTCGGCGCCCTGTCAAGGGGGAGAGTCGTAGTCGCTTCAATCTTTGGGCAAGGCAGCCCGGTGTGCTAGGCAGCAATTGTGGCAGCTTTCCTTAGTTCGGGCAGCACAAAAACCGTGGTTTTTCAGCAGTATTTTGGACACATCAGCGGAGCTCTCTGGATGAGCGACCTTCCTACATGCTAGTTAGCCACACCCCCCCCCCGCCGGAGACGACAGTTGTGACAGACTCCTACCGCACAGGATGGGGAGCGCATATGAGAGATCTTTCAGTAAGTGGACACTGTTTTCAGTCAGGCCAGACTCCATATCAACCTGTTAGGGCGAAGGGCAATCTGGCTAGCGCTGATCGTCTTCTTGCTCTCAATACGGGGGAACAGTGTCCTGATAATGACTGACAACACAGTGGCCATGCACTACTTCAACAAGAAGGGGCGTAGGGTCACTGCCCTTGTGCAAAGAGGCAATGCAGCCCTGGTTCTGGGCACTAATATAAGGAATCGCTCTTCTGACAGTTAATCTGGCCGGGAAAAGAACACAGTGGCAGACACTCTGTGCAGGCAGAGCACAATCTCCCACAAGTGGGCACCAGCTCAGGAAGTCCTTCTGGAGATCTTCGCCCTTTGGAGAACCCTGCAAGTGGATCTGTTCGCGACCAGTGTCGACCAGCAGTGTGAGCTGTTCTGCTCCATGGAATTTCCCCAAAGAGGAGCTCTAGGAGACACGTTTGTGGTGGACTGGGAATTTCCCCTTCAGTACGTGTTTCCACCAGTCCCCGTCATTCCTCAAGTCATCAGGAGGTTTAGGAAGTTCGGGAAAACCATGATCCTCATTGCTCTGGGTTGGGCCAGGAGAACGTGGTACCCAGAACCTCTGGAAATGGCCATCTGCCCTCCAATTAATCTTCCCCCCCAGAGAGAGGACCTACTCTCGCAACAGGGAGGTTGCATTCTTCACCCAGGGATTAGGACTCTCAATCTTAATGCCTGGTGTCTGAAAGGGTGAGATACAAGTATTGGGACCTACCGGAAAACGTAATGAAGATGTTGCTTTCGGCTAGAAGACCAGCAACTAATTCCCTGTACCACTGCCATTGGAATAAGTTTTGCAGCTGGTGCAGGGAAAATAAACTTGATCCTTTCTGAAACACTTGTGTATGAGCGCGATATAAATAAAATATCATATCATTTCACATGTAAGCTTCCCCATGTTTTATCTTTTTTGCTCCACCTCACCCATTCTCAGTTGCAAGTGGCCACTGTGAAGGGCTATCTAGCGGCACCATCAATCGTCAAGAGATCTCTGGATGAGGGATCATACTTCAAGGTGCCGTAAGTGGTACAATTTCTTAAGGGCCTAACACATTTGTTCCCGCCTGCACCTTTCACTGTGCCATCATGGGATTTAAATCTAGTACTAACATGTCTTAAGGGAGCTCCATTTGAACCCTGCATTAATTTCCTTTAAGGATGCTCACCTTGAAAACTGCCTTTGTAGTAGCTATCACTTCTGCCCGCAGGGTAAGTGAGCTACAAGCACCATCTTCCAAACCACCATTCACAACCTTTTCCAAGGATAGAGTGGTTCTAGGAGTACGGTCGTCTTTCTTTCTGAAAGTTGTGTAAGAGTTTCACCTGGAACAACATATCATATTAACATCTTTTCATCCACCTCCTCATCCGCCAAAGGAGGGAGAGATTGCATCGTCTGGACCGCAAGAGGGTATTGAGCTACTACATTTCTCGAGTGGCAAGTTTTTGTCAAGATGACTAGCTCTTCATTGGTTCGCTGGTCAAAGATTAGGTTTGGCGGTCACAAAACAGTCTCTAGGTGGATTGTCATGTGCATTACAGAATGCTACTCGTCGGCAGGCCAAGATTCGCTGGAAGATTTGAGGGCGCATTCCACTAGAGGTGGCTGCTTGCGCGGGTCTGGAAAGAGGTGTACCAGTGCGGGACATTTGTAGCAACCTGGTCGTCCCTTGATACTTTCAGTAGATTTTACTGTGTAGACTCTTTATTAGGAGAGAAAGCAACATTTGGAAAAGCTGTCCTTAATAATATACACGGATAGGTACATTCTTGGCACCCACCTCCAAACACAAACTGCTTTGGGAGTCTGTCAAAGATGACAAACCTCTTGCCTGCCTAGAATTTCTGTGTCTTATACATTCCTTTCTCGCAACGTCAAGATTTTCTCCTATTATGACTCAGCAAATCAAAGGAGGTAAAAACCTAGAACAGAGGTAACTGTCAGCGCTTGTGCTTCATATACAGCATCGACGTCACAAGGGATGCTACGGTGGCTGTCGAAGACCAATACTCAACGCTTCACGACGCTCGACCCTTTGAAAAATATTTCCGAAGCAAGCTGCAAGCAGACTTGAATATCAGATGAGGAATACGTGGCAGGAACATCCAATCGAAAAAACGTTACCTGTAACTTGTTCTTTGTCAACATCCAAACCAGCGGTCTCCTCCACCACCAGTTGGGATTCTGCAACAAAATCGTCTTGACTTCAAAGTGGGAATGCATGCTCTTCGATCTTTTCCAAGGCTTGCCCACTGGGAGGAAGGCTTTCCCCTTTTACAAAGCCTGGTTGAACTAGATCCCTGTGTGCATTTTATCATATGTGACGTTCTTAGCTTTAACATCACATCTCAACCTCCCTCAGCCCCTCCAAAGTTCCAGAGGTGGTCCTTCCTGCTTGTGCGGGAGATCCAAAATCCTCTGTCTCAAAGAAAGTGTTGGTCCCAGAGAGCGAAAAGAATGACTTGTAGTCTTTACTTCAAATCTGAACAATATTGGATCTTTCAGAGCTCAAAAATTCCTCTCTCCTGAGACTTCTAATGTGACAGTTCTAGCACAAGTTTTGGAGGCTCTCCAGGTGGAGGGATTGGCTAACATCAGGAGATCTATAGGATGCATGCTTTCACATCCTCCTCTAGAACACTGTCAGTACCTTGGGTACAGCATAGACGGTCAACACTACCAGTAAAGGGTCCTTGTTTCAGTTTACTTGTGGGCCCCAGCGCATTCACAACGGTACTCTTCTGTGGTGGCTGCCGATCTGTCTCCTGAAGAGCTATGTTTACCCCTACCTGGACAACCGGTTGATCGGGGCCCTCTATCTCAGGAGATAAATCTTTAAACTGCAGCCATGTACAACACCCGTCACAATCTAGGTTTTTCGATTAACATAAAGTCTTCATTCCCGCACAGAGGATTTTGGTCATAGGGGCGGCTCTAGACACCTCTCTGGGTATCTTCCCCCCTGCAGCATTAAAACAGACTATCCATCACTTCAGAACCAGGACTCGGACATCTGCCTGTTGGTTTCCTGAGACCCTAATGGTCACATTTTCTAGCAAATTGAAACCAACTGTCGGAGGCTCTGTCCATTTAGATTGCCACCCAGAAGGGGATCCGCAGTGATTGACTTTGGATGAGAACATTTCTCCTCTTCCTTACATTTCTATGACAGACTCCTCCCTCTCAGGATGAGATCACTTAAAACAACTAAACCCACTGGTTGTCGTATATCTTCTGGAGAGGGCTCTACAGGAAAAGCAATTTCCTTGAGCCTC
The DNA here is from genome assembly GCF_040938575.1 of Ambystoma mexicanum. Lineage (NCBI taxonomy): Eukaryota > Metazoa > Chordata > Amphibia > Caudata > Ambystomatidae > Ambystoma > Ambystoma mexicanum. The sequence goes on from NC_090932.1 coordinate 594,240,300, forward strand.
AAATCATTCATCCCTCTCCTCCAGGTTAAAGTTGTTCAGGTATTGAGGCAAAACCATATTGCTGTTTTACCTGAAACAAGCAGCAGGAATTAAATATCACTGTGTCTTCTAGCCCATGAGCTTTGGGAGTGGTGTCTCTTGGAGTACGTTCACCCTGTTTCATCCAATCTTCAGACGGAGAAGAATTTGTGAGCAGACTCTTTCAGCAGACTGTTCCATGCTACTCACAAGTGGCTGCTCACTAGAGCCTTCCCTCTGACTTGTTTGCGACTGGGAACAACTGGATGTGTCGGGAGCATAGCCCACTATATGGAAGCTCCTTGCTAGTCAATGGACCCCATTTCCCTAGTTCTGGAAAAATATGCAGGAGTATTGCTACCAGTTTGTGAGCACTTCTGAGTAGTGCACCTGCGTAGTGTATCAATTCATGGTGCCCTCAGTGATTTCAGGGGTTCTCTTTCATTTGGCAGATTCACCTGACTTAGACATGGCAGCAGGAGCAGAGACAGAGTGGGATTGGAACTTGGTTTAATAATTGTGTGGATCCTCCACACCCCCCCTACTCTTATTTACTGCCTCCCTGCATGTTGCCTGAACCGTTGTTGTAGACTTAGTGCTACCCCACCCTGAGAATCACCTCATCAAACTAGACCACATAAGGAGACCCTGAACGCCACTAGGCTAGAAAATTCAATTTCGAAGGGATTGTGTCCTCCGACGTATTCCTTATCTTAGATATCTCCTTCCAGCTGTGCTGGCCTCGGAAAATTTTTCTCTAGAGGGCGCTGCGCGTCGACGTCCGCCGAGTCGATGTCCCTCGACAGCCGCCGTATCGACGTCGACGTCATCCTACCTATAAAGGCCGCGCGCAGCGTCCGTTGCTCAGTTCTGTTTTTCCGCGCTTACTCAGTGCCTGGGAATACCGTTGCTCAGTTTCGTAGACAATTTATCCTATTTACCTCGAGATATTCCATCCGTACTCGATCGCTTCCTCGTCGGAACCGACGACCCTTCGGTCCGGCTTCAAAAAATGCCGAGATTGTGGGAAAAAGATGTTGCTGACTGACCCTCAGAGTTTGTCTGTGGTGTTTGGGAGCTGAACACCATTGTTTGGAGTGCGAGGACTGTATGTCCATGACAGCTAAGGCCCTGAAGGAGCGTAGGGGGAAGCTGGAGAAAGGTAAGACTTCAAAAGCTTCTTCTTCCTCGACGAAGTCGAGACATTCGTCTCCTTGTCACCATTCGCGCTCCAGGTCTCGGAGTGGGTCCCATCACTCCTCGAGATCGAAGCACTCGAAGAGGAGATGTCGAAGATCCCCTTCTCTGTCCTCCTCCTCCTCTGTTTCTCCTAAGAGAATCCCTTGCCCCACGAAACATAGTTCCCGGGCTGAATGGGAGGAATTCCGCAAAAATATGATGAGCGTCTTCGAGAAAGCGGCCTCGACCCCCTCGAAGACTGCCGAGAGTGATGCTCTGGTCGAAAGACCCGAAGGTCAAAAACGCTGAAAGTCGCAGTACCCGGCGAAGGAAGCTTCTCGAGTGCGTCACAAACCCTCAAGTAAAGCTATGACCTCGAAACCTTCTTCGAAGGTTCCGTCGACGCTGTCGACGAAGGTCCCGTCGACGCCGAGGACGGTGTCTTCGACGCCGTTGTCAAAGGGACCTTCGACACACGGGTCTATCGACTCGACGCCATCTTCGACACCGGCGTCGACGCCAAGGAAAGTCACGGTTACAACGCACCCAGTGACTATCCCCAGGTCCTCGATGACGATGGCGTCGAGATTGTTGACTTCCTCGGGCAGAATCCCAATTCTATCAAGGACCTTGAGGCCTCCGCCTTTGTTTTCGACGCCACGCCCTTTGACGTCGGCGTTGACGACATCGACGTTTTCGAGGCCGATTATGACAAGTTTGGTACCCTCTGCCTTGGAGATGGGTTTTACACCCTTTGTGAGTTCAGAACAATTGAGAACTATGTCTTCAATTTTGGAAGAGGGAGAACTTTCTGAACAGGAAGACACATTTTAGTTGCAGGGACCTGCAACCCCAGTTAGAGAGGAGTTATCCTCAGAAGAACGCAGGTTAAAGGATCTTCATGATTCCTTACATGAGGCAAGTGGGTTAGACACTTCCCCTGAGGTGGAGTTTGCTAGGCCAGACCCGGGGGAGCATGCTGAAACCCCCTATAGAGCCTTAATGGCCAGGATCACAGAATTTATGGGGTGGTCAACACCTTCACAGGCTTTCCAACAAGATGACCTCACGGATATTCTTGACAAAGGTCCACAGGAGGATCCTGTAGTGCCCTTTCATAAAGCTCTTCAGAGGAAGATTATGACGAACTGGGAAACCCCAGATGTCGTCCCGGCAGTAAATAAAAAGCTGTCTACAAAATACAGGGTATCTTCTGCAGACCCGGAGTTTTTGTCAAAACACCCATCCCCAGAAAGTCTGGTGGTACAGGCAGCATCTTCTACTGACGTCAAGACTGCTTACCCTACCGTCCCACAGGACAGGGACGATAAGAAATATGATGCTATGGCAAAGAAAGTTTTTTCGGCATGTAGCATGGCGTTAAAATCTGTTAATGCTACTTGCACCCTTGCTAGATTCAGCCATACACTTTGGGAGTGTGCTTCTACAGCGGCTGACTGCATCTCGGAGGGAGAAGAAAGGGAGGCGTTCCTAAATATCATACAGGACGGTAAAGACGCTATGTGCGAATCCCTCCAGACGGGCATTGATTCGGCTGACAGTATCAGCAGAGCAATGGCGGCAAGTACAACAACCAGGAGATTCGCTTGGTTGAGAAAGTCTGGTTTTGCCCCAGATGTGCAAGCCAGGCTCTTGAACATGCCATTCGATGGCTCTTCTTTGTTTGGGAAAAAGGCGGATGACAGTTTAGAAAAACTGTAGACATTAAAAGCAGCAGCAAAATCCCTAGGTGCTGCAATCCGTCGGACACCTTTTTGTCCCACAGGAACCTCTGCGAGGGGCAAGTCCTTTCGCTTCTACTCCGCATTCGGAAGAGGTAGAGGACGACCGGCTGAAAGGGGACAAAGAAGAACTACCCGAGGGGGACGGGGTAGAAATTCAAAAGCCGCAGCAACAGCAGGTGCCTCTTTACCATCGGCATCTGTATCAGCCGCCCCAAAACCACTCTGAGGACTTCCCTCACAGGACACCTGTAGGAGGCAGGTTAACTCAACATCTGGCGGATTGGCAGGCTATCACGCCAGATGCTTGGGCATTGGAAACAGTTGCCCAAGGTTACTGCCTGCCTCTCCTACGCATACCTCAGAGTCATCCACCGGGGATCAGCTCTCAGAAAGCTCCAGATCGGCTCCTCTTGCAGGAAATTTTAGACCTGCTAGAGAAAGGTGCCATAGAATCGGTACCTGTAGTGGAGAGGAACAAGGGCTGGTACTCCCCTTACTTTCTCATTCCAAAGAAAGACGGAGGACTGAGACCCATCTTGGACTTGCGAGAATTGAACAAATTCCTCAGGAAAGACAAATTCAAGATGGTAACTCTTTCTCAGATCCTTCAGGCCCTTCAGTTCCAGGACTGGTTGGTATCTCTGGACCTCCAGGACGCTTATTTCCATGTGCCTATCCATCTCAAACACAGAAAATACCTGAGGTTCACAATTGGCAACTCTCATTATCAATTTCGGGTACTGCCATTTGAGCTGACCTCCGCCCCGAGGGTCTTCACCAAGTTAATGTTGGTAGTGGCGGCAAGTCTAAGGAGGGAAGGGATTCACGTCTACCCCTACCTGGACGATTGGTTGATCAGGGCTGTGTCTAAGGAACAAGCTCAGATCCAGCTAAATCACGTTTGCCACTCCCTTCACAGACTGGGCTTCTCCCTCAATTTAAAGAAGTCACAAATGATACCATCACAGAGACTCCAGTTCATCGGAGCCATCCTGGACACTTCCCTGGGAAAAGCCTCGCCACCAGAGATGAGGGCTCAAGATATTCTACAGATGGTTACCAAGGTCCAAAATGCCCAACGTCTCCCAGCCTTCGACTTTTTGAGGTTGCTAGGCCTCATGGCATCCTGCATTTTCCTAGGTGCCAGAGGCTCGCCTGAGAATGAGATCTCTCCAGTGGGCACTGAGGATTCAGTGGTCACAATTCTCAGGAAGAATGACAGATCTTCTTCAGGTTCCCGACAGGGTGGCTCGAGACCTTCAGTGGTGGGCCTATCAGGAGAACATTCTGAAAGGAGAGCAGTTTTGGCAACCTTGGCCGGAGATAACAGTAGTCACGGATGCCTCACTCACGGGGTGGGGAGCCCACGCCAACGACTTGACCATCAGCGGTCGTTGGTCTCCATCGGAGTCCAGACTACAAATCAACCTGTGCTGAGGGCCATCAGACTTGCGCTGAAGGCTTTTCTGCCATCTGTACAAGGAAAGAATGTCCTGATAATGACGGACAACACAGTGGCCATGCATTACCTCAACAAAAAAGGAGGCGTAGGATCACTACCTCTGTGCAGAGAGGCGATGCAGCTCTGGTTTTGGGCAATCCAAGAAGGAATCTCTCTATCGGCAGTTCACCTAGCCAGAGAGAAGAATTCGACAGCGGACGCTCTGAGCAGGCAGAGCACAGTCTCCCACGAGTGGGAACTAGCTCAGGAAGTCCTTCGAGATCTTCTCCCTTTGGGGAACCCCTCAGGTGGATCTGTTCGCCACCAGTGTCAACAGGAAGTGCGACCTGTTCTGCTCAAGGGAATTTCCCCCGAGAGGAGCTCTGGGAGACGCGTTCATAGTGGACTGGGAGTTTCCACTTCTGTACGCGTTCCCACCGGTCCCTGTCATTCCTCCAATGATCAGGAGGTTGAGAAGATTCCGGAAAACCATGATCCTAATTGCCCCGGATTGGGCCAGGAGAACGTGGTACCCGGACCTTCTAGACTTGTCCATCTGCCCTCCAATTCGACTTCCACTCAGAGAGAACCTACACTCACAGAAGGGAGGTCAGGTTCTCCATCCAGACATCAAAACCCTCAACCTTCACGCTTGGCTTCAGAAAGGCTGAGGTACAAGGATTGGGACCTCCCTGATGATATGGAGGTGTTGCTTTCGGCAAGGAGGCCAGCAACAAAGTCTTTATACCGCTGCCGTTGGAACAGATTTTTCAGCTGTTGTAGAGAAAAGAATATCGACCCTTTTTCATGTGGTACACCAATGGTTTTGTCCTTCCTAGTCTATTTGGCGAGTTCAGGCCTTCAAGTTGGCACCATTAAGGGCTATCTTGCATCGCTATCCATCTTTAAGCGCACTGCGGAAGAACCATCCTATTTCAAGTTACCCTTGGTAATACAGTTTCTAAAGGGGTTAACCAACGTTTATCCCCCAAGACCATTCCAGGTTCCCCTATGGGATTTCAACTTAGTCTTAACTTTCCTGATGGGCACACCTTTCAAACCACTCCATTCTTGTTCGTTAAGATTTCTTACCCTTAAAACTGTTTTATTAATAGCACTTACATCTGCTAGAAGGGTGAGCGAGTTACGAGCTCTTTCTTGTAAACCCCCTCATACAATCTTTCACAAAGACAAAGTTGTCCTGCAAGTGAAGCCTAATTTCCTCCCAAAGGTGGTTTCTGAATTCCATATCACTCAGAAGATTACCCTGCCATCTTTCTATCCTCCTCCTCATCCGGGGAAAGAGGAAGAGAGGTTACACAGGCTGGACCCTAGAAGGGCTTTAAGTTTTTACATCAGTAGACTGGCCAGGATAAGACAAGCAGACCAGCTGTTTGTAGGCTACACAGGTCACAAGCTGGGGTTACCGATAACTAAGCAGATCATTTCCAGATGGATCATTCTAGCCATTTTGGAATGTTATAAACTGGCAGGAAAAGAGCCCCCTCAAAACCTTAGGGCTCATTCGACCAGAGGTATTGCAGCTTCATCGGCCCTCAAAAGAGTAGTGCCAGTTAAAGACATTTGTGCGGCCGCCACATGGTCGTCCGTCCATACCTTTACACGATTTTACAACTTGGATTCCTCCTTCAGTCAAGAGACTAGGTTTGGAAGGGCAGTATTGCACTCTATTCATCAATAGAAGGCAGCATGAAGTCAGTACTCCCACCTCCAATAATAGAATACTGCTATGGGAGCCTATCTAAGATGAGGAATACGTCGGAGGACACAATCCCTTCGAAGAACAAGTTACTTCTTACCTTGTAACGTTCTTTCGATGGGATGTTCCTCTGACGTATTCCTTATCGACCCTCCCATCCATCCCCGCAGTTCTACTTCCCTTGTTGTTACAGCTTACGCTCCTTCAGGGTGATTAGTCTAGTCCAGACAGAAATATTGTGGGCTACAAAACGGAACTGAGCAACGGACGCTGCGCGCGGCCTTTATAGGCAGGTCGACGTCGATACAGCGGCTGTCGAGGGACATCGACTTGGCGGACGTCGGCGCGCAGCGCCCTCTAGAGAAAAATGTTCTGAGGCCAGCAGAGCTGGAAGGAGATATCTAAGATAAGGAATACTTCGGAGGAACATCCCATCGAAAGAACGTTACAAGGTAAGAAGTAACTTTTTCTTCTCCTGGCTTCCATAGTTCACAAGCAGCATAGCGGCCCAGGCCTCTGGCATGCCTCTGGCAAACCCACGAAAAGAAATGGCAAAGATCCTGTTACGCTCACCTGGCTCCCACAGGGGCGTCGGTCGGACCCGGACAGCTGCGGTCTCCACCCACGTGATGCGTAGTGCAGCGATGACTGACTGGATCTGCCCTCCTAATCTTGTCTGCTTAACCCGTAGAAATATTCTCCTGCAAGTGGAGAGATGGATTTATCCACTTGTGGATTCAAGTGATGGCACCCCCACAGTCCTCCCCAACTAATCACCTCCGAAATGCCCTCACATCAATCTCACCTTATATTCTTGAAAGATGAGCACTCCATCCTGCATGGATTTGCAGGGGCGCGTCGATTCCAGTTACTTCACTGGTTTCGAAGGCTCGGGAGAGTTCCGGAGAGTATTGACTCTGAGGTTCCTGGTGAGGACCAGTAAGTATTAAGTTCATAGAGTTCAATATGTCCGATGTTCACTCTTGTTCCCCCCTTCCTTTCTTGTCTTGCAGCTGGCTCGTGAAAAGATGCTCTTGTGGCTGCTGGTGGCGCTCAGGTAAGAGTCTGTGTCACCCGGCGCTGTCCGGTAAATGTTGCACGAGGAAAACGTGTTGTTTTGTCTCTCTTTACAGATGCGGCACGTGAAAATATGGAGAGTCACAAAAGGATGCCTCCGGTGGTAAATCAGGTAAGTCTATGGTGGTAAGAATTATATTTGTTGGTTCCCTCGGCTCACCTTGTGGTTTTCTTTTGTCTCCTAGGTGGCGAAGTTCGGCGAAGAAATGATGGCGGCAGCGCCGACCCGAAGGATGCTGTGAAGACTGGTGAGTATGGCGCGGCGCTGCAGCTGGAGGTGGGGCGCGTGCAGAAATGATGTTCTTTAAAGGTCCAGAGACAAGATGGATCCAGAATCAGGTGTGGAATAGAAATAAGTTTGTTTTCTAACCTTGTCCCTTTCTTTCCTCTTTGTTTTAGGAGCTCCGGATTCGAGGCGGGCGTGGCAGAAGACTGGATGCAGGCTGCAGGCATGGTGAGTGTTACGCTGCTGGATGCAGAATAACGCGAAGCGTGTGTTGCTGGTCGGGTGTGGTTTAAATAGCCTCAAAAGTAGTCCCAAGTAAGAAGTCCCTAGAACCACACCCGAGAAAATAGTCCCTGTAGAAAAATAGTCCCTTTCAGGCTTCATGTTGGATTGGAGTCATTTGCAGCATGGTCTGCCTGAGGTAAGTAATGACTATGAGCCTGGCGCCTTAGGCGCCAGGACTGATTCCTACTATGAGCCTGGCGCCTAAGGCGCCAGGACTGAACCCAGATAGCCCCTAGCCGGGGCTGCTGAGGTTTTACTAAATGTCTAGATGCCTGCTCCCGGGGCTGATGGGCTTGGTCCGGATTGCTGGGGGTAGGCATCATGACAGATCCCCAAACACTTCAAAGGGGGAAATGGTTATGGTTTTGATGCAACACAAAGAGAAATCGGGAAAAAAACATGAGATTGTCATGGCAGTACAAGTCCAGCGGGCCCTTAGGAAGGGGACGACCTTAAGGCTCTAGTTAAAAAAACAAGACATGCAGATGTTGGCAAAAAATAAGAAGGAAATGCAGGCATAACTGAATTGTTTTACAAAGGAGCTACGTTAAACCAACATGAGGTGGAAACAGAAACCTGTGTTGATGAGTTGGAAAATCTTACCTGCCAGCACGGGTATGATCTCTCCAATTTAATCATTTGCACCGAAGTCTTGAAATGGGAGTGCACAATATTTCATTTGAAGCAAGAAGCTGCAAAGAACGGGTCTAGACTCTGACCTCGAACAATTTGTACAAGATGTGTTTTGGTTCCTACTAAAAGTGAGACACCTCGTCCATCACATTGGATCACATCCATAGGGTGTTTTTTGGGATTCTGACAAAAAAACAGACTCCAGATATCCACACTAGAACGCACTACTTCAAAGTGCAAGGACATCATGATTGCAGCCTGAAAGATCTCGGATATCACCCTCTGGGATAAAACTGCTTTTATTACAAGACCATGCACTATCGACTTTGATTAAATGGAAATCCCTCCCGGACTTTACAGACTGGATATGCTAAAAGGATTTAATGTATAGATGGTTGTATTCCTTCATAGTGAACTTTACGTTTTACGTTGGAGAGATTGCAAAAATACTGAAAGCCATACATCTGGATCCAAATGGCATTGGGAACTTCCAGAAGGAGTGATCCTTCCCGATGGATGCTCCTACTGATCACCCCAATGCTTGGTGAAGAGTAGGATGAATAAAAGTGGCGGAAGACAGAGTGTGAAAGAAGGTCCAGGCTACGAAGAAAGACACTAGACCATATTGATTAACGGAACTCAAATCATATGGACAGACTTTCCCCTCGAATCAACACACCTAGACGCTTGAGATGTTCATTCCCATCACCCGCAAAGTACCTAGGAATTTCTCTTACTAAGGGTTCGAGCCTGTTAGAGAATGTGGATACGGAATTTGTGCAGTAGGTGCATTAACATTTAGAATTTGGTGAGTAGAGTAGGTTAGATTTACTTGGGCAAAACAAATGCTAGCTTAGCCGCAGGTACTTAAATATATGGGTTTCGAACCCCAAGTAAAATCAAATATGAACAGTGCCTTGTCAAGAAAAAGATTCATAGCAGGCTGAGCATGTAGCAGAAGTGAGATTGGTCTTAAAAGAAACCAATCGTTGTTTGTTCACGTTAGAACAGGAGGAAAGGAAAGGGATGCAAGAAAAACATTATTCCACAAGCAGCATGAGTTTGTGCCAAAAGGAATCCTGTTCAAAGGTCGCCCTGGGTCCAGGTAGGATACTGGAAAATTGCGCGACCTGGCACATGATGTGGTGAGAGATTTCATTAACGTTTACGGTACAAAAAGGTGAATGAAGTAAGCAGGATCTAAATTTCAAGTTGGGAGATTGTCCATTTATTGCAGAGGGTTAGAGTAGAACGAGCAATCTAATGATAGAGGAGCAAGCAAGAAGTCCCAGAAAGTTGAAATCATTGCACTAACGGTAAATACAGAAATCTAAAGTTTTGAATGCCATGCCAGTAAATGTAGATTTGCACGTGTACCTTAAATTAGCTGTTTCATGTGCGTTGGTGTCTTGCACACGTTATGTAACAAAATTGATTGATCAAAGCTGATAAGATTGCTTATATAACGTGCATAATTGCAAAAGGATGTAGCAATCTTTATTTGCATCTAGAAGGGAATACATTTAGGTAACAAAACATTACAATAAATCTGGTGCATTGCTGAAGGTCCAGAATAAAATAAGATTAGCCAAGTGGAAGAGATTAGCTACTTCTTCCTACAAGTCCCAAGGCCCCACTCCTCAAGCTTGGATAAATGGTGTGAGTTTTGCACCGGACCAACCTAATCAACTGTTTGGCTGCACCACAAGGCAGAGAAACTGTTAATGGGTATGATTTGCAAGTTGTTCAGTTTTGTAGCTACATGGGTTGTTAGTTATCAGAATTGTTATGCCACTGCACAGCTTCTCTCTACACACACATACACAAGTGCTTTACCTGTATCGATGTACTGTTTTCTGCCACATTGATACCTAATACCTCTAAAATTGGGATAAGCCAAAGAATCTTTTCAGACAGATCCAGCATCACAGCCTCTGTCTGCATATCCGGAGAAACACCCAAACCAGAACGTAAAGTTTGGCATCCCCTTTTAAAAGGCCCTGTTTTCTATTACGACATAGACACCTCCATAGTCTATTTTAATGAGAATAACGGGGAAACCTAGAACAGGACGCTTTGAGAAGCAATGAAGCCAATAGTGTGGGGAATATTGAAATGTACAACTTCGAGGCTGTCCATATAGGGGTCTCTGTCCACGATTACTGGCTCTTCTCCCACAAGGCTTGCATTGTATTCAGTCTGTATGGCTGGCTGAAAGGATATCTTTCAGTGTACTTGTCGATCATGGATGCTCTCTGGATTCGTCCAACATAAGATGAATGGCGGCAAGCGTTTTTAGCTATTGAACATGGCCAGAACTTGGGGGCGCAGAGGGGTGGTCTCGGGATTCCCTTTTCAGTCCTCACTCTGGTCGACCACATCTTTATAAGTTAATCATTTTGCTCTTGGCTGCCATGTTTTCATTATCCCTCCGAGGTGTCCATAGTAGTTTATATGATCATCACAAGTCCATTACATATAACTGCACACTCTTTCCAGGTTGCACCACACCATTTTCCTTCATAGTACTTTACATCAAACGGGTCGTCTAGCTTCATTGCCTCGTGTGGGAATAACTGACAATTCACTATACCTTCCCTTAGTCTGTCTTTCTTCCACAATCCCGTCTCTTGCACCTCCTATATTCACATCCATCAATACCTTCATTCCAATAGTTTATTCTGCTCTCTTTCGCCACTGAGAGAGGCAAATCTTCACCACGCACATTGTCACTCCTCCCAATATTAGCGTTACCATTATCACCTTCAGCCCATTTGATAGCCATGATGGCATCCATGACCATATGTATGTAATCCACCTCTGATCCTTTCCAGTCCCCTTGGCTTCTTCCTCATCTTTGCCTGTATCTGTGATAGCTGATGTACCGCTTCTGTTAGTATGCCGTTATCTTCGTCGTTGGCAGGTACGAATGTGCAACAGGAACTCCCATTTATGCGCCAACTCCTCCTTCCATTGCTGTTAGTAAATCCAGAACATATCTGTTCTGGAGCGCCACCAACTGCACTGCTAGGAGCTCTTCCTTGATTGCTTTGAACCCCTTCACTGTGGAGTTGATCGTCACAATCAGCTCTCAACAGGTTATCTGCAGCCATTTCGCATTCATATAAGTCTGTACAGATGGGATTAATGATGCAAAGAACATCTGTGTCCTGCTGAACAGCCGGTGTTTGGCTGATACTTCATCCAGTGCTGTTTCTGATACTTCTGAGAAGTAATTGCCTCCTCTTTACTCACTTTTCGCTCTTGCTTGTCTGTTCTTCTTCTACAGACCTCTTCTTCCTTCTATCAGTGTCCATTTTTGGAAACTCATCGATCTTCATGTCCTTCCGCGACATGACCAATGATGGCATATTGGTGTGCACCAACGAGCAAACTCCTCCCCATTTGGGTGGCAGCTTCTCATACGCCTTCGATTTGCACGCCCAGTAATGATCAATTTGAACTGCAGTGCCTATCTTCTCTGCTGTGTGCTTTTCCATGCTTCGACATCCTGTGTTTTACTCAACTTCCACTTCACTGTCATTTTGGTAACACAGTGCAGGTGTTTTCAATTGTATTATATGCATTGGTCCAGCTTCATTTTCCACCCATGTGAGCGATTTCACACTTGCGTCCCATTCATTTAGGCACTTGTTTTCTTCTTGTACTTTGTTCACTGGGTATTGTGCTAGGGTCAGGGCATTGCTTCCCACCACCCCATCCTTCCAACTGTCTTCTGAGTAAACCTGACCAAGCACAAACACCTGTGGTCTCTCCCAGCACCCAGGTTCTCCTCCTGTCTCTTTCACTCTTGTCTATGGGTGTGGCAGTTCCTTCAATGTTATTGTCTTTGTCTCTCCTTTCTCAGGCCCATCGGTTATGTATTGTATTGCTTCATCTAACTGCCAGTAATTGTTCATCATATCTAATGTCTTTATGTAGTTCTCTTCGTACGAGAACGTTGCTCGGGACAGGCATCTCAGTGTTGCCGTTTTCCCCTGAAATCTTTGAGTTATTACCATTGACGGGTACATTGGGCATTGAGCTCTTGCAGCTGATATTTCAGTTGCTATAAACGTAATGGAGTTACTCATGGCATAAGGGATTGATGAGCAGACATAACAGCTCTCCCAGTGGTTTCCTTACCTACTTTTATCATGTGTTTGTACCACATGTGGGACACTGTAGCGTGTCAGTGAGATACAGGTTTACCCCTTTCATGTCTGTGTCAGCTCTGCGCTTACATCTCCTTACCGTGCTTTCAGTGCTCTCCTGTCCACCTGACATGGTTGTTCCTGCTGGGGTCAGGGGAATGTTAGTTAAGGAAACAGGGGTAGCACTAGCAACAAATGAAATCCTTCAAAATATAAACGCAACAATTCCACTTGGAATAAAGAGACAGCAATATTTTCAAATGTTTTATTATTTCTCCCATCTTTTTTTTTAAACTTTCTTTATTGGCAATTTACTTCAACAGTACAAAAAACACCAAACACCCCCTGCCCAACCCCCCCCCCCCGGTGCTTCACAAAGGCATGACAGCATTCCACAACACATCCTTCCAGATATGAAGAAAAAAGTTTAAGGAAGAGAAGAGACACCTAACAATAGACGCACCCTATTATTCAGCAATCCAGGTCCAGCACATTGTGTTCGACAAGTCCAGCACTCCCCAAGTGGCACCTCCAGAGTCACCCAGACGAGCCTCAACTTCCGCTGAATCCCAAATCCGTGCATCAACACGGTTCTGCAGTGGTTCATAAGTGGACATCAGCTAATAAGCGAGCTATTTCCTACGGGGGAAATCAGGGCAAAGTCCCTGCGACGGTAGGGGCCCAGAGTCCCCTCCATTCGACTTCTTGAGAAGATATAGCGTATAAGCATCCCACATCTGCCTATCACCCGAGCACTTCCCATTCATTGTGCCCCATCTCGTTTCCATATCATGACAGTACTGGACATCTTCAGACCATTGGGCAAATGTTGGGCCTCGCTTCCTACCCCACCCCATGGCCACACGGCGCTTAGCCAAGATCAGAAGGAGGCCCACCAACTTCCTGATGCCCCTAGGTATTCGTTTGGTATATCCCAGAAGAGCAAATTTCTCCCATCTTTACCTGTGCTGCCTAATCCTTGTGCAGCCTCAAGATATCACGCCTGAAATGTGCTAAACGTGTGCGTTATTTGTTAGTATCCAGTTAATTTCTTAAGCCCTGCGGACTAGATAATCATTTATTGCAAAAGTGAACACTTTACTTATTTGTAAGGCGCTGTCAAAGTGGCCCGGAGGCATACAGGTGCCGAAGAATTATGGTATCTATGCAGTGAGTATAGCCGGACCACGGAGTGGAGGGGACACGGGGGGATGGGGGAGGTGTGTTTTAATTTTATTTTTAAGAAGTCCTGTAACGTGCAACTTCTGAGATCAGAAGTTGCATTTGCTCCCACACTGCCCTTACTGCTGGGTCTCTGTGTGGCGAGAATAGGACGGTCACCTTGTTCGAGTTGTTGGTAAGCTTGGGCCATATATTCTACAAAGGCGAGATAATACACTCTGGGTGTTCATGCTCGGAAACTAGTGGGTCTTCTCACAGTCCATTCCCTAACTCTGCTGCCCTTGATCGAGTAACCATTGGGTGTCCTCTACTCGGCAGATTAAGTTCAGAGTTGTCTTGCTGCTCCTCTAGCTGCTGATCGTTGGCCCTGTTGAACTCTTTGCTAGGCAAGGCTGCTGCGTTGTAGGGCTTGACGTCTGACAAGTGGTTCCAAACCATCTTCCCTTCCAATCGGACAGCCTTATCTGCTACTGCTGCGATTTGTGTCGGGGCTTATAAACCTGTGTGCATCACACCTCCTGCTCCGTAATTTTATCCGGACGGTATCTCCCATGTTAACCTGTCATTTTACTCCAGAGTCTTTTGGTTTGTTGACACTGTTGCTTTCTCCATTGTCTTCTGGGCCTGCCTGGAACCGTTGTGAACTGTTGTATCTGGCGAGAGATGAGAGGCACTAGCAATCAAGGAAGTAATATCAAACGTTTCCTGACCTAACACATCTGTGTTACTCTCCGCATCTTTCAAAGCCCTCGTGGGAGGAGTCAGTGGGAGTTGCATGCGCCGTCCTGTCACCACCTCATCGGGCGTTAAATGGTGGTCGGACCCATGCTTGTTGCGCAATGCAAACAATGCGCGTGGCAAACAGTGTAACCAATTTTGTCTTCGTGCTCTGCTTTTTTTAGCTTTTGCCTCTTTCAGGGGGCCGTTCAGGGGTTCACACACCACATTTGCTTGCGGGTGGTACACACAGGAGAACTTGTGTTGAATGCCCATCAACGTAGTGATGTGCTTGAATATTTCATTGACCAAGTGAGGGCCGTTGTTAGACCACAGGACCTCAAACACGCCCCATCACGGGAACACTTCCCTGATCAAAAACATGGCTGCCTTGAGGGTATCAGGATGAGAGTAGGGGCCTACCTCAATCTACCGAGAGAATGGGCACACAGCCACTATCATGTAGCGGTACCAGTGGCACACTTGGATCATGTCAACATGTAGATGCTGGTATGGACCTGCTGGATGTGGTATGGCTACTCAACGTATGTCCTGCTGTTAACTGTTCACATGCAAGACAATTGTTCACAAATTCAGCCACGTGTTCTGCCAAATTAGGACAGAGCCATGTTTCTCGAATATGGGCGGCAATGGCCTCTTTACCTGTGTGCGTGGGATAGTGTAACTGTGTCAATGCTGTGTTCAATAGTGCCAAAGGCATTACCACCTTCCCTGTGTTTTGCCACCATAGGGTGTCTGTTGGAGATACTGTACATCCCCTTTTTGTCCACACGTCCTTCTCTTCCCTTGGTGCAACTCCCTGCAGCGCCATTATCTGTGCCTCTGGCAACACATTATATACCCCTCCTTTAGTATCATTGTCCTCACAGTATGGACGTTTGATGCTGCCTCCAACATCTCTAGTAACTCTCCAAAATATGCTGCACATTTTGCTTCTGAGTCTGCTGCTTCGTTTCCTCTTGAAATAGCATCTTCCCCTCGTGTGTGCCTGGCACTTCACTATGGCTACCTGTGTAGGATAATCAATTACTTCAATCAGTTTGCCCAATAGAAATGCATACTGTACTGGTGTCCCATCTGCCCTCCTGAATCCTCTCTGGATCCATCGTGACAGTCCTGAATGGAATGTACTGTTGACGTCACGTACGCTGAGTCAGAGTACACAGTCACTTCTTTTTTGCTGCTGTTTTCTAATGTGAGTGCTAAGGCCATTCATTCTGCTGCTTCTGTTGAATAATGTGGTGCTAATCGCACACTTGCCACTACCTCACTTTTTCCATCCGCCCTCAATCTCACCACTGCTGTCCCTGTATGTCTGACCCCATCTGTCTGGTGAAGTGTCAAAGACCCATCAATGTACTGCACGTCTGCCCCCTGAAGTGCTTCCTCGTGAACTTTGTGGGTATCATTGAACATCTGTATGTTTGCTGTACAGTCGTGTGCATAGTCACCCACCTACGGGACATCTGCGAGAAAAATTGCTGGATTGACATCTCTGCACCTCACTATCTTAAATGAGGTGTTTGATAGTATCACTTCGTACCCTGATGCTCTCTGTTTTGTCAAGGTGCTCTTTGGCTTCTGCAGTATTGTGAAAAGTTTGTGCTCCACGTAAAGCGTGGTAGTGCTCCCCATGGTAGTCCCTGCTGATTTCTAAACTGCAAATGCGGCAGCAGCCAGAGCGTGTTCGCACCGATTTATTTATTGTTTGCTTGTTAGGTGCTTATACAATTAGAATATACTGTTTCAAAGCACCCACAGGGCAGTGGGGAGGGAGGAGGGAAATGCATTAGAACATAATATTTAAGAGCAGAGGGGGGAAGAGGGAAAGGAACCAACCTACTGTGCCTTGTTAGTATTCAGAATGTGCAAGTGAAGAAGGAAGAGGGCGTAAGTGCTGGGGAGTCCGAGCTCTTGGGTGAGCCATGGATGAAGTGCTAGGAGTGTTGAGAGCTACACGGCCAGGGCCGCATGAGGTGTAGTGCGAGTCTCCAGAGCGGAGGGTGTGCAGATGCAAATTGTCCTCTCCTTACAGGGTCACGTTTTCCACTGTAGTAAGCAATGGACATGTGCCCTAAACTTGTGCTCTATGTCTATACTGCCTTCATCACTATCCCGTTAGTGTGTGAGAACAGAAAAAAAATGCTTTTTGTAGTATGGTATCCCTACCCTGGAGCTGTGCATATTGCTTCCTTTAGTGTATCGAATGCCTCAGTCATCTCATCTGTCCGGTTCATTTTCTTGTGTCCCTTCTGTGCTTCTTTCAGGGTGCCCAGTAATGGCCTTGCGTATGTACTGTAGTCGAAGAACCATGCTCTGCAGTAATTGCACAACCCTAAGAACTGCTGCATTTCTCTTACTGTCGTGGGTTTGGCTGTCCTCTGTATTGTCTCTGCCCTCTCTGGCATCATCTGTTGGCCATTTTGGGAAATTGTCTGTCCAATATATAGTACTTCTTTCTGACAATACTGTACTTTGTCCTTGTCCACCTTGTACCCCTTGTCTGCTAATATGGTCAGCATGTGCACTGAGTCATTTCTACACGTGTCTTCTGTCGTGCTGCAAATCAAAATGTCATCTACGTACTACAAAACCATGCTCTCCATATGTACATTGCCTAGGTACATCTGGAGGACCCTGTTGAATATAAAAGGTGACTCGCAGTACCCCTGTGTTTCCACTTCTGGTTTCTATAAGTAAAGGAAGTGTAGTCTTGTGAGTCTGGGTGTAGTGGTACTGAGAAAATGCACTTTTGAAGTCTACGACCGTGAAGCAGACGGCTTCTGCCGGATTGCTGCACAAAATCGTCACTGGGTTTGGGACCAAAAGATACTCTGCTTCCACAATGTGATTTAGGGTGCGTAAATGCTGGATTAAATGCCACAACACCCCCCACCCCTTTGCTTTCTTGACAGGGTACACAGCTTTGTTGCATGGTGACTGATGGTACTAGGATGCCTCGCTCCACTAGTGCTGCAATTGTCTCGTAGATGCTCTCATCTGACTCCTTTAAAAGTAGGTACTGTTTTACTCTGGGCAGAATTTTTTTGGTTTCAACTTTAGCTTCACTCCCCCTATTCCTTTCAGAAGCCCCACATCATAGGGACTTGTCCATACGGTGCTGGGTACCTTGGCCAGATCTTCCTCACAGAAGGATGGTGGTGCCTCCAGCACCATTGCCATCTTCTCTGGCACCTCCCTGTAGTTTATCCTCTGCCAATATGTCACACTCCTGTCACACAGCATCTGGTGTTCTGATCGTTCATCTCTGAATAGTTTTTAGTCTGTCACTGTGGTTATCCTGCACCCTTCTGCCACTGCAATTACTGCTCGCCATGACGAACCTGTGTCGTCCATCCCATGTATTGCTATCCACTCGTCTCTCAGAATTACTGCCTCAATCTCTATTGGCACTATTGTCCCTCCCTTCTCGTCCATAGGGAGCTCTGGTCTGAACAAGTACTTATTTGGCATTCACCACATATTTCCTGCAATTGCTGGGAGCCATGCAATTGCCATGTCGGTTATGTACTGGAACAGCTCCTCGTCCACTGGTGCCCTGCTCTCTACCTTCCGTCCATAATAGACTTGAACTATCTCTTACATTAAGCATGTGTATACCTGGTGTGGAGCACACTACCCCCTTGTCTGTGAATGAAATTGTCATGCTCAATCTGCTCATAATGTCTCGTCCTAGTATATTTACAGGTGTCTGTCGAGAGTAGCCTAAAGGCAGAGCTAAATGGTGTTCTCCTATAGAAAGAGAGATATCTTTAAAGGAACCACTTCCGGAGCCCCAGAGAATCCTTAAGTATTCATGGCATCGCCTGACAATGTAAATGCTCCTTCCCGAATGCAGGACCTAGTCGCCCCTGTATTTACAAGAAAGGAAAAGGTCTTGTCCCCTATCCCCACCTCTATGCGTGGTTCCTCCGCAGGGTTGGGTGTGATTGACAGGATGGAGCACATCAAGTCCGTCTGTGGGCTGTCCTATTGAGGGTACATGGACATCCTGTTTCCCCTAAAGGGTTGTTCCCAATCATTGTGACCCCTCCCAGTTTCCAAATGGGCACGGTGCCCATGGAGTCAATAAGTGGGCCTGTGCCGTCATTCTGCTGTACGCTGTCCTGTTTGTGGGGCCTGCTGTGTGCCACCTCAAATCTGTGGTGCTTGCAAATATTGTGGTATGCGTGCTTGCATCTGTGGTACCTGTCATGGGCTGGTGTGCCTGCTAGGGCACCCCCTGCGTCTGTCCTTGCTGTATCTGTGGTTGGTCCTGCAAATTGAAATCACCCTGGTCCCCCTGATATGTTTGATGGTATGGCCCTCCTCAATTCTGCTGCATCCCCCTATTCCTGCAAGCTCTTGAAATATGCCCCAGCTGCCCGCATGTCCAACACTGTTGTGGCTCCCTCCCTTGATTTTGCAAACCACCCCTGTACTCCGCTGGGCCCTGCTGCGCCTGCCATGGGTACCCTTGAAAACCCCCCTGGAAATCCCCCTTGGTTGTGATGTGTCTGCGGTCCATACCCGTGGCCTCTCAATGGACCCCCTCTTCCTTTAAGTCCTTGCTGCATGTTACCCCGCCCCATGGACCCCCTCCCCCCCAATAGGCAGTTGTGTATACTGGTGCTGCGGTTGCTGTCTCCTGTGCGCTTGTGCTCGTCGGTATCGCCCCTTCTATGGCGTACTTCGATAATTGTTTCTGCACCAACTTCGCCTCTTCTATCTTTCTGTCCTCCTCCGTTTTCTTAAGCTTCTCTTGCAATAACCTACAATGGTGAACGATTGTAAGCTGTATTTCGAATGGATTGTGTCCTCCAATGTATTCCTCATCTTTGACATGTAGTGTCCACAGCTCGGCTGCTGCGGAAATTTTTCAGCAGAGGGCGTCCTGCATCGGCTGCATCGGGTCAATGTCCCTCGAAGGCCTGTGTCGAGGGTGACGTCATCGGATGTTATAAGTAGCACGCATGGCGTCCATAGCCTCAGTTCTGTATTTTCAGCAAAAGCGTTTTCTTCGTGAAACTCAACGCACCTAGTAATTTCTAGTATTTGCTGTGAAGATTCTCTTTGATATGTCTTCGTCTTCCACTCCGACACCTCGGTCCGGGTTCAAAAAATGCTGGCACTGCGGATACAAGATGTCCATCACAGATCTGCATTGTGTCTGCTTGTGGTGCCTCGGCGGGGGCCATGACACAGATATGTGCTCCAAGTGCCAGTCGATGACTGGAGGAAAGGCCTTGCGGGAACGAAAGGGGGAAACTAAAGGTACAAAAAAGAAGGTGGGTGAGGCGCGCACTCCCGGTCCTGGTCAATTGAACCTGTTGTAAAAAATAAGTAGCTGGGTCAAATCCCAAAATGGACAAAAATTCACAGGGTTAGATCCCTTCTGCTGCAATTCAGGTACTTAGTAATAACAGGGTTAGATCCCTTGCTGCAAATCAGGTACTCAGTAATAACAGGGTTAGATCCCTCGGCTGCATTTCTGTGGTCTGTAGTTGTTCTCCTCCTAGCGCTTTCTTATCTCAAATAATCATCAGGAGGCTGTTGAGCAGGTGTGTCTAATTAGACTCAAAGGATTCTGGTAGCTGTAGTGAAAACGTTTTTTTCTGTTCAGGTGACCAGCAACCGACACCCCTCCAAAGCACAAGTCCTTCCCAAATTTGGGGGAGGGGAGAGAACCATCTTTATGATTCTCCAAAGTGGGGCACAGTCACCCCGTGGCGCTGCCTCTGGAGCCCGGGACTCCCATAGCATTCAGTACAAAAAAGAAGGTGGGTGAGGCGCGCACTCCCGGTCCTGGTCAATTGAACCTGTTGTAAAAAATAAGTAGCTGGGTCAAATCCCAAAATGGACAAAAATTCACAGGGTTAGATCCCTTCTGCTGCAATTCAGGTACTTAGTAATAACAGGGTTAGATCCCTTGCTGCAAATCAGGTACTCAGTAATAACAGGGTAAGATCCCTCGGCTGCATTTCTGTGGTCTGTAGTTGTTCTCCTCCTAGCGCTTTCTTATCTCAAATAATCATCAGGAGGCTGTTGAGCAGGTGTGTCTAATTAGACTCAAAGGATTCTGGTAGTTGTAGTGAAAACGTTTTTTTCTGTTCAGGTGACCAGCAACCGACACCCCTCCAAAGCACAAGTCCTTCCCAAATTTGGGGGAGGGGAGAGAACCATCTTTATGATTCTCCAAAGTGGGGCACAGTCACCCCGTGGCGCTGCCTCTGGAGCCCGGGACTCCCATAGCATTCAGTACAAAAAAGAAGGTGGGTGAGGCGCGCACTCCCGGTCCTGGTCAATTGAACCTGTTGTAAAAAATAAGTAGCTGGGTCAAATCCCAAAATGGACAAAAATTCACAGGGTTAGATCCCTTCTGCTGCAATTCAGGTACTCAGTAATAACAGGGTTAGATCCCTCGGCTGCATTTCTGTGGTCTGTAGTTGTTCTCCTCCTAGCGCTTTCTTATCTCAAATAATCATCAGGGAGGCTGTTGAGCAGGTGTGTCTAATTAGACTCAAAGGATTCTGGTAGCTGTAGTGAAAACGTTTGTTGAGCAGGTGTGTCCAATTAGACTCAAAGGATTCTGGTAGCTGTAGTGAAAACGTTTTTTTCTGTTCAGGTGACCAGCAACCGACACCCCTCCAAAGCACAAGTCCTTCCCAAATTTGGGGGAGGGGAGAGAACCATCTTTATGATTCTCCAAAGTGGGGCACAGTCACCCCGTGGCGCTGCCTCTGGAGCCCGGGACTCCCATAGCATTCAGTACAAAAAAGAAGGTGGGTGAGGCGCGCACTCCCGGTCCTGGTCAATTGAACCTGTTGTAAAAAATAAGTAGCTGGGTCAATTCCCAAAATGGACAAAAATTCACAGGGTTAGATCCCTTCTGCTGCAATTCAGGTACTTAGTAATAACAGGGTTAGATCCCTTGCTGCAAATCAGGTACTCAGTAATAACAGGGTTAGATCCCTCGGCTGCATTTCTGTGGTCTGTAGTTGTTCTCCTCCTAGCGCTTTCTTATCTCAAATAATCATCAGGGAGGCTGTTGACACCCCTCCCCCAAATTTGGGAAGGACTTGTGCTTTGGAGGGGTGTCGGTTGCTGGTCACTTGAACAGAAAAAAACGTTTTCACTACAGCTACCAGAATCCTTTGAGTCTAATTAGACACACCTGCTCAACAGCCTCCCTGATGATTATTTGAGATAAGAAAGCGCTAGGAGGAGAACAACTACAGACCACAGAAATGCAGCCGAGGGATCTAACCCTGTTATTACTGAGTACCTGATTTGCAGCAAGGGATCTAACCCTGTTATTACTAAGTACCTGAATTGCAGCAGAAGGGATCTAACCCTGTGAATTTTTGTCCATTTTGGGATTTGACCCAGCTACTTATTTTTTACAACAGGTTCAATTGACCAGGACCGGGAGTGCGCGCCTCACCCACCTTCTTTTTTGTACTGAATGCTATGGGAGTCCCGGGCTCCAGAGGCAGCGCCACGGGGTGACTGTGCCCCACTTTGGAGAATCATAAAGATGGTTCTCTCCCCTCCCCCAAATTTGGGAAGGACTTGTGCTTTAATAAAAAAAAAAAAAGGAGGGGTGTCGGTTGCTGGTCACCTGAACAGAAAAAAACGTTTTCACTACAGCTACCAGAATCCTTTGAGTCTAATTAGACGCACCTGCTCAACAGACTCCCTGATGATTATTTGAGATAAGAAAGCGCTAGGAGGAGAACAACTACAGACCACAGAAATGCAGCCGAGGAATCTAACCCTGTTATTACTGAGTACCTGATTTGCAGCAAGGGATCTAACCCTGTTATTACTAAGTACCTGAATTGCAGCAGAAGGGATCTAACCTTGTGAATTTTTGTCCATTTTGGGATTTGACCCAGCTACTTATTTTTTACAACAGGTTTAATTGACCAGGACCGGGAGTGCGCGCCTCACCCACCTTCTTTTTTGTACTGGAAACTAAAGGTAGGCAAGGTGTCCAAGCCCCATAAATCCTGACCTGCTGGGCCTTCGAACGATGAGTTGAGAGGTGACTCTCCTCGGAGGAAGAAGGTCCATCGTTCAACTTTATTTCACAGTATTTATATTGCGCACTGTGAACCCTGGGACATAAAGGCACGGATAGTTGATACGAACAAATTACACAACAAGTATAGCATCATCATGGATTCTCTCAGAATGGATTTCTGGCTGAGGGTACCTTGGGTTTAGGCAAACGGGAAAGCTTTCAGATCTTTCTTTCTTAAAAATCTGCAGGGCGCTTTGGAGTCTCAATGAAGGAGGGAGCTGATTCCAGAGTTTAGGGGCTGCCGAGTGGAAGACACCCTTCTCGACCTTCAAAGTTCTGCTCCTGGGGGTTGTCAGTAGGTTCTGACCGGAGGATCTCCGCTCTCTGCCATACATTTTTTTGTTAATAACATCCTGCAGGCATGATCCCCTGTCTGTGCATTTGAAAGTGATTGTTAGCATCCTATACTTGATAAGTGCTTCAACGGGAAGCCAGTGAAGTGAACGCCTCGCCTCTGTTACATTATCTCTACGGGTCAGCCCCAGAACTACTCTGACAGCCCTGTTCTGCATGATCTGTAATATATAGATGTCCCTCTTACTAAGACCTACTAATGGACTGCCACAATAATCTATCTTTGCCCCAATAAGGGCTCTGGCAATTGTTTCTGCGCTTGCCTGCGTAATGAGTGGTATGAGGTGATGAAGCAATTTAACATAGTATGCAGAGGCCGAGATAACGCAAGTGACATGATGACTCGTAGATAGCGACTGATCTAATGTCACCCCTAGAATCTTGAATTTTGGGACAGACATAATGTGGTCAGACCCAAGCCTGAAGGATAGAAATTTGCTGTCCAACTTGCTGAGGGCAACTGAACTTCCTATAATCATAAATTCAGTTTTGCTTTTATTTAGCGCTAAGATGTTGTTGAGCATCCAGTTTTCAATTATATTAAATACTCTGTTTAGCTCCGCTTCATCTCCATCGGAGTCCAAACTTCACATCAATCTTTTGGAGCTGAGAGCAATCGGGCGGGCACTGAAGGCTTTCCTGCCATCTGTATTGGGGAAGATTGTCCTGATAATGAAGGACAACACGTTGGCCATGCATTACCTCGACAAGAGAGGAGGTGTAGTGGCACTACAACTGTGCAGAGAGGCGATGCAGCTCTGGTTCTGGGCAATTCAAGAGGGAATCTCCCTAGCAGCAGTTCATCTGGCCGGAGAGGAGAACATGGCGGCGGACGCTCTGAGTGGGAAATGGCTCAGGAAGACCTTCAAGAGGTCTTGGCCCTTTGGGGAACCCAGTAAGTGGATCTGTTTGTGACCGGTGCCAACCGGAAGTGCAAGCAGTATTGCTCAAGGGAATTTCCTCAGAGAGGAGCTCTAGGAGACTCGTTTGTGGTGGATTGGGAATTCCCGCTACTGTACGAGGTTCCTCCAGTCCCTGTCATTCCTCATGTTCTCAGGAGGTTAACATGGTTTGGGTACTGCATGATCCTAGTTGCTCCTGTTTGGGCCAGGAAATCGTCTGGAAATGTCCATCTGTCCTCCAATGCGTCTTCGAAGAACAAGTTACTAACCCCTGGTAATGTTCTTCGACTGGATGTTCCTCCAACGTATTCCTCATCGCCGTCCCAACCTACCTCTCTGTAGAATTTCCCATGCTATCACAGCTTTCGTTCCAACAAGACTGAGTACGGTCAGGCCCGATTTGTGGCCACTTCTTTACACGGGGAGGGGGAAAAAACAAGAACTGAGGCTACGGGCGCCGCTCGTGCTACTTATAACATCTGATGACGTCACTCATGACGTAGGCCTTAGAGGGACATTGACCCGATGCCATCAATGCAGGGTGCCATCTGCCAAAATATTTCCGAAGCAGCCGAGCTGTGGACACTACATGTCAAAGATGAGGAATACGTTGTAGGAACATCCAGTCGAAAGAACGTTACCAAGGGTAACTAACTTGTTCTTCTGGCCAAGACCTTTCTTCCATGCCTATTAACTTCTTTAGCTGTTTGTGTACTGGTTCTGACAGTCCTTGGTATAGTATATGTTAGAACACTGCTACTTTTTTATCCCATGGTTCACGAGTTTCAAGGCGCCAAAGCTCTTGGATCGCCTGAATGTACTCAACAGGGTCTTCGTCCCACTTCATCTTCCGGGGCATAATTGCCCCAATGTCAGAGGATTCTGTGATTGTGCTCGCCATATGGCTGCCCTGCAGTTTGCAAACGGCGATCCATTGTGTGCCGTGTTCTGTGTTGTCACTCCAGGGAACCCCGCCCTCTGCCATGTCTCATCAGCAGCATCTCTGAGGATCACCACTAGCAGTTCTTTACTTCTCCCACTGCTAACCGCTGTCCTTCTTTCCATCTCATAAATCCACTTTCCCGCGCTCAGCGAAGGTAGCCTGCACCTCACGTTTTCTTATCTGCGTGTTTCCATGGGCTATACTGGGGTCGCCCCCCTCCCTTTTCCAGTACGGGCATCTGTGTGAATCCTACCTCCCCATGCACGTTCCTACTCAGCCTAACCTGTCTATCCTTTTTTCCAATACCTGTGTACACGTCTATTGGTTCTGTTATGGGTATTCGGATGTAGTCATTGCGTCCTTCTGGGATCCTTCCCCTTGAGCACACTATAGCTGTCTCCCCCCTTCCTTCGTCCTGGGCGGACCCTAAGACTGTCTACGTATGGTCCTAGGTCATCAATGTTGCATAGCTCGTCCACTCACCGTGGTGTGCGTTTGTCCTTGGCCACTGTGTCTGTCCCTGTTTCCCATGTCACTTGATTGTCTGTGCTTGTCCCCTTTGATCAAGGCCTGCTCTGACCCCCCATCCCCACTGTTTTGTCCCTCAATGTCGGACCCCGAACTCCATGTTACTACAAAAGTAGTCTACGAAGCTGTCTCCTGGTTTTTGTGTCTGCACTGTGTTTCAAGTCAATGTCTATTTCAAATGGATTGTGTCCTCCCATGTATTCCTCATCTTGTGATAATTCGTTATCTCCAGCTTCGCTGCTTCGGAAAAAAAAATTCTCGGCAGAGGGCGCTGTGCTCAAGGTCATGGCGTTGTTTGTCCCTCAACAGACTCCGTACTCTGTCAACGTCACCAATGGTATAAACAGCTCGAGCCGCACCCGTTCGGCGTGCTTCTATTTTCTGTGAAGAAAATGTCATCTTCAACTCCTTCGACACCCAAGACGGGGTTCAAGAAGTGTGTATATTGTGGATCTAAAATGTAGATCACCGATCCCCACCGGATTTGTCTCTGGTGTCTCGGTTCCAGTCACCGAACCGATGACTGCGGGTCCTGTCAATCCATGACCGAGAAAGCTCTTCGTGAGAGGAGAGGTAAACTGTCGGTGGGGAGGGAGGCCTCTAAGAAGGCTATGTCAAAAGGACATAAGAAAGCGACTGATTCGAAGGAATCGGATCGCCATAGGCACTCAAAGAGATCTCGATCTAGGAGTAGATCGAGACACTCTTCGTCATCATCTAAAAAAATGAAGAGCAGACATAGATCTCCCTCATCATCTTCTTCTTCTTCAGAGTCGACCAAAGAAATTCGATGTCTGACTAAATCGGATTCTCCCAGTAAGTGGGAAGAATTCTGCAAAAAGATGATGGAGGTTTTTGAGAACGCGGCCCCGACCCCCTCGAAAGACCCTCGAAAAAGCCATACCCCTAAAGTCGCTCCATTAGACGACAAAGGGAAGTCCAAGACTACCATGGCAAAGACCGGTAGCGTCGAGGAATCTAAAAGAACTCGAGTCGACTTAATTCCGTCGAAGACTCTTCGAGAGTCGAGCACTTCTCCAGTGCCATGCAAAAAACATACGTGGTAGAAGACTCCGACGACATCGTCGGCGTCGATAATTTCGACTCCAAAACCAAAAACATCCTTGACGCCAGTATCGAAGTCATCTTCGAAGTCTTCGAAGATCCCTTCGACAATTTCAAAGGATTTATCAATTCCTTTGACGCAGACAGTAGAGGAAGAAAGGAGATTCACTCCATTGCCCAGATCAGACTTTTTCAAGTCTATGTCAGCAATTTATGAAGAATCTGCTTCAGAAGAGGGCGAAGTTACTCCTTTTGGAGTTTCTTATGGTACAAGACAAGTTCCTGAGGAACTTATTGATCAGGAATCTAGAATGAGAGACCTGAGTGGTACTCTACATTCTGCCAGTGGAATTGACACATCCCCAGAATTAGAGTTCGCCAGACCTGATCCTGCAGAGCATGCAGATGCTGGATACAGGGGTCTTATGACCAGGGTAATTGAGTATATGGGTTGGGGTAATAGTTCACCCATTTTTGAACAAGATGACATGACGGATATAATCATCAAGGGACCTCAGAAAGATCCTGTTCTCCCTTTCCACAAGGCCCTTCAAAGGACTGTGGAGAAAAACTTGGAGAAACCAGAGAGTATTGCTGCTGCAGATAGCACTTTTCCAACAAAATATAGGCCAGCTGGAACCGATCCTGAATATATGAATAAACATCCGACT